>NC_068910.1:142175669-142800669 GCF_023091745.1 Budorcas taxicolor
TTTCATCTATTTTTTAAAAAAATGAAGGTAGCAATAAAGTGACAAAACTTGTGATTTGTCCACCTTCTCCTCTTGTATATAGCTTAGATAGTTTCAGTATCTTTCTGTATCTTTGATTTTCAGAAAAGTTTTTGTAAAAACTACAGTAAATTAGCATCCACATCAGAGCACAACCAAATGCATAATATGTTAATATGTTCAGGTGCAAAGAGAAAAAAAGCAGAGGGTGAAATCTAAATTTTAACGGAGAATGATTACCATCATACTTTGAAACGTATATTAAAACTGGCTTTTGGGGAAATGGCATTAACATTCAGTAATAAATGATAATAGCAGCTCTCATTTATTGTATTCTTTGATAAAAGGAAATTCATGCATAAGGTAGCTTACAGCTAAAAATAACAAGAAATCCTGTTCTTTCCTTTTATGAAAATTCTCTTTTATAACTTCTTTCTAAAGACAAGGTCAGGAAAAAGACAAATTTAACTATGTAGATGACTATGATTATGGAATGATTAAATTTGGTCTTACTTAAAATAGATTTTGTAAACTGAGAACTACAAGGATTGTCTGCTTAGAAAAACCAGCTCAAACATATTCACTCCTGAGGAATCAAACAGAATATTGTTTGATTCTTTCTTATAGAGATATTCTAGTTATTCATTCATTTATTCCCTAAACAGTCTAGACAGAAAAATACAATAATTCAGAATTTGAAATATCTGACAGTGGTTAAAAATATGAGGAAAATGTTCATTATTAAATATGTAAGTATTGTAGAGTTAAACATTACAGCAATATCTTGTTCATTTTTGTATTTCCAGTGCCTTGCTCAGAGTAAGTAGACGGTTGGCAAGGAACATTTTTCTTCAGTTTATTTTCCAATTAAGTTTTAATGACAAATGGAAAGTAGATAATCTTACCTAAAACAATTTATTTGGCAAATAAATGTTCGCTGATCACTCTGCACCACCATCTCACAGCTGCCCAACATGAACCCCCCTTCCCCAAAAGTGACACTTGCCATTAAGTTCAGATATTCAGCAGAATTTAAAACATTTTTAAAGTACTATTATTATTTTAAATTTTACAGCCTGTCAAAAATTGAGATGATATTTGCTCCATCAATGGGCAGGTTGGTGGGACTCTCTGAAAAGCAATTTCCTTGTGTATTCATATTTATAGGCTTCCCTCATCAATCATTAGAAATACACCTGGACAGAGGTCTTCATGATTGACATGCAGATTGCTAGTCAATAGAAGAAAGTTTCTTCTAGAGCTGAGGTAGATCCAAGCACCCACTTTAAAAAAGATGTCCTCAGGGGACACATTATACAGCTAATGTTTCACCAGAATTATCCTCTTAGAAATATTCTTTCAAAGATTTTATTGAAGTAGAAAATGTTGAGGCTGGAAAAATTTTGGAAACTAGAAAATCTTTAATATTTCTCTCTTTATCCACTCATTCCACAATGCCAACGAAATCTTATATAAGAACATGAATTCTAGAGCGATTCATTTTTGCTACGATTGTTTGCAATGCACAGCAAGGCAGGAATCAAATCACCATACACATTTCTAACTTCAACCCGGAGAACAACAAACTTGCTTTCTCTCTCTTTCCTCTTTCTTCTTTTCTTCTCTTACTCTCTCCACCATTCCATTCACATTTCTCCCTTTCTTTCCTTCTTCTGCTTTCTCATACAGTCAGTCCACCAGAAACATCACAGGGAAAGAAGTTGCGTTTAAAGGGTTGGCCAAAAAGTTCATTTGGATTTTTGTGCAAGATGTTATGGAAAAACCTGAACGAAATTTTTGGCCAACCCAATACATAGTCTACATTATTGCTTACATGGTAATAACTCATATTAATGAAGAAAGATCACATGGCCTCCTTAATTGCCTGGGCAATTGGACAGTGAGTCCTGGCCAGAGAACCTACTCTGCTGCTGAACTGATTCTCTCCTAGGCACTCGTGGTGAATGACAAGTTAACTCTTTTGGAACCACATCGTTTTCAACAGCCAGAGGACCTCCCTCATTAGTCTCAGAAAATAAAGTATGAAATTCCGACATCAAATCTCATGCTGTTAAATTAACAACATCACACTGCTACATACAACTTGAATATTTCCCATAACTTTATGACTGGAAAAACACTGTTCGGATTTCATTTACCAGTTTAAAAATAGCAGCCTCTAATTTGAAACACGTACACACATACACACTGTGCCCACTCGCTAATATTCCCCCTTAGTGCTAGGCAAACATTTCTTCCTATAAGCAGAAATAAAATTCAGGATAATTGTAAGTTTTAAAAGTCGGATTTGTCAAAAGATGATGTTTGTTTTGAAACAAATCAAGAAGAAAATATGCTATAGAGCCAAAATGACAAGCCACAATCTGTTTAGTATAACAATGGCTATTTATCTATTTTTTATTGCATAAATCAAAATTACTCTGTGTTTATTTTGACTTGAAGATCATTCACAGTCTATTACATCCCTATCCAATGAAATGTCTTCTACTTGGGTGGGTGAGTGCTGAGCCTGGCAAATAACAGATTTTAAAAACCTTAAAATGGTGTGACAATTTTCTGAGACATCATGGGAAGACTGTCTTCAAACTTTGTTACTTTGTACATTCAGATAGGAACTTAAAAAATAAACCTAGAAGAGATGCCCACAGACCACTTTAAGTCCACAGAAAGTGCAAAATAATCTCACTGTGCTCATAAACAAAGAGAGGCTGCTCTTGAATACAGCAGAAACACTCATCAAACACAAGGCACTCCAATTAAGTTTCGATAGAAGTTTATCTCACGTTTAAACTCACCGCTGGATGTAAGGGTCGGGACAGTACTGTAGGGTGGCACACCGTGAAGTTTCAAAATTCATTTCCTTCAACTCTCTTTGATATCAATAAATGGAGAAAAGTATATAACATATACACATATACCTGTGTATACATAGATATCAAGCCAGGAGGCTTAAAGCAATAGGGTCAAATGCTATCAGACATAGACGTGTAGACACTTTCCCCCTTCACACATATTTGAAAAGAGGCGGAGCGTTTCTCAATTTGAACCAATGAGATTCATCAAGTGATTAAAACACCAGAAACAGTCGAATCTTACCAGCTGGGCATCCTCTCTAAAGCTGTTCTTCCTTTTCTACTACGGCTTTAGAGTCCTTCATGTATAGTGGCCACACTCGTTGGCAATTTGGAGTCATCTCTGAACTTCTGGTCTCTCTGGTGATTGGATGCTGGCATGAATGGCATCAGAGTTTAATTTCAGCAGCCTGGGCTTTCACAACAGAGCAGAGCTAATGAATGTCCACCCTGCTCCAACTAATTAATGCTTCCTCGTATCTGCATACTGATTTAATTTGAGGACTTCTGTGACTGCTTCTGTAACTAAGTATTTCACAGAGCTGCTTAGGAAGTTGTTTTTTTTTCTTTCTTCTTCTTCTTCATCTCCACCTCTCTGCCCTCCCCCAACCCCCCCTTCATTCTCCCTTTCAGCCAACCGCCTGTTGTGGTCACAATCTCAAATAGCAAAGAGGGGGAAATTCCTTGATTATATTTAACCTAGAACTCACTCTTCGTCTCAACTAAAAGAGATAACCCATTCACATCCCCTTAGTATTGCCTTCTCTAAATTAAAAAACAAAAACAAAAAAACCTTTATTGAATTTTTAAAATATCCTACCTCAAACACACACTCATAATTTTCTTAAAGCATATTAATGGAAAATAATGTAGAATTTTTGACTATTTTGAAGCTTACAAAATTATTTCAAATTGCCTGTTACTGGAAACATTTAAGGTCTTTCTGTCTCTCTCAGTCTTTCCACTTTTTTATTTATGTCTATTGTTTTGGCTGGTTTTTAGCTCGAGCTACTTTGGAGTAAAACCATTAACTTGTTCATATATCCAAAATAATATATCAAAAGTCTACATACAGAATAATTCACTTCCTTTCTGAATATAGGCTGTAAAAACCAATCATGGTTTTGTGGATTTGGAAATTGAATGAAATATGATCCAGAAGCTAAATTAAAATAGACTCCAACAGAAAAAAAAAAAACTAAAAACAAAAAGTGTGTCCAAGTGTCACTAACAAGGTAAGTTCACATCCTCCATTCACCCCTAATCACAGGTCACCTGTAAACTGGTGATATCAGAAGTTGTCAAAGTTGTGAGATAATCTAAAGTCCTTTTCAGAGCAGTTTGACATTTCCTTTTGAGAAAATTTGGTTCAAAATGTGTTTCATAAAAATATTTTATTTGTTGCTGCAGCCAGGATAGAAGGGAGAAGCTATTTAAAACTTGACATTCTCTTCCTTACTTAGCCTGAGAGTGTCTAACATCTGTGAATTGTGAAATTCACAAATATGCCGGCCTGAGCCCCAGCCAATTTAAACAGCTTGTTCTACAAAATGGGAAACTTGAGGGAAGATCATTTTACTAATTAATTATAGATTTGTTAATTGGAGTTAAAGTGTTTGGCTTTACTCCCTGCTATTAGCAAATACAGATGACCAGAATATACAGAGTTCTTAAATTAAAAATATTCAATATCCTTTGAGCATGGCCAAGTCCCACCACACTGTGTCTGGCTTTTCCCATTTATAAAATGGGAGGTGAAATAGTGATCTCAAGTGTAGTGCTTCTCAAATGTTAAAGCACTTGCGAGTCACCTGGAAATCTTGTCAATGCAGATTCTAGTTCCGTAGGTTTCAGATGGGGCCTGAGACTCTTCATTTCATACAAGCTCCCAGGTGATGGGTGCTGCTGGCTTTAGCATCACACTTTGAGTATAAAGATCCAGTGCTGTTTTCAGGCCTGCTTTTTATATACTTCTAGGAAATAACCATAACCCTTCCAAATATTTTAATTACCAGCAGAGGCTCTTGGTTCCCAAATATTAATAAATTATTAATTTTAAGCATTCTTAACATGCTTTTCATTTCAAATTTTTTACAGTTTAGTTTATTTTAAAAAAAAAGACCATTTAAAATGTATGCCCTGACATCAATGTTATTTTTATTTTTTTATTTTTTATTTTTTTAATTTTTTTAAGATCAGCCACTTGATTCAGCAGTGCATCTAATGATGCCTCAAGCTGTTTTTCCTCCCTCTGCATTGCTGCGGCGGGGGCGGTGTCCAATGTTATTTTTAAAAATCCTAAATTTATTAAGTTAAGAGGGACAGATATTAAATAGTGATATATATATGTATACACATATACATATATATATATATACACACACATATATATATTACCCCACTCCAGGTGGCACAGTAGTAAAGAATCCGCCTGCCAATGTAGGAGATACAAGGTTCAGTCCCTGGGTTGGGAAGATCCCCTGGAGAAGGAAATGGCAACCCATTCCAGTATCCTTGCTTGGAAAACTCCATGGACAGAGGAGCCTGGCGGGCCACAGTCTATGGGGTCACAAAGAGTTGGACACAACTGAGAGACTGAACTGAGCTGATATACATAATTTATAATTATGAAACATACTGGCTCCTATTGCTTTGCTAATATAAAAGCAGAGAGCTGTCCTGATCAGGGGCAAAAGGAAGACTGTCCAGTACTCAACAACACACCAACGGCCCCCAACCATCCAGAACCTGGGGAAAATACATGACAATTCTACAGTTACCAAAATTGCCACTTTTATTTATATTACTTCCCTCTTCACCCAGGGAGCTCAGGTTACTACATTGTTGTTGTTTAGTTGCTAAGCCATGTCTGACTCTTTTGTGACCCCATGGACTGAATCCCACCAAGCTTTTCTGTCCACGGAATTTTCCAGGCAAGAATACTGGAGTGGGTGGCCATTTCATTCTCCAGGGTATCTTCCTGACCCAGGGATTGAACCTGAGTCTCCTGCATTGCAGGGAGATCCTTTACCACTGAGCCACCCAGGAAAGCCCTCAGATTAATATACAAACGCATAAATTATTTCTTTGCTATGCAAGTTAGATAGTTTTCCAACATGTTAGGTCTATTAGGTAGAGATTGTAATAGAATAAGTTTCTCTTTAGCCTGGGAGAAGGAAGTTGCCTTTCTGACCATGTCCTACATCTTTGAATAATGTTGTTGGTGAAGATTTTTGATTTGTAGGAAGAGGAGAAGTAACGAGCTTAGGGAAACAGTAGTATTCAGGACCTGGAACCCTGGACTCTCTCTAAAATAAAAGGATATTTTTTTTCCTTTCAGTGGCTAGTAACCAAGAATGTGTACTTTGCTAAACTCAGGTATTCAAAACACAGACCTTTCTCATTTACATTCATGTGAATTATATCTTAACTGCTCCTCATTATGTACTCTATCCACTGGGTGACATGCTTTTCTTGTTCCTCCCTGCCTTGGAGCATGTTTTGTCCTTCATCCAGAATGCCTTTAAATCCCACGTGTGTATATCCACATCTCACAAACATGTGAAAGAACAGGAAGCCTTTCTCATCCCTCCAGGTAAAAGGAAGCTACCCTACCCCACTTAAATCATGATGTTCTAACTTGTGAAAGGGCACCTGCTATTTCCTTCCTAGATCTGAGCTACTTTTGCATAAGACCATTTCCTGTACTGAATGGTGAACAACTTGAGACTGGGTTTGATATCTGATTCATCTCTGTATCTCCAGGGATGACAAAGTATGGTCTAGTGGCAAATAACTTGTTCATACACTTGAAAAAACACATTTAATTATTATCTAAGTGGTTAAAAAGAACTTGCATGAAGCACTTGACTTTTTAGAATCAATTTAATTGAGGTATAATTTATATACAATGAAATTCACTTATTCTACTGTTCCATCTGAGGAATTTTGACATGTTATAATCCACGTAGCCTCCACCACAACCAACATATAGAATAGCTCATTACTCCCCAGACCTGCTCATTTCTATTACCCCAAGAGTTCCGCTTGCAATTAATCCTTCCTCACTATTGACCCTAAACACTCACTTTCTTGTTTTGCTTTTTTGTCAGCATGTATCAGATGCATGTTTTCTAGAATAGCATTATCCAATAGAATTTTCTGTGATGAACGAAATACCTACATTTGCTCTGTCTGACATGGTTGCCACTAACCATATATGGCTAATGCAACTAAGAAACTGCATTTTAATTTTTATTTACTTTTGATCAACTTGTATTGAAATAGCTACATGTGACTAGTGGCTACCATGTTGGATAGCATGATGCTAGAATGTCACATAAATGTAAGCATACGGCTTGTATTCTTTTGTGTCTGGTAGGTTCTTTCATTCCACGTGTTGCTTTTGAGATATATCCATGTTCTTATGTATGTCTATGACTGGTTTTTCTTTATGGCTGTTGAACATGTGGATTGTTCCTAATTTTCATTATTAATATAAAAATACTAGTCTCACATTCCTAATTACAGCCAGAAGCAGAAGTCCAATAGACTTTTTAAGAGCAAATACTAACCCATCCCATTAAGTCCCTTAGTGATGTGGACTAGCTCATTCTCTCCCAGGTTGCTGTAGCTCTGGAGGGTGCAGAAGACGTAGAAAGAAACTGACGAACCTCGGTTTGGTCAGGGTTCTGGTCACAATTTCCTCCTTGGCTTCAGACAAGTAGCCTACGTTCTTCGGGCTTTACATTCTTCTTTTTGTTTATTTATTTGGCTACTTGTATTAGTTGTAGCATGCGGGACCTTCATTGCATCATGGGGAATTTTTCTATGTGGCATGTGGACTCTTTAGTTGTGGCGTGAGAGTTTAGTTGCCGTGAGGCATGTGATGTTCTAGTTCCCTGACCAGGGGTCAAACTCACGTTCCCCGCATAGCAAGGCAAATTCTTAACCATTGGACCACCAAGGAAGTCCTGGACCTTACATTCTTGCTCTTTAAGAGGAAGGATGTGCCAATGTGGATTCCTTTGTTACTAACAATGTAAAGTAACTCCCACTAAATAAAACTGAGAATATAAAAACAGGTTAAAATATGAAAGTTCACAGACTGAAAAGGAGAAAGTTGAAAAACAAGGTTTGGGAAAGGGCTAAGAACCAGAAGATCTGCAGGGATCTAAGTAACAGGAATGGATAGAGTTGTTTCATAGTGCCACCTTAGAAATGAGTCAAACCTAGCAGGCTTCTTTTTTTTAAGCTTGAATCATTTCCCTTAGAGAGCTTCCCAGGTAGTTCTAGTGGTAAAGAACCCGCCTGCCAATGCAGGAGGTGCAAGAAACAAGAGACAGGGGTTCAAGCCCTGTGTCGGGAAGATCCCCTGGAGAAGGGCATGGCAACCCACTCCAATATTTTTGCCTGAGAATCCCATGGACAGAGAAGCCTGGCAGGCTACAGTCCATGGAATCGTACAGAATCAGACAAGACTGAATAAAAAGCACGCACATACACATTTACCTTCAAATTCTCAGAAGGAAGATGTCGCTTTAGGCCAGGAGAAATCTGAATGCCTTGATTGATATAGTCCTACCAAGACTGGGCCAAAGAGAGTTTCTGAAAAAAAAAAAAAAATAGAAGGTCCATTAAGCTAGGAAAGGGCATTAGGTTCAGGGCAGCAGAAAACAACAGATGCCACCAGGAGGGGCTTAAAGTGGATGAGCTCGCAGATTCCTAAGAGCTCTGGCTGGCTGTGGCTGTGTGGCTGAAGGAGCTAAATTTCTTGTCAGGGTCTTGTCCTCTCCAAGTCATCCTGATCTGCCCCTCTTTTGTAATATGGGGATCAAGAGAGAACTTTCTAGTATAAGAAGTGGCAAATTCATCAAGTGTCACCTACATCAAAGGGACTGAAGAGTTTGATGATTTTTAGTTTTGAGACACTTTCCTGGATATACCTTCAGCTCAACTCCACAATCTCTGTTTCACAGAAATAGAAACAGATTCTGGTTTTGTTTTTGTTTTTTTTGAGGGGGGCGTCCTCCCAACACTTCCAGCTTTATGTTCTATGAATATAATATTTGCTGAAGCAGGGCATCTAGTGGAAGTAGGGCATCTAAGCTGGGCCTAGAGTTTAAGCATGCTGGATTAGGATCAAATGCTTTTTATATCAATGAAAGAGCCAGTAATTTGCAAGCTTAGCCATCTTCTTCCTTTGATTTGACCTCCACCACCTTGCAGGTCACTGGAATTCATCAAATGGGGGAAAAATGCATAACACTAGTGTTTCAGAATCTACTGAGAAGAAAGAAGATGCTTCAGGGAAGTGTCTGAGGAAAGGGATACTTGTCTCTTCAGAGGGCATGCAAGGAAACGCAGAGGGCAATTGGAGAAGGAAGAGGTTGGCAGTGTCCCTAACAGACAAACCTGATACCCTCCAAGTCACACCCAGTGTCTCAGAGCAATGTGGGTGGGCTTCTTTTCCAGACATCCCTGAACAGCTGTGTGGGGGCTCCTCACTCCCACCCCTTCTTTGCTCAATGCCCACATGAGTGAGAGATAAATAAGGAGATACAGGAAGTCCTTATTTGGCACTTTTTAGATTTTTTTCCTGAACCATTTGTCAGTTTCAGATATGGTGCACCTTGATTCTGACTGTCTTGGTGCGTATTTCCTAAAATGGGACAGTCTCTGACATGATCACAATCCAATAAAGAAATGAGGAAATTAACACTGATATAACATGATTCTCTTCTTTACATTCAGACTTTGCCAATTGTCCCAATGATGCTTATTATAGCAAACAGAAAATCCTGGATTTTACGTTGCATTCTGTTGTTCTATTTCTTTAACCTTTATTAATCAGGAACATTTCCTCAGTCATTGTATTTCATGAAAGTCTTGTTTTTTAATTGAAGTATAGTTGATTTACAGCGTTGTGTTTCTGATGTACAGCAAAGTGATTCATATATATATATATATACATATTATATATATGTGTATATATATATATTCTTCTTCATATTCTTTTCCAGAATGGCTTAGTACCAGCTATTGAATATAGTTCCCTGTATGACACAGTAGGACTTTGTTATTTATCCATCCTATATACAATAGTTTGCATCTGCTAATCCCCAATCCAACCTCTCCTTGTCCCCTCTTTCCCTTGGAACCGCAAATCTGTTTTTTATGGCATGACAGATATTTTTGAAATGTGCAGGCCAGTTATTTTGTAGACTGAATCTCAGTTTAGGTTTGATTCATGTTCTCTCATGATTAGATTGAGTTTTCTACTTTTGGCAGAAACATCTGTGATACTATGATACTGTGTACATCCTGTACATCATATCAGGAAGTGTTCGGGTTTTAAAGTCCTTCAAAGGGTTTTCCCCAGGCCTCATCTCAGGAACAGATTTACTGTGAACCTAAAGTTTGAGTGTTAAAACCTCTTACTTATATAGACAGTCCCTTCTAAGGTCCTGCATGCATTCATACGTGCTCACGCTCAGTCATGTCTGACTTTCTGCGACACCATGGACTATAGCCCACCAGGCTCTCATGTGTGTGGGATTCTCCAGGCAAGAATACTGGAGTCGGTTACCATTACCTCCTCCAGGCAATCTTCTTGACCCAAGGATTGAACCCATGTGTCCTACATTTCCTGCACTGGCAAGCGATTCTTTACCACTGAGCCACCTGGGAAGCCCTCTAAACTCCTAGGAACTATTTTGGTAGTATGTATACATGGCCATTATATTTCTGTAAAATATACAAATGTGATCTATTTTAGCTACAATCCTCTAATATTACCATCTCTTTCTGCTTCACTTTCCCCTTCATCACCATTCATTTTGCATAGATGGAGAGGCCATATATTTCTAGGATCCAAGTATGGGCTAGTTGAATATAGCATACTTTTAGTTTGGGTTTAGAAGTAAAGATTAGTGTGGCCTGGGTTAGGGTTGTATAGAGTTAAATTATTGCTATTCATCTTTGTATATGAATGGCTTCCAACAGTGTTCCTCTTGACTATGTCACTAGACATAGTGTCACTAAAAATTTGGGTTACAGATCAATCACAGTGTGAATATCTCCCACAATAACAGTGATGAAAAATGTGTGCCTAGTGGAGTTGCCTAACAGAGTGGAAATACCCTCTGTGGAAATTTTTCCCTCTTTTTTATCAGGCATACAAACTTGCATGCAGAGGAATCAAAATCAAAAGCAGGTTTCCCCCATCTGTTATTCAGCATATACAATTTAAATGCTCCATACATTATTTGGTCTTTTTTGATGGCAGTTGCACTAAATAGAATTTATGCTTATACTGTATGTGTTTGTAGGAACACAATGCCTGGTAGTGCTTCAAAGAGCAAGTGTATCTGTCAAACCTTAGATTAGGACTGCAGAAGACAAGGCTGATGTTAAAATTCTGTCCAACCCTGAGACTCCATGATTCAATACTATAAACTTGTAGGCTAAGGGAGTTCCAGTGATTATGACTCTGCACTTTCACTGCTGTATTCCAGGTTCAGTCATTGGTTGGAGAAATAAATTGTGCAAGCCTCCCAGCATGGCCAAAAACAAACAAAAACTAGTAAGCTACATTTACATCTATCTACACAAAATCATTTTGTTCCAGAGTGATTGGATGTTGCTTACAAAATATGTATAAGAAGATTTAAAAATACACATGCAGGGGCTGAGAGGAGGAAACAAAGAGTTGTTTAATGGGTACAGAGTTTCAGTTTTGCAAGATGAAAAAGTTCAGGAATCATTGTGCATATGAATACAGCTAACTGTTGAACTGTACACTTAGACCTGGTTAATTTTATGTTATGCTGGTAAATTTTATGTTATGTGTTTTTTACCATAATCAAAAAGTTTAAAAATTAAATATGTAGGTAAATGAGAAAATCAATAACCAATATAAACACCAAAAGTAAGAAAAATAGGAGGAAGCCAAGGACAATATTTGTTCACACAATGTTTTACATGACGTTCTGTATATATTTGTCTGTGAACTTCTAAGCAGCCTAGTACTTATATGCAACTATTTATCAATAATTATAGCTTAGGCTCTTGTTATACACAGCACATCATAGGTATAACATTTTTATTTGTTTAAAGAATAAAGGAAAATGATAATATATAAAATAAAGTGACGTTGAGCTTCTAGACTCAGAATCTAATGAATTTGTTTGATTGTTTATTACAAATAAAGGACAATGGATGATATTGTAATGAGACCTGGATTTCTAGTGGTTTTCAGCATAATTCTCTTGCAAGACTCTGTGTACTCATTGATTTGACATGTGATTAACAGATTCAACATGCACATTCCTTGAGGGTTTCCTCCGTGTGCTGGGAGCTGTGGGCAGCAAGTAGATTACTGGATCTTACTGATCCAGACTGGATCTTACTGATTCAGTAGAACTGAGAATGATTTTCTTTGCTTTTTTGTATCTTAAGCTTCACAGACCAAAAAAAAAAAAAAAAAAAGACTTGCAGAGCTGTGTCCCTGATTTGCTGATGACCAGCTTCAGTTCAGTTCAGTTCAGTTCAGTTCAGTAGCTCAGTTATGTCCGACTCTTTGCGACCCCATGAATCGCAGCATGCCAGGCTTCCCTGTCCATCGCCAACTCCCGGAGTCCACCCAAACCGACGTCCATTGTGTTGGTGATGCCATCCAACCATCTCATCCTCCTTCTTACTTGCTAACTTGCTTACGACTTGCTTACAAAATATGTATAAGAAGATTTAAAAATACACATGCAGGGGCTGAGAGGAGGAAACGTAGAGTTGTTTAATGGGTACAGAGTTTCAGTTTTGCAAGATGAAAGAGTTCAGGAATCATTGCACATATGAATACAGCTAACACTGTTGAACTGTACAGTTAGACCTGGTTATGCTGGTAAATTTTATGTTATGTGTACCATAATCAAAAAGTTTAAAAATTAAATATGTAGGTAAATGAGTAAGCAAGTCGTCCCCTCCTCCTCCTGCCCTCAATCTTTCCCAGCATCAGGGTCTTTTCAAATGAGTCAGCTCTCCCTATCAGGTGGCCAAAGTATTGGAGTTTCAGCTTCAACATCAGTCCCTCCAATGAACACCCTGGACTGGAATGAAACACAATGACCAGTTTGCCCACTAGGAAATCTGGTGCCTGATTAAACTGATGAGATAACAATATGTTTACTAGAGTGCATGAAACATTGTGTAGGTGGGAGAGGATAGAATGTAGCCTTCTTACTTACTTTCCTGGGATTTGAGCCCTGAGAGAGCTGTGGCCGAACTTTACTTCAAGTTTACTGAGATACACAGTCACAAGTTTGTGCCTTATTGTTTGAGTACTCATCATCAGGAAGTCACAAAAGCCCTCATTTGTGGAAGGAGGAGGAGTGGGTGAGAGCCAAGAAAAAAAGACCTGATCTGTATGAGCTTGTGACTACCAAAAGCTGTGGGGCAGATTTTCTAAACCACTGGGTGCTTTTCTGGTATATAGCCCTTTGTGAGATGTGTTGTTTACCAATGCACCACAGCTCCCAAAAGAGGAAGTAAGAGACATTTATAATGTTTTTTGTTTTTTTCTGAAAATTAGCTATACTCAAAGTTCAAAAGGAATTTAGAGTTCATTTGCTTAGAAAAAAGTCCCAGCAAATGGCTTAAAAATAACAAGCATGTGTGTTGTGGCTTAAATTTTCCAGAACACTTTCACAGACATTATCTTATCTGAGTCTCCCAAATGTCATGTAGATGTGCTAGGATTAGTGGTGTCATTTCCTCCATTGTGTGCATGAGAAAGCTTGAGAAACAGTCACACAATCACATAACCCACAGTGGCAGTGGCCTGCACTGGATCCAGCTTCACTTATTTCTAGACATTAGTCCATTTGCTCAATAAAATATCATGACTTAGGTGCCCTGTGGTATGCCTGGTATTGTGCCAGACTTTGGGAAAATAAAGATAATTAAAATACTGTCTCTTCTTTCCTAATAGCACATCTACAAACCTAGCATTTTTGTAGCACTTGCATTTACTAAATATTTTATGTCCTTTATCTATCTAGATAATCAATAAAAAAACTCTAGGATTAGACAAGTTAGGTGTTATTGCAGAAAGAAATGGCAACCCACTCTAGGATTCTGGAAAATCCCGAGAGGAACCTGGTGGGCTGCAGTCCATGGGGTCACAAAAGAGGTAATAACCTCTGTTGTACAGAGGAAGAGATAGTGACTCTGCATTAATCATCCAGCCAGACAGTGATGGAACTGTGGTTGGAACTCAGGTAAGCCTGTTTCTCTGAAATTATCACCATACTTTTGACACTCCCTCCCCCAAAATATAAAAAGATCTATAATGAATTGTGCATACTTTTATATCTTAGAGACCTATGCATGGTCTCAAGCACATGTCTCTTGGTGTCTTTTTCCTGGGCCCGTCAGCCTGTGATAACACAAGTACCACAAATGCCAATCCCCAAAGAAAGGCATGAGCTCATGATGAGCACCCACATTTGGGCTGGGAGTCAAGAATGTTAACTTTGCTTATTTTGAAATCTGGGTTGTGCACGCTGTTTAAGCATGTGGGAGTAGATGCACTGATAAAATGCTTCTGTGAGATGGAAGTGAATTCTCAGAGAATTCTGATAGGGGAGTCCACATGGGACAACCCTTGAGTGGGTCTTGTTTACAGTGACACCTCTGTGCCAAGTTACTAAGGAGTCAGTTTAAAACATGACCTTGGAGAAATAACATCAGTCTGAGAGCACAGCTACTCCTGGCTCCCTTTGGGTAGGTAACATGCTGTTCTGCCACTCAGCCACTGAGCACTCTAGACCGCATGAATCCCTCCTCATGTCATTTATGCCACATGTTTGAATAGAGTAAGTAATTTTCCCCATGGGCCTGGGTGACTATTTTTGTTAGAATAATGATTGCAAGACATATATTTTCAAAGTAAAAATCATCTTTCTTTTTCAGATTGTAAGACCTGCCTATACATTCATAAAGAGAAATATGTGGAGGGGGAAGAGAGAGAGAGTCACAAGATATAGTGATGACATTTATAAAGAGATATATGTATATGTGTAATAATACACAGATATATGTGTATATTTAAAAATATTACCTGAAATATGCACATATATAATATATTTTGAATTATGGTGCTGAAGAAGACTCTTGAAAGTTCCTTGGACAGCAAGGATCAAACCAGTCAATCCTAAAAGAAATAAACCCTGAATTTTCATTGGAAGGACTGATGCTGAAGCTCCGATAGTCTGGCAACCTGATGTGAAGAACTGACTCATCTGAAAATACCCTGATGCTAGGAAAGATTGAAGGCAAGGGGAGAAGGGGATGACAGAGGATGAGATGGTTGGGTGGCATCACCGACTCAATAGACATGGGTTTGAGCAAACTCCGGGAGATAACAAAGAACAGGGAAGCCTGACATGCTGCATTTCACGAGGTCACATACAGTCGGACATGACTTAGCAACTGAACAACAACAATAAATGTATATTAGTATATACATGATAATTATATACAAAAAGTATTAGACAACATTCTCTAATTTGCTTATTTTCTATCTGATAAGGCAAAAAAACAAGGCAAAATTATTTTAAAAGTAAATTTAAAAACCTTGCTAATGTAAGAAATAAAACAACATAGGCAGTGTATTCTTACCATGTGGAAAATTTATATGGACACTATCACAAAAGTGAAACAAGGGAAAGGAAGTTAATACACTCTTAACAGTATTTATGAGTAGATGAGATTATAGAGTGAAGAAAATATTTTCCTGCTCCAATACATTTTTGTAATTTTTGGATTTTGTGCAGTAAAAATGCTTCATTTTCATACTAAATGTGTAAAATAAAAATTTGTGAGAAATGACCATTAAAATACCTTTATGTAGAATTTGTCTCTGGAAGGTGCCCATAATAAGAGGATGACAAAAATTCCCTGCTTATTTAACTTATATGCAGAGTACATCATGAGAAACGCTGGGCTAGAAGAAGCACAAGCTGGAATCAAGATTGCTGGGAGAAATATCAATAACCTCAGATATGCAGATGATACCACCCTTATGGCAGAAAGTGAAGAGGAACTAAAAAGCCTCTTGATGAAAGTGAAAGTGGAGAGTGAAAAAGTTGGCTTAAAGCGCAACATTCAGAAAATGAAGATCATGGCATCTGGTCCCATCACTTCATGGGAAATAGATGGGGAAACAGTGGAAACAGTGTCAGACTTTATTTTTTTGGGCTCCAAAATCACTGCAGATGGTGACTGCAGCCATGAAATTAAAAGACGCTTACTCCTTGGAAGGAAAGTTATGACCAACCTAGATAGTATATTCAAAAGCAGAGACATTACTTTGCCAACAAAGGTCCATCTAGTCAAGGCTATGGTTTTTCCAGTGGTCATGTATGGATGTGAGAGTTGGACTGTCAAGAAAGCTGAGCACCAAAGAATTGATGCTTTTGAACTGTGGTGTTGGAGAAGACTCTTGAGAGTCCCTTGAACTGCAAGGAGATCCAACCAGTCCATTCTGAAGGAGATCAGTCCTGGGTGTTCATTGCAAGGACTAATGCTAAAGCTGAAACTCCAGTACTTTGGCCACCTCATGCAAAGAGCTGACTCATTGGAAAAGACTCTGATTCTGGGAGGGATTGGGGGCAGGAGGAGAAGGGGACGACAGAGGATAAGATGGCTGGATGACATCACCGACTCGATGCACATGAGTTTGAGTGAACTCCAGGAGTTGGTGATGGTCAGGGAGGCCTGGCGTGCTGCGATTCATGGGATTGCAAAGAGTCGGACACGACTGACTGACTGAACTGAATGGAAATAGATGCCAAAGAATATGTCTCAATTTTCTGATGGATTTGTTTCTATGTGAAGAACTTCTGCTAAGAAATGGGAAATAAATGATTGCTCTGATTTGAAATATACCTGAAGTGTGACATTAGAGGTTGAATGGAGCTCAAACAGTTCACATGGGTTGGTTGGATGAGAGTGGAAGAATGTGGCCCATGGTTACCAGGTCAGGGTTCAGTGTTTCACAAAGAATTCTGTCCATTGCCAACCATTGGCTTAGGAGGGGGAAGAAAAGGCTTTTGTGAGACATTTTTGAGGCAGATCATGGTGGTCATGGAAATACACAGCTCAGCCCTTCTAATGTAGAGCACATCATTGACTGACAGTCACAGCTGCTGCCCTTCCATCCTTATTCCTTCGTCACTGAGGCCAATGTACATCCAGCCTCCTCCCAGCAGAGGACTGAATCTAGTGGGGCTACAAAACCAGCGCCATCCTGTCAACACATAGGACACCTTCAATGGGTGACTTTGACTCAAGAGTACCTCATTGACCTGACTAAACCTATCTCAAAAATGCACTTTGGTCTGAAACTCCGCTGAATTCTTTTTATTTTCTTCTCTTCATCAGAAAATGTTTGTATTCATTTCAGTTCAGTTCAGTCGCTCAGTCGTGTCCGACTCTTTGCGACCCCATGAATCGCAGCACGCCAGGCCTCCCTATACATCACCATCTCCTGGAGCTCACTCAGACTCACATCCATCAAGTCCGTGATGCCATCCAGCCATCTCATCCTGGATCGTCCCCTTCTCCTCCTGCCCCTAATCCTTCCCAGCATCAGAGTGTTTTCCAATGAGTCAACTCTTTGCATGAGGTGGCCAAAGTACTGGAGCTTCAGCTTTAGCATCATTCCTTCCAAAGAAATCCCAGGGTTGATCTCCTTCAGAATGGACTGGTTGGATCTCCTTGCAGTCCAAGGGACTCTCAAGAGTCTTCTCCAACACCACAGTTCAAAAGCATCGATTCTTCGGCACTCAGCCTTCTTCACAGTCCAACTCTCACATCCATACATGACCACAGGAAAAACCATAGCCTTGATTAAATGGACCTTAGTCAGCAAAGTAATGTCTCTGCTTTTGAATATACTATCTAGGTTGGTCATAACTTTTCTTCCAAGGAGTAAGCGTCTTTTAATTTCATGGCTGCAGTCACCACCTGCAGTGATTTTGGAGCCCCAAAAAATAAAGTCTGACACTGTTTCTACTGTTTCCCCATCTATTACCCTCTGACATAACCCCCTTCTGTTTTCTCATCTTTATCCTCTCACAGCACTCTTCCTAGTCCATCTTTTGCACATCCAATTCCGTCTTGAGGTCCGTTTTGCCAGGACCAGCACTGTTTCTCACAGAACACAGAGTGACACAAGTGGTCCTAAGCATGGTTCAAGAATGCAGATAGAAGCTAGGTGTTTAGAACTGACTCACTCAACATATCAAGCAAGCAGGATGGCGTCAGAGTTATGTGGAGTGGGGATTGTTTCTGCTCCAAAATGGAGGCCCAATTGCTATAGATTCTTCAATGTTTACTTGGGAAAATATGCATTTTAGGGGAAGACTTGCAGATTCTAAGATTCAGGCTGTTAGGAAGATAAGGAAAACAATTCATACAAGGAAGTGTGTTGTATGGTTACTGTTAGGTTGAACTGACATGCTACAGAGAGATATTGAGAAACTAAGGGCTCTTCAGTCAGTTCAGTCACTCAGTCATATCCAACTCTTTGTGACCACATGGACTGGAGCATGCCAGGCTTCCTGGTCTATCAGCAGCTCCTGGATCTTGCTCAAACTCATGTCCATTGAGTTGATGATTCCATCCAACCATCTCATTCTCTATCGTCCCCTTCTCCTCCTGCCTTCAATCTTTCCCAGCATCAGGGTCTTTTGCAATGAGTCAGTTCTTCTCATCAGGTGGTCAAAGAATTGGAGCTTCAGCTTCAGATTCAGCTGAAGGGCTCTTAACAAGCAGTTAAAGGCTTAGTATGAGAATCAGATTGCCTCTTAGATAGCTTACGAAGAGGTGAGGACCTCTTTGCAAAAACAAACAAAGATAAGCTCCCTGATCAAGTCACAGAGTTCAGTTCAGTCCAGTCACTCAGTCGGGTCCTTTGCAACCCCGTTGACTGCAGCACACCAGGCTTACCTGTCCATCACCAACCCCCAGAGCATGCTCAAGCTCAGGTCCGTTGAGTTAGTGATGCCATCCAACCATCTCATTCTCTGTTGTCCCCTTTTCCTCCCGCCTTCAATCTTTACCAGCATCAGGGTCTTTCCCATGAGTCAGCTCTTCACATCAGGTGGCCAAAGTATTGGAGTTTCAACTTTAGCATCAGTCTTTCCAATGAATATTCAGGATTGCTTTCCTTTAGAATGAAATGATTGGATCTCTTTGCTGTCCAAGGGATGCTCAGGAGTCTTCTCCAACACCACAGTTCAAAAGCATCAATTCTTTGGCGCTCAGCTTTCTTCACAGTCCAACTCTCACATCCACACATGACTACTGGAAAAACCATAGCTTTGACTTAACAGACCTTTGTTGGCAAAGTAATGTCTCTGCTTTTGAATATGCTATCTAGGTTGTTCATAACTTTTCTTCCAAGGAGCAAATATCTTTTAATTTCATGGTGGCAGTCACCATCTGCAGTGATTTTGGAAACCCCCAATATAAAGTCTGTCACTGTTTCCATTGTTTCCCCATCTATTTGCCATGAAGTGATGGAACAAGATGCCATCATCTTAGTTTCCTGAATGCAGAGCTCAAGAGACATTTAAATGGTTGATCAAGGCTGATTGGAAATACCTGAGACCCTGAAATGTGGACTGGAGACATTAAGTGGATGCCTCTTGTAGTTGGTTCTGTAGACTTTTTGTCTTAGTTAAGATGGTTACAACAAAGTACCACAGACTGGATGGTTTATGAAAGATATACATTTATTTCTTACAATTCTGGAACCTGGAAGTTTGAGATCAGGGTCCCATTATGGTTATGGAAGGGCTGTCTTCTGGGTTACAGACTTCTCTTTGTGTTCTCATATGATGGAAGGGATTAGGGAACTCAGTGGGATCAATGATATTCAGAGCAATGATGTCCATTCACCACCAGGTAATAGAGTTCAGATGACGGTTCTCCATTGTCAGATTCTAGGAGATCATATGTACCACAATGACCAGAAAGGTTGGAGGTGTGGCCAATGGGGATTGGCCTGAAGGGAGTTGTGGAAATGGTCAATAGATGGTCAAAGTCAGAGCCTCTTACTTGATTTGTGGAGACCTGAGCTAATTTTTACATCTAGAATCCGTTAACTGAAGAGCTGTTGGATCCTGGGAAACAGAAGCATCTAATACTCTGACATGCATATACCAGGACAATACCTTCAGGCTCCCCTGAAGAGACCTAGAGGCAGGACCGGCCACAAGGGCGTGTTCTGTTTGGAAGGCTTTATAACTTGGTTTAAGACTGTACCATCACTCTCTTGAAATTTTTAAACAAGTGGCCCCACATTTTCATTAGTACTGGACCTTGCAAATTGTACAGACAGTCTCGCCCACAGCTATTGACCTGGGTACAGGAGATCTGAGCTGACATCAATACCCAGAGACCTTAAGTCATAAGCAGGGTAACCTGTTGATGTGGAAGCTCACACAATCCGGTAATAAATGGAATTCTGGTTCAAATCCATCTGATAATGAAACCATTGTATAAGTGAGTCCAATGAATCAATGAATCTGGAGACACATCTAGTGGCCACTTTTCCAGTCATCAAGTGATTGAAATGAATATACTTGACAGAATAATACTCACAGTGAATATGTATCTTGTGGAATCAGAACTATCAGAATGGGAAAGTTCAAGTAGAAACCTCTGAAACTGCCCTCTACTTCATTTAGCCTCAGGAGTACATAAAAAGTATCACATTCCAGGAAGGATAGTAATTAATAACCTCAATAAATAGCTTAAGGAATGGAACAGAAGTTGAAGGAATATCCTGATCACAACTCTGATTTATCAACGTGGTCCCTGCAGAACTCAGATGGGATATGCAGACTTAGATTATTGAAAGCTCAGTTAAGTAATAGCCCTGATTGCAATGCTAAGCCAGAGGTGATATCTGTACTAAAAGAGATTAACAACTTCTTAAGTATATGATACACAGTTATTGATTTGGTAAATGCATTCTTCTCCATTCTGATTAAAAAGGAAGATAATAGGTCACATTTACATGGGATATACAAAAATATTCATTTGTAGTTTTGCCTCAGGGCTATGTTGACTCTGCTATTTGTTGTATTATAGAATGAAGTTATCTGGGCTGCCTGATCAACCCACAGAAGATCACATGGGTGCTTTACATCAATAACATTGTGTAGATCAGGCAGGACAAACAAGAGATGGCCTTGCTGGAAAACTTGATAAGTTACATGTACTCCAGGGCACAGGGAGGAGCCCTACAAAGATTCAGAATCCTGATACTTTCAGTGAAGTTTTAGGGATCTAGTGGTCAGGAGTTTGCCAAAATAGGCCTTCCAAAAAGAAAGTGCTGCATCTTACATTCCCTGTCACAAAGAAGGAAGCATGGAAGTCTGATAGCTCTTTTGGGGTTTTGGAGGAAATATGTCCCATCAGTAGGAATAGTGATCTGGCCCATATATTGGGTAACATGGAAGAGTTCAGGTGTCTATTGGAAAAATATGCAGTGCGGAGGTTATGGCAAGCCCCAGTGCGAGAATCACAATGCAAACCTTGATGTTCTAGATAAAATAATATATCTTTGGGTAAAATATTTAGGTTGGTACATAAGTAATTGCCATTTTGGACCATGAGTTTTATATCATTATAACTAGACTCAAACAAATCTTTATTAATCAAAATAGGAATCATTGCAATCAACACATTTTTGCCAATGAGAAATAAGTCTGCTCACTCCTGTAGGGTAAAAATCTTTGCTTTGAGATTTGACAAACTCTTGGAAAGCATTTTCTGCCTCCTGCTGATTGTGGAAGTATTTTCCCTGCAAAAAGTTGTCGAGATGCTTGAAGTGGTAGTCAGTTATTGAGAGGTTGAGTGAGTATGTTAGATGAGGCAAAAGTTTGTAGCCCAATTCATTCCACTTTTGAAGTGTTGGTTGGGCAAAGCGCAGTCAGGGGTTGTTGTGAAGCAATATTGGGCCATTTCTGTTGACCAATGCTGGCTTCAGGCCTTGCAGGTTTTGGTACATCTAATTGATTTGCTGAGTATACTTCTAAGATGTAATAGTTTTGCCAAGATTCAGAGAGCTGTAGTGGATCAGATGGGAAGCGGAGCACCAACTAGTGATCATGACCCTTTTTTTTTTTTTTTTAAATTTCAAATTTGGCTTTGGGAAGTGCTTTGGAACTTCTTCTCAGTCCAGCTGCTAAATTGGTCACCGCTGGTTGTTGTATAAAATCTACTTTTTCATTGCATGCATAATATGATCAAGAAATGATTCACTGTTACTGCATAGACGGAAAGAAGATGACACTTCAAAATGATGTATTTTTGGATTTTTGGTCCCCTCATGAGGCATCCACTTATTGAGCTTTTTCACCTTTCCAATTTGCTTCAAATGCTGAACCATCATGAAATGTTCAATGTTGAGTTCTTCAGCAACTTCACTTGTAATTGTAAAAGGATCAGCTGTGATGATCCTGTCAATTGGTCATTGTCAACTTCTGATGGCAAATCACTATGTTGCTCATCTTCAAGGTTCTTGTCTCCTTTGCAAAACTTCTTGAATCGACTCTGCACTACACTTTTGTTAGCAGTTCCTGGGCCAAATACAACCCATTTTGAACTTGAATAAAAGAACTACTTGAATATGCTTTTGTCTAACATCATTTCTATAGTCTAAAATAAATACAAAATTAATAGCAAGTAATGTTTAGAAAAAAACATAAAGCTAGAAATGTACATTAAATGCATTAAAAAGGTGCATAACTACATTGATTTAAGAATGCATCCTAATATCAGATGGCAAAGTTCAACAGTGCAAAACCTCAATTACTTTTGTACCAACCTAACAGCTCCTGATGTGTTACCAGGTCTTGATGGTCACAGAGTACTTGACCATGGGGTACTAAATGGCCATGTATCTATAACTTCACATCAGCTGGATTGTCTCAATTCTTCTAAATCATTGAGTCAGCCCAGAATTGGTCAAGCAAAAGATGAAAATGGTATACCTAGATTGGGCCCATGCATGACACATGCCTTTGGTCAGCAGCATGAGCAGGGGGCTCAGACACCCCTGCCAACTACAGTTGTTGTACCAGCTAACCTCCTTGACTTTGTACCAAAGACAAGCTGAAGGAGATGAAAGAGACTGTCGGTGCTTTTTAGCCACAGATGACAGAGTCCTGTAGCTGCACAAGTAGGACTTATTGTTACAGCAAGATGGTGGGAATCTATGGCGTATCTCAGTAAGAGAGTGTTAGAAAGGACCTACTGTAGAATTGGGTTTATGTTACCCGATTTGGGGGAGTATTCAAAGGGTTGGGACTTTACTGTGTACTGGAAGATATCAGGAAGTGAGACAGTTCTATGAATGGGCATCTTGGTAAAGCTTATCTGTAAGACAAGATGAATGAAGTGAAGCTAAAGCTATACTTGGGCAAAGAAGCCACACTCAATCATTTCAGCTATGATAAGAGGTTGTGTGGTCATTTTTTATGGTTTGAACCATGTGCATCTTTTTTTACAGTGTTTATAAGTGATTACAGACTGGTCTTATTTTGTCTTGATCCATCACAGTCATGGCAAGCCCTTGTCCAATATTGATGCTCTGCAAAACTATGTCAGTATTTAATAGGAGGATAGCAAGGCATAGATGTAAGTTCCAGGCCAGCTTCTAGAAATACCAAGGTTTGGCTGGTGGTGCCCAACCAGTTCCTGTCAGGGGCTGCTTTCCTCTTCCTCACGATAAAATGTTATTTATGAGCTGGGTAAGTGAATGAGGGCCAAAAATGGACAAGTGGTTGCTTCCAGCACATTTAAAATTGGATTTGAAGACATTAGAGAGGACAAAGCTTCCTAAAGGGTGGAATTTGTGACAAGTAAACCTGGTCATTTACTTTGCAAGAAAGGAGAAATGACTTGAAATAATGAAATAAATAGATGTAAAAAAATACCCGGGCAGTGAGCAATGGCCTGACTATCTGGTTAGAAGTCTGGAAAGAAAAGAGTAGGAAGACTGAAGAAAAGGAGGTCTAGAGCAAAGGCCTGGAGAGACAGAACTGGGCACAGACTGTGAAGATTTTTGTATCACAGGCTAGCTTCCATCAGAACTCAGGAAAGGAGAGCAAACAAGTAAATCAATAAAATTATGTAAATGTGACAAGCACCATTAAAGAAGCCAGTGAAGACCCTGAATTATGAATAATGGGAGGGAGAGGGAGTAGCAGTGATATGGAGCTACTTTAGATTAAAAGGATGGGAAAGGTCCCTCTGAAGAACTGGCATTTAGGCTGAGACCTGGGTGACAAGGAGTGAATCAGTTGAAGTGGAGGAGGAATGTGCCAGGTAAAATAGCATATGTAGGACTCTGAGGTGGGAGAGAGATTGGAATAAAGTGATCAAAAGAACACATGCAACCAGACTAGGGTGAACAAGGGAGATGGCACAAGAGGAGAGTGAGATATTCAGGATCCAAATTATAGCAAGCCAGGAAAGGAGTTTGGGTCTTGTTCTAAGAAGTAAACAGTTCTGAAAGGTTTCACACAGAGTTGTGATGTGATCCAATTAATGATTATTATTATTATTATTCTTTCCTGTCTGTGAAGAATGAACTGGAGGTGGGACAAGAGGGAGATGAGAAGATTAATTAGGAAGGTACTGCAGTCATGTGAATTAATACCAATCTGAATCAAGACAGGCTTTCATCAACCATGTAAATGGGTTGCATGGTCTATCCTTGAGTGACAAGTAGCTGTATAGGTGGATGACACTGCCTCTTAGAACTGACAGTATAGTGTCTGACATTCTGACCAACTTTGGTTCCCAAAATACATGCGGTATGTTATTTTATAGTTCAACAGAATCAGTACAGATTTAATATTAACAGGTTACCTGCTGTGCCATAGCCCCTCAAACATTCCCCCCTGCCCATATCTTATCTTTTGAAAACCAACTTCTTTTTTTTCTTTTTATTTATTTATTTATTTATTATTATTATTTTACTTTAAAATATTGTATTGGTTTTGCCACACATCAACATGAATCTGCCACGGGTGTACATATGTTCCCAATCCCGAATCCCCCTCCCATCTCCCCACACACACCATCCCTCCGGGTCATCCCAGTGCACCAGCCCCAAGCATCATGCACCCTGCATCGAACCTAGGCTGGCGATTCATTTCTTATATGACATTATACATGTTTCAGTGCCATTCTCCCAAATCACCCCACCCTCTCCCTCTCCCACAGAGTCCAAAAGACTGTTCTATACATTTGTGTCTCTTTTGCTGTCTCTCATACAGGGTTATCGTTACCATCTTTTTAAATTCCATATATATGCATTAGTATATTGTATTGGTGTTTTTCTTTCTGGCTTACTTCACTCTGTATAATCGGCTCCAGTTTCATCCACCTCATTAGAACTGATTCAAATGTATTCTTTTTAATGGCTGAGTAATACTCCATTGTGTATATGTACCACAGCTTTCTTATCCATTCATCTGCTGATGGACATCTAGGTTGCTTCCGTGTCCTGACTATTATAAACAGTGCTGTGATGAACACTGGGGTACACATGTCTCTTTCAATTCTGGTTTCCTCGGTGTGTAAGCCCAGTAGTATAGTCAATTGTAGATTAAATTTCCTCTACATGAGCTTTCACCCAAAGACTCATATTGAAATAAAGAACGCCAAACTCATGAAGAGAATTAACTTTCTGTGTGTACATGTATCTCTATACATAAAATTTTTTACAGGGGGCTGAATGCAGTAAAAAAGAAAAGGAATAAGTTCCCACTTAGCTTTGTTGAGTCAGCAAGGTTGCCTGGAGTGCCAGCCATAAGGCAACACTTTCTCAAAGAACACAGACTCCCCAGGACCATCTGCCAACCCTGAGTTTAGCCAACTTGATTGCTCTTCATAAAACTGTCAATGGGAAATAATAACATACCCACTTCATTGAAAGCATAATCCAATTCTTCTTTACTCTCTGTTAATGGTGTCAACACATTGAATATTACTGTTTTCCAAGAGAAAAAAGAAGAAGCATTCACTTTGATAAACTGGACTCAAAAATTTATTCTATGCTACATGAAATTCACCTGTCACTTAAATACAGAAAGAATTTTAAAGAGAGTTTTAAGATAATTAAAATTTATGCTAAAATGACTTCTCATTTATGGTTTGTGAGCATTTACACCAGAAATCTGCACTTAACGGTTATGAATTCAGAAAATAGAGAAATGCAACGGCACAATCAGTCTGGCAGTCCCTCAACTAGATAGAAAAAAAGGGCAAAGAAAAAGAATCATCATATGAAGCTGCAGTATTTTTCCCCTGAATTCTAAGACTGAATTTAGTTGTACCGACTCATTAAATCCATTCTTGATGTTCCAAATATTGGAGGAAAGACTACTGTATATTCCTTGGAGAGAGGAAGTTTGTGAAGTTTTAAAAATATACTCTTTTGATTTTAATATTGAAGTGCTGTGAATGTGGGCTTCTTTGAAAAGATATTAAAATAATTACAATGCTGACAGAATAATCAGGACTTAGTGTTTGGGTAACCGATTATGACATTTCTGATTGGAGCTCTAACTTCAAGTTAAAAAAAAAAAAGATGCATACCTTCAGGGATGATTTATGTAAATAACTGATAGTGTATTTAAGCCACATTCTGCCTTAAATTTGTTTGAAAATGAGGACAAAATGAACCAAGTCAAGCTAAATAAACATCGCAAGAGAGTAAAACATATAAAATTATTTTTACATAAAATAACCTGCACTCTGAAATTTGAACCTGTCATGGTCTACACCTTGATCATTGCCTGTCAATTTGTATGTCTGACTGTGAAAGACATGTGGCCTCAGTAACCCTCAATAACCTTAGACATTTTGGTTTATCGAAATGTCTAAGAATTCAGGCCCATGAGCTGAGGAATGAATCACAAGGAAACTCATTTCTAGAACTCTGATGACAAATGAGTTAATAAGATCAGAATTAGTGAACTGAAGGTCTTACAATGGACTTTGCCTCCCACTCTAATTTCTTACAAGCCCTTTTCACTTATCCTGATGTTATACTTAATAAATGTCTTTCCCCAACACCTTTCAGGGATTTTCAAGAGTATCCACATCACCTACCCCAACACATGCACACACATGTATGCATCTTTTCCTTCTTTGCTTTAATTAGAAAGAGGAATTTGATAGTTTCAAAATCATCTTGTTTTAAAAAGCCATGTTATAGCAGTTAATCAATCCATCACCTCTGAATCTGTTGTGATTAGAGATCTTTATATCTTAAGCAATTTAGGGCTTTCCCCTCTTTTCATAAGGACTAAATCTTCCAAATTCACTGTTTCTTCAAGTTAAATGAAGTTTTGAGTTATGTTTGCAACCTTTCATAAATTTTACTGCCAAATATTGGAATATTTGAATCATTAGCTTTGAGAGACTGTATGTGGTATTTGAAAACATTTTATACTTATCTTAAAAATTATGTGAATACTCTAAAGTGAAAAACATTATTATCCTATTATCCACTATTTTGTGTTTTGGCATTTCCTTCTAGACTTTGTTTAAAAGCATAATAATTTATGTCTGTGCAAGATTTTAGGTATATGTAAGTATGTATATATTCTTACAACATTTACACTATCATTATATATATATATTCTGCTTTTCAACTTAACCTTATAACAGAAGAAAGTTTTACATACTCACCAAAGTCATAATTATCAGTTTAAATTACTTCATGTCTATTGGCTTAATATGTTCCCACTTAACAATTTTACTATCATAAAAATTTAATCTTTTCTTCTATTTTTCATAAAAATAGAAAAGTTGGAAAAGTTATATGTAATAAGAAATCAGGCTACTATGAAAACCTTCTCACAAATACATTTATTGAGTTTACTTTTTTTTGAAATAATTTTGATTATTACAGAGAAGTTGCAAAGACAGTAAAGATGTTCCCATGTACCATCCCACCCAGCTTCCCCATGTGTTAACATCTTGCATTACCGTGGTACATTTGTTAAGACTCAAAATATTAACATTACTAAACCACAGACTAGACAGATTCACCAATTTTTGTACTAATGACCTTCTTAACACTTTTGGTTGATGTCTTTCATTAGTTCTGAAAAATTATCAGCTAATATGTTTTAAAATATTGACTGTACTCCAGTCTACATTTCTTTTAACTTCTTTTTGCTATTTCTTATGTCTTTCTCTCTATGTTGCATTTTATTCACGCTTTCCCCCAGTTTTTTAATTCTCTCATCTGCAGTCTCCTGCAAAGCTCGTCTTCTGAGCTTTTGCTGTATCTTTTGTATAACTTTTTATTCTCTATAAAGATTTATATGGTACTTTTTCAAAATTATTTGCTTCCTCTTTACCTTTTTTATCCCCACATATATTTTTCAAGCTTGCTTTCATTTCCTTAAATATAGCAATGTATTAATTATCTATTGCATAACAAACTGCCTGAAGACTTAGCAGTTTGAAACAACACACATTTATTAGTTCCCATTTTCTATGGGTCAGGAATCCATGTCCAACCCAGCTGAGGCCCCTTGCTTCAGGGGTTCTCACAAGGTTGCACTCCTGGTATCAGTAAAGGCTATAGGTATATCTTGAGGGTTGATTCATGATTGTTTGCTGAACTCAGTTCCTTGCAGGCTGTTGGGTTACAGGTTTCAGTTTCTCACTGGAAGTAGGCTGGAGGTCACCCTCAGTTGCTCTTTAACATTACAGTTCATTTCCTAAGAGCAAGCAAGTCAAGGAGATATAAGACAGAACGTACTAGTAAGACTGAAGTCACAGTCACAAACAGTCATGGAAAAAACGTTCCATTCCTTTAGATGTCTTCTATTTCTCTGAGTAAGCCATCACATCTAGCTTTCCCATTCAAGGAGAGAAAGTTATACAAGAAAGTGAATACTATAACTGAACACCATTTCAGAAACCTAACACAACTGAACACTTATTTTATAGGCTCTACCTAAAAATGTCACTGCTATCAGTCCTAGATCTGCTCTGTTGCTTCATTGCTTCTCACTCGTGGTGCCTTGTCTCCTTGTGTGCTTTGTTAGTTTTTATTGTGAACAGTTCAGTTTAATCAGTTTTATTTGTGGCAAAACAACTGTTTTGAGATTTGGAACGAGGGTGAGTTTCTCTAGAGAGGATTCACATTTGCTTCTATCACTTGCCTATGGGAATTATCAGTTAATGTGCAATTAAGTTTTCATCTCCACATGTTGGAACCAATAAGATAGCATGCATTTAGACTGAAACTGGTATAAGAATTAGCTTAAGATTAGAAATTATGAGTAATGATGTTTTCTTTCTTTACACTTATTAAAGTTTGTGTCTGTTGATTTCCCCTAACATCATCCTAGTAAGAGGGGATATATGTTTAGTTTTGCTTCAACATTTTGTACTGTGTATGGTGTCTGGCACCACAGGTTAATGGCAAGATGGTATCCTTGTAGACCCTTTATATTGGGTAGACATTTTATCTCTTGTTCTTTATGCCCTCTGAAACTGTGAACACTGAAGTGCAAGTTCATACCAGTCAATAAACACCCTCAGTGTAAAATTTATCCTTGGTACCCCATCATAGTCCTATGTTCCTACTTTTATTTATTGCTTTATCAGGAAGATATATTACTTGCTCTCTAGCTCACTGATGCATATAAGATTAAGTTATTTTTTCTAAGATACTTAGTTGTTTTCAGTGAGATTGTATTCAGTTTCTTAATCATCACATTATCAGAAAAAGAAACTTGAGGGTTTCTCATTTTTCTTCATTTTCCTGAAAAAAAAAAATTATAGATCTGATATTAGGTCCATACTGGGCTTTGGAAGATCAGATATTGCTCTGTCTTCAATGACTTTTCTGTTTAGGAGGGAGACAATGTTATAAATTGCGACATATATGGTGTAAATTCTTAATTGAGGCAAAGGTATTACTATGAGGGCACAGAGGTAGGTACAAATAACTTAGCCACAATGGGAGTTCAAAGTGTGTACCTAGCTTTCATATTTTGAAGGATAACTTGCGTTTTCTCCAAATGACAGTGAGAAACCTTTGACAAAAATGTACCTCTGATAAAATGTTTACTAATTATATGAAAATTACTGTCAAATTTCAATGAAATATTTATAGTATATTGACTTGTAATGAGCAGTGGTCTAACATTAGGTGGTCTAAACATTAGCCAGAGTTTCCTTCATGGCTTTGATGTCAGTAGACTAGGCAGTCATCTTTGTTTTCATTTTATTTGAAGGAAATTGAGCCCCCAGGAGGTCATTTTATTCCTGTTGTTGTTGTTGTTAATTCTGTGTGTTGTCTCAGTGAGAACAATGATACCACTAGAAGAGAAAGAAGCTGCTAGAAAGCTCTGATATACTGAGTGGGAGTCACCGGGGAAAATACAACATGGTCATTGGCATGGTTCAATGGAAAGATACATAGAATATCTGGAGGCATGTGTTTAAGGAAGGTACTTTTGCTTACTTCTCCAATAGCATATTCTCTTTGCTTCCCAGGCAAATAAAGCATGTAAAACAAGCTTCTCATCTAACTATATCCCAGGATTTTTAGAGGATCAATTAAAATAATTAATGTAAAAGCTGTAAAAGCTTTACAAAGTGTAAATGTGGTTTTCTCAATTTTGTTTCATATTCTGTCTAGGTAGTAGCATAATAAAATATTGTTAAATGCCTCATTTCTCAAACTCAATCCCAACTTTCCTCCCATCTCTTTACAAGAAATCTGAACGTTACTAACTCATGGTTAAGATTTGGATTCTTGGTAACCTAGAGATCCTGTCTCAGCATACTTTAACCAAAACTTTGTTTACATCTCCCTGGAGGTTATCCTCAGCTAAATAGCCAAGAAAGGAAATTAGCAGAGTCCTGGGTTTCTCCTTAACACACCTGAATGTATGTGGGAAATTTCCAGCCCTCATTCTACTTTTTAATTTTTACCAAGAAATCCCTCAGTTTGGCTAGATGGGTAAGAATTTGAGTGGGAGGGTGGCAGTGAAGAAGAGTGAAAGCATATTTTAAAAAGTCTATTAGATGAGAGGCAAATAATAGAATTCAAGGAGTGCCTGTTTGCCAAACACATCCTATATCCTGGTTCTAAACCTCTCACTTACCTTGCAGTCTAGGTTTCATTTTTTTCCCTCTTTTATAGATGAGGAAGATGAAACTCAGAGAAGTGAAAATACTTGCCCAGGATCATGGCATAGTAAATTGTCATATCTAAAATCCAGACGCATGACTCTCACTTCAAATACTATGTCTTTTGCTCAATGCTTCCTTATGACTGTAAAATAAGTTTGTCTTTTCTACTCATTCTTTGCTAAGGAAAACAGATTTATTATTTTAATAAAAATAATATATCATCATATTATACAATAATATAATATATTAATTATATAATTTTAATATATTGTATTATAATATATTAATATGTATATTATATACTAATATAATATTAATTAATTAATATTATATACATATTATATATTATAATATATTATTTATATTATACCATATATTATATTGTATATTATATATCATATTAATATCAATACAATATTTAATATCAATAATATATAATATAATACTATATAAACATAATATATTAATAATATCATTATATTATATATTACAGTATATATTATATAATACATTAATTAATTTTATATGCATATAATATTAATATTATATTATATATTATATTATATAATTAATATATTATATTATTGTATAATATGATAATATAGATATAATATAGAATATAATATTAATATATTCAATCAGTAGCTGGTCATTTATTTTATGATAAATTGTCAGTAGAGACTTGGCTGGAAAATTAAGTGTTGGGGCTCATTTTAGAAAGAGAAAGAGGGGCTTTTATTGTTTCTTTTGTCTCTGGTTTCTTTTTGTTCAGATTTTCTGATGGGAGATTAAAAAGGTGAACATCTTTTCCAGATGGCTGAAATCCTGAGACAGTGAGTGATGCTGTGTTTTGCTTTATTTTCACTTTACAATTGAAGGTTTGCAGCATGGAGCAAGTCTACTGGCACCGTTTTTTTCAACTGCTCACCTTGTGTCTTTGTGTCACATTTTGGTAATTCTCACAATATTTCATTTTTTTCATTGCTATTGCATTTGTTATGGTTATCTGTGATCAGCCATCTTTCACTTTACTATTGTAATTGTTCAGGGCACACATGTAAGATGGTGAACTTAATCGATAAATGTGTGTGTTCTGACTGCTCCATCTACTGTCCATTCCCCCATCTCTCTTTCTTCTTGGGCCTCTATTTCCTGTAATACAATGATATTGAAATTATGCAAATTAATAATCCCACAGTGGCCTCTGTATTTCAAATGAAGAGTCACACATCTCTCACTTCAAATCAAACTCTAGAAATGATTAAGCTTAGTGAGGAAAGATGTTAAAAGCCAGGATCATCTAAAATCTAGTCCTCTTGCACCAGTTAGCCAGGTTGGGAATACAAAGAAAAAGTTCTTGAAGGAAATTAAAGTTCTCAAATGAAATAAGAATGATAAGAAATTGAAACAGGCTTATTATTGATTTGAAGAGTATGTTAATAGATAGAAGATCAAATCAACCACAACACTTCCTAAGCCAAAGCCTAATCCAGAACAAGGACCTAATTCTCTTCAATTCTGTGAAGGCTGAGAGAGGTGAGGAAGATGAGATTTAAAGAAAGAAATCATCTTCATTACACAAAATTACAAGGTAAAGCAGCAAGTGCTAATACAGAAGTTTCAAGTTATCCAGACCATCTGGCTGAGATCATTAGTGAAGGTGGTTACGCCAACCAACAGATTTTTCAATGCAGACAAAACAGACTTCTGTTAGAAGAAGATGCCATCTAGGACTTTTGCATCTAGCGAACAAAAGTCAATGCCTGGCTCAAAGCTTCAAAGGGAAGGCTGACTCTCTTGTTAGGGGCTAATGCAGCTGGCAATGTGATGTTGAATCCAGTGTTCATTTACCATTCTGAAAATGCTAGGGCCATTGAGAATTGTACTGTATCCACCCTGCCCATGTTTATAAAAGGAAAAACAAAACCTCGGTGACAGCACATCTATTTACAACCTGGTTTTCTGAATATTTTAAACCCACTGTTGAGATCTTCTGCTACAAAAAAAACAAATTCCTTTCAAAATCTTGCTGCTCACTGAAAACACATCTGGAGCGCCTAGGGTTCTGATGGAGATATACAGTGAGATTCATACTATTTTCACATTAGTTAACACAGCATCTATTCTGCAACCCTTGGTTCAAGGAGTAATTTAGACTTTAAAATCTTTTAAATCTTAATACTTAAGAAATTTATTTTGTAAGGCTTTAGTGGTCATAGATAGGGATTCTTCTGATCAATCTGGGCAGTCAATTGAAAATCTTCTGGAAAATATTCGGAATTCTAGATGCCATTAAGGACATCTGTAGCCTACAAGAAATGGTCAAAATATTAACATTGATAGACATTTGAAAGAAACTGATTCCAACACATGCAGATGACTTTGAGGGGCTCAAGAGATCTTGAAGCCCCTCAAAGTAACTGCAGGATGTAGTAGAAATGGCAAGAGAATGAGAATTAGAAGTGGAGACTGTGGGTCCCTTCACTGTCCGCTTGATGCTAACACAACATTGTTAATCGGCTATGTGTGTTAGTTGCTCAGTCATGTCTCTTTGCAACCCCATGGACTATAGCTCACCAGGCTCCTCTGTCCATGGGCTACTCCAGGCAAGAATACTGGAGTGGGTTGCCATTTCCTTCTCCAGTTAATTGGCTATACTCCGATATAAAATAAAAAGTTTAAAAAAAAAAGTGGAACCTGAAGATGTGACTAAATTTCTACAATATCTTAATAAAATTTGAACAGATGAGTAGTTGGTTTCTTATGGATAAGCAAAGAAAATGTTCCTTGAGATGGAAATTATTCCTGGTGAAGATGCTATGAAGATTGTGGAAATGACAACAAAGGATTTATAATATTATATCAACTTAGGTGGCCCAAGCAGCAGCAGGATTTGAGAGGACTGACTCCATTTTGAAAGAAATTCTACTGTAAGTAAAATATTATCAAACAGTATTGCATGCTGCAGAGAAATCGCTCATGGAAAAGAGTTAATCAATGCAGTAAACTTCATTGTTGTCTTTTTTTTAAGAAATTGCCACAGCCACCCCAACCTTCAGTAATTTGATCAGTCAGCAGCCATCAACATTGAGGTAAGACATCCACCAGCAAAAAGATTGTAACTTGCTGAAGACTCAGACGGATGGTTCAAATTTCTTAGCAAAAAGAGTAGTTGGCGTTGCTTTCCAGGTGGCACTGGTGGTAAAGAACCCACCTGCCAATGCAGGAGACACAAAGGACATGGGTTTGATCCCTGGGTAGGGAAGATCCCCTGAAAGAGGAAATGGCAACCCACTCCGGTATTCTTGCCTAGAGAATCCCATGGACAGAGGAGCCACGTGATCTACAGTCAGACACAACTGAAGTGACTTAGCATGCTGGCACATTGTTTTATTAAATTTAGTTCTATTGCACATTTAATAAACTACAGTATAGTGTTAGCATAACTTCTATATGCACTGTGAATCTAAAATACTTGTGTTATTCATGCAAACATTAACTTTGGTAGTGGCCTGGAACTAAACCCATAGTATCTCCAAGGCAAGTCTAATAGCAAAAAAAATGGTTTAATATTTAAAGAAAAAATATATAGATGAAATATCTAAATAAGTTAGAGAAAAGAGGGACAAATTTTGAGACTTCCAAACAGTGTTTCTTTTACCTTGGAGGCAATAACAACTAGGGTGGAATAAAATCTCCAAAAGTGACTACCTGTTGCTTACATGGTGTCCGATGGCTCTTGACGAAAGAAAAGCAAAAATCAGTTTGAGCCACTAATGTCTTACCTCCTTTGGCAAAGAAAACAAAATAAACTCTCAAAGGAAGAAACCCTCCTGCCTACCATGTTTCTCTCTCTCTTTCAAAATTAGAATTAGTACGTTTAAAAGTGAAGTGAAGGGAAAGTGTTAGTCGCATTTGATTTTCTGCCACTCTGTGGACTGTAGGGTGCCAGGTTCCTCAGTCCATGGAATTCTCCAGGCAAGAATTCTGAAGTGGGTTGTCATTCCCTTCTCCTGGGGATCTTCCAGATTCAAGGATTGAACCCATGCTCCTGCATTGCAAGCAGATTCTTTACCATCTGAGCCACCAGGGAAGACCCTTTCATCTACTTACTATAGATGAAATGTGTCTTACGGTAAACTCAGGGGAAAAAAAAAAGAAGGAACCTGAAAAGCCAGCATTGATATGCAGTCCAAATTCTTCAGTATATTGGTGAGAAAAGGCTCAGAGAGGGAGAGTGACTGGCAGGAGTACACAGGAATTAGAAATCCAACTGGGATTAACATCACAGCCATCTGCTTCTAGCCCAATGATGCTTCCACCACTGCATTATTGCTTATGCAAAAGAGAGCAGAAATGCACATGCAGAATTTTAGGAATTTGCAAGTGTGCCTGTCCTCCTATATAACTGGTTGTCAAGCTTCTTCTATTCCTAGCAACCGAGCCCCAGGAAAATAAAAAAGAGAGAGACACCATCGTTTTGCATTATATGTTTATCTTTTATAGCTAATGCACAGTGTAGCTGAAAATCATATAAATGATTTCTTAACTAAGAAACCTATATCTAAGGCAGCACATTAGCTTTGTGCTTTAAAAAGAAGCGTGTGCCACTATAGAGTATTCATTACGAAATAGCAGACTCTATAGCTATATAATTGAATACAGGGAAATCCAGAATTTGCCAATGGAACTTCTGGTATAAAAAGGGTGTGTGAAATCACTGCCATGATGCAACAGCCATTTCCTGCAGCCCGAAGAAGAGGCTGAAAAGCACAGTCAAAGAGAATTAATATTTTCTGGCATGAACGCATCACTGGCTGCACAAGGTGATTTTACTGTGCATTATACTTTAATTATAATTGCTCTGTAGCCATCTGTTCCACTTCATTCTCTAATTATAGATGCAAAAAGCATTTCACAACTCCCACCAGTAAAAAAGATCTGAGGGATTTCATGGCAGGCTTGCTCTGAGTTCCTCCCTCCTTTTCTTGGCTTGTGAACTCTCCATTCAACGGTACACTGGAATAACCAAGAAAATGTTCGTGATGCTCTGATCATCTCAGAAGGTCTGGAGTGTCCGAGATTGTTCCTCTCATGATTAATTATCTTCTACTTTATTATATACACTCTGTCCAGTTAACTTCCAGTGCCATGGTTGTGTGTAACTTCTTGTTCACAAATGTTTTCCTTTTTAAAAAAAATTTAACCATTTAAAAAAGTGTGCTATAATTGAGATACAACATTGTATTAATTTCAGGTATACAACATAATGATTCAATTGCAAGATGATCACATAAACCTAGTTAACATACTTTTCTCTCCCTACAACTGCTTTCCTCTCTCACCAAAAATAATTTTTAATTAGTTATTTTATTTTCCTTATCTTCAGTGCTATCATTTCAAGCAACTCAAACTCCTTCCAAGAACCCTACAAGAAAGCTGTTTTTGTTCTCATTTTTCAATGGAGAGGATAGACACAGAGAGTTTAGAGGGTTTTTAAGGTGACACAGTCAGTCAATAGCAGAGCAAGGCTTAAAACCACATCTTTTGATATTGATTCCCACTCCTTCACAGTCATTACTGTCATGCCTCATTTGAAAGCAGTATTTAACTTCTCATTAGGATAGCAGGGGTGTGCACAGCACCTCACAAGAGCAAATTGTAGGCAACTCTTTACAATCTCAGGTTCAGTGACTCCTATTGGTAGCTTGAAGCTGACGGTGGTGAGTATGAAATTCACACATTGCAAATCAGAGCTCCCCCTGCCCATCCGGGAAGCAGGTATTTATTCATCATCCACTAGACTGTCACTGACTATGGGAAATAGATCTATGAATTCCCAGAAAAATAGCACAATTTGGATCACAATGCCATCTTCATCTCTGAACTTAAGTAATGTGTGTATGAACACAACCCAGGAATGAGAAAAAGCTTAGCTACTTATCAAGACTCCCCCACATGACTCTTTCAATATCCTGAAAATGGGGAGTCATCTGATAGAATGAAGGTTTTTACTCACAGTGGTAAATTCAGAATTTTTGAATGAATCTTTTGGCTACAAAGTATTTATGATTTTAAAAGCAACCAGCAAATTAGGAGCTTAGATGTCCAGGAAGGCTGGAGATGATACATCGCAGTCTCAAAGCAGTAGGCTTCAGTTAGACAAGTAGTTCTTGACATCTGAATATACTCCAACAAGACATATGAAGCATGTGAGGAATGATTTTTGGAAGCTAGATCTGGGCATTTCTGGAAAAAAAAAGTAAATTAGTGCATGTGGCTTTTCCAAGGGTGCTAAAGGAAAACAATTTAGAAATTTCATCAAAAATTCCTGATCTTTCATAAAAGCACAAATTCTAGCTACTCACAAGACTGAAGTTCATATCTAAGAGCAACGTCTAAAAATACCCTGAAAGTCTAAAAATGAAACCTGAACTGAAGAAGGGTTTGAAACATCAACACTGGGACCAAAAACAAGCACCAGCTTTCTAGACAGAAAATGAAGCATAAGCTTTTCACCCAGGATTTCCAGTGCAAAGCTCAAATCACAAAGTAATAGAAACAGAACAGTAAAATTCAACGCATGTTACACTGATTAGAGATTCAGTTAGGTTCTCTATATAGCAGAGACAGCTGCATAGGATGGTATGTATGTTTCCTAATGGACAGTTGAATTTATGTATGTACTGATCTTAAAAAATTTACTTGTGGTGACCTCAAAATCTGATAGGAAAATTAAATACTAATATGTAATTGCCCAGCTCTGTTGCTTATGAATTGTTAGACTTTGGGCAAATTGATTAAAATTCATGCATTTGGTGTCCTTACTGTTAAATGGGTGCAATAACTCTATTCCTCTTAGGGTTATTGTAAATAATTACATAATTTTAATAGAAAGTTCTTAGAATAATATCTGACATGTAGAAAGTGTTTTAATACATGTTAACTTTTAAACCAGTCAGCCTTCTCATTTCACAAGATAAAATACTGATGCCTAGAGAGTTTACATGCATTATTCAAAGTCACGTAAATTAAAGGTAGAATTAGAATTAAGACCCATGCCCATTTTCCCTTGTTCCACCACCCTCCTCAATAGTTCTGTGCTAAGTTATTTGCATTTGTTCAATTAAACAAGTATTATCAAACTTTAGGATTGGGGTTCTCCCAGCATTTCTTCCAATACGAGAACAAAGGACAAATTTAATTCTCAAACATAGGGTCTTATGACTCCAGATGAATTGTTTTCTTCTCTTCAACATGCTACCATTTCTCAGTTATGTTTTTGGAATGAGATCTTACCTGTTTGTGAAATAGGAAAAACTCCTGTTTCAACAATAGTCCCAGGAAGCTTATATGAATGAATTATGTGAAGGAGTTTCATTGTTGAGGGAAATAAATACATTCAAAAAAGAAGAAAGAACAAAGGAAGTACAAACTTAGGTAAACAGTTCAATATTTTCCCAGACAATGACAAAACCAGCTACTAAGAAAACTGAGATGTGGAGCCTTGCTGTGTCCCTGGAGACTGGAAACTCCTTTGACAAAACTGTAAAGGATTAGCACCACAGAACCAATTAATGACTTGAATTTGGTAAACTCCTTAATCTCCAACCCTAGAAACAGCTCATAAGGAAGAAACTGCCAGGCCTCATTGAACGTTACTGCTGCTACTGTTGTTACTGCCGCTCTTGCTATTGCTGTTTTGGCCTCTCATTATTATTCACCTTGGATATTCTTCCACCTCAGAAAGAAGGATTATTCATTTATGATTTTCTCTGAGTACTCCCGTTTCAAAATGAGCGTGATGGTTGAAATGAACAGAGAAAATCTCTGAGAAATCAGGCCACAGAGTATAAGTCCAGTGCCTAGGCAAATTATGGAAATTGATGGGTCCAGAGAGTTCACAGAGTCTGAAATCGAAGCCTGGGGGTTATACTTAAGCCAAGTTGGACACAGGTATGAAGTTGAAGCAGTGAAGTGGCTGGTAGCGGCAGGAAATTTGTCAAATGTAAACATGAGGCACATTCCAAGGACAAAGAATAGGAAAATAGAAACCAATCAGGAAGGTAATTATGCATGCAAAAAGTGAAATAAAGGTGAGGAGAGAGAGACTGAGATCTTACAAGGTGAACATAATGTTGAAGTCAGTTCCAAATTTGAAGACTGGACAGCTGGGAGAGGATCAGGGAGCTGGAGGGAATCAGAAGGACATCTGGGCACTGTGTAAACCTATTTGAGCTCTCCAGTTTCTGCTTTGCTGTAGTCTAAATCATGGTACCCTATACAAATTCTTAGCAGTTATGCCTATTAACCTTGCATAATCTCACCAAGATCTGCTTCCTATTTGGTGTCTCCCAAGAGTTGACTCAGTCTAAGATGTCTCAAGTCCATCCCATAGATTTATGGTATTCTATGAGTGTGATTTCTGCCTCTGTCCGGATTATTCAGATGAATGCCTTACCCCTGCACATGGTTTCTCAGGTTCCTTTGACTTTATACACCTCAAACAACAGGCCAGGCTGGATCTACACCCTCAACAAATTCTGGAATTCTCATTTAGAGCCAACCATAAGGAAATGGTGGTTTACCGATGGCATCACTGCAGATTTTTTTAATCCGTTCAGCTCAGTTGCTCAGTCATATCCGACTCTTTCGACCCCATGAATCGCAGCACACCAGGCCTCCCTGTCCATCACCAACTCCCAGAATTCACTCAGACTCACATCCATCGAGTCGGTGATGCCATCCAGCCATCTCATCCTCAGTCGTCCCCTTCTCCTCCTGCCCCCAATCCCTCTCAGCATCAGAGTCTTTTCCAATGAGTCAACTCTTCGCATGAGGTGGCCAAAGTACTGGAGTTGCAGCTTTAGCATCATTCCTTCCAAAGAAATCCCAGGGCTGATCTCCTTCAGAATGGACTGGTTGGATCTCCTTGCAGTCCAAGGGACTCTCAAGAGTCTTCCCCAATACCACAGTTCAAAAGCATTAATTCCTCGGTGCTCAGCCTTCTTCACAGTCCAACTCTCACATCCATACATGACCACTGGAAAAACCATAGCCTTGACTAGGCGGACCTTAGTCAGCAAAGTAATGTCTCTGCTTTTGAATATGCTATCTAGGTTGGTCATAACTTTTCTTCCAAGGAGCAAGCGTCTTTTAATTTCATGGCTGCAGTCACCATCTGCAGTGATTTTGGAGCCTAAAAAAATGAAGTCTGACACTGATTCCACTGTTTCCCCATCTATTTCCCATGAAGTGATGGGACCAGATGCCATGATCTTCATTTTCTGAATATTGAGCTTTAAGCCAACTTTTTCACTCTCCACTTTCACTTTCGTCAAGAGGCTTTTTAGTTCCTCTTTACTTTCTGCCATAAGGGTGGTATCATCTGGATATCTGAGGTTATTGATATTTCTCCCAGCAATGTTGATTCCAGCTTGTGCTTCTTCCAGCCCAGTGTTTCTCATGATGTACTCTGCATATACGTTAAAGAAGCAGGGTGACAATATGGCCAGGCTTATATCCTTGGTTTCAAGGTGTTATGTAATGCTTCATAGTGTTGAAATAAGCTTATGTACTATATGCCTTGTGCTTCCTTCTATGTAAATAAGATATTCTTCTTTGACTTTATCTGGTTTGAGGTTCATAGAGCTTATTGAATCTGTGGTTTCATTCCTCTTGCTTATTTTGAAAAGTAGCTAGAATGTCTCTTCCAATGTTGCTTATGTTTCTTTCTTTCTCTCTTGTCCTCTCCTTTGCCTCTGTCATCAGTTCTTCTATATTTCATTTGCTATATTTTTTTAAAAAACTGTATCTTTCATCTTTCTCCTTTCAGTGCTTCAGTTGGATATTTTCTACTATCTGTTATTTAGTTCAATATCTTCCAGTATTTTGCTTCTAATCTGCTACCAATCTGGTCTATTGAACTTGTAAGTTTAGTTTAATATTACTATTTTACAAGTCTACAATTGCCATTCAATCGCTTCATAAATTTTAAGTTACTGGTGAAATATTTCATCTATTTTATTACATATTAATCCTAGCTATAAGCCCCCATCTGATAACTGTGCTATGGCTTTGTTTCAACTATCTACTTTTTTCTCTAAGATCTTGGTCATTTGATTCTGTTTTTACTTTGTTTTGTAATTTTTTATTTAATTTCAGCTATTTCAGTAAAGTATTTTAGAGATTTCTGAATAATGTTATTTTTCTCCAAAGAGGAGTCAAATTTTCTCAGGCAGACAGATTGAATATCTACACATCACCTTGGTCCTGCTAGTACTAGTTTTAGGCTTTGTTTGGTCAGATCTACTTCAGTTTTGTCCATACATAGTTTGAAGGCACAAGCCTAGTGCTTTCTCCTAGTCATGTTCCTTTCTGGGTTCTCAACTGAAAGCCTGAGTATTTACCAAGGCTCTTCCCTGTTGGTGGGGTTTGAGTCCCAGTCTCCGAGTTCCCAACTCTTCTTGGTTGTTTAAATTTCTGACCATGTCTATAGTCTCCAAACTACTGTTTTCTTTGGCATTTTTTTTCTTCTGCATTTCCAGTCCTGCACAGGCCCAGCATTGAAGTTGGTCAACATTCCAGTGAAATTTATACTTTGGAGCTCATCTGCAGGGTTTCCTCTTCCCTGTGCTTTTTCACCTTAAATCCTTGTCGCTTTGATAGCCATGAACTCCAATCTCTGGCTCTTCTTCCTAGTAAGACTACTGCTTTCTGCTCAAGTTCTATGCCACCTGCCTATAGCTGCTCTACAGTGCAGCTAATGAAAACTACTCTATCCTGACTAAAATCCAAAGTTTATTAGACAGCTTTAAAAACGTAAACATGTTTATTTTATAATCTTTATACATTTTAATTTATTTGCAGTTTTAGATTTTTGAGATGACTTAGGGGAAAAAAGTCATTTGTAAAATTTGTTTACTAAATAAAAACAACAACAAAAAATTCAGTACCAAGTAAAAATGAAGTAAATAAACATATAAAACAGAAGAGTTGATATGTTTCTATGAAAAATCACAGTGTTACATCTGAAACTGTTTCCAGGTAGCCAAGGCAAAAAAAGACATATTATCCAATATAAATCTCATTATCAAAAAGAAAAGAGCATTATGCTACTTACAGAGAAAATAAAATTTTTCATAATATGAAATTTTTAAATATTTTAGTGAGATTATCTATAAAGGCTTTATCTAAAATGCCAAAGTAGTTCCTCACAACCTACATTAATAGCCAAGGTGATGGCATTACATAACAACACAATAAATATATATGTATTGGCATTGACAACAGATGACAATGCCTAATAGCTACTAAAACTTGAAGGATATTATAAATTTCTGCTATTTCTTCTTTTGTTACATATTTCTTATACCTTTAGAAATATCAGTATAATAAAAATAATGAACTTCAATCCACACTTACTTCATTATATATTTAATTTTTAATCATAATATCTAAAGACACTGAGGAAATGTCACCATATATGTATAACACTGAACTGATAAACCTTAGAAACAAGGACGTAGGTAGACTGGCATCAAGATATGAAAACATCACTATCAGAAAGATTGCATAGACGTGTGTGTGCTAGTCACTCAGTCATGTCCAACTCTTTGCAACCCAGTGGGCTGTAGCCTGCCCTGGTCCTCTGCCCATGTACTTCTTTAGGCAAGAATACTTGAATGGGTTGCCATTCCCTTCTCCAGGAGATCTTCCTGACCCAGGGGTTGAATCCAGATCTCTCACATTGCAGGCAGATTCTTTACTGTCTGAGCCACCAGGAAAGCCTTTACATAAAAGGAATCTGGTCAAATTAATTACAAGCCAGTGTAAGACTGTCCTGCCATTTGGTGGATGCAACTGAGTGTCTAACATAAGTTGGTTATACTTGTTGAATGAATGGATGGATAAATACACAAAAAAATGTGAATGGATTTTGGCCCCAGACATTCGGACAGTGCTCACCTCACAGACGGAATTATATGACTCCAGCTGTGGAATTTGGAGAGCTTGGTGGGTGATGAACCAGGCATCTTGATTCTATACTTTTCAATTTCATCAGCATCTTTTATAAGCCATCTGTAACATTACAGTGATGCCTCAATTAACAAAGCCTTTGGAACAAAGCTCCTTTATAATCAAGTTGGCAGCATCGACAATAGCTCATAAACATGCAAAGTATGCTACCATGTGTCATTCAGCTCAGTGACAATGTTCCAATCAGGCTGCATGGGTACGCATGGCAGGATACTGTTGCTCACAGCTCCCACTGACACGCACAGTCAGAAGACCTGATCCCAGTGTCCCTGGGGCATTATTTAGCTTGCTCTTTCCCCTTGGCTTTTTTGCTTTTTATTTTCTGATCTTTGTTTCACATTTAATGGTAATCTTCCCACTCAAGGGTCTGATGTCCTCTTGTACTTTACCTTCCTTGCCAAAACCACCAAAAACTGAAAAACGGGTCCTGTAGGTAGCTCTTTACAGTTGTGGCTTGCCCAGCTAATCTCAGTTACTTTTTACATTTATGCAGTAGGTAGTATGCATTCTTGAGAGTCCTTTGGGAAGCAAAGAGGTCAGATCAGTCCATCAACCCTGAATTTCACTGGAAGGACTGATGCTGCAGTTTAAGCTCCAATACTTTAAGCTCCAGTACTTGGCCATCTGATACAAAGAGCTGACTCATTGGTGAAGACCCTGATGCTGGGAAAGATTGAGGGCAGGAGGAGAAGGGGACAACAGAGGATGAGATGGTTGGATGGCATCACTGACTCAATGGACATGAGTTTGAGCAAACTCCAAAGATAGTTAAGGACAATCGAAGTCTGGTGTGCTGCTGTCCACAGGGTCCAAAAGAGTGGGACATAACTTAGCGACAGAACAACAACAAGTATGCATTCTGTAATCACACCTGCCAATAGTGCTGAACTTGGATAACAGGTATTTTACAATGCGCTCTGGGAAGAGCATAGCATGATCCATGTCATAAAGTCTCCACTGCTAGCGCTCACGCTCCTCTGCAGTCAGTCTTGCTGAGCCATAATCTCCACACTTACCAAGCCATAGTCTCCACACTTACTGCCAAGGATCCTTCCAGATCTAACTTTCTAGGATTCAAAATTCATAACTGAAAATGTGTGGAGAAAATATACTGTTTCTCATTTCTAGAGTTGGGAGAATTGAACATATAAATTCTGGCTGATGCTGTTTTATAGGTCTGAGTCACAAAAGAAAACAGATTCCTCTGATAATATTTCTCTTGCAATATAAAAGATATTCTGTCTGGGATGCTTCATAATCCCTTAGGGAAAAAAAAGCAGAGGATGACAAAACTGAGTGGCAAGACACCACTGCTATCATCTCAGAATCTGAACAGAAGTTTAAAGTGTCAGGACATGATTCACCATGTTCTTTCTTCTTTCTGTCTGCAATCAGGGAAGCATGAATCAAAATATAGCCTCTATCAGCCTTTGTCCCCGAGTGTCTGTGTTGAGCATAGCTCTCTTGTCCAATAACTTCATGCACATAATGAATGAGAGAAAATGTTGGTAGAAAAACAAACAAACCAATGTTAAGTTCTGCAGATTATCAAAGCCAGCTTTCTGCCAGTGTGGTTCTCCTGCCCCTCCACTAGCTCCAGGCTGCAGGGAAGGTGGAAGGAGGAAGTCTATTATTCAGTATTACTGAAATAGTCCTCCTGGCATGGCAACACTGGGCATTTTTCCTGTAACTCTTCAGAGAGGATGCAGTTGGGATTGTTCTTGAGCTTAGAATTTTGTTACCACAAAAGTCAGGGGTTTTCAAAGGTAGTAAGTATATTTTCACTGATACTAAGACATGAAACAATAGACTGGTTTCAAATAAGAAAAGGAGTACGTCAAGGCTGTATATTGTCACCCTGCTTATTTAACGTATATGCAGAGTACATCATGAGAAACGCTGGACTGGAAGAAACACAAGCTGGAATCAAGATTGCTGGGAGAAATATCAATAATCTCAGATATGCAGATGACACCACCCTTATGGCAGAAAGTGAAGAGGAACTAAAAAGCCTCTTGACGAAAGTGAAAGAGGAGAGTGAAAAAGTTGGCTTAAAGCTCAACATTCAGAAAATGAAGATCATGGCATCTGGTCCCATCACTTCATGGGAAATAGATGGGGAAACAGTGGAAACAGTGTCAGACATTATTTTCAGTTCAGTTCAGTTCAGTCACTCAGTCATGTCCGACTCTTTGTGACCCCATGAATCGCAGCACACCAGGCATCCCTGTCCATCACCAACTCCCGGAGTTCACTCAGACTCATGTCCATCGAGTCAGTGATGCCATCCAGCCATCTCATCCTCTGTCATCCCCTTCTCCTCCTGCCCCCAAACCCTCCCAGCATCAGAGTCTTTTCCAATGAGTCAACTCTTTGCATGAGGTGGCCAAAGTACTGGAGTTGCAGCTTTAGCATCATTCCCTCCAAAGAAATCCCAGGGCTGATCTCCTTTGGAATGGATTGGTTGGATCTCCTTGCAGTCCAAGGGACTCTCCAGAGTCTTCTCCAACACCACAGTTCAAAAGCATCAATTCTTCGGTGCTCAGCCTTCTTCACAGTCCAACTCTCACATCCATACATGACCACAGGAAAAACCATAGCCTTGACTAGATGGACCTTAGTTGGCAAAGTAATGTCTCTGCTTTTGAATATGCTATCTAGGTTGGTCATATCTTTTCTTCCAAGGAGTAAGCGTCTTTAATTTCATTACTTTGCCATCAAAGGTCCATCTAGTCAAGGCTATGGTTTTTCCAGTGGTCATGTATGGATGTGAGAGGTGGACTGTGAAGAAAGCTGAGCGCCAAAGAATTGATGCTTTTGAACTGTGGTGTTGGAGAAGACTCTTGAGAGTCCCTTGGACTGCAAGGAGATCCAACCAGTCCATCCTAAAGGAGATCAGTCCTGGGTGTTCATTGTAAGGACTGATGCTGAGGCTGAAATTCCAATACTTTGGCCACCTCACGTGAAGAGTTGACTCATTGGAAAAGACCTTGATGCTGGGAGGGATTGAGGGCAGGAGGAGAAGGGGACGACAGAGGATGAGATGGCTGGATGGCATCACCGACTCGATGGATGTGAGTCTGAGTGAATTCTGGGAGTTGGTGATGGACATGGAGGCCTGGTGTGCTGCGATTCATGGGGTCACAAAGAGTCGGACACGACCAAGCGACTGAATTGAACTGAACTGAAGATATGTAAAGGGCTTCCTTAGTGGCTCAGTGGTAAAGAATCTGCCAGCAATGAGGATTTTATCCCTGGTTCTGGAAAAACCCCTGGAGAGGGAAAATGGAAAACCACTCGAATATTCTTGCCTGGGAAATCTTTTGGACAGAGGGGCCTGGTGGGCTACAGTCCATGGGGTCACAAAAGAGTCAGATGTGACTTAGCAACTAAGCAACAACAAAGATATATAAAAACATTCTTTCCTCTCCTTTCCTGTATGTCTACCCCTACAGAGTTCTTGAATATCTGGTTGATAAGTATTTTGTAAGAAATGTTATCAAATGTTTTTCCGAATGCAAAATCTTCTACATAACCTTTGAGCTAAAACCCAGCTTTTGTCTCAGCACTTTCTTTTATAGGGAGCTTATCTTTTCAGAAGGCAACCAGCAACATTTACACATAGCATTGACTCTAGTAGAATTATTTTCTCTATGTTAAAGTGAAATATATATCACTGTAATTTCTACCCAATAAAATTCTTAATCCTACCTCTTGAAGGTCACATTTTAATCCTTCCCCTTGACAGCCCTTAAAATATTTTAAGAACGCAAGCAAATTCCCTGCAATGCACATCCTTGCAATTTTCTCCAGAAGAAACTTGAGTTCACAAAATTGGTTTACAGAGGAGATAATAATTATGTGGGTGTGAAATGATTTCCAGGTGGTCACAACATTATTATTATTGTCATTAGTGCAGATGGAGTGAAAATTAGATAGTAGGAGAGAAGTGAAACCCTCATGTCCTCATATCTTAAATGAGTTGATGAATCAGTAGGATTCATCAAAAACAGCAAGAAGCAGAAGCCGTTGGCAAGATCTCTATTTTGGCAGGAAGACATTTCTATTCACATTCCCCTTCCTTACTCCCATCTCCTCTGACTCTCTTCATTGCTAATTGTCTAAAATCAAAGTTTTGCTGCAAGCTTACTGATGACTAGAAAGAGAACAGAGAAACTACAATTACTAAGGATAAACTCAGAGATAAACAAAGGATTGCATAGAGAATCACACATTCAGGGAAAAGAAGCAGTTCCCAGAGAGAAAAACAAGCCACATCTAATATTTCAAAAATGAAAAAGGATAAATAAATTGCTCTGCATTTGGATCATAATAGAAATGAAAAAGCATAAATGGAGAGTAATGATTAGCAGAAGCACAGGTGAATGATTTAGACTTTTTTTTTTTTTTTTTTAACTACACTGACGTGGTCACCTAAAAAAAAGTAAAAATGTAGGCTACAGTTACGGCAGGGTGTTTCCAAACAGAAAGAGCAAATTATTTCTCCCTCTCTGAGCTTGTTCTTCCTTCTATAAAAGACTGTGGTTTGTCTTAGATCAATGGTTTCAAACTTAAAATATGACTCATGCATATAAATAATTAAATAAGTTAATTTTTTTAATGTATGTGTATTGCAGAAATGATGGACTCTCTCTTCTCCCCAAGACATATCAAGGCAGCCTCTGTAGGGATTTCACACAATCTCTTAGTTTATCTAGGCAACAAGGATTGTATTAATAAATCACCTCCCCACTGATCTTTGAATACCTAGGTAGTATTCTAAGTGTGATGAAGCATTTCCCATCTCAACGGACAAGGAAAAAGATTCAGGGTTTTGTAAATCATTAGGAAATGTCCTTCAGAAATTAAGAGATTTAGCATACAGTCCCCTAAACATTGTCCACATGTTACTATTTCTGAGCTCTGTCTACTCTTTTTCCAAGGTCTGGACTGTGTTCCTATTGTCTTGAACTGGCCCAAATTTTATATACTCTTCAAAATCCACCTCAAATTTCCTCCAGAAAGACTTAAATTACCCCTCCTCCTTTTCTCACTCCGTTTGCAATTTCTTAGAGTCCTGAATTATACATGTTTGCTTTGTCATCCCAAAGGAACTGTGAACTGCTTAAGGGAGCAGAGTGAAGATTCTCTACTTGCTAATTGTGAAACCTTGAGTAAGTAACTAAGCTAGAGGTTCAGTTTCCTCATCTGTAAAATGGAAATGGATACACTCACTCAAAAGGGTTTTTGTAAGAATCAAATGAAAAAGGACATACAAAACACAGAGAAAAAGTGTGGCACTATTAATTTCATCCAATGTTTCCTTTGTTCCCGAGAAAAGAAAATTTAAGCTTTCCTTGGAGGAACATCTTTCCATCTCTTGTTACTTAGATATCACTACTTCCTGCCTTCCTTTGATTCAGTCATTTTCAGTATTTATAAACACGGAAAAAGCATAAGAAATTGGCTAAGTAAGGAGGAAAGAGTAATATCTCTTTCCTTAGCAATGCTTCATAGAGTGTGTTTACATTTCTGATCAAATTTGATCTTCATATTAACACTCCTGGTAGACAAGCTCTTCCCTTGACTGATAAGAAAATGTAGGCTAAGGATTAAGTGAAAGTGAAAGTGAAGTCGTGTCCGACTCTTTGCGACCCCGTGGACTGTAGCCCACCAGGCTCCTCTGTCCATGGGATTCTCCAGGCAAGAATACTGGAGTGGGTTGCCATTTCTTGCCCTAAATCACTTACCAGCTGGAGAGGAACTGAGATTCAAAACTTTTTTCTCCCTTATTCCAAAACTCATGATTTGTCTACTTTGTTTTGTTACTTGAGTGGCGCCTTCTTGGTTCCTGCCCTTAGGAAAGTCTCAACACTTCCTCTTTGTGTGGGTGTAGGATAAGAGGTGAGATATCACCCTAGATCAGATTGGCAAGGAACAGCTAGGTCTTCCTCACCCTTCCAGGAAACACTCTGATCCAGCCTTGTCTCATCTGTGGGAACCCTTTCTGGTAGAATCACTCTGGGACATCAGGATTCATAGTCTTATCCCTGGGAATAGCCAAGTCCCTCCCTTGCTCTAAGAGCCTGGGTCTGAGGAGTTAAACCTTTCTCCAGAAGAGTCCTCTATTTGTTCCAGCCTTGCCCTTGTTTGTCTGTAGATCAATTCACAGTTCACTCTCCACCCCCTATACCCTGGATTTTTAAATCCCCTTCAGGCCTTTAGGGGGCTTCCCTGTTGGCGCTAGTGGTAAAGAACCTACCTGAGAATTCAGGAGATGCAAGAGACACTCAATCCCTGGGTCCTTGGGTTGGGAAGATCCCTTGGAGAAGGGCATGGCAACCCACTCCAGTATTTTTGCCTGGAAAATTCCATGAACAGAGGAACATAGTGGCTATAATCCATGGGGTCACAGAGAGCTGGACACGACTGAGCATGCATAAGCATGAGTCAGGCCCTTTGAGGAAGACTTCCGTTTCCTCCTGGAGTAGTCACTGAAGTTCACTAAGTGCTATTTCCCCTGGTACAGCAGTTGTGATGTCCCCCAAGACCTAGGTGGATACCTGCAGATGCAGAATGATCATTTAAATAAACCCAGACAATTCAGCAACCCCAAATTTGGAAGGTCTGGGTATAGGAAAACTGTAAAACTCTTGATGCAACAGCTGCTGACAGATTTCACCTACTTCTCTTCACCGCACACCCAGCCGCCCACATCTTAGCCTGATATGCTGTCCAGAAGTCACACACGTGCTCCTGGAGGGAGGACTTGGCAGCAGCCCTTCCTTCCTCAGGGCATGGTGGGGCGTTATGTATAACAAATAACTCACTGCTAAGGGTAAATGCATGAAGACAACAATTTCAGGCAAGGGCGGGTTTCTTCACTCCAGCTGAATTCCTGACAGAGCAGACTACTAGCTCCACCCTGACCCTGACCTTAACAGGAGCACACTGACCTTCCTTCTTCTGTGTGAAAGAGAGAAATATGCCCAAGAGCTTTCAACAGCGGCTTGCCATTCACTCCTTCCTTGTCTTGATTTAGTCAGACAAATTGGCAGCCTAAAGTAGAATGGAGATGAATGCATGAACTTTTCAGGAGCCACTTCTTCCTAAAACACAGTCAGTGAACTGCATATTAATAAGGACGTTTCTGACAAAGAGCAGGGCACAACAGAAGCATCGAGCGTGGTTCTCTCTACCTGTCCACTGTATTTGGCAAAGTTGCAAAGGATGAAAATCTCACCAGGAATGTTGAGGCCCTTGCCTTCTAATCACAAGGAAGTTACAAAGCACTTTTACCTGGAGCATCTGGGGCAACGTGGAAACTAGGATTTATTGCTCCAGTACCTGCTATTTGCCAGGCATTGTGCAAATGGCTTATACGTTTGCCTCATTTCATCCTTACGACACGTGAAGTAAATAGCACAATGATTATTTTCTGATGAGGAAACGGGCTCAGAATACCAGCAAGTACAGGAATCTGGATTCAAACCTTGCTCCTTCTTTGACTGCTCCCCACTGAGTAAGTAATCTTCACAATCTAGATCTCTTGTTAATCTGCTGCATCCCAGGTCCTTGGGGAATCTTTGTAGTGAGTTTATGCTGAGTGTGATGAGTGCTGCTCACATATCATGTACTTGAGAGGATGTGACAGAAGTAGAAGACAGCGGAGGCCCTTTCTGTGAGAGGTTTTAAGCCAATTACTAAGCGCTACGTGCAAGGAATGCATAAGTAGATTCAGAATTGCAGGGTGAGATGAGACTCGGCCTAAGTGCCAAGGGGACACTCAGTGAGGGAAGGATGGCTGTAGGACCTAGTCTTCATGGAGGTCTTCACAGGAGAACTGACCTCTCAAGAAGTTAGGCCTTCCTTAGGCAGAGCATTAGTGCCTAAGGAAGATTATGGGTCAGCCTTATACATGACCCAAGCTTTTTTTTTTTTTTTTTTTTTCTCATAAAGAGATTTCGTTTCAAAGTCTTTATTTTACAAGATTTCTTTCCAAAGTATTTTACAATGTACAGAAATCACAAAAATGGTTCTTCTAGGCATGCCCACTCTCTTCTCCACAGTAGGGCCATCATCTACTCTCTTGGTGCCTCTAGAGACCAGGTTAAGGTGGACAGATTAACAGAGTGTAAATTGGTCTCATTCTAGCTTACCTGCGAGACTATGGTAAGTCTCCCCCCACCCTACCTCTGGTCTTCAGTTTCCCCGGTGATAAAGTATTGGTTCTGGAAAAATAGTCTATGAGGTTGCGCCTCATGTTGGCATGCCATTGGTCCTCTCCTGCTCTGAAGTACAGTGGGCATGGGGACCAGGAGCCACTGGTCCCAGATCTGACCCAGCTCTAACTAGATGTGTGGTTCTGGAGAACTACTTCTCACACACCAGGAGTCAGTGTTCCTGTCCATATACTGTCCAAGCTAAGGGGTTTTATAAAGTCTCTTTCCACTGTGACATTTTATGAATCTAAACAGCCTATCTTCAACTATTCCTAATAAAAACATCCATTTGGATAAGAAAATAGAAAACACAAAATAGACCTCCTGAAGGCACCAAATTGAGTATTTGATGTTATTCAATTAAATTGGTTGTGAATGGAATATAGCATCTTTTGCACAAACAATGACTCAGAAAATTAATTAGCTTCTGCTTTAATTAAATAATAATTCTATTTAATGCCAGTTAAAATACCACATCTGAGTCAATTGACTGCAGCATTGTGTATTTAATGCAGGATATGTTCCCTTGCCATGTGGAGCTGGGTTGATGACAGAGATGCTGGGCTCTTAATTTCTAGCTAGTCATCCAGCATTCAGAACCACAGTATGAAAATTTCCAGAGGCCATGGGTGCAGCCTGCTCTGATGAAATCTTGCATACCTTAGCTTTCTTCATCAGATCATTTTATAGGCCTTATTAGTAGCATTAAAGACACAGAGAAAATCAAATAACAGCTCTGAATTTTCCAGATGCATTTTCAGAATCTAAACCATTTTTACCCAGTGCAGCATCATTCCAGAAAACTCCAGTTATGGCTGGGCTAAAGAGACGTTTTGACATCTCTGAACTTTAGTATGATATCACTCATTAGATTTCTGCATAGCTGAGACAGTGGAACCACTGAATAATATTAATAATAGTTTTCCTACTGCTGCAACCAGATATAATCTTTGTCTCCTTCAAAACAACATGACTTTGGTTTACGCTGGCTTAAGGCAGCCACCATACCCCATATTAGATTTTGTGTGTATATGTATATAATTGTGTTATATCTGATTTCAGTTGTGTCTTATTTTCTTGACTTAATAAGTATATTAATAAAGGCTGCTTTAAAAATAGTTTATAATATTGTTCCATACATTAATAATACTTTTGGAATTTCACAACAACTTTTGAACTCAGTATGTATTATTGTCCCTTTTTTGCAGATTTAGAATATTGAAGCTCAAAGCATTTAAGCAATTTACTCAAGTTTACAGTTCTAGTCTTCACTTTGCCCAGCTGCTTCTAGACATCACTCTGTCCCTAGTAGGAACACGTGCCTGCAAGCTAGTCACTTCATTTGTGTCAGACTCTTTGCAATCCTATGGACTATAGTCTTCCAGGCTCTTCTGTCCATAGGACTTCCCATGCAAGAATTCTGGAGTGGGTTACCGTACCCTCCTCCAGGGGATCTTCCTGACCCACAGATCAAACTCTTTTATGTCTCCTGCATTGGTGGGTGGATTCTTTACCACTAGCACCACGTGGGAAGCCCCAGTAGGAACACAATAGGTGCCAAAATGAAAGGATGGGAGGTGGCTTCTTCCTAAGGAACTTCGCCCAAGGAACACTGAACCTTATGGCTATATGAAGAAGATCTTCTTTGTTGTCTCTTTACACAGGTGGTGGTGTGGTGGTTTAGGCGCTAAGTTATGTCCAACTCTTCGACCCCATGGAGACTCCCAGGCTCCTCTGTCCGTGGGATTCTTCAGGCAAGAATACTGGAGTGGACTGGGTAGTCAACAGCTATCTAATGGGAGACCTGAAAGTACCAGCCGACAAGAAGTTTAAAAAAAAGATAAAACTGTTTTTCAGATATAATACCAAGTGTAGTTAATTAGAAATGACCATAAAATATTTGCTACTTTTTCCCCTGAAAGATCAGGATTAAGTCTTCTCTCCTTGAACCTGGGCTGGCTTTAGTTACTTGCCAATAAATTTTACAGAAATGACATTCTGGGAATTGTAAAATCAGGTAATTAAAAGTCTTGAAACTAGACTTCCTGGAATATTTTCTCTGGGGGCCCTTGATTCTCCATGAAGAAAATCAGCTCTCCAGGAGTCACCATGCTGGTACGATCCTATGTGGGTACATTTGTCAATAGTCCTAAGTAGTCCTAGCCTGCCAGCCGTCACTGCCAAGGTATGAGACATGGGAATACAGCTGTATAAGGGCCTCTAGACCAACCATCTGCCAGTTAAACACTATCATATGACCTCAGTTAATACCATGTGGAGCAGAAATATTGCCCAGTTGACTCTGTTCCAGAATTCCTGACCCTCAAAATCATGGGATATAATAAAAGTGTGATTGTTTTAAGTCACTTATGTCTCCGGTAATTTGTCACTTAGCAATAGATCACAGGAAGACAAAATTGCATAGAACTAGAAAAAGGGTAACTATAATGCTGTGAAACCTGTTGTTTGTTTCTTCAGTGAAATTAGAAGTTAAAATTTACAAGTCCTGTACCTTATCTACTCAGTCCCCCACAAAATCCAGAAATCAACTGCCACTCTGCAAGTCCAGGCCCTTTTTCCCTCTCTCTTTATAAATTCAATACACCTGCTTGGAGTACTATGTGTGATGCATTGTACTGGCTAGTGGCAATGGGCTTAAACTCATATGGTACAAAATATACAAATTAGCAATTACAATAGAGATAATTCCCACCAAGGTTAAGTGCACAGATACTGGAGTCAGACTGCTGGAATACAAATTACTGCTACAGTGCTAAAGATCTTGGGAAATTGGTCAGCCTCTTATAGGCTCTGTTTCCTCAGCTCTAAAATGGGGTTAGTATCTTATTTTAGAGATTTATTCCGAGAATTAAATGAGATAAAAATTATTAGCCATAAATTATCATTAAAGTAAATATCTTCACCATGCTGTCTGTATAATTGGTGTATGCCAAGAAGCCATGGGGACATCGAGGAAAGAACTACCACATGGAGGGTGCATGGCTTCACGAGAGTATAAGGCATTTTGGAGTTAGCCGAGGTTTCACATTTAGAAAAAGTAAATCATTGCCTGAAAGAGATATATTTCCTTGTAAGACAAACTGCTGGCCCTTTGAGTGTGGAAGGGGCCCAGTATAGTCAACCTGCCACCAATGGTTAATTGGGCTCCTGGAGTAAGATTGCCATATTAAGGGATTAGTGTTGGTCTCTCTTGCTGAAATATTGAACATGCAGAGGCAGCAGCTAAGTCAGTTTTGATAAGTGGAAGTCTGTGCTGGTGGAAACTCGAGTAAACTTCATCGCTGCCTCCTTGGCCACTCCATTCTTGAACCCTTTGTGTCCGTTCTGATGTGGTCAAGCATAAAAGCTGCCTGGATTCAACTGGCCAAATTATTTTGTCTGTTTGGTTGTTTATTGCTTCTTTAAACTGTCTGGTAGACATTTAACATGTGATGTAAAAATGTTCACTATTTATGTTCACCTCTGTGTATCTACTCCCATACCCCGTTAGCTCCATATCCCAGATCTTTTTTTCCAATATTCTTGACCAGATATCTAGGCCATTGGCCACTACCCAGGGCTTTATGTGTATTCACTCATGAGTCACATCTCCTTCCACATGAAAATTATAAATAGGTTCGTGCTCAGCTCCACGCACTGGGAAGACTTTTCTTCTCAACTGACCCTCTGGGCAACCACTGAATGTAGTTGTAATGTAGCACCATCTGTTTTTGCTTGTATCCATACAAAACCCAAGCTCATCCATTTGTAGTTAAGCCACATAAAGGTCCATCTAGTCAAGGCTATGGTTTTTCCAGTGGTTATGTATGGATGTGAGAGTTGGACTGTGAAGAAAGCTGAGTGCCGAAGAATTGATGCTTTTGAACTGTGGTGCTGGAGAAGACTCTTGAGAGTCCCTTGGACTGCAAGGAGATCCAACCAGTCCATCCTAAAGGAGATTAGTCCTGGGTGTTCATTGTAAGGACTGATACTGAGGCTGAAACTCCAATACTTTTGCCACCTGATGCACATGACTGACTCATTGGAAAAGAGCCTGATGCTGGGAGGGATTGGGGGCAGGAAGAGAAGGGGACAACAGAGGATAAGATGGCTGAATGGCATCAGTGACTCAATGCACATGAGTTTGGGTGAACTCCAGGAGTTGGTGATGGACAGGGAGGCCTGGTGTGCTGCGATTCATGGGGTTGCAAAAAGTTGGACACGACTGAGCAACTGAACTGAACTAAACAGAAGCTCATCCATCTGTAACCAAGCTTGGGTTTTTTTTTTTTTTCCCCCCTCCTTATTTAGGATCCCCCATACGATCACCATTTCCATGGTGGCTCAGATGATAAAGAATCTGCCTGCAATGCAGGAGACCTGGGTTCAGTCCCTGGATCAGGAAGATCCCCTGGAGAAGGAAATGGCTACCCGCTTCAGTATTCTTGCCTGGAGAATTCTGTGGACAGGGGAGCCTAGCGGACTACAGAGTCAGACATGACTGCAAGTGACAGCACACACATAAGATCTAAGTGTAAACCAGGGGAAGAGCACTGGTACAATTGTGGTGGGTGATGGAGAAAGTCAGACTATATACTATGCAATTTATCATACCCTCAGTACTGCTCAGGTTCAATGCCAGTTTATAATGACTATTGCTGGGTTCATCTGGTTTCATTTTGGTGGATGTCTGAGAACCCAACTCATAATTGATAGTTCTAGACTCATGATAAATTGGTAACTTGTAGTTAAGCTATTTTCCTTTACCAGGGACCAATAACATGCCAAGAGATATTCTTCAAAGGGTCTAGAATTCTCTATTTCTGAGGACATAGCATTACTTCAGAAGGTAAAGGGCCTGTGTGGCAATTCTTTAACTGAAATTTGCCTTAAGCTCCATACTGTATCTTTTCCCACCATTGACAGTTCCGCTACCATAGATTCTACTGGATCACTTGATCCAAGTGGCAGGACTGATTCTATTGTGGTCCAGATCAGCTGCAGAACTCTTTTCTGCTCTAGGCCCTACTTGAGGCTGGCAGACTTCTATATCACATGGTATATGGGCCAGAGTATTATTCTTAAGTGTATAAGGTCTTGTCTACAGAACCCAAAGGAGGCCTACTATATGCTGTGCTTCCTTCTTTGCAGTATGGGTTATAACATGCAGCAATTTGTCTTTTACTTTGGAGGGAATTTTTCTGCATAATTCTATTCAACCTCAAGTTAATGAGAGAGGGAAGAAAGGAGAAAAGGTTGAGTAGGCCTGAGGATCTAATGTTTTACATGGTGACTATGGTTGATGACACTGTATTGTATCATTGAAATCTGCAAAGAGAGCAGAACTTGTATGTTCTCATGAAATATATATAGTGATGGGTGTGTTAGTTAGATGGGAGGAATTCTTTTACAATGTATGCACTATGTTAAATCATTTGAATGCACATTTTAAATATCTTACAATTCTGTCAATTATATTTCAATAAAGCTAGAAGGAAAAAAAAAGAAGAAAGGTAGAGGTATGACTAATAAGGAAAGCTGTCAGGAATCCTTGAATAAAAGTTGCTCGTCTAGAAGCCCTCATCACCTGGGAATGAGCCTGCCTCAGTGTACCTGAAGAGTTCAGTCCTTGGCTGAGGGCAGCTGCAGGGACGGCAGTCTCAGTGTGAATACAACAACTGAGGCCCAGGTCATTATGCTGTTATCAGTACAAGATCAGAAACAAAACTCTTACTGTCACATTGATCCAAATTGAGTTGAATTCAGAAACAGAGCTCAAATCATGTAAGCATACAATGACTGCAAGTAACTCTTCCAGCTTGAAGAAATTATTGTGGAGTGACTCTGAAGGAATTGTGGAAGGACTCTGCTAAATTTCCTAGGCTTGTTCCAACCAACCTCTACATCCTATTCAACTCCATCAGTTTTTGTCATTGTTGGATAACAAGAAAAGGAATATTTTATATAAATTTCAGTATAGAAAGGAAAGATAGTACTTCTCACCACTTTCAAGCTCATCACCTGAAAATCATCTAGAAGTAGCCCATGAATAGTTTTTGTGCTGTAGCACAAGAATTGGCAAATTTTATATAAAGCATCAGAGAGTGAACACTTTTCATAGACAGTATGGCCTCTGTTGCAACCCTGCCTTTGTAGCATAAACACAGCTACAGACAATATACAAACAAATGGACAAGGCTGTGTTCCATAAAACTTCATTTATAAACAAAGAGGTTGGCCAGATTTGGGCCATGAGCCATAGTTTATATCATGAAAAGGGACCAAAAATTAAGTCTCAAAATTTCTGTTCTTAACTCTTCTAATCAACCAAATGTCCCCCTGGAAAAGTTATTTTCCCCTTATATCCCCATATGTAGTATGTGCATATTTACAGCACCTAGCGCAGTGTCTGATGTGTGGTAAAAAAAAGTTTTCAGAGTCAGCAAATGCATAGCTACAAGATAGACTTTGGCTGGATATCTTCTACTTCAAAATCTAATATTCTCTGAAAATATCGTCTAATCTAGGTAGTTAAATTTATCTCCAGATCTCTGTTAATCTTGGATTTTGCATGTCCCCGGGCTAATGAGATCAAACAAAAATGTAAAATGTTCTAGTTATCTAAATCAAGTATGTGGGGCCCACATTCGAGGGCACTGTTGAAGAGTTTGAAATGTCTCTCTAAGCTTGCCAATCATTTTGATTCAAAAGAATCCCAAAGAAGGATGGGATTCCATTTTGGAAATCAACAAGATAATATTCATGTCACTCATCACTTTCCATAATTCTATGTTCAGTGATTCAGACCTTAGCTTGCTTGTCATGAGCTCTAATACCAATTTTTTTTTTACCCATGTCATAAGCAGGGCATAATAAATAAAATATAAGATGAATGTTTGGCTTCAGATTTAGAAATCAAAATTATAGAATAGAATGGTTGGGATTTTATACATCATCTAATCCTCATTTTACATTGAAGAAACTAAAATTCTAGTGTAATTATCTAGAAAGATTATACATCAGATCAAGCCTCTTTTCTATTTAAAATTCTCCAATAACTTCCTCACCATTTATTCACTCAAGAGATGTTTACCTAGCATCTGGCTGTATACTGGAGACTTAATTCTGCACAAAACATACTTTTCCTTCTCTTGTGGAGTTTTCATTCTGGTAGAAAAGAAGGCATTAAACAAATGATTACAAAATTTAATTATAAACTGACAAAGAAGTACTACAAATGAAGAGTGTTATGTAAAACAGGGTGGGACAAAGACTGGGAATAAAAGCCCATGAGGTAGAAAGGATGATAGCATAGAAAATTTTGAGAAGAAAAGAAAAATGAGTCAGTTAATTTCTAGTTAGAGTGAGGGGAAAAGTAGTATAAAATAAGGTTAGTGAGTTAGGCTGGGGTCAGATCATGTAAGCTCTGAAGATCGTATAAAGAATGGAAATCTAAAGATGGCTTTTTGTTTGTTTGTTTTCATTTATTTTTGCTGGAAAATATGATGATCACTTCTGCATTAAAAATGATCTGCTACTCTGGCTCCTTTATGGCAGCCTATTAGAAAGAGCTAAGATCAGAAGCAGGCTGATGAGCTAGAAGCTATTGCGATAATCTAAGGGAAGATGACTGTAGCTTAGACTAGTGTCCTGGCAGAGAGATGAAATATCGTTGAGAGATATGGAATACATTTTGAATCAACAGAGCTTGATGAATTTTTGGAAAAGATGAGTTATTCTATATGCTACCATACCCATGTAATATGACAGAAAGAAGGCACTTAGGAAGGGAAATTTGTTGACTCAATGATTAAGATCCAGAAAGGTCAAGTGAGGTCAGTCACACAGTCAAGAAAGTAGAGTACAGTCTAGACCCAGAGTTTCTTAACTTTAATTCAAGGGCCATTTTTAGTCCTCGTTTCTATCCCTCTACCTTATCAGCAGTAGAATGCTATCACAATAGTTCTCCTGTGCAAATAAAAAATTAATGCAACTTTATGTCAACAGTTTGAATTCTGTCTCCTTCACTTGCTACCCAGGTAACAAATGAATAAATTTCTTCATATAAAAATGATGATAACTTATTAAGCAAAAATGTATTGATATTAATCATTACTCGTGGTTCTAAAACTAAGAAAACGTTGGGGAGGACACTGTCAAAATCATTACAATCGTGGAACTTTTTGTTAGCGAAGAATAAATGTGCACATTATTGTCCCTTTTCCATCCCTGCCCCTTCTGTAACACAGGAAACCAGAAGCTGACACTTCCTTACTGCTTTGTCAGCTGACAGCTGCCTAGCTTCTGTGAATGGGAGGCATTGGGGCAAAACTGGAAAGCAGAAGGCAGAAAAGATTATTTTACCTTGTGTTTGGAAATGCCTCATGCCCTGGCAACAGCAATGACAACACATGTGTGTTTCTGGGTTCCTGCTCAGGCAGCAGTCTCTAATGTACAACAGCAAGGGCTCACTCAGGGCTTCCCTGATGGTTCCCATGGTAAAGTGTCTGCCTGCAATGAGGGAGACCCGGGTTCAATCCCTGGGTCGGGAAGATCCCCTGGAGAAGGAAATGGCAATCCACTTCAGCTCTCTTGCCTGGAAAATCCCATGGACAGAGGAGGCTGATAGGCTACAGTCCATGGGGTCGCAAAGAGTTGGACATGACTGAGTGACTTCACTTTCACTTTCAAGGGCCCATTCAGGAAATAAGGAGCCATTATGCTTATTATACTTATTTTCAACAGAGAACATTTATTATAAGGATCTGGTTATAAAAATAAGTTGAAAAAAATTGGAAGAACCCTGACACAGTCATTTCGCTGAAAGATTGGACTCTGGAAAGTTATGATATGGAGATGAGTACTTCAATTCATCCGTATTATGGGCTGATTGCATATCCCCAAAACGCATGGGGAGATATTTTATGTTAAAATTCCAATGCACACTACCTCAAAATGTGACTGTATTTGGAGACAGACACTTTAAGTGGGTAGTTAAGGTAAAATAAGGCCATATGTGTGATCTCTAGGAGGATATTAGAACACAGAAATTCACAGAGGAAAAGACTATTTGAAAACAGAAAATACAGCTATCTGCAAATCAAGTTAGACAAGGCTGTAGTCCATGTGATTAGATTGGTTAGTTTTCTGTGACTGTGTTTTTCAATCTGTCTGCCCTCTGTTACAGAAGGATAAGAGGCTTATGGAAACTTCCTGGTGGGAAAGACTGAGGGGGAACTGGATCTTATTCTGATGGGCAGGGCCATGCTTAGTAAATCTTTAATATAATTTTCTGTTGATGGGTGGAGCTGTGTTCCCTCCCTGCCATTTCAGTTCAGCTCAGTTCAGTCACTGAGTGGTGTCAGACTCTTTGTGACCCCATGAGCCTCAGCACGCCAGGCCTCCATGTCCGTTACCAACTCCCGGAGTCTACACAAACCCATGTCCATCAAACTGGTGATGCCATCCAGCCATCTCATCCTCTGTTGTCCCTTTCTCCTCCTGCCCTCAATCTTTCTCAGCATCAGGGTCTTTTCAAATGAGTCAGCTCTTCACGTCAGGTGGCCGAAGTATTGGAGTTTCAGCTTCAACATAAGACCCTTCAATGAACATCCAGGGCTGATCTCCTTTAAGACTGACTGGTTGGATCTCCTTGCAGTCCAAGGGACTCTCAAGAGTCTTCTCCAACACCACAGCTCAGATGCATCAATTCTTTGGCACTCAGCCTTCTTCACAGTCCAACTCTCACATCCATACATGACCACTGGAAAAACCATAGCCTTGACTAGACAGACCTTTGTTGGCAAAGTAATGTCTCTGCTTTTTAATATGCTGTTTAGGTTGGTCATAACTTTCCTTCCAAGGAGTAAGCGTCTTTTAATTTCATGGCTGCAATCACCATCTGCAATGATTCTGGAGCACCTCAAAAATAAAGTCAGTCACTATTTCCACGGTTTCCCCATCTACTTGGCATGAGGTGATGGGACCAGATGCCATGATCTTAGTTTTCTGAATGTTGAGCTTTAAGCCAAATTTTTCACTCTCCTCTTCTACTTTCATCAAGAGATTCTTTAGTTCCTCTTCACTTTCTGCCATAAGGGTGGTGTCATCTGCATATCTGAGGTTATTGATATTTCTCCCAACAATCTTGATTCCAGCTTGTGCTGAAATCCAGCCCGGCATTTCTCATGATGTATCTGCATAAAAGTTAAATAAGCAGGGTAACAATATATAGCCTTGATGTACTCCTTTACCTATTTGGAACCAGTCTGTTTTTCCATGTCCAGTTCTAACTGTTGCTTACTGACTTGCATACAGATTATTTAAGATGTAGGTCATGTGGTCTGCTATTCCCATCTCTTGAAGAATTTTCCACAGTTTGTTGTGATCCACACAGTCAAAGGCTTTGGCATAGTCAATAAAGCAGAAATAGATGTTTTTCAGGAACTGTCTTACTTTTTTGATGATTCAGCAGATGCTGGCAATTTGATCACTGGTTCTTCTGCCTTTTCTAAAACCAGCTAGAACGTCTGGAAGTTCACGGTTCACATGTTGCTGAAGCCTGGCTTGGAGAATTTTGAGCATTACTTTACTAGCGTATGAGATGAGTGCAATTGTGAGGTAGTTTGAGCATTCTTTGGCATTGTCCTTATTTGGGATTGGAAGGAAAACTGACCTTTTCCAGTCCTGTGGCCACTGATGAATTTTCCAAATTTGCTGGCATATTGGGTGCAGCACTTTCACAGCATCGTCTTTCAGGATTTGAAGTAGCTCAACTGGAATTCCATCACCTCCACTAGCTTTGTTCATAGTGATGCTTTCTAAGGCCCACTTGACTTCACATTCCAGGATGTCTGGCTCTTGGTGTGCAATCACACCATCGTGATTATCTGGGTGGTGAATATCTTTTTTGTACAGTTCTTCTGTGTATTCTTGATGCCTCTTCTTAATATCTTCTGCTTCTGTTAGGTCTATACCATTTCTGTCCTTTATTGAGCCCATCTTTGCATGAAATATTCCCTTGGTATCTCTAATTTTTTTGAAGAGATCTCTAGTCTTTCCCATTTTATTGTTTTCCTCTATTTCTTTGCATTGATCACTGAGAAAGGCTTTCTTATCTCTCCTTGCTATTCTTTGCAACTCTGCATTCAAATGGGAATGTCTTTCCTTTTCTCTGATGCTTTTCTCTTCTCTTCTTTTCACAGCTATATGTAAGGTCTCCTCACCTGGGGCCAAACTATGGTGGAGATAATGAAGATAATGAGACCTCCTTCAAAAGATCCCATGCATGTACTCCTACACTCAGTGCCCTCAATCCTGCAGCAGGCCCACCACCAACCCACACCTCCACTGGAGACTCCTGGACACTCACAGGCAAGTCTGGGTCTGTCTCCTGTGGGATCACTGCTCCTTTCTCCTGGGTCCCGGTGCATAAGGTTCTGTTTGTGCCCTCCAAGAGTCAATTTCCCAGTCCTGTGTAAGTTCTGCAGCTTTATGGTGGGGTGAATGGTGGTGACCTCCTCCAAGAAGGCTTATGCCATGCCCAAGTCTGCTTCACCCAGAGCCCCGTCCCTGTGTGTGTTCACTAGTGTGTGTTCATTGTGTCTAATTCAATGAAACCATGAGCCATGCTATGAACGGTATAAATAGACAGAAAGATAGGACTCTGAAAGATGAACTCCCCAGGTCAAACGGTGCCCAGTATGCTCCAGAGAACAGAGGAGAAAAAATTTCAGAGAGAATGAAGAGACAGAACCAAGGTGAAAACAACACCCAGTTGTGGATGTGGCTGGTGATGGAAGCAAGGTCCGATGCTGTAAAGAGCAATATTGCATAGGAACCTGGAATGTTAGGTCCATGAACCAAGGCAAATTGGAAGTGGTCAAATAAGAGATGGCAAGAGTGAACGTCGACTTTTTAAGAATCAGCGTACTAAAACGGACTGGAATGGGTGAATTTAACTCAGATGACCAGTATATCGACTACCTTGCAAGAATCCCTTAGAAGAAATGAAGTAGTCATCATAGTCAACAAAAGAGTCCAAAATGCAGTAATTGGATGCAATCTCAAAAACGACAGAATGATCTCTGTTCATTTCCAGGGCAACCCATTCAATATCACAGTAATCCAAGTCTATGCCCTGACCAGTAATGCTGAAGAAGCTGAAGTTGAATGGTTCTAAGACATACAAGACCTTTTGGAACTAACACCCAAAAAAGGTGTCCTTCTCATTATAGGGGAATGGAATGCAAAAGTAGGAAGTCAAGAAACACCTGGAGTAACAGGAAAATTTGGCCGTGGAGTAAGAATGAAGCAGGGCAAAGGCTGATAGAGTTTTGCCAAGAGAACACACTGGTCATAGCAAACACCATCTTCCAACAACACAAGAGAAGACTCCACATGGACATCACTAGATGGTCAACACCAAAATCAGATTGATTATATTCTTTGCAGCCAGAGATGGAGAAGCTCTATACAGTCAGCAAAAACAAGACCAGGAGCTGACTGTGGCTCAGATCATGAACTTCTTGTTGCCAAATTCAGACTTATATTGAAGAAAATAGGGAAAACCACTAGACCATTCAGGTATGACCTAAATCAAATCCTTATGATTATACAGTAAAAGTGAGAAATAGATTTAAGGGACTAGATCTGATAGAGAGAGTGCCTGATGAACTATGGACGGAGGTTCGTGACACTGTACAGGAGACAGGGATCAAGATCATCCCCAAGAAAAAGAATTGCAAAAAAGCAAAATGGCTGTCTGAGGAGGCCTTACAAATAGCTGTGAAAAGAAGAGAAGAGAAAAGCATCAGAGAAAAGGAAAGCTATTTGAATGCAGAGTTCCAAAGAATAGCAAGGAGAGATAAGAAAGCCTTCCTCAGAGATCAGTGCAAAGAAATAGAGGAAAACAATAAAATGGGAAAGACTAGGGATCTCTTCGAAAAGATTAGAGATACCAAGGGAACATTTCATGCAAAGATGGGCTCAATAAAGGACAGAAATGGTATAGACCTAACAGAAGCAGAAGATATTAAAAGAGGTGGCAAGAATACACAGAAGAACTGTACAAAAAAGATATTCATGACCCAGGTAATCACGATGGTGTGATAACTCACCTTGAGTTAGACATCCTGAAATGTGAAGTCAAGTGGGCCTTAGGAAGCATCACTATGAACAGAGCTAGTGGAGGTGATGGAATTCCAGTTGAGCTATTTCAAATCCTAAAAGATGAACCTGTGAAAGTGTTGCCAGCAGTGGCCACAGGACTGGAAAAGGTCAGTTTTCATTCCAGTCCCTACAAAAGGCAATACCAAAGAATGTTACAACTACTGCACAGTTGTACTCATCACACATGCTAGTAAAGTAATGCTCAAAATTCTCCAAGCCAGGCTTCAGCAATATGTGAATCATGAATTTCCAGATATTCTAACTGGTTTTAGAAAAGGCAGAGGAACCAGAGAACAAGTTGCCAACATCTGCTGGATCATTAAAAAAACAAGAGAGTTCCAAAAAGGTGAAGGTGAAACTGAAGTCGCTCAATCATGTCTGACTCTTTGAGACCCCAAGGACTGTAGCCTACCAGGCTTCTACATCCATGGGATTTTCCAGGCAAGAGTACTGGAGTGGGTTGCCATTTCCTTCTCCAGGTAATCTTCCCAACTCAGGGATCAAACCTGGGTCTCACTCATTACAGGCAGACACTGAGCCTCTGAGCCACCAAGAGAGTTCCAGAAAAACATCTATTTCTGCTTTATTGACTATGTCAAAGTCTTTGACTGTGTGGACTACAACAAACTGTGGAAAATTCTTAGAGATAGGAATACCAGACCACATGACCTGCATCTTACATAATCTATACAGATAAGTATAGATCAGTAAGCAGGTCAATTAGCAACAGTTAGAACTGGACATAGAACAACAGACTGGTTCCAAATAGGAAAAGTAGTACGTCAAGGGTGTATATTGTCATCCTGCTTATTTAACTTTTATGCAGATACATCATGAGAAATGCTGGGCTGGATTTTAGCACAAGCAGAAATCAAGATTGCTGGGAGAAATATCAGTAATCTCAGATATGTAGATGACACCACCCTTATGGCAGAAATTGAAGAAGAACTAAAGAGCCTCTTGATGAAAGTGGAAGAGGAGAGTGGAAAATTTGGCTTAAAGCTCAACATTCAGAAAACTAAGATCGGCATCCAGCCCCATCACTTCATGCAAACAGATGGGGAAACAGTAGAAACAGTGTCAGACTTTATTTTTCTGGGCTCCAAAATCACTGCAGATGGTGATTGCAGCCATGAAATTAAAAGATGCTTACTCCTTGGAAGGAAAGTTATGACCAACCTAGATAGCATATTCAAAAGCAGAGACATTACTTTGCCAACAAAGGTCCGTCTAGTCAAGGCTATGGTTTTTCCAGTGTTCATGTATGGATGTGAGAGTTGGACTGTGAAGAAAGCTGAGTCCTAAAGATTTGATGCTTTTGAACTGTGGTGCTGGAGAAGACTCTTGAGAGTCCCTTGGACTGCAAGGAGATCCAACCAGTCCATCCTAAAGGAGACCAGTCCTGAGTGTTCATTAGAAGGACTGATGTTGAAGCTGAAACTACAATACTTTGGTCACCTGATGGGCATAGCTGACTCATTGGAAAAGACCCTGATGCTGGGAAAGATTAAAAGGAGGAGAAGGGGATGACAGAGGATGAGATGGTTGGATGGCATCACCGAGTCAATGGACATGAGTTTGGGTAAACTCTGGGAGTTGGTGATGGACAGGGAGGGCTGGCGTGCTGCAGTCTATGGGGTAGCAAATATCGGGCATGACTGAGTGACTGAACTGAACTGAACAAATCAAGAAGAAAGGACTCGGAAACCAACCATACCAACACCTTCATCTTAGAGTTCTAACCTCCAGAGCTGTGAGGAAATACATTTCTGTTGCTTAAGACACCCAGTCTGATACTTTGTTATGGCATTTCTGGGAAACTAATATAATGAGATAATTATTAAAAGCTGTAAAATTACTTCCTCATCTGAGGCTTAATAAACCATCTTCAAATGTCCCCAAATCCTTTAATAGACAGATTTATTCTATTTTTTCCTCAATTTAACTGTATCACATAATCCTCTTTGTGATAGATTAATAGTCTAGAATAGGACTTTAAGAAAATGTCTCAAGTTAGGCTTGATTCAGTGACATAACAGAGTTTAGAATGAGGTGCTACAGAGTTCCTAAGTAGAAAGGGAACATAACCAGTAAAATGCTTGAACTGATTCCTGAGTGATAATGAAGATTTTAATCATGGAGAAGAGGGTAGAAGGTATTGAGGTGTGTATGTATAGTGGTACTGAGGTGTGGAAGCACATGTCATGTCAGGGAAGGGCACAGTTTCCATGTCACTGATACCCATAATTCAGGACAAGAAGGGAGAAATCTTGGAAAAGAAAACAATTCTTCCTTTCTTCCCTCCTTCTTTCTTTGCCACCCCCTCTTCTCCCTACCTTCCCTCTTTCCTTCCTTTGTTTTCTTTCTTTCTTTTCTTTTCCTTTTCCTCAGAAAGAAATAAATTGGAGTCTAGAAACTGAGGCTGAATCCAGCTTATAGAACTCAAGGAAAAGTCAAATTTTGTCAGGATCCAGGAGGGGGCTCTTGGTGAAATGTTAGGAATCAGAGTCTGAAAAACACTGAATCACAGAATCTGAAAAAAATCAGAGTCTGAAAAATTCAGCTGTGGCCATTGACATATTCAACATTGTCCACATGTATAGTGCCTACAGTTGAGGATATAGGTGGCCATGTATTGATCTTTTTCATTTTCTCTAAGTTCTCTATGAGGCATACCTGGGCATGGGAGTCAGCAAGTATACGGAGGGAACATAGTGGCAAAGGGCAAGAGCTGGGAACCGGATGGATTCCAATCTCCATCTTTGCCAAACACAAATGATCTGATTTTGACTTGACTTGGTTTCCTTATTTGTAAAATGGGTGTAATGAAAGAATCTACATTCTAGAATGGTGTAAGGTTGCAATTAAATAATGAATACAAGTTAATTCATGTCTCTTAAATACATATTTAGTGAGCATACAAGTTACCCTGTCCAGGTGTATATTTCAGCCTTAACATTTTAGCCTGTGTGAATATGGACCAGTTATTTAACTATTCTGCCTCAAATTTCTCATTTCTGAGATGGACATAATGCAAGTACAATCCAGAGTGCTGTTGTATCAACCGAATTGATATAGCTAACACTTTAGTACAGTGTCTAGGACATAGTAACAGACAAATAAATGTGAAAGAGTTAAGGATAGATAGCAGTGATAATTGTGTCTAGAGAAAATGAAGGCAATGCAAATGTGTTTAAGACAGAGTTTTTTTTTTTTTTTCTAATCAGTGGGATTGTTGCAGAAGTTCTGGAAGTTATGGGATAGTAAGTGGAGGCCATCAGTGAAGGTAGTTCAGTGAAACTATTGAAATCCTCCTGAGAGAATGGCTCATGAATGACTGTTACGCCTATGAAACACTGTGTATCAGGAGGTGTAGCCTTGTCCTTACTCTCCCAGGCCCAGTCAGCTTTCTCATCCTTCAGGATAGCCTCTCATTTATCCAATTAGCTGATTATGACATTAGCATATGCCTTAGAGTATGGTCAAGACTCTGATTAAATGCTCAAGGTAATAGCTAACGCGCTGTCATGACTGAAAGGGACAATTTAAAATGCTTAGCCAGTTACCTTATATAAAAAACCAAATGTGTAACCATAGGATCTTTCAATCAGCTTTCAACAACGCTATGATAATTAAAGGATGGCCAAACCACCCTATTTTTCATATGTGTAATTTGTTATTTACTTTTCTAACAGAAATATAGTTGACGTACAATATTATGTCAGTTTCAGGTGTTCTACTTAGTGATTTGACATTCGTCAGCATGATACAATGATCCCACAATAAGTCTAGTAACCACCTGTCCCCATACAAAGTTACTATAGTATTGGTGACCATACTCATTGTGCCATATGTTACATCTCTGGAACTTTATTGTATAACTGTAGGTTTGAAACTTCAGTTTACCCATTTTGCCCATCCAAACCCCCTCACTTCTGAAAACTACCTATTTGTTCTCTGTATCAATGAATCTCTGTTCATTTTGTTTCATTTCTTTTAGATTTCTACATATAAGTGACGACGTGGTATTTGTCTTTCTCTGTCTGATTTATTTCATCTAGCATAATACCTTCTATCTATCCATATTGTTGTAAATGGCAAGTTTTCCGTTTTTATTGTTAATGACTAAGTACAGAAGGCAGCACACTCCTCCCTTCTGATCACCAGAGCTAGATGCTCTGGCAGTGTCCCCTATGTGAGCTTTGAGGGCCCTTTTCTTGCGACAGGGCTGGTTACAGTGGGTGCACTGGTAGGCACAGCCCATTCCTGGAATAGCCAGTTGTGGGGGCCAGTATGCCCCAGATCTGATGCCTGTGTAAGCCTCTGGTGCTAATAAGCTAAAGGAAGGACTCCAGAGTGGTGCTTACCAGCACCAGTGTTCTCATAGCAGAATGAGCTCCCCAAATGGCTATGTCCCCAGAGGGAGTCTCATTTGCCTCCTGCCATTCCAAGAGACTCTCCAGGATCAATAAATGAGTCAGACTCAGGTTCCTTTCAAATTACTGCCTCTGTACTGGGCTTCCCTGGTGGCTCAGCAGGTAATGAGTCTGCCCGCACTGCGGGAGAACCGTGTTCAATCCCTGGCTTGGGAAGATTCCCTGGAGAAAGAAATGGCAACCCATTCCAGTATCCCTGCCTGGAGAACTCCATGGACAGAGGAGCCTGGTGAGCTATAGTCCATGGGGTCACAAAGAGTCAGACACAACTGAGTGACAAACACTTTCTGACCACTTTTTGCTGGGAACATGTGAGATTTTGTGTGTATCTTTTAAGACTGGAATCTTTGTTTTCTACAACCCTCCAGTTCTCCCATTTGTAAGCTCCACTGGTCTTCAAAACCAAACCTCCTGAGGGCTCATCTTTCGGCTGCAGGACTCCTAGCTTGGAGGGCTTAATGTGCAGCTCAGGTTCCCCATTCCTTTGAGAGTATTTCTGTAATTGTGAGTATCCTCCCATTTGTGGTCACCTCTTGGTATATGGGTCTTAATTATACCACATCCCTGAATCTTTTACCCATATTGTTATGGTTCTTTCTTTGTCTCTTTAGTTGTAGAAAAATCTTTTCTGGTAGTCTTCAGGTCATTCTCATTGATAGGGCTTTATAAATACTTGTAATCTGATGTGCCTGTGGGAGGAGGTGAACTCAGGGTCTCCCAATTCTGCCAGCTTGGCTGCACCTACAACTACTTGCTTTTAGAGTCTAGATTCTTTATCACTTCATCTTCACACTTCAGCCTGTAGCTATGACTGGTTTTTCCCAGGCAGATACTTTATAAATCACAAACATTTCTAAAAATCCCTGGTGACTTAAACAGTAAAGAATCTGCCTGCAATGCAGGAGACCTGGGTTCAATCCCTGAGTTGGGAAGATTCCCTGGAGAAGAGAATGGCAATCCACTTCAGTACTCTTTCCTGGAGAATGCCATGGATAGAGGTGACAAGCGGGCTACAGTGATGGGGTTGCAAAGAGTTGGACATGACTAAGTGACTAACACACACATAGAGAAGAGATACTGAAAAGGGAAGGCGAGGGAAGAGAATGGCAAATATCCCAGGGAAGAGATCTGCAAGAGTTTGAAAAGATTTGTCAATATTTAGCCAGCATTAGAATCACCTGGAGGGCTTTCTAAAATGCAGATTGCTGGGCCCCACCTCCAGAGCTTCTGATTCAGTAAGTCTGAGATTGTTGTTGTTCAGTTGCTAAATTGTGTCCAACTCTTTGCGACCCCTTGAACTGCAGCATGCCAGGCTTCCCTGTCCTTCACTATCTCCCTGAGTTTTCTCAAACTCATGTCCATTGAGTCAGTGATGCCATCCAACCATCTCATCCTCTGTTGTCCTCTGGGACTCCAGAATTTGTATTCCTAACAAGTTCACAGTTGATGCTGCTGTTGGCTAACCTGGAGACCAAACTTTTGAAACCATTAACTAAAGCATTGGTCTTCAAAAATTTGAAGCGTATCTCAATGTAATTTTGAAAAATTATGTTACCTTCTTTTGCAGTTTAAATTTTACATCAAAAAATTTGTCATAAGTTGGATTTTTTGCAAATGTAATACTTTAAAAAGCATTGCATGTATTGATATTGTAAATAAAATCATTACCCTTAAATAAAACAAATAATTTCAATAGGATATAAATAGTAGTTTGATATGCAGACCCATTTAAAAAGAATGCATTAGCAAGCTCATTCTTAATATTTGGAAACAATATATAATTCTATTTTCTCCTTTCTATCATTCTATTGCCCCCATAGAGTTATATGCTCCTATAATATATTTTTCTCCTTGAAAGTCTAATATGATCACTCAGTTCTACTTTCATGCAATAAAACACATGTATAAGTTTAAAAACATGACTTTAGTGCCAAAATATTACTTCTGACTATTTCAACAGTTGTTATTAAAAATCAGTCAAAGCAATTGACTTTCCAACATCAATATTTTAAATTATTCCTTTGTTTTAGTTTACTCCTTGGGGCAATGCACCATAGAAAGATGGGTGAGACCTTATCTTTTGTTGTTAGTGAGAGAAAGGTCGGGACAAAGGGCCAGGATGACAGGCTAACTGCCTGAAGGTCTCAGCTCCTGGACTTTCTTATGGAAAAAGGAAAAAAATGTGGATACTGAGGATTTAGAAATTGATTTACTAAACATTGGTCATTCTCTGTGCCCTTTATACTTCTTTGGGTACTTCTAGGGGTACTTGAACCCCAAATTGAATACTGGCTGCTCAAAGGAAATTTTCAGTTTTCACTTTTTACTTCTCACTGACATGGGACTGCATATTATTTTGAAATAAACATCTTTTATCTCTTCATTTTTATTTATAATAGTCACAAGTAACATTTGTACTTTATTTTTTAATTAATGTCACTCTAAGGTGTAAAAATTAATATATGAGGAAAACCTCAATTAAAATAGAGTTGGGATGTCAGAAGTGGGAGGCCTCATGCCTTATGAAGACAGTAGAGCCCAACAGGAAGAAGAAAGGCTTCCTCTTCTTGTCTGGCAAGAGCTCAGCCAATGAGAGACTGTCACAGCTCAGTCAATGGAAAGTCACTGTAGTCTGAACTCTCGATTTCTCCAAGGTATTCTCTGGTCACTATGGGGCTTCCTTGGTGGCTCAGACAGTAAACAATCCACTTGCAACGTGGGAGACCCGGGTTTGATCCCTGAGTCAGGAAGATCCCCTGGAAAAGGGAATGACTACTTACTCCAGTACACTTGCCTGGAGAATTCCATGGACAGAGAAAACTTGCTATATTCCTTTTCACCCTTTTAAAAGAGTTCTCCTCTCCATTTTTATTGGGGACTCACATATGGCTTGCATAAGAGCAAACCCGGAAGTGAAATTTTCATTGATCCCAAATAAACCCATTTTCCCTTGAGAAACAAATAGCAGTCTGTTCATTTTAGGTCACAAATGTATATTACTTAAATTTTATTCTCACAACTTTGTAGATTAATGTAGGTAAGGCAGATATTATTGTGATTATTTCACAAGTAGGGAAATAATTTCCAGGAGAAAACTAAAAATCAATCAAAGCAATTGACTCTCCAACATCAATATTTTAAATTACTCCTTCGTGAATTGCCCAAGAATACACAGAAGAACTGTACAAAAAAGATCTTCATGACCCAGATAATCACGATGGTGTGATCACTCATCTAGAGCCAGACATCCTGGAATGTGAAGTCAAGTGGGCCTTAGAAAGCATCACTATGAACAAAGACAGTGGAGGTGATGGAATTCCAGTAGAGCTATTTCAAATCCTGAGAGATGATGCTGTGAAAGTGCTTCACTCAATATGCCAGCAAATTTGGAAAACTCAGCAGTGGCCACAGGACTGGAAAAGGTCCGTTTTCATTTCAATCTCAAAGAAAGGCAATGCCAAAGAATGCTCAAACTACTGCACAATTGCACTCATCTCACATGCTAGTAAAGTAATGCTCAAAATTCTCCAAGCCAGGCTTCAGGAATATGTGAACCGTGAACTTCCTGATGTTCAAGCTGGTTTTAGAAAAGGCAGAGGAACCAGAGATCAAATTGCCAACATCCGCTGGATCATCGAAAAAGCAAGAGAGTTCCAGAAAAACATTTCTGCCTTATTGACTATGTCAAAGCCCTTGACTGTGTGGATCACAACAAACTGTGGAAAATTCTGAAGAGATGGGAATACCAGAGCACCTGACCTGCCTCTTGAGAAACCTGTATGCAGGCCAGGGAAGCAACAGTTAGAAATGGACATGAAACAACAGACTGGTTCAAATAGGAAAAGGAGTATGTCAAGGCTGTATGTTGTCACCCTGCTTATTTAACTTATATGCAGAGTACATCATGAGAAACGCTGGACTGGAAGAAACACAAGCTGGAATCAAGATTGCCAGGAGAAAAATCAATAACCTCAGATATGCAGATGACACCACCCTTATGGCAGAAGGTGACGAGGAACTAAAAAGCCTCTTGATGAAAGTGAAAGAGGAGAGTGAAAAAGTTGGCTTAAAGCTCAATATTCAGAAAATGAAGATCATGGCATCCGGTCCCATCACTTCATGGGAAATAGATGGGGAAACAGTGGAACAGTGTCAGACTTTAATTTTGAGGGCTCCAAAATCATTGCAGATGATGATTGCAGCCATGAAATTAAAAGATGCTTACTCCTTGGAAGAAAAGTTATGACCAACCTAGATAGCATATTCAAAAGCAGAGACATTAGTTTGCTGACTGAGGTCCATCTAGTCAAGACTATGGTTTTCCTGTGGTCATGTATGCATGTGAGAGTTGGATTGTGAAGAAAGCTGAGCACCAAAGAATTGATGCTTTTGAACTGTGGTGTTGGAGAAGACTCTTGAGAGTCCCTTGAACTGCAATGAGATCCAACCAGTCCATTCTGAAGGAGATCAGCCCTGGGATTTCTTTGGAAGGACTGATGCTGAAGCTGAAACTCCAGTATTTTGACCACCTCATGCGAAGAGTTGACTCATTGGAAAAGACTCTGATGCTGGGAGGGATTGGGGGCAGGAGGAGAAGGGGATGACAGGGGATGAGATGGCTGGATGGCATCACTGCCTCGATGGATGTGAGTTTGAGTGAACTCTGGGAGTTGGTAATGGACAGGGAGGCCTGGCGTGCTGCGATTCATGGGATTGCAAAGAGTCGGACACGACTGAGCAACTGAACTGAACTGATAGAACTAGTTGGTAAGAAACCCCAGTTTCAAATCACCTCCAACTGTAGTTCCCTGAATTATAATTACATTTCTTGAAGGCCAGGGTTCAGTTGGCAGTTGACAGGATTGAATAATGTCAGTTCTCTCCCTACTCAAGAATAGGGACTGTATGCATTTTCAGGGTGAAGGCCTTGAGTACCAGATAATGAAGAACAGTTAAGCCTAGAAAAGTACTGTGACATACACAAAGACTGGAGAGTAGTCAGCCAGAGAGGAGCATAGCCATGACCATGCCATGTACAGCCTGGAAGGACTGGTGGCAAGGCCATCATAATAGCAGGAAAGTTTCGACACCATAACATTTTAAAGTAATATCTCTTCCAAAAGACAAAGCATTTTCTTTTGAGCTGAATGTCCACAGTTCCTCAAATTCATACATTTATGCTGTAATCACCAGTGTGATAGTATTTGAAGAGTGACCCTTGGGAGGTGATTGGGGTAAATGAAGCCATGAGGGTGTGTACCTCTTTAGTGAGTTAGTGCCCTTATAAAAAAAGATATCAGAGAGTTCAGTCTCTCTCTCCATGGGCACACACCAAGGAAAGGTCATTTTAGGACTCAGAAAGAAAGCAGCTATCTAATAGCCAGAAAGTGTGTTCTCATCAGACCCCAATCATAGTGGCACACTGATCTCAAGCTTTCATCCTCTAGAACTGCAAGAAAATAAATTTCTATTATTTAACACTTCTAATTTGTGGTATGTTAATACAGCAACCCTAGCAGAATAAACAGAGAAGGCAATGGCACCTCACTCCAGTACTCTTGCCTGGAAAATCCCATGGGTGGAGGAGCCTGGTGGGCTGCAGTCCATGAGGTCGCTAAGAGTTGGACACGACTGAGCGACTTCACTTTCACTGTACACTTTCATACATTGGAGAAGGAAATGGCAACCCCCTCCAGTGTTCTTGCCTGGAGAATCCTGGGGACGGGGGAGCCTGGTGGGCTGCTGTCTATGGGGTCACACAGAGTTGGACACAACTGAAGTGACTTAGCAGCAGCAGCAGCAGCAGCAGCCTAAAACAGTATTCTGACTTAAATGCTGAGTGTGCAGTGAGAGCACTGCATTAACATAATCTAATATGGTGTAAAATTTATTTGAGGAACTTCCTTAGATCTTATCCAGAAATATTTATCATTGGGACAACTTGTAGTACTTCTGTAATATTTCTTTGTTGTCTTTATCATGTTCTGTACTCAGATTCTTCATACAGAGTAGCTTCTCCTTCATGCAGATCTTTGGTGAGCACTGTGACAACAGGAAGACAAATTGAATGGCATTGTGAGGATAGACATGGGTGCCATTTAAGATTGAGTTTACTGTAAAGTAAAGGAGCCAGGTAATAAAGATCTAGGGAGCAGAAAATGCTGCAGATATGGAAAGAAACACTGATTATTTATGACATTGTGCAGTTAGAGTCCATAGAGCTTGGTTACTGAAAAAGATGTGAGATGGCCCCACATGAATGAGGTGTAGAGATGATGGTTTAATTGAATGGAGGCTTGAATTAGACTTAAAGTTGACTTACTTCTTGGCTTGGGGAGCTTCACCTCTTGCTAAAAGACAGACGTTTTTCTCACATCTGCCATTTCAGGTGACTTCACATCTCTCTCTTCTGTCTCACTCAGGCAGCTGTGTGTGCTCTTTCAGTCCTGGCATACTGGGGAGAAAAGCAAAAGTGTATGCTCTAAGCATACAATACTCTGTAGGGGATAGAAATGCGTCTACAGTACAGTGAAATGCAGTATTTGTCTTGTATCAGAAAATATAGCTTTATGTCTGGATGCTGCTGTTTACCAAAAGTCACTGCAACCAAAGTTCACAAGAGAATGATAAGTGGGAAGTAAGATAATGAAGAACAAAACTCTGCAAGATGTCAAGTATTGTCCTTTTATAGAACACAAACAACAAAGGAGCAACATAAACTAGATTTGAATTCCCCAGGAATGACGAAAATGAAAGTGGGATTTTATTCTCGAATGAGTCTTGACAGGTCACCTTATCAGCTCAATAGATCCTTGAGAGCCAACAACAACAAGCTACGAGTTTTCTGATTTAAGTTCCTTCAAGGGAGGTTTACTAAAAATTGTAATGTGACAAAATAGCAGCACTGCTTTGAAGGGAGCCGACAGCGTCGCTGTTGTCTCCAAATGAAAGGCTGCCGCGGGCAAGCATTCCTTGTCATTTCGTTTTCTTGGGGTGCTTTTCTTTGCCTCCCAAGAGTCAAAACAATGGTAACTGAGAAGCTGGCATCAGCATGAGTGACAGTAAGTGTTCCAAGACAGCTAGTTGATTGATTGACGGATGACGATGAATGTTATCTAAAAGAACAGAAAGCTGTGTTTCCTTTTTGAAACCATTCAAATTTGGACAACATAGGCCAACAACCAGACATTTCTAAATTTAATGTGCATAGCATATCCAAATATGCAAACAACAATAAAACCACTGTCCACCAGAACTCATGTACATTAACGTGTCAAAATAATTCAAACATTGGAAAGCTCCTTTTCTACCTGCACAGATGCCACAAGTCCCAGTTGATGAAATGACATTGAAGAGAACACAGGTATGCAAATTCTAGCTACTGATAATCATAGAAAATTTTACACCTGTACAATAATTTCTTTTATTCTATTCTATTGTAAACTCTATAGTTGGAGGCTGGGGGATGTACCTTCAAGATCTCATAATTCAAAATTTGTATTTTATTATATGTGAAGAAGACTAAAGCCTTAACAGGAAAGTCCATTGGCAAGTGATTGGCAGAGACATGGCTAACTTTGGTCCCCAAGCAGTATTTTGGTGAGGCAATATATCAGTAACAGGTCCCAAAAGGTCACTGATGTCCCACTCAAAACAGGATAATTCAAAGTAGGTTTATTGGCACAAAGAATAGATACAAATATTTAAGCGAGTTTATGGGAAATACAAGAGTTAGTGTGGAAACAGAATAGCGGCAGTGGCAGGGTCCCACCCCAAGATGGGAGAAATTCACCTATAAAAGGAAAAACCTGCAGAGAAGCTGCCTTCAAAAGAGTAGGTGACCATCTGTGAAGGGGCACAGCTAGGCTGAGTACATTTTACAGAAAGTGGGAACCAGATAAATGAAGAGGCTCACTTCACTCTCCTCCCCATTCTGACTTCTTACTGGAGCTAGCTACTGGCTGAACTCACCTGCAAAGTAGAAGGCATGTTTATGTGGTCCATGGTACCAGACTTCTGGAGCAAAGAGCAGATGGAGAGCCGATATGAAAGGGGGAAAGGATGATATCTGGCATAAAGGCATATTATGATTTTGCAGTGTGTATGAGAGCAAGAAAGAAATACACAGGAAGAGACAGCAAAAAGAAATTGATAGAGCAGAAACTCACTATCGAAGGCAGGCTAAAAACAGCTATGCAGAGGACTTATGGGAATTTCCCATTGACCACCTGCTCCTGAATGTGTATGGGGGAAATTCTAAGAGGCTTTAGGATGCAGGAGCTAGAAACAAAAACAACTTTTGAAATTGCAGCTGCAGTTTATTTTTATTTGAGCAACTTGATACACATATTTTAACCCATGAAAGGACTTGTTGGCTGGCAGACAGAGATGCGGAAGAACTTCTAAAACACACAGTATGGTGGTGCTGTCAAGGTATAAGCTGATACCCACTGTGGAGACTTTGTATGTCACAGAGATAACAGTGAATTAGTTAGAATAATATTATTGTTTTATCCAAATAAAAGTGTATGATATCTAAAATGTTTTTATATTTATCATTTCCTAACAGTTCCATGAAACACTGAACCATTTTTTTTTTTAAATTCCCATTTTATAGAGTGGGAAATCCCAGGCAAAAGAGGTAGTAACCCGATGGTGCACAGCTAGAGAGGGGTCTCAGACACAAGTCTACTGATGACAGATTGAGCTCTTTACACTTCACTCCACAGTCCCCCACATGCGTGTGTCCACAGCTTCAGGAAGTATAATTTGATTTGCACAAACTCAGTCTTTGACATAGTCTGGTGTTAGACACAGGCAATCCTCCATACACTTTATCAATCTCTCACATGATCCTGGCAGGGAACTTAGGAGTCTGAAACAATTTGCAGTTTATAGAGGTACCATTTATAAATGTAAGAGAAGGTGTTTTGATTGTCCCAAAGATTAAGGCATGTTATTAGCATTTAATAGTCAGAGCCAAGGATTCTAAACTTTTTCCAATGTGTGGGTCAATACTACACAATGAAGAATTGTCCTGTCCAAATAAATACCAAGAAGCCTCTCAAGGAGAAATATTTAAATTGAGATTGCCCCTCTACAGTTAGCCAAGACTCTATCAACATAAACACTTATTAAAGTTCAGTACCTATAAGGTTCTCCTTAAGCATGTATAGAAAATTCAGATTACTTTCAGATTCCTTGGTCTCACCTCTGAACACGATCATTCAAGATGGGCAATGTGGCCAAAATCTACATTTTAAAATGTGTGTACAGTGTGAACTCTCACGCTGCTGTATTTAAAATGTATAACCAACAAGGACCTACTGTATAGCACATGAAACTCTTCTCAGTGTTTTGTGGTGGCCTGAATGGGAGGGGGGTTTGGGGGGAGAATGGATACATGAATATGTATGACTGAGTCCCTAGTTCACCTGAAACTATCACAGCACTGTTTATCCTCTATACCCCAATACAGAATAAAAAGTCCAAAAGAATAAAACAAAATATGTACTCTCTTAGTTGCTGCTGCTGTCGGTTCAGTCGTGTCTGACTCTGTGCAACCCCATCGACGGCAGCCCACCAGGCTCCTCCTTCCCTGGGATTCTCCAGGCAAGAACACTGGAGTGGGTTGCCGTTTCCTTCTCCAATGCATGAAAGTGAAAAGTGAAAGTGAAGTCGTTCAGTCGTGTCCGACCCTCAACGACCCCATGGACTGCAGCCCACCAGGCTCCTGCGCCCACGGGGTTTTCCAGGCAAGAGTACGAGTGGGGTGCCATTCTTCTCCAACTCTCTTAGTTAGTCTGCAGTTAATTCTGTATGAAATGCTGGCCCAAGCTTATCAAGAGGGAACACAACTTAAAGGTTCTGAACAAATTTTAGATGTTTATTTCACAGTGCTCTAACCTCTTCTGTACTCCCATCCAGTCAATCCAAATTTCCATTTAGTTCTGACAGCAAGGACTTGTTTCTTGGTGACAAATTTTCCTGATTACCTCTCCGATATACCTGTCCTTTGATGTTCTAGGGCATCCCTTGTAGCTCAGTTGGTAAAGAATCTTCCTGAAGTGCAGGAGACCCGGGTTCAATCCCTGGGTCGAGAAGATTCCCTGGAGAAGGAAATGGCAACTCACTCCAGTATCCTTGCCTGGAAAATTTCATGGACAAAGGAACCTGGTGGGCTGCAGTACATGGCGTCTCAAAGAGTTGGGCATGACTGAGCAGCTAACACTTGATGTTCTAACCCCACCTATTAAATCAGAATATCTGATGGTATGTCCCAGAGATCAGTACTTCTTCAAACTCTGTGATTTCAGTGCACATCTGCATTAGAGAAGAAGCAGTTTAGATCCTTGCTGCTTAAAACTCAAAACATGTGTTCTACAGACCAGTAGCATAGAGTCACCTGACAATCTTGTTGAATGCAGATTTGTATTCATTAGACCTGGGATGTGGTAGAGTTGCATTTCTGACAAGCTTCCAAGTGATGCCAGGTGAGTCTCAGATATTCCTCTACCAGTTTCTACCTTTCACTCTGTACTTAGGCTTTGATACTATTCAACTGCCATGTTCCTCATGGTCTTTGACTGGATTAAGCCTTCAGGTCTCAGGCTCAAGAACGCTGGCTCTAGAAATTCTCTAGTCAGACTCCAGCCCTGAAGAGGACTATGCCAGGCACTGTGAGTGTTTACAATGAATCTGGTATGATTGGATACCACTACAGTTTATCAGGCAGGCACATATCTGGTCTGCCCTTAATGCTTTATAAATACAAGCTGTTAACTGCTCAGCCCACTCTCTGAACACCTCTGGCTGCCAGTGAAAGGGTCTTTAATGGAAGGAAACTGGCACTGTGATCTTTCCAGTTACTTTTCAATACTTTAGCCTCCCAACTCCAATAAACAATACCCTGAATGTCCTCTTCCTTGAAAGTTCTTTTGACCTCTGTGTCTGTTCCTGCTTCCAGAGCTGTTACCTTTACATGGAATACCTTTCCTCATTCCCTTTCTCTTATGAACATCTACTCATTTTCCAAAGCCCTATTTAATGTGACCTCTTTGTCTTTTTCCATGACTTGTCTCTTCCAGGCAGAATCAATTATTCATTGGAATCTAGGGACTGACTCCATACTGTCTCCACAGTACTTATATTCAATAAAGGGTCTATTAAAAGTCTGGAGACACAGATGATATTACATTATTGGCTTTGTATATTGGAGAAGTACTTAACATTGTGTGTATATTTTTATACATATTTTCCTATGTTTCCAGACTTTATCGTCACTCTGTATTTGTTCACACAATGTCCTTTGTGGACCTTCTGTTACCTGAATTGACCTCTAGACGTTATCTAATTCACTTTTCTATTCTCAGAATCTAGTATGGGTCCTGGGCCAATTTTACAGTTTAGTATAAGTTGTCAAACTGAAATGTTAAGTTGCTTGCTCTAATGATGCTTTTGTTGATATATTAGAAAAAATGATGGGAAGATTGTTCATAGCATAGAATAAAGAGCCTATCAAATGGGGACTTCACATTTAGAAGCAAAAGAAACCTTGCCAATGTCTTAGGCAGCAAATTTCACATTCTCTTATTTCCAAAAGTAACCTTTGTGTTGGGTCTTTCTTGACAGATATATAGAAGTTTCTTTAGGATCATCCTAAAGGTAAAAGTATAGTGATGGTTTAAATATAAGCCATTGTCCTGCATGGGTCTCCCATGTGGCTCTAGTGGTAAAGAACCCACCTGTCATGCAGGAGACATGAGAGATCCAGGTTCTAGTCCTGGGTCAGGAAGATCCCCTGGAGGAGAGCGTAACAACCCACTCCAATATTCTTGCCTGGAGAATCCCATGGACAGAGGAGCCTGGCAGGCTATAGCCCATAGGGTTGCAAACAGTCGGACACAAGTGAAGCAGTTTAGCATGCAAGCACATTGTCCTGCAGCCAAAATTTGAACTTTGTAGTCAGAAGCCGGAGGCTTTCTGCCCAGAGACACCAAGAAGGGCACAAGCCTAGGTCAGGCTGCTCCAATTCTTGTAAACAGATATAAGTGAGAGGGTGTGATCTTCCTCCCTGTCATTCACAACTTCTCACTTGGACTAGAAAAACCTCTGTTAACATGTTAAAAAAAAAAAAAAAGAAAGAAAGAAAGAAAGAAAAGCCTACCCAAAGGTATTCAGTCAGAGAAAAAAAATGCCTGTGGGTTACCAAACCCAGAGTTACATCCCTAGTAAAATGATTCAGTAAAATGAGTCAGTCTCTTCACATTTCCACACCAAGACACCCAGAGAGCAGCCACCTGTGGGCTGCTCAAGTAAGCACAGCACTTGTATAGCCCCAAAAAAGTGCAAACACAAGGAATTCTCCTCCTCCCAGGAGTGCCCTCTTAGGTCATACTTACCGTCCCGAGCTGCTTCAAAGTGCATCTCTAAGCAAAACAGCTGCAATTCCAAAGACTCTGAGCACTAAGTCCTTGAATCACCTGGTTATGAAACTCATAAAGTGCTGAAATAGTGTAAAGATGGGTTTTAGTATAAGTAATTCATGCTCAGTGCAGAACAATTAAACACAAGTAAGCTAAAAAGAAGGAAATAAAGCCAAATGAAATAATAGCTCTATTAATATTCTTTAGTGTATCCTTCAACTGTGCATATGCATGTGTATATATATATATATATTTCTGTTGAAGGTGAGATGATGGTGCATATAGTTTTTAAATTTGCTATTTTTCACACCAAAGTTATAAAAAAAAAAGGTATACTATCAGTCACTCCATGAGCTATTTATTTATATTCTTTACATAATACTTATAGCTGCTTAGTATTCAGTATGTAAATAAGTAGTTTACCAATTCATTATCATTAGGCTTATAAATTATTTAAACTGTTATAAACAAAGTTTATATTGAATATATGTTGAATTTAATACAGTTATTAAATATTATAGTAGTATATTTATATATAAAGTTATTAAAACAAAGCTGTAAAAAACCTCCTCTTAGCTATATCTTTCCACATTGTCAACAACGACTACCTTAGTATAAATTACTAGAAGTGGAACTGCATGATCAAGAGACGTGGAAAATAGTATCAAAGAGCCCTATGGAAAGTGTCTACCAATTTACTTCCTTCAAGAGTATTTGGGGGCTTCCCTGTTGACTCAAAAATAAAGAAACCTGCCAATGCAGGAGACATGGGTTCGACTGCTGATCCAAGAAGATCCCACATCCCACATGCCAAGGAACAACTAAACCTGAGTGTCACAATTACTGAGCCTTGCTCTGCAGCCGAGGAGCTACAACTACTGAGCCCACAGCCGCAACCACTGAAGCTCACTTGCCCTAGAGCCCTGTGCTCTGCGAAAACAGAAGCCACTGCAGCGAGGCCACACGCCACAACTAGAGAGTAGCCCCTGCTTGTCGCAAACTAGACAAAAGCCTGTGCAGCGATGGAGACCCAGCACAGCCCAAACTAACTAACTAAATAAAATTATTTATAAAAAAGCGTATTTGGAACTTCCCTGATGGTGCAGTGGCTAAGACTCCACACTCCCATTGCAGGGGCCTAGGTCTTATCACCCAGGAACTACATCTCACATGCAGCAACTGAGAGTTCTCATGATACAAGTAAAGACCCCTCATGCCTCATCTAAGACCCAGCACAGCCAAAAAAATAAATTAACAAAAAATTTAAAAAATTAAAGAGTATCTGAGAGTCCCTTTGTTTCCCCTATCATCTATCTTCTCCAAGAGTATATTTAAATATCTTCAGATATAAAAGTGAGCATTATATCTTACTTTAGATTTAATTGCTATTACTGATGAGACTGCTATTGTATTTTATTGGCCATTTGGATTTGTTTGTGAAATTCTGTCCAGGACTTTTGTCTGCTTTTTCCTGCTATAATATCATCTTTTATTTATAGATATGCAAATTTATTTACAGATTAAAGATACTACTCTTTGAAATATTCATTGCTTCTACTTTCCTAATTTATCATTAGCTTTTTAACTCTATAAGTAATGTTTTTAGACTACAAAAGCAATACTTTTTTTAAAGTTGTTTTTTGTTGAATGAAAGATTCTTTAAATTCTACAGCACTTTATGATTTTCAAAAGTTTCACACACATGATTTCATATAGTCCCATAATAACCCCTTTGCTTTTTTTTTAAAGTAGTAAATTTATGTGTATATTCATGCAGTTTCTGCCTTTGTTGTCTAGCCTATATGGCAGGATTCCTTTTGAAGCAGAAAAATCAGGACTAGAAAAGAACTGTCACTTAAAGAGTTAAGAATTGCTTTGTTTTGAGAAAATTACTCCAGAGAACTGATTAGTTACAGAGGTATAAATAAAATATCCTTATTCATGGTTCATATTTCATGGACAGGCAGCTTCCACTGGAGCAAAGTCAACTGGCACCTATAACCTAGTGACTGGAAGGGGTCAAGACAGATGCCCAGAAGGAAAACCTCTGAATAGAGTCTGCTTTATGAACTGTGGAGGGAGTCCTGTGATATACTGCTAAATATTTTGCTGTTGACTTTCTGAGGAAAAATGAAAGCAAATTTTCATATACTTAAGTTTACAATAAATATTAAGGGTATAATATTTTTGCTTACATAGCACAAAATTTATAAATAGTAACAGAATGTACAATGGAACACTTCCATTTATTTTGGCTAAACTCTTGTATAGCCAACTCATGCTTGCAACTGATGAATGAATGTGATTTTAATATGAATACTGGTTGATACTTTTGCCTTTGTTAATGTATTAAGACAAAAGTGAAACAAAAAAGACATTTCTTACAACTTTCTTTTGTCAAAAACCAGGGCAAATTTACTTGCTGAATCAGATAACAGCTTTCAGATACTGGACTAAGATTTCCACTATTTTTTGTGCTATTCATAATGTGATGACTACAGACATAATAATTTTTTATTTAATCGGTATTATTTGCATTTTCCTTTATTTTCGTAACAATCAACAGAACAAATCAAGCCTTGATTTTTAGTATTTGCTGATTTCCATGGTGTAAATATTCATACCCTGCCCAAATTCAAACTATAAATATGATGTCACTGATTATGGAGTTGGGGAGAAATGGAAATCTCAAGAGAAGAGATAATAAATTAATAACGAATTGGTGAGTTTTTGTGTTTGTTACCTTTGCTTTAAATATTATTTAATTTTAAAGTATATAATTTAATTTTTAATCATATCTGTGATTAACCACTAGTTTGTAAAATAGCTGAACATTTAACAGTTGACTTTCATGGGCCAGTGGAAGCCAGCTCAGCACTCCCCTGAGAGCAATAACATATTCATTTTACAGATTTTTTTGTTTCACAATTTATATCAATTGTCCTTAAGCCTTCAGAAAAGTCTAATCATCATGAAAAAAAATTTAGGGACATTTCTTTGACCAAGTTTAGGGTTAAGCGGTAAAGTGTGAGCAATAATGGCCTAACATTTTTTGTTTTGAGACATCATGAGGTGATCTGCAGAAGAGAGTGATGTTCTAGAGCAAGACCTTGTAAGGCGGTAAAGATCAGATTTACAGATTGAGTCATCATCCCCAGGGAATTCCCGAAGTAATCTGTTATTAGCTTGGTTTCTTTGCCATTCAAAGCATGTGAAGCTCAGGACCCTTCTCTTATAATTATCTGCAATAAACATATATAAACACATTAATATATATTAATAATTTTAAATTATTTAAATTATTTTAAATTATTATGGCAATTTAATTGACATACAGTAAACTATACATGCCTTAAATGTATAGTTCGTTAAGCTTTGCCATATGCTATATACCCATTGGGTTTTCCAGGCGGCACTAGTGGTAAAGAACCTGCCTGCCAGTGCAGGAGATATGAGAGACAAGGGTTCCATCCTTGGGTCTGGAAGATCCCCTGGAGGATGGCATGGCAGCCCACTCCAGTATTCTTGCCTGAAGAATCCCACAGACAGAGGAGCCTGGTGGGCTGCATAGGGTTGCAGAGTTCATCACAACTGAAATGACTTAGCACACAGGCACACATTCCGCATTACACCACACACCATACACCATACACTCATTACACCATGACTGATATAATGACCATCTCTATTTGTCTCAAAAGTTTCTTCATGCTCCGTTGTAATACATTCCTCATGTCCTGCCTCCTACAACCTTTAGTTCCCTTTCTAGACAACCAGTGAGTGATCTGGTCTAAGACAATATAGATAAGTTTGCATTTTAGCGATCATTTAGTAGGTGCTCTTTTTGTCTGACTTCTTTCACTTTGTGTAATTATTTTGAGATTCCATTTGGTTGCATGCATGTATCAGTAACTTTTTTTCTGAATAGTGTTCCATTTTATGGATATACTGAAAGTTGCCTTAATTTCTGTTCATCTCTTGATGAACATTTTCGTTTACAGTTTTGGATATGACAAAACAAAAAGCTGACATGAAGTTTCATAACAAGTGTTAGGATGAAAATATGTTTACATGCCTCAGATGAATAAGTAGTTGAATGGTTGGATTATATTATAGATGTCCACTTTAATTATTTAACTTTAAAAAAACAGCTTAACTCTTTTCCAAAGAGGTTTTATTTTATATTTCCACCAGTTGTGTACATAAGTTCCAGTTTTTCTGTGTGTTTTTGAACACTTAATACTGTCAATATTTTTTAATTTGAGTAATGGTGATGTAGTATGTAGCTTTACTACATTTTCATTTTCACCTGCCTTTTGCTTATGTCTAATAAGATTGAGTATCCTTTCCTGTGCTTATTTGCTATCTGCATATCTTCTTTAGTGAATTATTTGTTCAATATTTTGCCTATTTTTGTGCAGTTTTTACTTTTAAAAAAATTATTGAAGTATAGTTGATTTATAATGTATTATTTTCAGATGTATAAAAGATGATTCATATAATCTTCAGATTCTTTTCCATTATAGGTTATTGCAAGGTATTCAGTATAGTTCCCTTTGCTATACAGTTGGTCTTTATTGATTATCTATTTTATACATAGTAGTGTGTCTATGTTAATACCAGGCTCCTAATTTATTCCTTCTCCCATTTCCCTTTTGGTAACCATAAGTTTGTTTTCTGCATCTGTGAGTTTATTTCTCATTTGTAAATAACTTCATTTGTTTTATTTTTTTAGATTCCACATATAAGTGATACCATGTATTTGTCTTTGTCTGACTTACTTCATTTAGTATGATAATCTCTAAATCTGTCCATGTTGCTACAGATGGCATGATTTCATTCATTTTCATGGCTGGGTAATTTTCATGTATGTATGCACATCTTCTTTGTCCTTTAATCTGTAGATGGATACTTATGTTGCTTCCTTGTCTGACTGTTGAAATAGTGCTGCAGTGAGCATTGGGGTGCACATGTCTTTTCAAAGTAGAGTTTCTTCTAGTATGTGACCAGGAGTGGGATTGCTGGGTCATATGGTAACTATTTTTAGATTTTTAAGGAAACTCCATACTCTTCTCCAGAGTGGCTGCACCAATTTATACTCCTACCAGCAGTAAAAGAGTGTTCTGTTTTCTCTACACCTTCCCCTATATTTATTATTTGTAGATTTTTTGATGTTGTTCTTATCTTTAAAAGCCTATAGGTTTATACATGAGTTTGTAACAGACATGTGATTTGAAATTATTTTCTTGCGATCTGTTTCTTGTCTTTCTGCTCTTATTTGTGTTGTTCAAGGGACAGAGTTTTTAATTCTGATATTTTTTCTTTTATAGATTGTATTGTGATAACTGAAAAATATTTGCTTTAACCCAATACAACAAATATTTCCTCCTATGTTTTCTCCCATAAATCTTATCAGGTTAAGTTTTACTTAATTTGTTTGATCTTTATTAATATATAGACAGCATATAGATATATGGGCTTCCCTGGTGGCTCAGACAGTAAAAAATTCACCTACAATGTGGGAGAACTTGGTTCAGTCTCTGGGTTGGGAAGAACCCCTGGAGGAGGCCAGGCAACCCACTCCAGTATTCTTGCCTGGAGAATTCCCACAGACAGAGGAACCTGGCAGGCTACAGTCAGTCCATGGGGTCATGAAGAGTTGGACAAGACTGAGCAACTAAGCGTACATAGATATGTATTGACTTATATATAAATATCACTTAGACTTAACATTTCGATCTGTGATTCATTGAGAGTTAATTTCTGTATATGGTTCACTTTCTTAGTTCATTTTTGCAGCTGGATATTTGGTTATTTCAATAATCTCTCTCATAAAGACTATCCTTTTGCCACTGCACTTACTATATACTAAGTAAGTGTACTATGTACTAAGTATGTACTAAGTACCTCTGCACTTTGGTCAAAAAATAGTTATCTGCCTGATTATGGGTCTTTTTCTGGAATATCTGTTCTAGTCCATTGATCTATGAGTTCAGCTGCAGGCCAGAAATCTATGTGTGATCCTTGGGGCTCTGCTGTAGGCAATTACAGGCTTTGCTTGATAGGTCTTATGAGGGAAGTTTCACTCTCCACGTTAGACTGCAGTCTATGGAGGGGATTGCAGTTAAAGATACAGTTGCTCTGGGCCATCCATATGCATATCTGCATTTCTAGCCCTGGCACTTCTAGTTAGAGTCTTTCTCATCAAGGTTTTTGCTGATGTTCTTCCTAAGCACATCCACTGAGACCTACTAATGAGGATGGATATGAAGAGTGGTGGGCTTGGCTGGGGGGCTCTTCCTCATTCTGACTCATTACTTTTCCACTCCTAGTCCTTCCTGCCTCCCAACCCGGCACTCTAGGTGCAAGAAAAGGCAGGAGCCTCTTGTGTAGAGCCCCTTAGCAGTGGGATGATTCCTCTCATTTGTGCTGCATATCATCTGACCCTTGGCCAGTGACTTCTGTGGGAAAGAATAGATAACTGGTAACTCTTATCTCTTGTCCCTCTTGCTTGCACTGTCATAGTAAGTGAATAAAAATTTGATTGTTACTGGGTTTATTGTGCTAACTGAACACCTTACTATCTGGCAGCTTGATAATCTATTTATCTGTTTTTATTACGTTGCCACACCCTCTAAATTGCTGTGGAACTAGCCATGAAATTAAAAGACGCTTACTCCTTGGAAGAAAAGTTATGACCAACCTAGACAGTATATTCAAAAGCAGAGACATTACTTTGCCGACTAAGGTCCGTCTAGTCAAGGCTATGGTTTTTCCTGTGATCATGTATGGATGTGAGAGTTGGACTGTGAAGAAGGCTGAGCGCTGAAGAATTGATGCTTTTGAACTGTGGTGTTGGAGAAGACTCTTGAGAGTCCCTTGGACTGCAAGGAGATCCAACCAGTCCATTCTGAAGGAGATCAAGCCTGGGATGTCTTTGGAAGGAATGATGCTAAAGCCGAAACTCCAGTACTTTGGCCACCTCATGTGAAGAGTTGACTCATTGGAAAAGACTCTGATGCTGGGAGGGATTGGGGGCAGGAGGAGAAAGGGACGACCGAGAATGAGATGGCTGGATGGCATCACCGACTCGATGGACGTGAGTCTGAGTGAACTCCGGGAGATGGTGATGGACAGGGAGGCCTGGTGTGCTGCGATTCATGGGGTCGCAAAGAGTCGGACACGACTGAGCGACTGAACTGAAATGAACTGAACTGAACTATACTATGATAATTCTTGAGATCAGATAGTCTTTAGTCCTCCAACTTTGATCTTTGTTTTCAGTTGCTTTGGCTATTGTAAGTCCTATGCATTTCCATGTGAACTTTAGAATCCATTTTTCAATTCATACAAAAACAATTACCCTAGGATATTGATTGTAATTATATATCAATTTGGGAAGAGCTGATGTTTTAATGCTATAGAGAGACTTCTCTTACACATGAACATAATATAACTCTTCACATTTGTAAGTGTTCTTCGATTTCTCTCAGCATTTTCAAAGTTTTGTACTTTTCAGTATATGTCTTGTATGACTTTTGTCAAGTTTATCTTTTAGTTTTCATATACTTGATGTCATAATAATTTTTTAAATTTCAACTTGTTTGGCCATTATTAAGGTATTTATTTATTTATTTTTGTATATTGATCATAATATATCATGTGATTATTTCCAGATTGACTATGCAATATTGCTAAACTCCTGTATTAGTTTTAATAGTTTTCTGTAATTTGCATCAAATGTTCTAAATAACCATAGTTTCTGTGATTAAAGACAATTTTACTTCTTTTATATCTGGATGGCTTCTATTATTTTTTCTTGCCTGATTGCAGTGATAAGAATTTTCAATATAATGTTGAATAGAAATAATAAGAACAGTGAACTTGTTGCATATCTTAGAAGAAAATCATGCAGTCCTTCGTAATTAAGTATATTACCTGTAGGTTTTACCTAGATGCCTGTTAGCACGTTCTCTTCTATTCTAGAATGCTGAATGTTTTTAATCCGGAATCAGTATTAGTTCTTGTAAATTGTGTTATCTATATCTGTTGAGAAAATCTTATTTTTTCTTTCTTTCAGTTACTTAATATGATGAATTATAGTGATTACTGTATGAATAATAAACCAGTCTTACTTACATTTCTGGACTGTAAATCCCAGTTGGTCATGATGCAATTTCTTAAATAGCATTGAACTAAATTTCAAACTACTGCTTAGAACTTTTACATCTGTTTTTTGGGGGGAATATTGGTCAGTTGTTTCCTTTCTGGTAATGTCTTTGTCTTTTTGATATCAAGGCAAAACCTTGATATGGTAATGCCATTGAATGCTAGGAAATATTTCCCCTCTTGCAAATTTCTGATTTTTTATAGCATTCATATTATGGCAGAAAGTGAAGAGGAACTAAAAAGCCTCTTGATGAAAGTGAAAGAGGAGAGTGAAAAAGTGAATGTTGGCTTAAAGCTCAATATTCAGAAAACTAAGATCTTGCCATCTGGTCCCATCACTTCATGGCAAATAGCTGGAGAAATGGTGGAAACAGTGTCAGACTTTATTTTTCTGGGCTCTAAAATCACTGCAGATGGTGACTGCAGCCATGAAATTAAAAGACGCTTACTCCTTGGAAGGAAAGTTATGACCAACTTAGATAGCATATTTAAAAGCAGAGACATTACTTTGCCAACAAAGGTCCGTCTAGTGAAGGTTATGGTTTTTCCAGTGGTCCTGTATGGATGTGAGAGTTGGACTGTGAAGAAGGCTGAGTGCCTAAGATTTGATGCTTTTGAACTGTGGTGTTGGAGAAGACTCTTGAGAGTCCCTTGGACTGCAAGGAGATCCAACTAGTCCACCCTAAAGGAGACCAGTCCTGGGTGTTCATAGGAAGGACTGATGTTGAGGCTGAAACTCCAATACTTTGGCCACCTCATTGGAAGAGTTGACTCATTGGAAAAGACCCTGATGCTGGGAGTGATTGGGGGCAGGAGGAGAAGGGGATGACAGAGGATGAAATGGCTGGATGGCATCACTGACTCGATGCACATGAGTTTGGGTGAACTCCGGGAGATGGTGATGGACAGGGAGGCCTGGTGTGCTGCGATTCATGGAGCCACGAAGAGTCGGATACGACTGAGCGACTGAACTGAACTGAACTGAATATATTATTTCTTATATGTTTGGTAAACTTTATCAGTGATGGTATCTGGACCTAGAGTATATTTATATGTGGGAACTTAGAGGGGATGGTTTTCATGAGAAATTCAACATCTTTTATTTATTCAATAAATAAATTTCTTTTTTGAGCTATGAAATATGTTCAGGTTATACACTTTTCCTTGAGTAAGCTTTGGTTGTTTGTATTTGTCAAGGAATTTTTTCATTTCATCTAAGTTGTTGAATGTATTGGCATAGATGGTTCATAATACATTCTTGTTATCCTATCTGCCAAATCTGTATTGACATTATCTCTGTTATTTCTGATATTGGTACTTAGTGTTTCTTTTTCTTTTTTTTCCTAATAAGTCTAGCTAGAAGTTTATACATGTCCTTATTTAAGAATCAATTTTTAGTTTCATTACTTTCTCTATAGTTTTTCTGATTTTTGTTTCATTGATTTCTGCTCTGATCTTCATTATCTCATTTCTTATTCTTACTTTGGGTTTAATTTGCTCTTCTTTTTCTAGTTTCTTACAGTTAGTGCTAAAGTCATTGATTTGATGTCTTTTTTTCTCCAATAGTACAGTCATTTGTACTATAAGACACCACTAACAAATTTAGTTTAGTGCACATTTTGATATGTCATTATTTCATTTTATTCAGGTAGAAATACTTTCTAATTTTGATATTAATTTCTTCTTTGACTCTTTAGAAATGAGTAGAAGTGTGTTATTTAGACATATGTTATTTAGCTTCCAAAAGCTTTAGGATTTTCCAGTGTTTTTTTGTTTATGATTTATAATTTAATTCCATCTGATCAGAGAGCATACTTTATATGAACCAAGTGCTTTACATTTATTAATCCTGTTTTCTGGCTAGAATATGGTCTATCTTGGTAAATGCTCTATTCACACTTGAAAAGAATGTGTTAGGTTGTTGCTATGTGGAGTATTCTAGAAATGTAATTTTAGTCAAGTTGCTTGACAGTGTACTCAATAGTCCATATCCTTATTGATCATCTACTTATTCTATCTACTATTCAGAAATGCAGTGGTAACAACCATTTTAATATTGTGCATGTATGTGTATTATTTCTATCAGCTCTGTCATCTCTTAGTTTTGATTAACTGGTTTTCTCTGCTTGTTCTGCAATTTTTTATTGTAAATTTTACCTTGTTGGGTACTGGATAGTTTTGTATTCTAAACAAATATGCACACTGGCTCTGTCCTGATAAAGTTAAGTTATTGGGAAACAATTTCATCTTCTTCAGTAAACTTGTAAGCTGTTCAGTGGGACTTATCCAGCATTTAGTCTAGGGTTAATTTTCCTCTACTACTGAGACAAGATCCTTCTTAGCAGTCTTCTATCCTTTGGAATTGTGAGGATTTTCATTCTGCTTGCTGGGAACAGACACTATCCCTCCTTATAAGCTCTAATTAGTTTTCCCTCATAATACTTTCAGATGTTTTCCACCCCTGGCTTCAAAAAATTTCCTCACTTGCAAATACCAATCAGTGCTCTGGTGAATGCTTGTGGGGAAACCATCTGCACCCCTCCAAAGCTCTCTTCCCTGCAGCCCTCTTTTTATTTGGCATTCTGCCCTGTGAACTCTAGCTTCCTTGGCTTCATCAGACCCAGTTCCATCTGCTCAACTCAGGGAGAACTTTGAGCTCTGTTTGGATCCCTTTTATTGCAGTGTAGCCTGGAAACTCTCAAAGCAGTAAGCTGAGATAATTATAGGGCTCACCTCATCTACTTCCCCTATCTCTCAGGGGTCACTGTCCTTTATTTCATATGCTTAGTGTCTTGATTGCTACCATTTTATGTATTTCATCTGTTCTGTTGTTGCTGTTTCAAGTAGGACGGGAAATCCAGATTCTTGTTATTCTGTCTTGACCAGAGGCAAGAGCCAGATATTTTAATTTTAATGTCATAAAATATATAATATTTCTTTATATTGTATACTTTTGTCTTATTTTTGTATTTTCTGCTCTTTCCTCCCACAAGTTTTAAAGTGTTACCATTAACATTTGAGTTTTTAATCAATCTAGAGAGGATTTTGTATATGGTTTCAGGTAGAGAAACTAAGTCCATTTATTTATTTCTCTGATAGTCAATTTGTTTATTCATTATCATCTATTGAATGGAATCTAATCTTCTTACTGATAAGCAAAGATAGTTCTGTCACATACCAAGATCTGATATATGTAAACATCTGGTTTTGGAAATTTTACATTGCTTGCTGCATTGCTTTATTTTTCTCTTATTGATATTTTTGATATATATATATATATATATTAAATATTTAAGTTTAAAAACTTATTTTGATCCCAGTCCTTGGTCATTAGCATAGAATTTATGTTGCCAAAATTTTCTAGAATTCTTTATATCGTATTTCCCAACAATGTTTATCATCTTTGTAACCGTGTTTCTGAAGGTCTTGAGTTTACTTCCTCTCTTAAGTGCCGTCAAAGTACTTAAGCGAAGGTATAAAGAAAGAATCTAAGGCTCAACATACTTCTCAATTACCAGCACTGTCCATACATCTCCAGATTCTGGAGTTGTGGATCTTGCTTCATTACATCACCACTCTGGTTTTCTGCCTTAATTTTCTTTTCTGTTCTCCCTTCTTTTTTCAGTGAGATCATGCAGCTAGTTTATTTTACTTTCTATTTTTAACTGGTAAATATTTCAAGTATACAGAGAAGTGGGGGTATAATATAAGAAATACCCATATATCTCCTGTTTAGAATTCATGAATTTTAAGATTTTAAATTAATGTGTTACAGATCTACCTCTCTTTCTTTCTCATTCACATTTTAAAATGAAATTATATAGATCCTCTTAAGCCAGCCCTTTTTTACTTTACTCAGCAGAAGAAACTACTATAGTGAAGTTAGTGTATGTATATATGTATATATATATCCATTCAAACTGCACTCTCTTTTTTACTGAATATGTATATCAGTCTTTTAATGTTGTTCTATGTGCTTTAAAATTTACATAAATGGTATTCTATTTACAAACTTTTATATAAATAAATCATTCTGTTACTTTTTTATACTAAACCTTCAGTTTAGGAATTCATTCTTATTGATGGTTTTACCTTTAGTTGTTTTATTCTTAAAAACTATATCATTATATATATATATACACATATATATAATATATATATGTACTGAGATATATTTTGATAACTCTGTGATTTTATTCAACTCTTCCTCTAATTAAGGTGGCTAGTAACCATATATCTCATATATACTAGTCAGAATGAGGTTTTCATATATCAGTGTCCTAGCAAGTTCCCAGGACATAGTAAGTAATTGTGTTGTATATCACTGAACAGAAAACCTTTTATATAAGTTAAGGTTTATGTACATTTTATTTTTTAATTTTTTCTTATTTTTTAATGGAGTATAGTGGCTTTACAATGTTATGTTAGTTTCAAACTAGACATAGCTGACTCCAAGTTTCTGAAAGGCAATTTGGGAAACATTTATTGCTTAGGCTACATGATCCTTGGAGAATGTACAAGTTTTTGTAAAAACAGTCAAGAGAGTTTGATCAGTGAAAGCAGGTTCAGTTCATTATTAAAAAGAAAGTTATAAAGGACCTAAGTGATGACTACCTTTGATTTCAGTAGGAACTCATGGGGCTGAAATGTTTTATCTGCTTCATTGGTAAGCACCTCGAGCCAACAGTAAGAATTTGGGGTAGCCTAAGACTCTCCAGTAAAAAACTTTGAAAATTCATATAGGTATGAAAGAAAATGTCTTTTAATTTAAAATGTCATGGGTTTATTTTTCTGTGTGTCTTAAAAGGACAAGAGAGGTGTGTCCTAGTGTGTGAGATTCTGTTGATTTTTCTACACATAAGGGATAGGCTGTAACAGTTCTGACCTAAAACATTGCTTTCCAGTGGAAAGATATGCAGATAACACCACCTTTCTGACAAAAAGTAAAGAGAAACTAAAGAACCTCTTGATGAAAGTGAAAGAGCAGAGTGAAAAAACTGGCTTAAAACTCAACATTCAAAAAATTAAGATCATGGCATCCAGTCCCATCAATTAATGGCAAATAGATGGGGAAACAAAGAAAACAGTGACAGATTTTCTTTTCCTGGGCTCCAAAATCACTGCAGATAGTGACTACAGCCATGAAATTAAAAGACTCTTGCTCCTTGGAAGAAAAGCTATGACCAACCTAGACAGCACATTAAAATAAAAACATTACTTTGCTGACAAAGGTCCATCTAGTCAAAGTTATAGTTTTTTCCAGTAGTCATGTATGAATGTGAGAGTTGGATCATAAAGAAGGCTGAGCCCGGAAGAATTGATGCTTTTGAATTGCGGTGTTGGAGAAGACTCTTGAGAGTCCCTTGAACTGAAAGGGATCAAAACAGTCAATCCTAAAGGTAATCAGTCCTGAGTATTCATTGAAAAGACTGTTGCTGAAGCTGAAGCTCCAATACTTTGGCCGCCTGATGCATTGGAAAAAACCCTGATGCTGGAAAAGATTGAAGGCAGGAGGAGAAGGGGACAACAGAGTATGAGATGATTGGATGGCATCACCTACTTAATGGACATGAGTTTGAGAAAGCTTCAGGAGTTGGTGATATATAGGGAAGACTGGTATGCTGCAGTCTGTGGGGTCTCAGAGTCAGACATGACTGAGCTACTGAACTGAACAGGACTGACCTGTGGAAAGAAAAGGCGTTTAAGAACTTAATAATTGCTTTTTGTCGTGAATCTGAGAAAGGAGATAAATTAGATTTGAAAGTTTAATCATTGCATCAGTTTTGACAGTAAATAACCAGCCAGTGTTTTGACTGAATTTAACTACCTTTCTGCCTTTGTTCTTCATACAGCCTTGTATGTGTCAACATCATCATTTCAGTAGGAGAAAATCTGACAGGATCAAAATATTCAAACGGGTTTAAAAAGAAACTATAAAAGCTCAACCAATCCTAAATCTCATAACACAGTATTTATAGTAGAAAAAAAGAAGAAATATTAATATTCACTCAATTCTAGGTGAATGTGGGATGTGTGAAAAACCTGACTACACCTACAAAGTACTCAGATAAACAGCAGTACTTAGGAAAAGATATTTTTCTTTTCTGTTAGTGTGACTTTTTTTGAAGAGTTAAAAACACTTTAAGACTTATTTCTTATGTTGTTGGATAGGACCAAACCTTGTCTGAAAGTTAAATTTTGCCTCAGAATCAGCTGAAGGAGGTTATAATGTATTCAGTTCAGTTCAGTTCAATCGCTCAGTCATGTCCGACTCTTTGTGACCCCATGAATTGAGGCACACCAGGCCTCCCTGTCCATCACCATCTCCCGGAGTTCACTCAGACTCAGGTCCATCGAGTCAGTGATGCCATCCAGCCATCTCATCCTCTATCATCCCCTTCTCCACCTGCCCCCAGTCCCTCCCAGCATCAGAGTCTTTTTCAATGAGTCAACTCTTCAGATGAGATGGCCAGAGTATTGGAGTTTCAGCTTTAGCATCATTCCTTCCAAAGAACACCAAGGACTGATCTCTTTTAGAATGGACTGGTTGGATCTCCTTGCAGTCCAAGGGACTCTCAAGAGTCTTCTCCAACACCACAGTTTAAAAGCATCAGTTCTTCGGTGCTCAGCTTTCTTCACAGTCCAACTCTCACATCCATACATGACCACTGGAAAAACCATAGCCTTGACTAAATGGACCTTTGTTGGCAAAGTAATGTCTCTGCTTTTTAACATGATGCATTAGAAAGTCTATTTAATCTATTAAATATGAACAAAATAATACCATACAATTTTATAATGGAGCAATTTCAAATTACTTTTGATGTATGCTGAACATTAGCATACATCATACCCTATTGACCCCAAACGGTTTCAATTCAGTTCAGTTCAGTTCAATCGCTCAGTCGTGTCCAACTCTGAGACCCCATGAACCACAGCACGCCCAGGCCTCCCTGTCCATCACCAACTCCCAGAGTCCACCCAAACCCATGTCTGTTGAGTCGGTGATGCCATCCAACCATCTCATCCTCTGTCATCCCGTTTTCCTCCTGCCCTCAATCTTTCCCAGTATCAAGGTTTTTCCCAATGAGTCAGCTCTTCGCATCAGGTGGCCTAACTATTGGAGTTTCAGCTTCAACATCAGCCCTTCCAATGAACACCCAGGACTGATCTCCTTTAGGATAGACTGGTAGGATCTCCTTGCAGTCTATGGGACTCTCAAGAGTCTTCTCCAACACCACACTTCAAAAGCATCAATTCTTCAGTGCTCAGCTTTCTTTATAGTCCAACTCTCACATCCATACATGACCACTGGAAAAGCGATAACCTTGACTAGACGGATCTTTGTTGTTAAAGCAATGTCTCTGCTTTTTAATATGCTAAGTTGGTCATAACTTTCCTTCCAAGGAGTAATCATCTTTTAATTTCATGGCTGCAATCACCATCTGCAGTGATTTTGGAGCCCAGAAAAACAAAGTCAGCCACTGTTTCCACTGTTTCCCCATCTATTTGCCATGAAGTGATGGGACTGGATGCCATGATCTTAGTTTTCTGAATGTTGAGCTTTAAGCCAACTTTTTCACTCTCCTCTTTCACTTTCATCAAGAGGCTCTTTAGTTCCTCTTCATTTTCTGCCATAAGGGTGGTGTCATCTGCATATCTGAGGTTATTGATATTTCTCCCGGCAATCCTGATTCCAGCTTGTGCTTCCTCCAGCCTAGCATTTCTCATGATGTACTCTGCATATAAGTTAAATAAATAGGGTGACAATATACAGCCTTGATGTATTCTTTTTCCTATTTGAAACCAGTCTGTTGTTCCATGTCTTGAATCCTTAAATAGGTCATTTAGCTTATTTTTGTTTTTAACTACAGACAAAAATGCCACCCCTCCACCACTGACCTAAAAATACTTGACCCTGGATGAAGAGCTAGGGATTATGGGAAGCTCTCTGGAAATCCATGCCATACTTGGAAAATAACGTTTATATTAATCAAATGGTGGATATAGAACACATCTATGCATAAGATAAACTGCTATAGGTGAAGGAAGATAGTCAAAGAAAAGTCATGCTTGTCCAGCATCACACAGCCAGGAAAAGAGAGAGCAAGAACTCAGTTTCCTGACCAAATGACATGTTTCCACTAAATCATATGACTTTACTTAGAGACTTGGCAATTAATTTTGATTTAACTTCTGGTTAGCATAATATAATAGAGAACAGCAAAAGAGCATAGATTCCAAAGTCAGAAAAACCTGGATGTGAATCCTGGCTCTGACATGTATTAGCTATTTGAATTGAGCAAATTCTCTATATTTCAGCTTCTCAGTTATACATCACTTAATTTTAAATAATAATATTTTCTGCATAGCACTGCTATAAAGGATTAATTGAAATAATGCATATAGTTCATTATACAATGTACAACACAACACATAGTAGGCCTTCGACAAATACTGGTCTCTCTCTCTCATAAAAAAAAGAATATATACTGCTTATTAGTCAAAAAACTTGATTGCTATTTTAAGAAACTAGCAATGCAAATCAAGTAGGATAAAAAAGAAACATGTACTGCCCATATAAACTGTAGAAGTAGGCAGCCTTGGAGATTATTGCTACCAAGCACTTGAGTTCTGTCAGTCCTCTCTCCATCTTTGCTCTCTGCTTCATTCTGATTGCTGCCCTGTTCATGCAGTTCACATGCCCCTTTCACTTTGTTAGAAACATGGCTGCTAGCAAATCCCAAGCCACATCTCCCTGCTTTGCCACTGTAGGGTCACTGAGTCACATTAAAACATCTGATTCCAATTGGTCACTCCAGTCTTGGACTCATCCATCAACTGAGGGAAGGAAAGCAGGATTTCACTGTGCCTTCAGTTTAGGTATTGTGCTCTCCTCCTGAAACTTCAGAAATGAACTTGGGTCATGATTGAAGCACCAACTCTGAAAACACAACCAATCACAAAGTTGAATGAAAGAGCAAGCTGCAAACAGACCCAGAAAATGTCACACCAATTAGGCAAACTTTAAAGACACAAAAGTAATACTTTCCTGTTATTCAAAAGCATATTAAAAAGCAGAGACATTACTTTACCAACAAAGGTCCATCTAGTCAAAGCTATGGTTATTCCAGTAGTCATGTATGGATGTGAGAGTTGGACTATAAAGAAAGCTAAGGGCTGAAGAATTGATGCTTTTGAACTGTGGTGTTGGAGAAGACTCTTGAGAGTCCCATGGACTGCAAGGAGATCCAACCAGTCCATTCTAAAGCAAATCAATCTTGAATATTCATTGGAAGGACTGATGCTGATGCTGAAACTCCAATACTTTGGTCACCTGATGCAAAGAACTGACTTGTTTGAAAAGACCCTGTTGCTGGGAAAAACTGAAGGTGGGAGGAGAAGGGGCATGACAGAGGATGAGTTGGTTGGATGGCATCACTGACTCGATGAACATGAGTTTGAGTAAGCTCCAGGAGTTGGTGATGGACAGGGAAGCCTGCCATGTGACCATGAGGTCACAAAGAGTCGGACATGACTGAGAGACTGAACTGATTATTCAAAGGCAGATATAAGTGAGAAAAGTACAAAAGTGTGTATAAGGACATACACCAAATTTAGACAGTACTTAAGTTACCTTTGGGAAGAAAAATGAAGAAGATAAAGAAATGAGAATTAAAAAAAATTTTTAAAGCTTTTTATTTTGAATTGGGATACAACTGATGAACAATGTTGTGACAGTTTTAGGGAAGGAACTCAGCCATACATAAACATGTATCCATTCTCCCTCAAACCCTCCTCCCATCTAGGCTGCCATATAGCATTGAGCAGAGTTCCATGTGCTATACAGTAGGTCCTTGTTGTTTATGTGTTTTAAATACAGTAGTGTGTACATGTCCATTCTAAATTCCCTAACTAGCCCTTCCCCCCATCTGTTTCCCTGGCAATGAGTTTGTTCTCTAAGTCTATGAGTCTCTTCCTCTTTTGTACGTAAGTTCATTTGTATCATTTCTTTTTAGATTACAGTGTAAGGGATATCATACCATATTTTTGAAGGAGAAATTTTAATGTCTCTGTAAGCTTTAGTTAGAAAGAAAGAGGGAATGAAAGAAGAGAGGAAAAAAGGGGAAGAAGTGGGGAGGGGAAGAGTTAGGAAAAGGAGAGAGCTGAAGAGCAGTAATAATGTTTTCTGTAAAGCCAAAGCCTTAAACTTACACTGGGGGCGGAGGAGAAGGAAATATAATTGTATCTCTTGAAAGAAACTATATCCGAAAGCATTTGCAGAAGTGTTAGGAGTGTTGGTCCAACACTAGATATCTACTATATTTCAGTTCTCATTTATTTTCTACCCGCTGCCATGGTGTCTTAAATTCAGTGCAGCTATAGAACAGGATAACCTTGTTTTAACTGGCTTTAAAAGATTACAAGCTCTTATTGATATATTTGTACCTCTTAGTCAACAAAGAAGATCCTTTTTATTATTATTATTATACAAAGTACTATAATAGATATTGAAATAAAGTCTGACTTGAAAAAATGGTAAAATGCTCTTTAATCTCTTGAGACAACAAAAAATTAGACATTCAGTCACCAATTTCTAAAGAACATAGACAAATCTTTGTGAAAAGATATGGAGCTGGATAAATATAAGAAAAAGATACAGACCTCAGATTAAATTTTTCAAAAAACTATTAATGCTGTCTGCCAAAAAAGAGAAAAAACAAAGCCTTTGTTTTATCTTGAAAGAAAACAAAGGAAAGAAGGAAGGAGGCCTTTATGTGAGTGAAACGTCTACATCATGGCTTAACAAAATCTAAGAGGGGTGATACACTGGAAGATAAATTTTATGCTTACAATTTGTGTGAAGAAATTAATGCTCTTAATTTTAAGCAAACATGGCATGAAATTAAATATCAACTAATGAAAATATATTTGTAATTTCTTTATTCTTTTAATGGGCTTCCCTGGTGGCTCAGCTGATAAAGAAACCACCTACCAACACAAAAGACACAATAGTTGAGTGTTAAATTCCTGGGTCAAGAAGATCCCTGGAGGAGGAAATGGCAATCCACTCTAGTATTCTTGCCTGGAGAATTCCATGGATAGAAGAGCCTGGTGGACTACCATCCATGGGGTGGCAAAGAGTCAGACATGACTGGGCGACTAACACATTATTTGTTTTATAGAGAGACCCAAAATAAGATTATTTCCAAAAGATATTCCTTAATGCATTGAGCATTTCCTAAGAAACATATTTTTTGTCATTTTATTATCTGCCCAACCCCATGGACACATTCATCCTTTGTGTCCTTACTTACCTTTAAATTAAGAGACAAAATTAAGATACATGAAATATCAGATTTGAATAGACAATTAAAGCTATTAGGGCTTACCTTAGGAAGACTTTGTGATTGGAAGAGCAGAAGACCAAGTGACCACATACTAGGGACCCAGCTGGAAAAAAGGGCATCAATGTGAATGTGGAATTAATATGGCAGTTGTTTAAATGCCTATCAAACTATAACAAATTTACAGGAATTTGACACACATACACTGTGCTAAACATATTAATTTTGTCTGGTGTATCTTTAAACACAGTGAAAGGATTTAAAAAATGTGTGCAACATACAACTTGTTCCCTTCCACGTTGTTTACTCCATACTTTTGAGTATGTGTGGGCGAGAGGTCCGGGGTAGAGGATGTGGGTCACAATTCTTTAGGAAAAAATCATTTTCCTGTCTCTCTCAAGGAGATGATTGCTGATCTGTGGTTCCAATTTTGCAGCTATAATAGAGCTTGTCCTGCACTACCGATCATGGAAAAACTCTTCTCATCCTATGAGTTTCCCTATGATGGTCAGGATGAAAGAATTGTCGACTAATCAGAGTAGGACTCAACCATGTTTTTGCTTTTTGTTCTCTCTTTAAAGCCTAGCGCAGTGCCTGATTCCTGGTAGGTGTTAAGTAAAGTTTATCAGATTAATTAATTGGCTGATTAATGCATGAAGCAAACAAGACACAAACATGAGCTTTCAAACCCCCTATTTAAAGAGATCTTGGCATCTAGCATGCACCGATTCAAGAAGGATTTCATTAATGGACATTACCGCATGACAAGCATTTTGTAATGTGATAAGGGGACTTTTGCCTCTAAGACACCTGTTTGGATCTATCCCAAGTAGATAGGAACTGGACATCACTGCTGCCAATATGCAGGGAGCTTGCAGCGGATTAGAGTTTAGATCCCAAGGAACAGGTGTCCTTGCCGTAAAATTAGCCATAACTATGAACCAGAGAGGTCAGAGACTGAAAGAGCCTCTAAACAAAGATTTGCATGTAATCTAGGCAGGTTCTATGGAGGAAGTTCATTGTTGCACTAGAGTGGCTGAATATGGTGCATGGAAGATGCTTAGAGGACTGAAGTTATTCAAGCCAAATTCTATCCCTGATTTTCACATGGCATAGCTTCTTTGTTATGATAAAATGTTCCAGACTCATCTTCTACATTTCTTGTCTCAGACCTGGACTTACTCATTTCTCCAAAATTCCCTGGTTTCTTTCGGTCAAAAAGGGCATTTCAGCATCACAACTCAGGGACTAGTAAGTTTTAATGCTACTTCATTTTTAGGCTTCTTTGTTGAAAAAAACTAGGAAATATGCCATGTATTTAAAGTAAGTAACCTCATGAGATCATGCTGACCCTTGCAATTCAAATTCAGAGTTACAGTGTTTTTATTTATCCTCTTCTATAGTATATATCTTTTTTTCTTTCAAAGGAGAATCCTGGTTCTCAGTGGCATAGGAGCTAATATAAATAACATAGCCCGAAATTATTTATTTCCTTTTAATTCATTACACATATAACCACCTCAGAATAATACTAATGCTGCCACAAACAAGACAATACCTGAGGACAGGTGAATATCTTGCCTATTTTCTCCCTGTGTATCATGTCTACTCTGTCTGAACATGTGTCCATTATCTACTTTATGCTCTCCCTTTTAAGCCTCATTTATAGCCAGTTCTCCTAGTAATTATTTAGATAATAATTATTCCCAGACTTTATGATGATGTCTCTTTAATCATTTTGACTTTGAAAAGCTTATTCTATAGCAATTCCTCAGAATAGGCTCATGTTCTTAAATGTTAATAACTTTGCTTGCATTTTCTACTTAAAAGTCAGTTGTGCTAGATATAAAATCCTCAGCTTGTGTTTCTTAAGAATACTCCCCATTTTGTTTGGGCATAAAGTGAAACTGTCAAAATGTTTGGTATAAGTCAGATTTTCTGCTTTTTTCTTCTGCTTACCCCAACATGTCATTGGTTTGCTTTCTGAGACCTCCTGGTTCTGATTCCCTCCCCAGATTTATCTGCCTCTTCTCATTCTTTTGCCTCTCCTGTACCATCGTGCTCAATTTTGATTGTCATTTCCCTTCTGTATATGGATCTGTTGGAAAGGAATCCTGGCTGGCTCATGATTTAACAAGGGGCTAGACCGCTCCAGCCTTTCCTGATCCTACTCATGACAGGCTCCTTGCCCTCACTTGATATTGGACCAGATAAACCCCTCCCAGCTTCAGTGCTGTTCTCAAATTGGCCCGCTGTGATTTACAGTGAATATTCATGGTCTATTTGGGGATTTTCCTCTTTTTATGCCTGTTATATAAAGTCTTTCTTTCTTAATCCACTCAAGATTGATATTTTTGACCAGTTAGTATTCTGGCATTTGTAGAGCTTCTTTGTCATCCAATTTAATTGTAAATGTTGTTCACAGGTTTTTGTGTTTTAACTGTTTGTTTTGCTTTTGCTTTCTAGTTGCTCTAGTAACAAGATTGAAAAATCATGCTGTTATCACTGTCTTTCCACTAAGCCATTAATTTTAAATGATTTTAAGGGATTTAAAGAATCCCAAATAGATATTCTTATCTTTTCCCTCATATTATATTGCAGTAGGTAGCTATCCTGAGATAAAACCAGAGTAGACGTGGCCACTGAATTATTAAACCAGGCTGGAGCTACTAAGTAAACTTTGTACATAACTAATGGGTATAGTTTCACTCCTGCCTTCACCAGCAAGGAAAATGTTAAGTGATAACATGCAGGTATCAAATGCAGAATGAGGAACGGTCTACTGGAGAACTGACTTGGATTTATGCCAAAGAAACGGCATTAAAAACAAGGTGGGAAGGAGAGGATAAACTAAACTGAAAGAGACGTAAGAGATGAAAACCAAAAGCATTGGCACAATATAATAAAACAGCTTTTTTACCTCAGAGCAGTATGTAAAGGGATATTTTAATGAGCTGTTATTCCACTGTGGATGAAAGAAGTCAACAGGAAGAAAAGGAGAAAGGTCCGAGTCCATGATTATTATCTTAAGGAAAGGCACTTTGATTCTCTAACAGCTATTGATAGACAGTTGCAAGTAGGGGAATTCAAAGGGCTGCAATATGTTGGGTAATCCTAGAGTGTCTTTTGACACATCTTTCTTTACTGTTCGAAGAAACAGGAATGCATCTTTAAAAATTATGTAGTTTTTCTTTTCATTATATTTTTAAATTTAATTTCAAACAAAACTTTTTTCAAGAGTGGTGTAAAGTTTTTTCCTGGAATCAGTAAAAATGATGTTGCTTACATGAGACCACTCCATCCCTGAGTATTTTAGGATGTAACTTTGACAAAGACATTCTCTTATAAATCATAATATAGTCATTCAAATGAGGAAATGAACATTGAATCATTATGACCATCTAATCTGCAGACCCCATTCACCTTCTACACAATTGCTCCAACAATTTCTTTTATTCCAATAAAGATCTGCTCAAAGATATTACCTTTGGTTGTCCTTTCTCTTTCACTACTTTCACTCTGGAACCCTTCCTCTTGGGAATGGAACCAAAGAGGTCTTTGGTCTTTCTTTGACTATCATGACATTGACACCAGTTTCTTTTATTTCAACAAAGATCTACTTGAAGACCTTCAGTCTTTGACTATCTTGACATTGACACATTTGAAAATAGAGCACAGTTTCAGTTTATATCTCTTGGATTTGCCTTAGAAGAAACAGAGTAGCCATCATAGTCAACAAAACAGTCTGAAATGCAGTATGTGAATGCAATCTCAAAAATAAGAATAATTTCTGTTTGTTTCCAAGGTAAACCATTCAATATCACAGTTATCCAAGTCTATGCCCCGACCAGTAATGCTGAAGCTGAAGTTGAATGAAGACTTACAAGACCTTTTAGAACTAATACCCAAAAAAGATGTCCTTCTCATTATAGGGGAATGGAATGCAAAAGTAGGAAGTCAAGAAACACCTGGACTAACAGGAAAATTTGGCCTTGATGTACAAAATGAAGCAGCTAATAGAGTTCTGCCAAGAGAACGCACTGGTCATAACAAACACCCTCTTCCAACAAAACAAGAGAAGACATTACGCATGGACATCACCAGATGGTCAACATCAAAATCAGATTGATTATATTCTTTGCAGCCAAAGATGGAGAAGCTCTATACAGTCAGCAAAAACAAGACCAGAAACTGACTGTGGCTCAGATCATGAACACCTTGTTGCCAAATTCAGACTTATATAAAAGAAAGTAGGGAAAACCACTAGACCATTCAGGTACGATCTAAATCAAATCCCTTATGATTATATAGTGAAAATGAGAATTAGATTTAAGGGACTGGATCTGATAGACAGAGTGCCTGTTGAACTATGGACAGAGGTTCGTGACACTATACAGGAGACAGGTATCAAGACTGTCCCCAAGAAAAAGAAATGCAAAAAAGATAAATGGCTGTCTGAGGAGGCCTTACAAATAGCTCTGAAAAGAAGAGAAGCAAAAAGCAACAGAGAAAAGGAAAGCTATTTGAATGCAGAGTTCAAAAGAATAGCAAGGAGAGATAAGAAAGACTTCCTCAGTGATCAGTGCAAAGAAACTGAGGAAAACAATAAAATGGGAAAGATTAGAGATCTCTTCAAGAAAATTAGAGATATCAAGGCAAAATTTCATGCAAAGATGGGCTCAATAAAGGACAGAAGTGGTAGGGACCTAACAGAAGCAGAAGACATTAAGAAGAGGTGGCAAGAATATACAGAACTGTACAAAAAAGATCTTCACGACCCAGATAATCACGATGGTGTGATCACTCACCTAGAGCCAAACATCCTAGAATGTGAAGTCAAGTGGGCCTTAGAAAGCATCACTATGAACAAAGACAGTGGAGGTGATGGAATTCCAGTAGAGCTATTTCAAATCCTGAAAGATGATGCTGTGAAAGTGCTGCATGCAATATGCCAGCAAATTTGGAAAATTCAGCAGTGGCCACAGGACTGGAAAATGTCAGTTTTCATTCAAATCTCAAAGAAAGACAATTCCAAAGAATGCTCAAACTACTTCACAATTGCACTCATCTCGCTAGTAAAGTAATGCTCAAAATTCTCCAAGCCAGGCTTCAGCAATATGTGAACCATGAACTTCGTGATGTTCAAGCTGGTTTTAGAAAAGGCAGAAGAACCAGTGATCAAATTGCCAACATCCGCTGAATCATCAAAAAAGTAAGACAGTTCCAGAAAAACATCTATTTCTGCTTTATTGACTATGCCAAAGCCTTTGACTGTGTGGACTACAACAAACTGTGGAAAATTCTTCAAGAGATGGGAATAGCAGACCACCTGACCTGCCTCTTGAGAAATCTGTATGCAAGTCAGGAAGCAACAGTTAGAACTGGACATGGAACAACAGACTGGTTCCAAATAGGAAAAGGAGTACATCGAGGCTGTATATTGTTACCCTGCTTATGTAACTTTTATGCAGATACATCATGAGAAACGCTGGGCTGGCAGAAGCACAAGCTGGAATCAAGATTGCCGGGAGAAATATCAATAACCTCAGATATGCAGATGATACCACCCTTATGGCAGAAAGTGAAGAGGAACTAAAAAGCCTCTTGATGAAAGTCAAAGTGGGGAGTGAAAAAGTTGGCTTGAAGCTCAACATTCAGAAAATGAAGATCATTGCATCCAGTCCCATCACTTCATGGGAAATAGATGGGGAAACAGTGAAAACAGTGTCAGACTTTATTTTTTTGGGCTCCAAAATCACTGCAGGTGGTGACTGCAGCCATGAAATTAAAAGATGCTTACTCTTTGGCAGGAAAGTTATGACCAACCTAGGCAGCATATTAAAAAGCAGGGACATTACTTTGCCAGCAAAGGTCCCATCTAGTCAAGGCTATGGTTTTTCCACTGGTCATGTATGGATGTGAGAGTTGGACTGTGAAGAAAGCTGAGCACCAAAGAATTGATGCTTTTGAATTGTGGTATTGGAGAAGACTCTTGAGAGTCCCTTGGACTGCAAGGAGATCCTACCAGTCCATCCTAAAGGAGATCAGTCCTGGGTGTTCATTGGAAGGACTGATGCTGAGGCTGAAACTCCAATACTTTTTCCACCTCATGCAAAGTGTTGACCCATTGGAAAAGACCCTAACACTGGGAAAGATTGGGGTCAGGAGGAGAAGGGGACGACAGAGGATGAGATGGCTGGATGGCATCACTGCCTCGATGGACATGGGTTTTGGTAGACTCTGGGAGTTGGTGATGGACAGGGAGGCCTGGAGTGCTGGGGTTCATGGAGTCACAAAGAGTTGGACACGAGTGAGTGACTGAACTGAACTGAGATAGCATATTAAAAAACAGAGACATTATCTTGCCTACACAGGTGCATCTAGTCAAAGCCATGGTTTTTCCAGTAGTCATGTATGGATGTGAAAGTTGGACTATAAAGAAAGCTGAGCGCCAAAGAATTGATGGTTTTGAACTGTGGTGTTGGAGAAGACTCTTGAGAGTCCCTCGGACAGCAAGGAAATCCAACCAGTCCATCTTAAAGGAAATCAATCCTGAAAATTCATTGGAAGGACTGATGTTGAAACTGAAACTCCGATACTTTGGCCACCTGATGTGAGTTCTGACTCATTTGAAGAGACCCTGATGCTGGGAAAGATTGAAGGCAGGAGGAGAAGGGGACAACAGAGGATTTGATGGTATAGATGACATCACCAACTCAATGAGCATGAGTTTAAATAAACTCTGGGAGTTGGTGATGGACAGGGAGGCCTGCTGTGCTGCAGTTCACGGAGTCGCAAAGTGTCAGACATGACTGAGCAACTGAACTGAACTGGACTTGCCATCAAATAGCTGTATTGTCTTGGAAAGGTAATTTCTCCATCTAGAATGTCTTTTTCTTCATTTGTCATGGGTTGGACACCATAACCTTCAAATCTTTTCCAGTCTTAACACTTCTAGGATTTGTCATAAACTTACTCTATTCTACTAGGCAGATTTCATGCATAAATTAAGTTATTTATTGATCTTATTGAAAAATCTTTGAAATGATTAAATGTGCATCTGCTCACACTGCCAGAAGGTACCATCAGTGGTAGATAAGCAGCTTCCCATTTAAAGGACAGCATACACAGAGTTCCTATCATTTCTCTATTAAAAGAAAACAGTGTCAAAAACAAAAGGAGACAGAGTCCAGTTTCATAACAAGATTGAGTCGATAAATTTGAGCCCAAGAGTGTAAAGGTATTATTGAGGAATCAAAACCTATTAACTGCTGTTGTATTCCAGATAAACCTATTTATTACAGGGCTGCTGTGTTCTTTCTACCAGAATTGCTTCTAACAGGAAATCTTCACATCCTGGGGCAAACATTAAATCTAAAAGAAATCAACCCCTCCTCCCATTTCCTCATTATTGCCTATCTCAAGGACTCTTCAGATTACATTCAACCTGTATGCCAGAAAGGAATGCCTTATGCCTCCTCCTCAGGTAGAATGCCTCCAAGGCTCCTCACCTTGCTTGGGCACCAGTTTGATATCAAACAGTGGTAGAGAGCAAACAAAACCATCTCTCAGAGCTGCTAGCTTTATTTTAACAAAATGAACGTGAAGCACACTATCCTGTTACAGTTCTTTAAAAAAAAAAAAAAAAAAAGGGCAGGCTAAATCAAATCAATCCCAACCCACACACACTCCCTCAAACCATAATACAGAGTTAACACAATCCCAAGGTGGTCGAGTGGTTTAACCACAAATATCCTGGCAGTCTTGTGATCTGACTCTTCATTTACACAGCTGAAATTAGATGGCCGAAGTCCCTGGTTAAAACAGGGAAGGAAAGATCTCTAATGATTGGGTGCCCACTGTGGTCAAAGTGGTCAAATCTGTCTTTGAGCAGATACAATAGAGGTGGTGTCCATGCTTGAGTTAAAAAGAAAAGCCAAAGGAAACAAGAGGAAAAAACAATTCATTCAGCAAATATCTAGTACACACTGGAAATGCCTATGTTGGGTAGGGATAGTAAATGGCAAGGAAATACAAAGATGAATAAGATGTGAATATTATCCTCTGGGCTAGGCATGACACAAAGTAGAAACTGCTAAGTGCAACAAGAGAGAGGGGGAAATTCTATAGAAAAAGCATAAGTACTTGACTTTAGTAGACTATTGGTAAATGTGTAACAGAAAGAAAGAAATGAGAGCAAATAAAGGTACTTAATTCTGCCTTTGGAAGGGAGAATGCTGAGAAACTTATGTTGAGAGATAAACAAAATACTGTATTAGACACTGTAAATTGATGAAAACTAACTGAGCTCGGATGCAGTTCTTTCAAAAAAAGTATATGCAGCCAGTTGTTGAAATAAGGTGTCTTGACTCTGTGTCACACTGAGTATAATGTCTCACCCTGCTGCAAGAAGAAGACAGATCCATATATATGGTGCTTCTGTCATTTAAAAAAACCAGCAGAACTTGATTTGTCTTGAGGAGCAGCCCTCCTTATCCCAAAGGAGAGGTTGGCTTCTAAACTGAGAATCTAACCCCAAGGTGTCAATAGTACATTTGTTCATCTGGGTAGGCAATCACATTCACCCTTCTGGAGCATGCCCTACATTGATTTGCTTTGGCACTGTTCATCCTGCATCCTACTGCGGGGACTCCATCACTATCATCTTTGTATATTCAAATTCTGTCCATCCTTTAAAGTGTTAGTCTCAGTCATGTCTGTTTTTGCAACCCTATGGACTGTAGCCCACCAGGTTCCTGTGTCCACGGAAATCTCCAGGAAAGAATACTGGAGTGAGTAGCCATTCCTTTCTCCAGAGGATCTTCTCGACCCAGGGATCAAACCCAGGTCTTCTGCATTGCAGGCAGATTCTTTACTGTAAGAGCCACCAGGGAAACCCTTGTCTGTCCTTTAAGGTTTGCTTCATGTTCATATCTTCTTGGAAGCTTCCATGACATTCCGACAGGAAGGAATCAAAATTTCCTAGCACTTTCATCCTGCCTTAAGGCCCTGAATACACACTGCTTTTTTTCATAGTTTTTGGTACACGTCCTACTTTCTTCATAATGACAGGATCTGTCATTCATTTTTACCCACTAGACACCAGTCCTGACTAAAGTGGACCACATAGAAGTCTAACAAATTTGCTAACACACTTGCTGTGTTACCAAATTGTGTTATGTTACCATAACTATGCTGATGTCATAGAGTGAATGACATTGATGATTATACAACTAGAATGATCCAGGTTGTGCTGCTTTACAAATAATTCCAAATGTCAATGATTTAGGCAGCAAAAGTTTTCTCATTCATAATGTGGATCCACTGTGGATTTATTGGTGACCCTTCTCTACATCACTTTGACTCAGGTATGCAAGCTGCCAGAGGCTTTGCTGCGTAGACATCAGCAGTTACCATGACAAGCAGAAAGGATCATGAGGAGTCAGGTGCCAGTGTGTAAAGACTTTTGCCTGGAAAGCACATATATCATATATCAATACGATCATATTCCATTGGCCAAAGCTAGCATAAAAGGCATGTCTTATTTAAAGAGCATAAAGAAATGCAGTTATACTATGTGCCTAGAATATTCATGAATAACTCTAGTGATTACTAAAAAGATCACAAGGAACTAACTTCCAGTCTCCAAGTTTGAACTTCTCATTCAATGGATATGGAAAGATGGCTGCTGCTGCTGCTGCTGCTGCTAAGTTGCTTCAGTCGTGTCCGACTCTGTGCGACCCCATAGACGGCAGCCCACCAGGCTGCACCATCCCTGGGATTCTCCAGGCAAGAACACTGGAGTGGGTTGCCATTTCCTTCTCCAATGCATGAAAGTGAAAAGTGAAAGTGAAGTCGCTCAGTCGTGTCCGACCCTCAGCGACCCCATGGACTGCAGCCTACCAGGCCCCTCCGTCCATGGGATTTTCCAGGCAGGAGTACTGAAGTGGGGTGCCATTGCCTTGGCAGCTTCCACCAAAAACAAATTCTAAAATTATTAGCCTAGACCTCTGGAACAGAAATCTTGGGATCTCATCTTACCAAATTTTTAGATGACAGATTTTTTTTTTCAATAAAGTAGATCTGAGAAACCATTAAATTTACTGCATATGCAGAAACATATTGTTGTTCTTAGAGTTTAAAAACATCAGAAAGCACTGTATTTAATAAATTAATTAATAACACATTAGTTAATAAATGGTGCTTTTTGTGTTTTCTATTAATGATGTAGGCCTCCAGGAAAGACAAAAATGGAGGTGAAGATTGTCAGTGGAGTTACTTAAGGCTGAATGATTTAATCTTTAATGAAGACAAGAGGTCTGTCAAATGAAATGCTTATGATGAAAGGTATCGTGTTGCTATTGACCTTAAAAGTAAGTTGTTGAACTACTGTCAAATCAACACCCATAAAAATTGAGAGATTTCTGAGATTTTCTGTATCTGTTTTGCAAAATAGATATAGAAAAACATGCATTCTGCATCCAGAGATGAGGGAACAAAAATTAAGGCTTGATAAAGAGGATTAAAGGAGAAAAAGGCAGAGCTAGGAGCAAGGAAGGGCTTCCCTGATGACTCAGCAGGTAGAGCCCACCAGCAACGCAGCTGACACAAGAGCTTAGAGTTCGCTGGATCCCTGGGTCAGGAGGATCCCGTGGAGGAGGAAATGGCAACCCATTCCAGTATTCTTGCCTGGGAAATCCTGTGAAGAGAGGTAGCCTGGCGGGTTACGGTCCACGGCGTCACAGAGTCAGACATGACTGAGCAAACTAGCATGCAGAAGCAAGGCACTAGGCTGGCAAAGGCAGTTGGTTTGGGATTTAAGACAACTCATCTCTCACTACTAGGACACACTAGACAACTCAGAACAGAGGAGAACTTTCATTGTGTCGAATCTGAGAAATGGATCCTCGAGAGAACTAAACAGTACCAGAAAGTCATTTGATGGGGATGAATGGAGAAATATTATCCTGGTGATCAAGATGCTTTGTATCATACTGATTTATTAAGTCTTGTGTAAGGTCCCCAGATCAAGGTGTCATCCGAAGACCCTTGAAAGCTTCTCAAAGTCACTTCTTAAAATTAACCTTCACTCCACACATGGATGCAACTAATTCAAGAGGATATAGACATGGAATATCTTCAGAAGCTTCCAAAGTCTCTTTATTTGTTTACAAAATTTTAAGCTACATCCATAATCCAGTATCTTCATATGTATGTTCTCCTAGAGAAGCCTCAGAGGCTGATGAAGTTCTTCTCTGAAGAATCTAGTCCCACTTTAGAACCCATCACCCCCATTTTAACCTTTTTTATATATTGGGATTTTTCTGAAGATTTATTTTACAAAAGGATTTTTTATCCTAAAATGTACTGCCGTTCTAAAATGTTGGTTAAGGAAAGTCAATTTCTTGACTCAGTAAGATCATAAAGAACTGTATACTTAGCTTAGACCAGGGTGTTGTCTCTACTTCTTTCATGTTAGGCTGAGTTCCAAGTATAAACCTTTTGAGACCAATATAGCATCAGAGAAGGACTGCAGACATTCTGAATAAACCCTGGGACTTTCTGCTCTAATGCAGTAGTTCTAAGACTTTGTGATTTCATGATCCATAGCAAATAATGCCACTCCCCCTCTTAAGTCACCATTGTGGTACACAACTGTCACTTTGGAGAGGACAGTTATGACCAGAGATATCCCTTGGGTATGTAGAACCTCAGTTAAATCATTTTATGGGTTCTTGTTTATATAAAGAATTGATTTTAATAAGTGTCATAAAATTCTAAACTCCGTGTGAGGTATAGTTATTTATTAATGAAGAATAGAACACTGGATAGGGAAGAATTAATGTTCTTTCTTTATTGTTCAGTCAGTGTGTCTGGAGAGTCTTACACTGGAAGCTTTGATAGTTTTAAATACTAGGGTCATTGTTAAAATCTTGTGCTTTTTTTTTTGTTTCCTTGTCACCCAAACCTTGCTAGTAAGAAAAACACAAAACCTCTATCATCCCTATCCTCCTAGCAGAAAACAAAATATTTTTCTGCAGCTTTATGTTCACCACCAGGCCACTTCAGTTCATCTGTGTGTGATGAATTAACTTGTTTTCCATCTGATCTCCCCTGTCTCTCTCTGTTCTGAATGAGAAGAATCTAGGAACCGTAAATAGAATGCTTCTAAACAAACTTATCAAAGAGAGAAGAAATATCCTCAAACTTGTATTTTTTGCCAGGTGTCTTATGTATGTTTTGGTCATTTAACTCTCTTGATAACACATGTCCACTGATTGTAATTGACACCTTGGAGTCTAAGAGAATATATCAGACGAAGGGAGTTCCACACTATGCCATTGCCGTTCTTCACGTCTATATCTGCTGTTTCCTAAATATGAGGGGAAGAGCTACAGTGTGCTGAAATAATTGCATACAAGATCACCAGCAATTTCTCAGCTTTAAGAGAGTACTATTATCAAACATTTTGGGTTGTTTAAATGTAATTCAGCTTTCATATAAAGCTGTATATTTCTGTATGTGTATATGTTTCTAGATGACAGTGAAATTCCAAGAATAGATTTGATGTAACTCAAGAGTAGGTTAAGGCATAATGAGAACTAGGTTGTACTCATGGTTGAGGCTGCCTTGAGATAATGAATTAAAAATCAATTCACATATTCTATAACACATATTCTAAATATTCTATTATTTAAGATGTTAACCTTTCAATTTGTAAATCCTAAACTATAGAAAATGGTAAAAGGGTCTTCATTTGAATAAATGAAGCCTCTGTTATAGAAGAGGCTTATTATATCTTATATCTCTGTAGATATATCTACCAGATCTATTTCATCCTGGAACAGGCCATTCTTTCCTCTCTTTATCACCAGGTAAGATCTCCACACAGACTTATAGGGCTGCAAATAACTTCTGAACGTTTCTGTATTCATACACAAACATACACACAGATTTATGTATACAAACAAGTACACACACAGATATATATCCATATTGGAGTTCCACATCTTAGTTTCGATCACCTTTATTCCTTTAAAGACAGTTTCAGCATGTGGTGATAGGATATTCAAAATATAAATTATCAAGTTTTCTATGTAGAAAATGGAGAAAGGTTAACAGATCAATGTTCAGTAGAATATTGATAATATGAATAGCTTTCATATTGAGAGCAGTTTACAAATAACTTCCATTATCTCATTTGATCCTTATAACAGGCTTATCAGTAGGCAAGAAAGACATTATTAACCCATTTTAAACATCAAGAAAGTGAAATTCACATTCATGTTGAATATTACATACAAACTAATACAACCAGAATTGGAATCTGGATCATCACAACTTAAATCCTGTATACATTTAATTATTTCTGAAAAGTTATTGTGCCTGATATCTATATTTATATCATCTATATCTATCTATCTATCTTTATCCTTCTATCATCCAACAAGCTAGCCTTATAGTTGACTACACTTGAGGCTTTTCCAGGGTACCAGTGATACTTCTGTTTATACACTTTAGTAGAGAAATGGCTTCACATTTGGTTAGATTCACAGACCTTCGACCCACAGAGTTCTACTCTTGTCCCTCAGGACTAGAAATCTTTTCTACTTTCCTCAGGCGCTATGATGCATTCATTCCACCAGTGTTATGTAGAAAATTTAAATACAAGTCTTTAATTTAGCAGATCCACCCACAAGGTTCCAGAAGCTTAAGTCAGCATGAGTCTTTGGGAAAATATCACTCTGGAAAAAATAGTACATGTGAGAAAAATACTGTGAATTTAGAAGCATTTGTTTTACAAACTACAGATGCAGAGTGAAAGAAAATGACATCTCACTTTGATATTAAGCATTCCTCCATAACACATCCATCTGCAACATGTTTTGCAGTCAGTTACCCGCTAAACCTCACAGCACAGAGATTTGCACATGGGGTACAATACAGCTGACCTCATTTTACAGATGGAGAGAACAGAAACATGGGGGAGATTAAATGAATTTCTCAAAGTTTCCGATCAGTTTTCAATTTGTCTGCCATCGGACAGAAGTAAACTAAGTCACACTAGTCCTTTATTAAAGCTAGAAAAGGGAAAGAATATTGGTTCCAAGGTTTCTCTGTAGGAGGGGTTTGTTGACTGAGAATCTGGATTAAAGGCAGACAGGAGGCTTGTCTTGAATCCATTTTGTAAAACCGCAGTCTTTAATTGATTTCATATCTATTTGGGATAGGCGGGGGGGGGGGGGGGGGGGGGGGAGGGGGATGGCAGTGCTTTGGTACTAAAAACTGATATGAATAACCTAAATGGAATGGGCGTTCCAAAGAGGGAAGCAGTTTTATAATGGAAGAAAACTTGAAATGAGAAGTAGAGAATTCCCTGGCTTTCCAGTGTTTAAGATTTCACCTTCCAGTTCAGGGGTGTGAGTTCCATCCCTGGTTGGGGACCTAAGATGCCATATGCCTCATTGTCAAAAAACCGAAATAGGAAACAGAAGCAATACTGTAACAGATTCAATAAAGACTTTAAAAAATAATCCACATAAAAAAATTTTGAACTGAAAGATTCATGTTTTGGTTATGGCCATGACTTCTTAGGTAACTTTCCTTGTTACCCTGGGCTTTAGTGATTTCATCATTATAATATAAGAACGAACCAGATCAGTGGTTCTCAAAGTATGGTCCTTAGGCCAGTTATATCTGCATTAAGTCAGGGCTCATCCTTTACCTACTGAATCAGAAATGCTGGGATTAAGGCCTAATACATAGTTTTTGAAACCCTTCAAGTGATACTGATGCATGCAGAAAATTTAAGGATAATTGGATCAAAACTTCTTTAAAGGTCTTCCAGCCTTAAGATTCTGAATCCATCATGTTATAGACATGATGAATTGCATCTTTTCAAGTAATTTTAAGGATAGTTTGGGCTCTTCAAAACACAAATCAGTTTGTTTTCAAGCTCTGTGAAGAAAGTAGGTGCTAATCTTTTCTATTTTAGTGGCAGAGAAATCCAGGTACAAGCCTACAGAAATCATAGAAATCAAGATGTGAGGGAGCGACATGCAATATCTCTCTTTCTTAAAATAATATTCACTTAACCTTTCTTCAGTTCAACTTGGAGCCACAGCTGGCCAAAACAGAAGCACCAGAACTCAGGGCTATGTTCCCATTTACTATGACTCTTGGCAAGACAGTATGTAACTGTAAGTTGCAACCCTCAAATAAAATATTACATTAGTTACTGATTTTACTTCACTAGAATGTTAGAGAGACACATGAAATAATGCAAATCATGGTTGTTCATAGTTCCTGAGAAGCGAGATACAATTTAGAAACATTTCATATGTGCAGGTCTTACAGTGAAGAGCCTGAAGTCAGAGCTTTTGAAATCATTTCCTTTGTTTAAGCATATTTCTTGACATGTACTGAGTGATGGGAAAATGCTTATGGAATCAGATTGGTCTATCTAGATTTCCGTGGGAAAAATAAAGAAGAGTTTTCCAAGTACAGATGGTCTGTGATTTAACCATGGTTTGCCTTACAATTTTTCAACTTTGCCATGCTTGAAAGCAATACACATTGAGCAGTAACCGCCCCTTGAATGTTGGATCTCAATCTTCCCAGGATTAACTGTAAGTGATACAATGTGCTCCCCTGTTCTGGACAAGGGCAGGGAGCCATAGCTCCTGCTCAGCGACTCAGTCACAAAGGTAAACAACCAATACACCTACAATCGTTCTGTGCCCCTACAACCATTTGATTTTTCACTTTCAGTAAAGTCAATAAATGCATGTGATATAGTCAACACTTTTTCATAAAATAGACTCTGTATCAGATGATTTTCCTCAGCTTAGGCTATCCTAAGTGTTTGGAATGTGATTAAGTTAGGTAAGGCTAAGTTCTAATGTTCTATAGGTTAAATGCATTTTTGGCTTATATGTTCAGTTTATGGTGGCTTTATCCTGATGTAGCTCCACTGTAAATCAAGGGAGATCTTTATAATCAGAGAAGCATGACAAATTCAACTGTGACCAGGGTAACCACACTTGAAGATATTCCAAACATTGTCAGAAGAGGCACAATAAAAGAAATTGCAGATGTTTAATTTAAGGAATCAATGATATTGGTGGAATGAGATGGGCATCTTCAAATAGGTAATGAACTGGAGATCTTCCAAGTAGAAGAACATTAAAAAGTGGATACAAGTAATAGGAAGGAAGACTTTGTAATTCTTTTCCAGTAATAGTGAGTTTCCTATCACCAAGGTTTGTGTAGACAAAGCAGACTCCAGAGAGAGACACAGTAGAAGTGACTTAAAATGTTGAAAAGGTAACACTGGCAGTTGAGTCGTAGGGGAGGAGAATCCGGGAGATTGGTATATGCTGGTTACGCTTCATTTTCTGCTCCTATGTCTAATTCATTCTTGTTAGTTATTTGCTTTATTTTGTGCCCTAGGAAATTGATGTCCCCAGAACTTATAGACTGAGCATAGTTGCCCTTTAACTTTAGGCTGGGTTTGCAAAATGGAAGACACAGCTAAGAATTTGGAAAGTGAGAGAAAAGAACACACTATGCATTTATCCCATTCCTACCATAACCTCCTTACTTCCATTAGGATCAGAGAGGGCAGGTCTTATTACATGAACCCTCTTCTTATCTTCTATCTCTTATCAGATGCCTATGACATCATTCTTTCCCTGTGTCCCTTTTAGGTGTAGGGTGGTAACTACTTTAAATGTTGCTAATCTGAGGCTGCTTCATCCCTTGTTGGTTCTCCTAAAATAGTCCATAACTATACACACAGTTCATTTAGTAAACTCTCTTTAGCTATCATGTAGGAGTATCATGATAGATGACGCTGATGGACATTAGTTTCAGCAAGCTCTGGGAGTTGGTGATGGACAGGGAAGCCTGGCGTGCTGCAGTCCATGGGGTTACAAAGAGTCGGACATGACTGAGAGAGTGAACTGGGGAGTATCATCTGATGAGTTGGTTGGTTGCCTCACTTCAGGGGTTCTGAATCTGTAACTTTTATCAGAATTTTCTGGGAGATTTGTTCAACAACAGACTACTGCACCTCACCCTCAAAATTTCTAATACAATGGGTTCTGGATAGAGCCCAAGAATTTTCATTTCTAACAAATTCCCAGGTTATGGTGATATTGCTGGTGTGGGGAACACATTTTAAGAATAATTGTCTGATAGTGATTCTCAAATGTGAACTCACATCAGTATTACTTCTTGAACTACCTAAAAGTACAGATTCTTGAAATCTCCTCTGGATCTACTGAAACAAACTGCATTGGAGTTGGGAGCTCTGGAATGTGCATTTCCTAAATTTTCCCCGATGATTATGATGAAGTTGGATTATTTCTCTAAAATGCCTCCAACTCTGAAATAGTAAAGTGAGATATGCTTATTCAGTGTCTCCTGGCTTGAGGGTAATGAGAGGTTCTGACCCTGTTGGAACAAGGAACAAGAAGTTTATTCCTCCTCTTCCTCTAAGATCCAGATTGGCAGCTCTAACTTTGGAAAGGGGCACCTTCTCTAAATATCATAAGGTATGACTACCTCACTCTTTGTTGTTTCATGTCAGTATCTGGCATGCACCTTTCTAGTGAGTGCACCCAGCACAGGGCATTTGCATCACTGGCTCTGCTATCCAACCCACAAAGAATTTGGTGAGCTCCTTGAGGGCAGGGATTGACCTTTACCACATTTGAATGACCAGTGTTTAGCATTTAGCACATCTTTGTATCAGGAGAAGGCAATGGTACCCCACTCCAGTACTCTTGCCTGGAAAATCCCATGGATGGAGCAGCCTGGTGGGCTATACAGTCCATGGGGTCGCTAAGAGTCAGACACGACTGAGCGACTTCACTTTCACTTTTCACTTTCATGCATTGGAGAAGGAAATGGCAACCCACTCCACTGTTCTTGCCTGGAGAATCCCAGAGACAGGGGAGCCTGGTGGGCTGCCGTCTATGGGGTCGCACAGAGTCGGACACGACTGAAGCAACTTAGCTGCAGCAGCAGCATCTTTGTATCATCGGAACCTAGCACCTGGCCTGGCACAAACTCAGCACTACATTGTTGATGGAGAGGGGTGGGAAGATTGTTGAGTAAATGAGTGAAATGACGGAAAGGATGAATAGATGTTGCTCTTCCTCATCTTTCTATTACATCAACAGAAAATGATAATAAATTTGCCTCGTGTCTTCAGATGCTGATTTGAACAAGTAGATTTGCTAATGCTGCGGGACTTGAAGTCAGTTGCATGGCCTCATAGATCTTTTCTGTCTCTTAACTTCTTGGTTCTACAAGTAGTTGAGAGGAATCAATCTCCCACTGACTGACAGTTTTGACAGCTGCTGTTCTCGAGATGTCAAGCATAATCTGTTATGCTCCTTACCAACTTAAAACTGAACAGGGACATATGCACTGTCAGTCTTATTTGTCTCATCTTGCTCCTGATCCCCAGGCCCCTCACTCCTGCCCTGTTTTATCCCCCCTCCCTGCCCCCACCTCATGTCAGTCAAGTGCCTTTCAATTCTGCGCAATTCCAAAGCTCCTCTACCCTGAGCTAGAAGTTGGATTAGAGCTCATCTTTTCTGAGTATTATTAAGCACATTTAAAGTGGAGTCTCCAGCTTTGCAAACTCATAGGGCATCATAAATGTGAAACTGTTCAAATAATAAATGAATCTTCTCTCTATGTTTAGCCAAGAAAAGTGGATATTAAAATGAATAAGAGTAATAATAAAAAGTCAGCTAGCAGCATGGGTATAATTAAACTGAATAGCTCACACACACACAAAAACTAAAGCTGCGAACATTGACTTCCTCTGGGACACTCCCCACTACACCCAGACCTCGCCTCAGAAAGGTATGCACCGCTTGTCATCCTAACATAAAGCAAACACCTACACTTACCCTCTGTCTGCACTAGGAAGATGGATTTGGCTTCCTAAGTCAAAAACTCTTCCATGCTTTGGAGATTGGGGTGGGGTGGGGGGAACCCACCACCCTATCCTGGGATAGGATATTTTTCCTATCCTCAGTAGTCAGGAAACCAGAATGCAATTCCTTGAATTGATAGGGTGGCTGGTCCTAAGGATGAGGAGGTGAGGCAGAGGTATCTGATTTACATTCAGTGTTATAAGCGCATTTCCCACCAGCAGCAGGGTAGGTACATTTAGACATTTAAAGTTGCTTTGCAGATCACAGGAGAAACTCTTCCTTCTAGAAAATTCCACGGGAAGTAGAAACTCTGAGTGAGCTTGGGCACCATGGGTGGGGCTGCTGCCATCTGCCCTTTCTCCCCTGCAGCCATTTAAAACTCCATGAAGAACCAGTCAACCAGACTAGGTTACACCTATCATCCTTTCTCAAGAGCTCTGGGTCCAAGTCAACCCTAGTATGAAAATTAGGAGGTATTTCCTCATTACCCTTCATGAGGCGAGCTTGTAAGAACATAGTCTCCAGGTTATTTATCATTTGGGAACTTTGTGTGTTCATGTAACCCTTTTTCTCCAAAGGCACTACTTACACAGAGGCCTCTCCTAAAACTCTTTCCTTTTAAAGAACAGAATATTCACCATATACTTAATATGTATATTATGTATATGATTTTTTAACTTCAATAGCTTCTCTTGTTCTTTATTTCTCTTCCCTATACTTTTGAGACTCACATATCTTTTATCTAGAGAAGCTAAAAGGGAAAGCCCACACATTTTCCTGGACTCGGGGGATTAAAATCTCTTCTTTCTCATTAGCTTCTTCTGTAGCTCTTTTCAACTTGGCAAAAATACCTCTGAGGTGATGTATGACTTGAAGAGATTTCCCCCTTCACTTATTCAGTAATCATTGTCAACTAGCTGGTCTTTACCAGTTTCACAGAAAAGAAGGCCATTCAGACAAAGGTAGAGCCTTCGAGATCCTCTGCTCTAATGCTTCATTTGATAGTCAGTAGAGCTGACAAGCAGAGAGGAGGAGAACTTTGTCTAATGTCACTAAGAAAGCTCAAGTCACATTACTTTAGCTCTTGTTAGATATTTTCCCTTTTTCTCTTGTGTTATGCTTGGTATTCACAATATTAACCATATTTATCATAGAATTCTGTAAATATTAAGGCTAAATAAATCAGGATTGATTGCTTATACTATTCCACAAACTTCCTTATGTGAGTGATCTTGAGAATTTATTTGCCTTTTCTAGGTGTACATGTTCCTGGGAATAGGGATGTTGGATGCCTTCAAGCTTTATCGCTCTTTTGTGTTATACTCTCAATGACTGATGATTATCAAGATTATTGCTGCTTCTAGTATATAGGTAGGTAAGAGTTAAACAAGGATGCTTATGCACACAGGATTCGCATAAACATATTATGCTCATAAGATGATCCATAAAAGCATGTTTGAGCTCTTGCCTTTAATATTTAATTAGTATTATATTATGATTTATTTAATTTTGAAGGGTGAAATGGATAGAATTTGTAGAGTTGGAATTTTCAATCCTATTATTTCATCTCAGCTTTGTGATTTAATTTTATTCTATGGCTCTTAGCAAGTCATTTAATTGCAATGAGCCTCAATGATTTCATCTGTGAAATGGGGGCAGACTGTAGGGTAGGGAAAGAGGAGAGATTCCTCTAAGAATGCTTTTAGTTCTACCATACTGTGAGCTAGGAATGTGAATAACTTTCTAAATACTCATATCTCCATGTTTAGAAATATCTAGATTATTTGGACAAATAATAAAGGATGAGAGTAAAGAGAGACAAGACAATGGCAGCCGCAGAAGTTCCAGGGAGCCCCCCTCCTTTGTTTGTGAAGTTGTGTATTTGCTGAGAGCAGATAACAGCAAGCATGGAGGCAACAAGAAACCAAGCGTTAATGTGAGTCTTCTCCTTTTGGGGACTTCTGGTTCACCCTTCCTGTGCTCTGGATACTCTGTCTGGCACTAAAATTCACCAAAAAGGTACAAGTCACTACCAAAAATGACTCTTCTTTTTTAGTGTACATCACATAGAAATAGCAACAAAAAATAAACTGTGCCTAGGTTTTTGGTTTCAAATACAACCCATACGTATAAGCTGAGAGCCCTTAGATACAAAGTTCGCATCAGTACAAACCAGTTTGCTGAGAAAAATGCCACCATCTCATACTTTGTGACATGTACACACCTACCTGAACCATCAAGAAGTAAGGGTAGGAGTACAGAACCCAGTAAGGAATTTTTATCACCAGGCAATACTAAGCATAAATGGATTAAAATACCCAGGAGTCACCTTTCTAGTGCCGATGACATATGCTGTCAGGAGATGCTCTTCAGGCAGAAGGGTGTGGCAGGACAGTCTACTTCACCTCTATCTTTCCTCCTCCCTCAGCCATAAGCACATTCTTGATAGCAAATCAGCCAATTCTGGTTTGGTGCAGAGCTCAACGGGAGTCAGCACCTTGTATTTCAGTACTCAACTGCTACAGATTGCCTGATCTGCTCTGTGAAGAGCCGGAAAATTAGTTAGACAAGAACAGTACAACTAACTACACATAGGAATTCTAATGAACTATGAGTCAATATGTGTGGTCAAAAGACAACCTAATTGCTGCATGATTCTGAGAAGGTTATATCCCCTCTCAGGATCTCAAAAGTACTGAAGCAGATCAGTTGGTCCTGCACGTCCTGCACAATGGCCATACATCTAAATCCTCTGGAGACCTTTGAAAAATGTGTTGCCCAAGCCTTGCCCTCACAACACCAGGAAATCAGAATCTCTGATTGCTGGGGCAATCTGGAATTTGGTGTTTTTGAAAGCTCCCCAAGGGTTTCTGATGTGCAGCTGTAACTGAGAAACACAGATTTCTTCTGAAAGTAAGCAGAGGAGGGCATCAGTCAGTGACAGGACAGACTTGACCTTGGAGTTCAACTTTGACTCTAAAATATAAAAGGGAAGAATATTTGGAAAGCAGTGTGCCTATTTTGGGTCTACTCATAGGGGTCATGCCCCACAGTCCTACCTCTGTGTAGAGGACAAATTGAAACCCCCTCCAAACTAAATAAAGTTGTACAAGATCACTCAATTTGTTTGAGGAAAACTGAGATTACTGCTTCTTGCAGTAATATTCCAGTGCTTAGGTTTTTTCATTTTCCATTAGAGAGGTTGCTTGAGAAATAATACACCACCCAACAAAATAGCACCCCAAAAGTGCTATTGCCTCATTCTGGCAACAAAAACTGTATTTCCCCTTAGGCTTTGCTTCGTAGGCTGATGTTGCCATGGGAAGGAAGTCTTTATTGGGATGCCAGAACAAACAGGCTCTGAAACCAGCCCAGCAAAACTTATAGAGCTGACTATAAATCAAAGAGAGCCCTAGGGTCAAAGCCACTTAGACACACACACACTCTCACACATAAACATAGTCCCAGAAAAAATTACAAAGGAGAAGGTGTGTCAGGGAAATCCAACTAAAATTACTGCACATAAGTAACATAACCAAAATTTATGTGTCCCTTTCATCCACAGTTCTCAAAAGACACAGAATGTGCTAAGATTACTTGTCTTTGAAAGTTTTCCAATATTCCAAGGGATAAAAGAGCAAGGATTCTGCATATAAAATCAGGCAGGTGGCAGTGGATGCGAAGGGTCACCCTTTCTAGTCTTCTGGTTTTAGACAGAGTTACAGTGAAACTAAGCCATCTCTCTCTCCATCCCATGGACAAAGTCAGTGCTACACCATTTCAGAGTATCATTATCCATCCATTCTCCCTTTGCCTAGGGGACTTTTGACCAGCAATGATTCTCCTGGGACAGGATTTTAATGCAATCTCTCCTGTGATAAGTTCAAGAGCCAGGTGGAACTTTGGGCAGGGTAACTACTGCTAAGCTGGTGCCTCTTCTCCCATCCTCCCCATCTATTTGGTTTCCTTTTTCACCAAGGATGCCTGTCTCCCACTTAAGTCGGCTCCTTTGACTCTGGGGAAGAGCATCTTACGATCCTTAGAAATCTGGCCAGATAACTTTAATATTAAAAATAATACTTCTTTAGCTACCTCATATTTCTGACACTAGAGGTGAGGCCCATGTGCCCCTGCTCTGCCGTGTGAGATATGGAGTAGCCACGCACTCTCCTGAGCTACAGTGAGCTCAGTAGATATCAGTTTTCCCCACTTCTTTCCTTCAGGGAGTTCCCCATTAAAAAAAATTAATAATGCGGAATTGAAATGTAAGATTCTATTTGGAAACCTAAAAGGAAATTTTTAAAAGGATCCCACTTTTAATTTAAGGAAGGATCATGTTGCAGATACCCCTCAATGTGAAGGCTACCTGAATGAATGCCCTCAGACATTTACCTGTCCTGTCACCAGTTTTTGAAGCCCCCACCCCTACCTACAGGGTACAGACTTGCCCTGCTCAGAGCTCTGGCAGCAGTCCCAACCCTAGCCATGTTGTTGATTTAGTTCATCTTAAGAGTATTACCTTAAGGGAAACTCATTGCCAACCTACCTCGAGATTGTTTCTTTGTGTTAATAATTCTCTTTCTGTCTCATCCTTGACACCCAGTCACCACCATCACCTGAGCCCCTGTCAGAGTCTTCATGTCTGATGTGTTTTTTTGGTAACTTGTTGACTGTACCAGCCTGCTGAGGACTTTGCTTTTTCTCGTCTTCCCAATTCAACACCTTCTAAATGATAAAGCTAGTGACCAGAGAGGAAGGAAGCCGATGGACAGAAAGCAAACTTGGAACCTTTCCTGAGTCCAATGACAGACTCCCGCATATGCTTTTATTTTGTTCACTTCATGCCTGGCTTTTGATTGGATATTAGTCAGTGCAGAGCTTAGCTAGAATGTAAGTTCTTGAACGTTTTACTTTTCTTGTTTTTAATTATTCACTTCTTTATGACATCCATGACTAGACCAGGGTTTCTTCTCTGCTAAGATGAATTCTGACTCAAATTCTCCAACTCAAGAATAGAAGCAGCTAAGGTGGAATGAAAGGTATCCTGCACCATTTGCCCGAACGGCTTCCAATTTGTCTATTCATCGGCAGAGAAACCTTCAGCAAGTTACTTTACCTTCCTAAGCTTCATATTTACTCATGGTGTTTTTATGTGAACCAAATGAGTTGTGAAAGCTTTGCTGCTGCTGCTAAGTCGCTTCAGTCGTTGTCTGACTGTGTGACCCGAGACGGCAGCCCACCAGGCTCCCCCATCCCTGGGATTCTCCAGGCAAGAACATTATAAATATGCTGACTATTTTTTCTCTCTTGGTATGGTTATGAGAAAGAGTGGTAACACATACAAAAATCTTACGTCCCTCCTCAGAAAAGTTAGAGCAATTTGGGGAGTCCTTTAATGTCAAGGTTTTTCTGCTCAGGTTTGTTTTGGTCAGTTAATAAACCACAGTTTTGCAATTACTCATACAGTGCAAAGGTTTGCTATCTGCATTTATTTCTCTAATATACATTTTTCCCAGGTCTTTGACCTGGCACTTTAGCTAAAAGAAAACTTCAAAGAAGTCCTCAACTAGTGGGAGAACTTCAAAGGCTTCCTGAAGGGTCAATTAGCACCTATAAAATTTATCTCTGTTGTCACTAATGGCTATTATACTAAAGTGAGGGCTAATGAAGACAGATCACCACCTCCTCCTGAGATTGTTATTTAAGTGGAAAATAACTTGGAACTCTCTACATTGAACATCCAGTTCATGATTAGTTTAAGATTCATAAACTATTGTATAGATTGAGGTTATTGTCAAGATTCTTGCAGATAAGCAGCTCTGCTGGGTACCTGGTAACATGCACAGTTAGGTGCCCACTTGGCCATTAAATTAAGTTGGCGAGACTGCCTAATGATATGATAACTGACCTCCCAGATACATGGGAGTTCTGGAGACTTTCGAAACTCAAGGGGCACTGCAGCACCAGGCAGTCCAGCATACTGTCTAGACTGCGAAGCAACACTGAGATTCAGTCTTACCTCTGCTGTTGTGTACTCTTGATCTTGGACATGTTAATTGGCCCGTCTGTGCCTTTGTTTACTCACTTATTAGACAGCACTCATTGAGGTACCAACCTTCAGGAGTTGTAGTACATGAAAACAATGAACAGAAAATACTCAGTGGGCAATAACATTTGGTGACTGTGTGAACGGGTTTTTATTGAGAAAAGCAAATAATATCTGAAGTCAGTGGTGAAATTTTTTAAAGTTTGAATTGCTATTATGTTTAAAGAATCTTTTCTTACATGAACATCTCTGTCAAATTATCATGTGATTATTGGTATACATTTCTATAGACAGTAGGTTAAATGATTTGGTATGTAGATTTTTGCTTTGTGTCGTATTTATATCTTCTGATAGAATTAGCACCTTCTAAATCTGTTTCTGAAAAACCCACAGAAACAAAGAAAAATAAAAAAGAACTTCACCTATATACAGTCACCCAAAGACATCTGTTACCTTGTCACATTCTCTTTTAAATAATTTTTATCATCAGGAATACTACTGAAATAAAAATAAAAACAAATATTTTTGGATTATATAAGTATTGGGGGTATATGTAAAATTTCTGATCAATATCAGAAAATTACTCTTTCTTTTGCTCATAAATATTTGACTGTCATAATTATTATTTCAATTTTCTTTTGATTCTTCCACCCCTTTAAGGCAGGGTTCTCAATACTAGCTGTACATTAAAATTATGTAGGGAGCTTTAGAACAGATTGAAGGCCAGGCTTAACCCCTGATGCCTTACAAGAGAAGCTAGGGTAGAGTTAGGAGTTTGTGTTTTTTGAATCCTATCAGAATTCTAACTTGTGACCTAGATTGGAAAACACTGTTTTAGAGGGTCTGAATACTTCCCTGGGCTCACAAAGAGACCCATTTTTCCCATCTGAAATCAGAGGTGGCAAACCTTTCTTTGGAGCTGCTACCCTGCCAAAACAACCTCTCCTTGGCTTGGAAACTCCTGGAAAAGCCCTCACAATTATGATCCTCAGTTCCTTTGCTGGCCTCCTGTATTATCCTTTCATTTTTATCCTTCCACTGTACCCTATGAAAGGTCAGAGATGATCACCAATCAGTATATTCAATGACTTAAAAAGAAAAATCAGTCATCAATTTTTTTTTTTCTCCCTTCACAGCAATTCTCAATTTCTCTACCCTCAAACTCTGGTTTTCCATTTATCTCTTTAAAAAGTGTTCTGAAGGAAGATGTAGGTGAGTTTGGGTCTTAGCCCCACCACCTGCCGCACGATGGGAGGGCTGAGTAAGTAACACACTGCTGTCCCTTGGGCTTTCCCCAGCACATCGCAGGAGGCACTTTTGTTCACCCCTCATTTCCCTCTCTACCTCTCTTTCTGCTCTTTTTCTAGAGAAAGCAGATACTTTTATTCACCAAAGTAGCATAGGAATGTTTCCTGGGGTGAAATCCCTGCTCCAGATGGTTTAGGGGGGATGAGGAATGGAAGGAGCCAACTTTACTTCCTGCTCATTCTCACGGTGAGGAGGAGACTCATCACTCAAAGAAGGTGGACCTAGAAGAAAGGGAGCAAGAGTCAGAACGTTTCTGAAAATTTCAGTATGCAAAGGGCCATGGAAATTCCTCTAGGACCTATTTAAGAGAATACTTTAAAAATACATTTGTTAAAGGATATGTCAAGTTAAATGTTTTTATTTGTTTTTGGTTGGTTTGGGGGCTCAGAATGTGTGGATGGGCAGAAGCAGCCCTCAGGGCAGCCAAGCTGTATCCCTCTTCTCTCCCAGCTCGATCTACTCCAGGCTCCTATGGGCTTCCTTGGTGACTTAGTGGTAAAGAATCTGCCTGCAGTGCAGGACACACGGGTTCAATTCCTGGGTCAGGAACATCCCCTGGAAAAGGAAATGGCAACCCACTCCAATATTCTTGCCTGGGAAATCCCGAGGACAGAGGAGTCTGTCAGGCTATAGTCCATGGGGTCACAAAAGTGTTGGACACGGCTTAACTACAAAACGGCAACAGTGTAGTCATCACAAGTTTCAATGTGCTGAGGTCAGATTATATACTGTTCTAGACTGGTAAATCTGAAAACAGCACGCAAAAGGAGAATCTGTTCTCTAGTAAAAGAAAACCACTTGTGTTTTCCATGTATGTAACATCATTTTCCACCCCAAAGTCCTTGGCTACGCTTCTTTCAGAAATATCTCTCCTTCATCATCTCTCCAACCCCGAATTCCCCTCAAAATTTCAAATTTCAATGGTAAGGTATATTTCTCTTCTAAATGTTTATAACTATTTACCTACATCTCCCTTCTGATCCAATTTTCTCTTCTACTTCCATTTGAGTTCCAATGATTAATGTCCAATAATGTTTTATAACTTCTGTTAACTATAAACCTCGTGATATACTTTAACAGCAATGCTTAGCACAGTACCTGGCCCTTAATTCAGTTCAGTTCAGTTCAGTTGCTCAGTCATGTCTGACTCTTTGCGACCCCATGAATCGCAGCACGCCAGGCCTCCCTGTCCATCACCAACTCCCAGAGTTCACCCAAACTCATGTGCATCGAATCAGTGATGCCATCCAGCCATCTAATCCTCTGTTGTCCTCTTCTCCTCCTGCCCCCAATCCCTCCCAGCATCAGTGTCTTTTCCAATGAGTCAACTCTTTGCATGAGGTGGCCAAAGTACTGGAGTTTCAGCCTCAGCATCAGTCCTTCCAATGAACACCCAGGACTGATCTCCTTTAGGATTGACTGGTTGGATCTCCTTGCAGTCCAAGGGACTCACAAGACTCTTCTCCAGCACCACAGTTCAAAGGCATCAATTTTTTGGCACTCAGCTTTCTTCACAGTCCAACTCTCACATCCATACATCACCACTGGAAAAACCATAGCCTTGACTAGATGGGACATTTGTTGGAGAAGTAATATCTCTGCTTTTGAATATGCTGCCTAGGTTGGTCATAACTTTCCTGCCAAAGAGTAAGTGTCTTTTAATTTCATGGCTGCAGTCACCATCTGCAGTGATTTGGGAGTCCAAAAAAATAAAGTCTGACACTGTTTCTACTGTTTCCTCATCTATTTCCCATAAAGTGATGGGACCAGATGCCATGATCTTATTTTTCTGAATGTTGAGCTTTAAGCCAACTTTTTCACTCTCCTCTTTCATTTTCATCAAGAGGCTTTTTAGTTCCTCTTCACTTTCTGCCATAAGGGTGGTGTCATCTGCATATCTGAGGTCATTGATATTTCTCCCAGCAATCTTGATTCCAGCTTGTGTTTCTTCTAGTCCAGTGTTTCTCATGATGTACTCTGCATAGAAGTTAAATAAGCAGGGAGACAATATACAGCCTTGATGTACTCCTTTTTTTCTTTGCAACCAGTCTGTTGCTCCATGTCCAGTTCTAACTGTTGTTCCTGACCTGCATACAGATTTCTCAAGAGGCAGGTCAGGTGGTCTGGTATTCTCATCTCTTTCAGAATTTTCCACAGTTTATTGTGATCCACACAGTCAAAGGCTTTGGCATAGTCAATAAAGCAGAAATAGATGTTTTTCTGGAACTCTCTTGCTTTTTCCATGATCCAGCAGATGTTGGCAATTTGATCTCTGGTTCCTCTGCCTTTCCTGAAAACAGCTTGAACATCAGGAAGTTCATGATTCACATATTGCTGAAGCCTGGCTTGGAGAATTTTGAGCATTACTTTACTAGCGTAGGAGATGAGTGCAATTGTACAGTAGTCTGAGCATTCTTTGGCATTGCCTTTCTTTAAAATTGGAATGAAAACTGACCTTTTCCAGTCCTGTGGCCACTGCTGAGTTTTCCAAATTTGCTGGCATATTGCATGCAGCACTTTCACAGCATCATCTTTCAGGATTTGAAATAGCTCTACTGGAATCCCATCACCTCCAGTAGCTTTGTTCATAGTGATGCTTTCTAAGGCCCACTTGACTTCACATTCCAGGATGTCTGGCTCTAGGTAAGTGATCACACCATCGTGATTACCTGAGTCATGAAAATGTTTTTTGTACACTTCTTCTGTGTTTTCTTGCCACCTCTTTTTAATATCTTCTGCTTCTGTTAGGTCCCTACCACTTCTATCCTTTATTGAGCCCATCTTTGCATGAAATGTCCCCTTGGTATTTCCGATTTTCTTGAAGAGATCTCTTGTCTTTCCCATTCTGTTGTTGATGCCTCTATTTCTTTGCATTGGTGGCTGAGGAAGGCTTGCTTTCTTATCTCTCCTTGCTATTCTTTGGAACTCTGCATTCAAACGGGAATATCTTTCCTTTTATCCTTTGCTTTTCACTTTTCTTCTTTTCGCAGCTATTTGTAAGGCCTCCTCAGACAGCCATTTTGCTTTCTTGCATTTCTTTTCCTTGGGGATGGTCTTGTTCCCTGTCTCCTGTACAATGTCACAAACCTCATCCCATAGTTCATCAGGTACTCTGTCTATCAGATCTAGTCCCTTGAATCTATTTCTCACTTCCACTGTATAATCATAAGGGATTTGATTTAGGTCATACCTGAATGGTCTAGTGGTTTTCTCCACTTTCTTCAGTTTAAGTCTGAATTTGGCAATAAGGAGTTCATGATCCAAGCCACAGTCAGCTCCCAGTCTTGTTTTTGCTGACTGTATAGAGCATCTCCATCTTTGGCTGCAAAGAATATAATCAATCTGATTTCAGTGTTGACCATCTGGTGATGTCCATGTGTAGAGTCTTCTCTTGTGCTGTTGGAAGAGGGTGTTTGCTATGACCAGTGCCTTCTCTTGGCAAAACTCTATTAGCCTTCCCCCTGCTTCATTTCGTATTCCAAGGCCAAATTTTCCTGTTAGTCCAAGTGTTTCTTGACTTCCTACTTTTGCATTCCAGTCCCCTATAATGAAAAGGACATCTTTTTGGGGTGTTAGTTCCAAAAGGTCTTGTAGGTCTTCATAGAAACATTCAACTAGTAGGGCACTCAATAAATACTTTTTGAATTAATGAATGAATTTACAGTAGCTCACAGTAGTTTTTCTCTTATTCACTTTTACTCTCTTTCTCTTTAATGAGGACTGTAGGTATATAGATGAAGTAGGGCTGTAGGTATTAACATTTCTCCTGATAATAAAATGCTTACTATTATCATTCCAATTCTTATTATTTGATATTGGACACTAGTTTTTACATATGTTTCTTAAAAGTTATGAAAACAAAACATTGTCTTTGACTTTAGCTAAGTCATGTTGAAAAAGAAAAGGACTTGATTAGGGAATCATGAGAAGGAAGCTCTTGATAATCCCTAAAAGATTTGTCTGTTACTGTCGTAAATTAAGATTAAATATACAAAAACACAGCAATTTAGGATTTATTTGGTGAAAAAATTCCAACTTCCTCCCTTTTATCATTTAATATTGCTAAGACATGTAACTGGAAACAAGAAATTTCATAGTTAATAATCATATTTAACAATGGTTTTTCACACTGACAGAGTTGTTTATGTAAATAAACCACTTTGCACTCATGGATTAAGAATCCAGATAAGGTTGAAGACACAAGAACACAGAGACAGAGGTTGGGTTTCCTGACCTTATTCAGCAGTTGAATACTAATATTGCAATAAGAAACCAGCGTGGGTATGCCTGGTAAAATATGCGCATCTGAGATTTTTTTTTTTAATAATGAAGTTAAAAAATTACTTCACTGAAGAACTGTTCAACAATGAAAAAAGCAAGAAGAAAAACTCACCATTAAACTATTACTCTGAGAGGAATACTTTTACAGTGTGGGTACATTCTCTTCTATTTTATTACACATACATCTTATTAGTGCAATCTCCAGTTATATTTGGTTAAAACACTAGAATCATTACAAATATATACAGTTTTTATTTTGCTGTTATAATTTTTAGTATATTTTTCATCAATATGTGTCATTTGGAAACATAATTTTTTAATTTATTTTTATTGGAGTATAGCTAATTTATAATATCATGTTAGCTCCAGATATACAGCAAAGTGATTCTGTTATACATATATGTATAAATCTGTATCTTTTTCTATTTTTTCCATTGTGAGTTATTGCAAGATATTGAATATATTTCCCTGTGCTGTTTACATTATACATGGTAGCTTACATCTATTAATCCTATGCTCCCAATTTATTCCTCCACCCTTTGGTAAGCACAAGTTTTCTCAATGTTCACAGTATAATAGCTTATTTCATTTCAACTCATGCTGTGAACATTGGGATGCATGAATCTTTTTGAATTAGTTTCTTCTTTTGCCCAGGAGTGAAATTGCTGGATTACATGGTAACTCTATTTTTAGTTTGTTTTTTGTTTTTGTTTTTAAGAAAACCTCCATACTTTTCTTTTTTTACTATAATAGCCAAGATATGGAAGCAACTTAAGTGTCCAACAGCTGAATGGATAAAGAGGTTATGGAATAAACCATAAAAAATGATGAAATAATGACATTTGGAGCAAATTGAGTGGCCTAAAAACTGTACTAAGTGAAGTAAATCTTGCTCTACTTCATCCAGGAGAAGTATGAATCTCTTCTGCATTCCTCATTTTAAGACCAATTTGAGCAGGGACTTTTGAACTTTAATTTGTTTTTTAATCATCAGGAGGCATATGTAAAACAGAAACTGCCAGGCCCTAGTCCCAAGAGTGCCACTTTCAGAAAGTCTGGCTAGGGTCTAAGAATGTTCATTTCTACTAATCTCTAGATATTGCTGATTCTCCTGGCTTGGGGACAACACTGTTGAAAGCAACTGAATTGGAGTATCTGTTTAGAAGATGGAACCAGGTTAGTGAGGATACAAGGGAGATGTCTTCACTTATGTAAAACAAAGCACAAGATGTAAGAATCCAAGCAGAACCTTTTCCTGAAAAAGAATGGAGAGAAGGACCACCAGATTCTCTCACCATGCCCTCGGGGACTCGTTTTGATGCCTTCCCTCTTAATGCCACATCTCAGTGATGAGGAACTTTCCTGTTAATGTTCTAGGCCCATACCCAATCTCTTGGTACCTTGATAAATAGCTGAGACAAGATAGAGTTGTTCAAAATCACTTTACTAATATAAAGGCCAACTGGAAGAGAACAAAGGACAAGAAACAAACAAACAGATTCAATGCAGGATACAGGATGCTCAGGGCTGGTGCATTGGGATGACCCAGAGGGATGATACAGGGAGGGAGGTGGAAGGGTCGTTCAGGATGGGGAACACATGTACACCAGTGGTGGCTTCATGTGGATGAATGGCAAAACCAATACAATATTATAAAGTAATTAGCCTCCAATTAAAATAAATAAATTTAAACTAAAAAATTAAAAACAAACAAACAAGTCTAATTTACATATTACGGATATCTGATGATACTATTAGTTAGTGGGTTCTTAAAAACTATAGCCCTGAGTCACTTCCACCTCCTGTCCCAGCTCAGTTGTACTGCAGCTATAGGGTCTTGGCCTCTTACCTTAGCTATCTTGCTTTCCAGAACCCCATTTGCCTCTATATTGCAGGAACCATGTCCCATTTTCCCTAGCACATGCTGTCTTCTGTTACTCTGTGACTAATGATGGTTATGGCCAATCCACTTGGTTTAGCTTGAGAGATATTCTTCTTTCTCTAGCAACTAGCAGGCTAAAGCCACCAGAGCCCAGACCCTTCTCAGGAGATATGAATACACAAAGCAGCATCACCATTGAATCACAACACAATCCCTAGCATGTGAGAAACAAAAATTGTATACCTATGGTAATTAGGCTGTGGGGGAAGGGTAATGGCTCTCTCACTAGGTGAATATGGAGTTGTATGCAATTAGACTGATTAAAGGACACTGAAATATTCAGTCAGTCTTTGTATACTCCGTGGATTTTAATTAGGGTCCTTGAATCACTATGTGTGACCACAAAGGATGTATATAGGATGCATGCATGAATTCTATAGGGCAAAAACTGGAGAAATGACACTTACAGAGCACTTACTGTATACTGTGATTGAATGTAGCATGCAGTTTCTGAGAGATAGTTGTCTCAAATGGAGTAGACTGCCTTAAAAGATAACACGGGTTGTCTGTTACTGGATACATTCAAACCAGATTTCCCTTTTCAAATTTCACCTCTTCCATCAAGCCTTCTGATTTACTGCCTTTCCCATGTTTCTGGATTTTCTCCTGAGGCACTCATTTTATCTTCTCTGACTTGCCTTTCTGATTTTACTCTTGCCCCTTATAACTCATCACAATTAGAGCAGTAGTTCAAAAATGTGAAATATATCATTATGTTTGCATGTGTGCTAAGTCACTTCAGTCACATCTGTCTCTCTGTGATCCTATGGGCTGTAGCCTGCCAGGCTCCTCTCCAAGGGATTCTCCAGGCAATAATACTAGAGTGATTTGCCATGCTCTCCTCCAGGGGATCTTCTTCACCCAGGGATCAAACCCGAGTCTCCTATGTCTCCTGCATTGGCAGGTGGGTTCTTTACCGTTGGAATACCTGAGGAAGATACAAAGAGGGGACATTTTAGTTTTCAAAGATTTTAAAACTGGTGGTTGTTAAAGATCAACAAACTGATACATAATCTAATCGTTTACTTCTTCTCCAGCCAAACTGCCTTATTCAACCAGTGCTTTAGAGACAGAGACAGGAAAAGCCCATGCGATTGACTTGCCCAAGGTCATGTGGCAGAGCCGAGACAAGTTCTTTCCACTGCATCATCCTGGAATTTCTTAAACACTCCAACCAGACTTACACCTTTTCTCTAAAGAAAGCAAGGGAGAGTTCAGAGCCCTTATTTTTAAACCCACATTAAATGGAAACCTTTGGAAGAGCAGGTGGTGGTAATGCTATGAATCTGGCTCAGCAAGGGAACACTGAGGTCATGATATTTTTCACATTTAGTAACTTCAAAAATATAGGGATGATGTAAACTTCCTAAGACTTGTTTCCAACCTAGTGATACTGGTAACTCTGGACAGGAGTGTGTACCATTGGTCAGAGCAGGGACCTGTGTGGCCAATGAGCTCTCTCTAGTCAAGAAAGATGCTCTGGTAATGCTTTCAGATGGCTGTCTTGGATTCACATCCTGCTTACAGTAACACTAGCAAGCCTGCTTGAATTTCCTATTAGACACATGACAAAAATATCCTATGATGCTAAGAAGTCGCTAAGACCGAAAAGAACCTACTTCATAGGGTTGAAAGATTTAATGAGTGAACACATTTCATGTGCTTTGCACACACTCTGGCACTTAGTAAGTGCTCACTAAATGTCACTTTAAAATAAAAACAGGCTGAAATGAGAGTGAATTTGAACGTTTGATTTTTGAGTTAAATTGGGCTACTCTGCCTACCCTGAGTTCTGTATAAAGGAACCCACCCTCAATAGAAGCATTAGACAATCATGGATCAGATCTGAAAGGGACATTCCTAGTGATCACCTGGTTACAAATGAGGTAATTGAGGAAACAAACAAAGAAAAACAACAGTAACACCAGAGAGACAGACTTAACCCAAGGCAGTGGCAAAACTGGAATTAGAAAGCAGATCTCTTTTTTCTCAAGTCCATTGCTTTCTTCCTTTTTATTATATTATACTTTGCATTTGGCCCACTTTAAAATTTTTTTCCACATTAAATACTCTTAGCTCCCTGTTGTCTGTTGTGGTTATAGCTCCCTGAGGATACAAGAAATAGCTCCACTTTTGGACTAGAGGACTTAAGTAAGTTGATATGCATTCTACCTATCCTACCAGAAGACCTCATCACCATACCACATGGAGTTCATTACATAAGGGATCACAAGTAGTAGATCTTATTTAAAGACACTTCAAGATCTAAAATTTGGTGAATTCTATATTCATAATGACAATTCTGACCCAGTTGGAGTGGTTCCCAAATATACTGTTCAAGAAATAGGTAAAATAGTTAACATCCAAAACGCTTGGTTAAATGGCCTTTCAAAAGATAAGTATCAATAATTTAGAATCATGTTCATACAGTATTTTGTTCCCAAACAAAAAGGATAAATGATGAGCTAATGTGTGTTTTACTAATAGTTCTGTTGCTAATATACCTTAAATTGGGGGCAATTAACATTTTCCATTTGTGGAGAATAATCCTTGTGCTAATTTTAATTGGAAACTGTTCTTCATTTTGTAAAAATGTCCCCATGAATTTATTATCAAAAATTAAAAAAAACCTAAAAAAATATTTTTGACTAACTTGACTCGAGCCGTATACCCTTATAGCTTTGTATGTGTGTGTGCGTAGTAAGTTGCTTCAGTCATGTCCAACTTTCTGACGCTATGGACTATAGCCTGCCAGGCTCCTCTGTCCATGGGATTTTCCAGGCAAGAGTACTGGAGTAGTTTAGCAGGCCCTCCTCCAGGGGACCTTCCTGACCTAAGGACAGAACCCACATCTCTTGCATCTCTTGCATTGGCAGGTAGATTTTTTACCACTAGTGCCACCTGGGAAACCCCTGTAGCTTTGCATCTTTCCATAAATCAACTAAATTTTCCTTTTAATTTATACATAAACTACAGGATGTTTTGGCTCTACTTGATTGATCCTCAACTGGTACTTAGCTTCAAAAGAAAAGCTAAGCAATTTGTTTCTGTGTTGAAGGAGATGGACAAAGCTAATGTTCACCCCTCAGCTATTAGAGATGCCTGCTTGCATTCTCAGCAGTTTATTATATCGAAGGAGTAAAAAGAAGGTGAAGGGTTAAGAATAAAAACCTGAGTCTGAGTTCAGGCTCTGCTGCTGTATACCCTCTGATTCTCAGATAGGTCACTTTTCATTTCTGAATTCAGTTTCTTGATGTGTAAAATAAGAGGAATCCACTCGATGAGTCAACTCCCTCCCTCAATAGGTCAAGAACCTGTCAATAAATACCAAAGGTTTAGGAGTGGGCACAATAAAATTCTTTCTACACTCCCACGTGCCTAGGAATGACTTAGTGGCAGAAAATAGCCATGTTCCTCTCAATGTGGATTTAGCTTCTTCCAATCCCAAGCAGCTGGACAAGTAAGCAGATGTCTAGGTTCTACTGCAGAAGGAAGTACAAAGTTGCCTACATTTCTCAAATTTTCCCTGAAAGATATTTTGAGATTTTTCACTTCCAGTTTCAGCAGTCACTAAACCCTTCCAATCTCATATCTGTATGTGGATGACATTTCTTGTGAGTCCATTTGCTGCTTGTAACACACAGTCAGTGCCAAGTTTAAATTCTAGCTTCTCTGACCTGTATCACTTCCACAGCCTTCCAATCAAAACTTAGCTTCATTCTCCCTCAATCTCTTCTTCTCCCTGTCCCAGGTTGATCTCCATAAGACAAAAATCTGACCTTGACCAAGACCTCTTCCAAAAGTAGGTGACTACTGATTGCCATCAGGATAAAACCTAACCTCACCTTTGATTGATTTGGTCCAAACTAATGTTTCCAATCTAAGGACCCTCTCGACCCTCATCCACACATCTTATGTTCTACCTCAGTGAAACATGTCTTCCTCTGGAATAGCATCGTATTACATTTATCAAATAGTCTCAAGATGCCAGGTGTTTCACATATATTTTCTTATTTAATCAGAGAAAGCTATTATCAAAGTATTCAAGATAGGTATATTATCTCAGTTTTCAAGAGAGATTTGGCAGCTTGCCCAAGGGCACCTCAGGTCTCAGAAGGGTGAGTAGGACTCAGACATAAGTCTGTATCTGCATGCTCTTCCTCCTTGCCCATGCTGCCTTCCTAAAGACACCTGGCACTTTCACGTCTTTATACTCTCTTCATTCTGGAATGTTCTCTCCATTTCTACCTGTTCCACTCATTTCTGAGGCCCATCTTCAATGTCATATGCTCTGAATATTTTTTACATTATTCTAATTAAATATTCTCTTTTCTATGTTCCAGTATTTTGTTCATAGACCCACATAACATTAGGAATTATAGTAGAGATATTTGTAAGCATTTTTTAGGCTCCTATGGAAATGTAAGGTCTGGGGGGCAAAAGCCATGTTAATTCCTGGAACTTGGTTCGGAATACACAAATTAATAAATATTTCTATATTCTTTTTATTATACTCATTGCTAAATTTATATCAGACACAAATATGGCAAAGAAAACACTAAACATGGCACAGTATTAGCTACAGGTTGGCAGAGGAAAAACACTCAGAAAAGAGCAAGGCTCCAACTTCAAAACTAATGAATCTGTCCTCAAGATAAAACTGATTACTCCTAAAATAAACTGCAACCATTTCCCTGTAAATGATGTTTTAAAAGGTTCTACTGATACCATGGTTAAAAATAGCCATTTTGTCTAAATTGCCCAAACATTATTTGGCTTCTAATCTGGGAATCAAATAAACTCCCAGATTTTCCATGGGAATAGGTGGTGGTGTTTTCTCACACAAACTAACAGCTAGGCAGAGGGTTGGGTGTGTTCCAGAGTGAGCACCGCAATGACAATTACAAAGATACAAACACATGGCTACATCTAAGGCTTTTGCGGAAAGCATTTCTGCAGTCAGGCAACCAGACTTCCCAGACTTAGTCAGACATGACTATTTACTCACTGAGGGAAGAAAATGTCTTAGTCATCTAACTTGCCAAGAAGATATCATTTGTATGGAACCTGCTAACTGTTTCAGAGAACGTAAACAAAGGCACATCCATGCCAGCAAACTGAGCTTCACATCTCTGAGATGGCATTAATGAAAGAACTCTCTGTGGGGAGCATTTGTTAAACACACCAAGGCTCCTCTACAGCATCACTCCTCTCCAGGCTCTCCTCTCTGCCCTAGTAGGGAGGGATCTATGCCATCATCACTTTCCTGTCCCCTCTCCCTCGCATGAGGGCCAAAATATTCCTAAAACACAGGTTGTATCATGTTACGAGTGTTCATGTGAATCTAAAACACCCTCAGCCACCTAGAATGATGGAGCAAGGCTTTCAAGGCCTACCTGACTTCAAGCATGAATGCCCTCTCCCATCCCATAAAACTCCTACAAGTCACCATCCTTCAAGCTACAGCTGACTTATCACTTTCCCAAAGAAGTAGTCCAGCTTCAGTTCATTCAAAACCTTTCTCTGAATAGCCATCTCTATTTTCTTCTGGGGTCTGTACTGAGTTCCTCATTTTTAAGTTATAAAAGTCAAGGGCAGAAACCATGTTTTTTTTTTTTCTTCTTTTTTTGTATCTTGCAAGGCACTAAATGAACTAGATAATCAAGCAAATTTTTATGTTTTCTGAATGAATGACTAATAAGCAAATGAGTTTCTTGCGGTTAAACCTAAGAAAGATTTAGGCATGACTGCCTTTTTCTCATAGAAAAATTCCTGATCTTAAAGTATAATCTCAATAAAGAAGATCTGAGTAAGGGTGTGGAGAACTATGAAGCCTCAAATATTAAGAGGCAAGAAGTCACATCATACCCGTGGACCTGTTTCATGAATCCAAATGTGATTTTGTACTAGTCTGGTTCTCAGTGTCCTGTCGAAATCTAATTTTGTAAATTCCAGCAGGCTAGTCTTGTAAAGATTTAAAAAAAAAAAAACAAACAAAAACAGGATATGAAGGAAAGATGAATGTCATGGATAATAAAAATCACTAAAAGTGATGGCTGATAAATGTTTTTCAAAATGGTTCTTTCTCTTCCTGTCTCCCAGAGTCTTTTGGAAGCAGAGCACCCTCAGTGTTTCATGTTACAGGTGAAGAAACGGGTGCAGAGAGAACAGCTTACCCAAGTGCATGGGGCGATAAGTGATAGAGAAACAATATGAAAGCAGGAGTTGGGCGTTGGACCTTTATATTGGATTCATATTATGATTGGAGAGGGAAATGGCAACCCACTCCAGTATTCCTGCCTGGAGAATCCCAGGGACGGAGGAGCCTGGTGGGCTGCCGTCTATGGGGTCGATGATACCTTGACTAAACTACGATTTCAGCTGCCTCCTCTGTGAAAGGCTATTCATCTGTTTACTTTGCTCCTCACAGAATAATCTAAGAAGAAAACTTAAGACTTTGCCCCAGATTTACAGCTTGTCAAGGGCCTATACTGCTAAGTCACTTCAGTCGTGTCCGACTCTGTGCGACCCCACAGATGGCAGCCCACCAGGCTCCCCCGTCCCTGGGATTCTCCAAGCAAGAACACTGAGTGGGGTTGCCATTTCCTTCTCCAATGTATGAAAGTGAAAAGTGAAAGTGAAGTCGCTCAGTCATGTCTGACTCTTTATGACCCCACGGACTGCAGCCTACCAGGCTCCTCCGTCCATTGGATTTTCCAGGCAAGAGTACTGGAGTGGGGTGCCATTGCCTTCTCCATCAAGGGGCTATAACTCCAGGGTATATTATTGAGATGTTGATATGTAACTTTCACACATGAAATTTGACTTTCCTAAGATATATTTTAATTTAGCCTAAGTTATTTTTAAGTTGAAATAAAAACATCCTAATTTTGCAAAAGCTCAACATATTTAATATCCATCAAATGAATTACATATATATGGATTATTAGTAATTTGTTAAAGTCACTGATATGGAGTGAAATAAGGGAAGCCAGGGACTAGGCCTGGCTAAGGATCTTCTCCAGAGACAGGTGTCAGTGGAGCTAGAAGAATCCCAGACTGAAGACCAAATTTGCTAGTTTCAAAGAGCAATATTATGAAATCTATTTATTATTAAGTCTACTGTTTTCCTGTTTCCCAATCCATTGGTATTTGATTTAATCTCTATTTAATCCTTTCTAATACTTTTTTCAAGCTCATTTTATTAGTGTTTATCTAACTTACTATCTTTTATACTTGGTTACTTCCTTCTTTTATTTGCAAGAAAAGCAGTAAGAAATAGTCTGCCTTTGAGTGTAGTTTTGACTCTGAATCAATGAATAAATTATTACAGCTATTTTCGTGTATGAATAAATAGTGATATATCTCTATGATGTCATATTATACAACACAAATCTTTTAAAGTGTTTTTTAAGCTTTTCCTCACAAGCAAAAATTTCTAAACCATTTTATATAGCATTTTTCCAATTTTTAACATACTTTTATGCTTCAAGGAAACTTATTGTTACTTTTCTTTAAATGATTGTTTTATAGATGATTTTTGTTTTCTTCCTGTGCCTTTATATTTTCCAACTTTTTAAAAATACGATTAAGTTATATCACTTAAGCAAATTTTTCTATTCAATTTTCTATCATTTTTCTAAAAGATAATTAAGACAGTAAATAGCATATATGGAAAATGCTTGCATTAAATTTAAGAACATATTAAGTATGTACTACAGTCTCAACCATGGAAAATTTAATTACACAGACAAAAAGATTATAAGTAAATAGGCAAAAATATTAACTATTGTGTTCCTTTAATTGGGGAGTTATGGATTAAATTTATTTTCTTCAGCATGTTTCCAAATTTTTGCAATAAGATTAAAATGAATTTTATGAAAAAGACAACACATGACTGTTGTTTGTTATAAAGGCTTATCCCTCATCTCTGCATGAAGAGGATGCTATTCAAAGAGAATTTCAATGACTCTCCTTGCCTCTTTCCTTGTTCCTCCCAGTTTATTCTTGACACTGCCAATAGGTTCTTTAAAATCACTTTCTTTCTTTAACTTTCTAATCACAGGGGATCCCATGATCAGAACCCTTCAAAGATTCTATCACTGCCTATGAGATGGAGTTCGAAATTTTAGATATCAGAAACTAAGTTGTCAATCTCTATATCCAGAGTGCATGTCTATGCTTATAGTCATTTTTTTCTAGACAAATTCTACATTCAGGTCAAACTCAACCCCAAATTCAGGTCTCCACTAGAAAATACTTCAGTCCTTGCAAGAATAATACCATTTGTTTTAATGAAATCATTCTCCAGGTATCATGTGTCAAAAAGCAACCAAAATATCCCAGATCCCTCCTGATCATCTCAACTAGAATAAGCAATTTCTTATACATTTTAATGGCCCTTACATCATATTGGCTTTAATTGTGTTTACTCCTGTTGTTGGTACATATCAAGGCATCCATTTGCATGATTTTTAACAGAGTTCAGTGCCTATTTCTCGCTTAGTACTCTTTGAAGTCCTGTGTCTTACACAGATCTCCTGGTTCACTACTACCGTTACACAGTGAAAGCTTCCATCAAGTAGGTCCTTAGCAAGAGAGGACTGAAAGAACTTATTACTGATAAATAGCTCTTTTCATTTCTAAGTCATCCTGATGTGATATACCAGAAATCTGGGTTATTAATTTTGTTTATGGATCAGAAAATGGTTAAAAACTTGAGCATTCAAACACTGGAAGTAGATAATAACTCTTTCTCTGTTTGGGGGCTAGGAGACATTGAGTTCATCCAACAAAGAGAATGATATAAAAGTCTCTAATCCAGAAGTATGAGTGACCACATAGGTGAGAGTTGATTGTGTGTTTGGAGAAAGTGTATATCTATACAGTGAGGCACCCTGAGCAAGAGATCATTATAGGGACAGAGCCAGGTAATAGAGACAAGGTGATGAGCAGTAAGAGAGACCCTGGCAAGTCAGAAGTCCAGTCCTCAGCAACCATTCAAGAGAACCAGTATTGCCCATGGCTGCCTTTCACGTGCTCCCGAAGTGTGACGTATAGGAGAGTCAGTAGCACTCATAGAGCCAGTAACAACATGGGCCCTTCACATTTATTTTCCCCTTTCTTGTATAGTAATAATGAGAGGTTCAACTTCCCCGGTGGCGCAGTGGATAAGAATTCGTCTGCCAATGCAGGGGACATGGGTCCAGGAAGACTCCACAAGCCATGGAGCAACTGAACCCGTGCCCCGCAAATACTGAAGCTCGTGCTCCAGGGTCTTCAAACTGCAACTACTGAGCCTGTGTGCTGCACTTACTGAAGCCCGCATGCCCTAGGCCTGCGCTCAGCAACAAGAGAAGCCACAGCAAAGAGAAGCTTGCACACTACAGCAGAGTAGCCCTACTCACCGCAACTAGAGAAAGGCCACATGCAGCAACAAACACCCAGTGCAGACAAAAATAAGCAAATAAAAGTGATAAGGAAAATAAAACAAAAAATAATGTGAGACATGTTGAATTAAAGGGGGTTTGTCCTTGGAATTAATATATGTCTTTTAAAATCTTGAGGTCTTGGCACAAGAAATAAATTATCAGGGCATTTGATTAAAAATATCAGACACAAAAATAGGAAGGCGTGGCTGAGTGGCACGCTGCCTCAGTCATGGTCATCCTAACCACCTTATAGGCACTGTCCAACTCTGCAAACAAACTCTAGGACAAGTTTCTCCAAGATGCTGAGACACTGTGGTGCTTCCTCAGAGCCCATGTCAAAGAAATAGTAAGGAGGGAATTGTCCCTAATTCTGCAAAGAAACCAAAATGCTTTTAGTGAAAGTGGACTCTAGACCTCTTGGGCCCCTTGAAAAGTATAGTGTATAAGTGCCAGAAGAGGTATAGATGGATCCCAGAGAAACCCAGTAGGTCTGCAGACACCATGAAAAAGTGGAAGTTAGCAGCCTCAAATAGAGTAACATCTTCTGTGATGCTAGAGCAGAAAAGCAGTGACAGGTGTGATCTGATGAAGGCAAGTCAGGTTCATAAACACAAATGAGAGCTAGTCCTTGGAGGTTCCTAGAAATAATGGGGAGAACTTAGAAAGAGTTTTTAGGTTCTATACATTAGAAGATGGTAAGAGTCAATAGGTGATACCAATAGGCAGTCGTGAAAAGTGAAGGATATAGAGACAAAGCGTGTGTCTTTGAAGACCACTTTCTAGCCACTTGAACCCCTGTAAAATAAGAAAAGGTGATGCATGGATGGCTCTCTATCCTCCGTATTCCCTAACTTGCCTCGATCCACACAGAGGGAAACTCTACTGTTTCTCTTACATCACAATCCTCTGTCTGACCTCATTGGAATTTTCCTAGGGAGCAAGGATTGTTCATCTCATTGGTCAGGATTTAAGAGGATAGTTGGGCAGAATAGCAATGTCTTAAAATCAGATTTCATGAGGCTTTTTTCCCCACTCTTGGCATCTGTGTAGGAAGCCAACCACACTTTGTACTTTGTTCCTACCTTTATTCAAGATGAAGGCTGGGTGAGTAGACACTGGGTATGCTTCTCCTAAGCCTGAGGCCTCTGCTGTGTTCTCCAATTCTGTTTCATAAGAACTTTCCTTTGTGGACTTTCCCAGACATTTTTAATATCAGCAGTTTCTTTCCTACTTGGCTGCTAATTCTTTGATGAATATGCTCTTTGGCTGGGAACTCTGGAGAAGGGGAGGGATGAATTACCATTTGGATTTGGGCACCAAACCAGCCGCACCCTAAACCACACCCAGAACACATCATTGTGCCTTTTTCATAGGATTTGGGGAAGATTAAATAAGAAAAATTCATGTAAACTGCTAAGCACAGTCCCTGGCATATAGTACCCACTCAATAAATGTTAATTATTGTTAATAATACACACATTGCAAATCTTTGCCATTGACTAGCTATAACCTGGTCAGAGAGCTTCTAAGTTTTGGGAAAAGTGCTCTGGGGCTGGACACCTGAATATGTGATGAAAACTGGAGCAAAGCAGATATTCTGTAAAGAAGCAAGAGTGTTTCTTTGAGGTACACTATTATCTCTTCTGGGAAAGTTTTGATTACGCACATAAGTACCTACTCTTTGGCCATTGGTGAAGAGACACACATGTAAATTCCTCAGCCCTGCCTTGGCAGATTTTGCTTAATGACACATGGGAGTTGGGGGATGGGGAGGGAGAAGTTCTTCTTGAAGATTTTTTTTTTTCTTTCTTTATTAAAGGTTCATTTTAGATTTCCCTTTGCAGGACTACGGACCAGAATTGGAGGCAGGGGACTGATACTGAGGGAACAGATCTGGTAGAGACCCTTGCAATGTGGTGGAAGGCCATCCAGAAGCTGAGGACAAACACAGGAGCCATAGCCCCATTCTTAAAAAAAAAAAAAAAAAAGCAGGGGGGAGTGTACTTGCTTTAGAATGTTGTGTCAGTTTCTACTGTACAGCAAAGTGAATCAGCCATACATATACATACTTTCCCTCTGTTTTGAATTTCCTTCTCATTTAGGTCACCGTAGAACATTGAATAGAGTTCTCTGTGCTATATAGTAGGTTCTCATTAGTTGGCTGTTTTGTACATAGAATTTTGTATACATGTCAATCCCAATTTCCCAGTTCATCTCATTGCCCTTTCTTCCCCTTGGTGTCCGTACGTTTGTTCTCTACATCTGTATTTCCTTCTGAATGTGATGTGGCAGGTAGGTTCCAGGAATCCTTGTTGTCTATATCCAGTTTTCTAATTTTGGCTTTGCGATTCTCTTTTTCCATCTGCATATCTTTGCTAAATGTTTTGCACCTCATGGCCCATGCTTAGGGAACAGTGAAAGAACGTGTTCGTGATCAGAGAAATCAGCAAAGGGAGGGGATGAGTAGCCCAGAAAAGTGACAGCGAGATTGCAGGGGGTGAACCAAAGAGCGGGAGGTAGCCGCAGTCTGGGTAACTGGAACATGTAAAAATTTCCAAGAAGTGCTCAGAGGTATTGCTAGAGGGGGCAACACCTCCGGCAATGTAGACTTAATTATCTTCATATATGACCAAACAGGGTGATTTGGAAAAAGAGGGAGCATGAGCATTCCAACAGAAATGCAGGGCTGACTGAGCAGCCCAGACGAGCATTCGGAAAAGTGGACTTGTGCGTGCGTCTTGTTCTTTCTGGCCTCTTCATTCTCTTCTCTTCTTCAGAAAAATGCCAGTTGAGGTACGTTACCTTTTAGACATCCTTTGACGCTCAGTACCACTGACTACATTATTTTGTATTCAGTCAAACATTTGTGTTTACCATGTTCACGTATCAGAAAATAAAAAGATGATTAAGACATAGTCCTTGAACTCAAGGATGTTATCTGTAGGCAAGGGAGAAAAATGCTTAAATAGGTAACTTAAGTACAAGGCAAATGTGTGCATAGGACTCTATGAGAACAGAAGGAAGGGACGGAGTCCCAGATTGTGGCTGTCAGATGCAGCTTCCTAGAGAGGATGCTCAAACTGATTCTTAAAACAACTTCATATGGTCCATTTGGGGCATGTGTTCCTTTCCCTCAACTCACTTTCACGGAATATGATGAGTACAGGAGAGAGCTCTTCTTTCTGGTAGCCTTTACGGCACAAGTTCATATCAAGAAAGAACAGATTGCTATGCAGTAGGAGAGATATCTGTGGATTTGAGAGACAGCACAGGGCAGGCAGTGGGCTGGTTTTCAGGAGACACAAGTTCTAATTTTGACAGCCGCTTACTTTGCTGTATGCTGCTGCTGCTGCTGCTAAGTCGCTTCAGTCATGTCCAACTCTGTGCAACCCCATAGACGGCAGCCCACCAGGCTCCCCCGTCCCTGGGATTCTCCAGGCAAGAACACTGGAGTGGGTTGCCATTTCCTTCTCCAATGCATGAAAGTGAACATTGAAAGTGAAGTCACTCAGGCATGTCCGACTCCTAGCGACCCCATGGACTGCAGTCCACCTCCTCCATCCGTGGGATTTGCCTGGCAAGAGTACTGGAGTGGGGTGCCATTGCCTTCTCCTGCAATTCAGGAGACCACTCCAAATCTTACTTTATTTTTCACTGAAAAGGTAACTTGGGGGCATCCCAAAGGTTTGTTGTGAGGAGCAAATGAAATACTAGATATGAATATGATTCATAAAATATAAGGGAGCATCCTCATGGGTGGGAAATAGACTTTGAAGCATCTGGCTCTTCCTTCAAGGCATAGGGGGAGTGCAGAGGAGGAACTCCTGCATAGAAACAAGCAGATTTTACTGGAATGGTAGTTTCTGTCAATTTCCTGAACAAGTGGCTAATTGCAGTCCTAGGACAAGTACCCAGGAGACTGAGGTATTTTTCCCCAAGTAGTTCCATAGACCTATATGCCATCCACATTTGTGTGGAAAACAGGGACAGCAGGGGATGAAAAACAAGAAGGAAGGATGGTGTCAGCAAAGGTCAGGGTGTCACACATCAGTCACGGTAGCAGCTGCCAGGGCTCAGAGGGTTCCAGAGCATGGTAAGGATGGCCACTGGGCTGGCTTCGGCCACATTCCCCAGGCTTTGCATCACAGACCCAGGATGGGGGTCTTTGCTCATCTAAGCTCCTTCTCCTACTCAGCCTCCCTGGACGTGTGCTTTCCAGGCTGTGGTATCTGCTTTCCTCCCAGAAAGGATTATTCATCTGTCCTCTCACAGCCATGCCGTCAGCACCAGGGAGAGTCCCTGCCTCCCCGCTGGACCGGAGATTCCCCACAGCCACAGGTCACGAAACACAGAAGCTCCCTGGGCCGATTCCCTGGAAAGCGGACAGGGCTTATGCGGCATGTCCCTCACACTCTCAGCATACCTAACACTTTCCATCTTGTTTGTCTGTATTTAGAGAAGCAGAAAAGCCTTCTAGAAAGGGTGCTGGACTTTGAGCCGCTCACCTCAGGTCACCTTGAGGGGAGGGAGAGTGACTTATCTTGGAACAACTAGTTGTTGTGTGGTACAATAGGTGTGCTCTCAGATTGAAAAGTTTTATCCTCAGAGCCATGCTTTGGGGTATTTTTAACACTGCATTTCAGTTCAAGAAACTGAGGCAGAAAGAGAGTAAGTAACTTGCCCCCAGAGTTACCCAGTGATTGTGTTGGACCTAGAAGTTTAACCCAAATCGGGGCCATAATAAAGTCCATGCCCTTGGCCACACCTTCATCTAACAAAAGAGAGTGGTGGTGATGTCTGGGGTCCCTTCAGTTTCCAAAATTCTGTAATGCTTTATAGTCATATGCTGTCACAGTAAATTTTTTCATTTTTTTTTAAACTGTAAAGACTATTTATATCTTACCATTCAATGTGCTCTCTTCCTGGCATGCACGAGGGATTTAAAAAATCTTAGTTGAATTGAACTAAAACTGAATTTTCAAATCCTCATTTTCTTCATCTTTAAACTGATGATAATGGTCTCTGTGTCATCAGTTTCAAGAAGCTCAAAAAATCCTATGTTTGGAAACACTTTTTGGAACTCTATTACCAGAGTATTGTATGGAACATATTATTGCATTGGTATATATATTATGCATGCATGCAGATAAGTAGATGTGTCATAACTATACTTAATGACTATTATGAAATGAACACTCAGCATCCAGAATAAGAAGCAAAATATTGCTAGAATTTCAGACATCTCACTGTGCTTTCTTCTACTTACTTTCCCCTTACCCAAGGATAACTACCATCCTGATATTAAGGATAAGTATTCTTTGCTTTGTCCTGTAAAAAATGCTATATTAAATAATGGACATGCCCTCGCGTGTCTGGCTTCTTTCACTCAACATCTTGATGTGAGATTCATCCATATTTCTGGTTGTTCTACTTTTTTCTCATTGAAGTAGAATATTCTATTGTGGGACTATGCTGCTGCTGCTGCTAAGTCGCTTCAGTCGTGTGCTACTCTGCGCGACCCCATAGACGGCAGCCCACAGGCTCCCCTGTCCCTGGGATTCTCCAGGCAAGAACACTGGAGTGGGTTGCCATTTCCTTCTCCAGTGCATGAAAGTGAAAAGTCAAAGTGAAGTCGCTCAGTTGTGTCTGACTCAGCGACCCCATGGACTGCAGCCCACCAGGCTCCTCCGTCCATGGGACTGTGGGACTATACCAGAGTGTATATATCTAGTCTACTCCTGACAGGTATTTTCAGTTTTCAGTAACTGACAATTACGAATAATACACCTATGAACATTCTACTATGTGTCTTTTATGGACATACAGATGCATTTGAATAAAGTGTATCCCTGAAGTATATGTGTATATTTAACTTTAATAGATACTTTGCCTAGAAATTAAGTACCTTAGGTAGGAGATATGTAACCATAGATGAGGCTAGCATTGTGGTGGGGCAGGATGGAAAACTTCAGGCATATTCGTTCCTTATAGGAGACCTCCAACTAAATAAGAGCAATATAAACCAACAAGTTTGGGCCTTTTTCACAGTTTGGGTTCCCAGGAAGTAGAGTCAGGTATTTTGCAGAATGTCCCTCAATATGTGCTTGTCTTATGGCTTTTTTATTATTATTATTTTACATAATTATAGGGATTTGGGATTTTGAAGAAAATTATTAATACGACAGAGGTGAAGTGTGCTTCTCACCATTTTCAGCAGGAAGGAAGTGACAGGTGGTGATGTTAACCTTCATCACTTCATTAAGTTAGAGCCCACCAAGTACTCCTCTGTAAAGTTACTATAATTTTCCTTTCTGTATTTTATTATTCAGAAACAAATTCCTAAGTCCAGCCCACATTCAAGAAGCAGGGAATTAACCTGTATTTTTTGGAAGAAGGTTATCTATGTATATTATTTGAAATTCTTATATAAAGAAGATGTGTTTCATCTCTCCCATTTATTTATTTAATCATTCACACATATCAGTATGGAGTTAGGCTATTTTATACTTTCAGTAGTCGTCCCGTATGGCATTATTTGGGTTTTGCTGGTGGCTCAGACAGTAAAGAATCTACCTACAATATAGGAGACCCAGGTTCAATCCCTGAGTCAGGAAGATCCCCTGGAGAAGGGAATGGCAATCCACCCCAGCGTTCTTTCCCAGAGAATTTCATGGACAGAGGAGCGTGGCTGGCTACAGTGCATGGGACTGCAAAGAGTCGGACACAACTGAGCAACTAACACACACACAACTGCATTATTTGTTTTGTTGCTCAAATTATCCCAGGTTTGTCCACCAGAAGTACATTCAGGTTGGCGTCTCTGTTCCTCTGACATGCCTCTTCCTTTCTGTTTTTTGTTTGTTTGTTTGTTTTGAGTACTTCCTTACTTCCTGGCACTGCCAGATGCTCCAGGTTTATTTTATATTTACACATCTGCCAATGCAGGAGACACAGGAGACTCCGGTTTGATCTCTGGGTCGGGAAGATCCCCTGGAGGGGGCAAGGCAACCCGCTCCAGTATTATTGTCTGGAGAATTCCATGGACAGAGGAGCCTGGCTAGTTACAGCCCATGGGGTTGCACAAAGTCATGACGGAGCATGCACACATGTGTCTGTCCTAGAATTAGCGATTTGCCTTGGAACTTTGGTTCATGTCTCTATGTAGATGGTGGTTCTGACCTGTATCATTTTCTCTTTACCTAAAGAATTTATTTTAACATGCCTTGCAGGCATTTTAACATTCTGCTGGCAATGAATTGCTTCGATTTTTCTTTGTCTGAAAAATCATTACTTCTACCTCAAATTTGAGGCACAATTTCTCCAGATATAAAATTCTAGGATAGTTGTTTTGTTTTTCCTTTCAAAGCTAAAAATGTCATGCTTGCCACTTTCTTCTAGCTTGCTTGGTTTCTGATGACAAGTCTGTTATAATTTTACCCTTTTTCTTCTGTAGATGAAGTTTTATCCTTTTTTTGGTTTTGTTTTTTCTCTGACTTCTTTCAAGATTTTATTTTTTCCTTTGGTTTTCTGAATTTCAACATGATATGTTTAAAGGTGTATATGAACATATGCTCATCTGTTTGTTTATCATTTATCTTGTTCTGCATTCTCTGAAGTTCTTGCATATGTGGTTTGGAGTGCCTGACATTCATTTTGATAAATTCTCAGGAGGAGAAGGGGGCCACAGAGGATGAGATGATTGGATGGCATCAACTCAATGGATATGAGTTTGCACAAATTCCGGGACATAGTGAAGGACAAGGAAGCCTGGCATGCTGTAGTCCTTGGGGTCGCAAAGAGTCGGACATGACTGCACTACTAAAGACCAACAGTCATTATTACTTCATTTTTTTTTTCCTTTTTTATTCTTTTTTTTTTTCCTCCTGGTATTCAAGACAGTGTCCCACTGTTCTGGTGGTTCTGCTATTTTCTTTCTTCCTTGCTTGTTTTTCTTTCCTTCATCCTTCCTTCCTGCCTTCTGTCCCTTCCTCACTCATCCTTTCTTCTTGCTTTCTTTTGTATTCCTCTTTACCTTTGAATTTAATTTTGGGAGGTTTTTGTTTGCCTGTCTTGAAACTAACTTATTCCTGAGCAGTTTCAAGTTTATTGATGAGCCATCAAAAGGCATTCTTCATTTCTGGTACAGTGTTTTTTATTTCTAGAGATTCCTTTGGTCTTCAGTGTGTTCATCTCTCTGCTTACGTTTCCCATCTGTCCGTGCATTTTGTTTACTTTTTCCTTAGAACTCCTAACATATTAATCATGGTTATTTTCTTTTTCTTATGTACTAATTCCAGTATCTACACTCTGAGGAGGGCTCTGAAGATGACTGTCTCTTCAGCATGTGTTTATTCTTACTTTCAGCATGCTCTAAAAGCTGGATAAATAGGCCTTTAGTGTAAGGATTTATGTTAATCTGGCTAGGAGTTGCGTTATGTTTAATGTTTGCTGTAACAGTAAGTGCCAGAAGATTCAAATTCTTTAGTGTCCTTGTTTTTGTCTCCTCTCTTAACTTTGGGCTTCCTCAAATATTCCTCTTAAGAGGGAGTCTGTGTCTTGTAGCTTTTTAAGTTGTAATCCACTGTTATTATACTGGAGCCCTATTGGTGTGGTGTTAAAGTGTGTGAGAAGGGGGACTGTTCCTTAGTCCTCTGATTAAAATCTCAGTCTTTTAGTAAGCCTGTGTCTTGGGACTGTGGCCTTCACAAATGTTTCTCCAGGAGAACAGCTTGTTCCCCTTTGTCCCTAACTGCCTTTCCTGGCTACAACATTTTCAGTCTATTCTCTGAAAGCCTGTTACTCCTGTTGAACATGTTTTATTGTTTTTTCTCTTGGTGAAGCAGAAGCCTCAAAGGGCCTGAGATGGAAGGAATTCTCTTTCCTCAGTTTTGTTAAGACTCTAGAAAACTCCTTTCTCTTGAATAGCAGACCGTTCTCTTGAATGTTCTGGGTATATTTCATAATGACTACTGCTACAGGTTGAATTTTATTCTCCCTAAAAAGATATATTGAATTCCTAACCTCCAATATCTGTAAATATGGTCTTATTTGAAAAAAGGGTCTTTGCAGATTTACTCAGGTTAAGGTTACAATCATTAGGGTGGGTCTTAGTTTACTATGATTGGTATCCTCATACAGAGAGAATCCCATGTGATGGCAGAGGCAGAGACTGGAGCAGTGCAGTCCCAAGCCAAGGAATACCAAGGGTCTAGCACCATAAGCCAGGACAAAGCAAGGAAGGATTCTCCACTACAGGTTTCAGAGGGAGCATGACTCTGCTGACACCTTTGTTTCAGACTTCTAGGTACCAGATCTAGATAAGAATAAAGTTTTGTTATGTCATACCTATTTGTAATACTTTGTTAAGGCAGTTCAATGAGCAGCGCAAACCATCTGACTTCACTGACCAGGTCAGCAAGAGTATAGAAGATAACACTGAGTTCTTATCACTCCAACAGTCATGAGACTTCTTAAGTTACTTTTCCCCAATCATACATCCATGTCATTTGGGAGAGAAACCAGAGTGGGAATAGCAGACTAGAAATCTGAAGAACTCACCATGGTCTTCAGTTCTTCAGGAAAAGACGGAGTGATTAAGTCTGGCTAAAATTATATGACTAGAATTAAAATAATATTTATTTCAAAAAATAGTTAGATATAAATAAATATAGTAAAAGTACTGTCATCAGTGATATGGCAATGTTATAAGAGTTTTGGTAACAGTGAAAAAACAGATGCTATAGAAACACTGGAGAAATATATATCAATCCTAACCAGAACACTTGGAAAAATTTCATTAAGTGGATAGTGCCTAAAATGGGCCTTAACAATTTGGGAATGATTTCAAATAAAGAAAAAAAGGGTGAGGCATTTCAAGTAAGTAAAACAACCATAAAGAAAGTCAGAAAATATTAAAATGTTTCAGGGCTAGCAAATAATCCCATATGTTGAAAGCTCAGGGTCTTGGAAAATGCATTTATTAAAATGTATCGGAGTTAGATAGAATAGTCTTAAGTGACATATTAAGAATTTTAAACTTTTTCATTAATAATATTAAAATGATTGTTCTTAACACTGATTAGAATAGCCCCGTCAATTAGATAATATCCTTATTTGGGGCTTTCCAGGTAGCACAGTGTTAAAGAATCCACTTGCCAGTGCAGGAGACCAGAAGACAGGAGTTCGATCCCTGGATCAGGGAGTTTCTCTGGAGGAGGAAATGGCAACCCACTTCAGTACTCTTGTAGGGGCAATGGACAGAGAAGTCTGGTGGGCTACAGTGCATGGGGTCACAAGGAGTTCAACAAGACTGAGCATGCCCGCATGCATCCTTATTTAAATAGTGAGAAAATTGAAGTAAGAAATCAAGCTTATTTCTCCTTATATAGGAATTCAAGGCTGGGCGTCTTCTGTATAGTCATACAGGAACCTATGTTTCTATCTTGTACCTCTCCCAGTCTCGGTGGTCTCAAAGTCCTCTCACTTCAGCCAAAATAGAGGAAAAAAGAGGGAATGTGGAATTATGCAATGCCTTTCTGACACATTTTCAGGACTAATCATCTTAGAGAGTTATTTTCATGATTCTCTCTCACCGTACAGTATCCACCGCTGCTGCTGCTAAGTCGCTTCAGTCATGTCCGACTCTGTGTGACCCCATAGATGGCAGCCCACTAGGCTCCTCTGTCCCTGGGATTCTCCAGGCAAGAATACTGGAGTGGGTTGTGGTTGAGAATAAACAGACTTTTATGTGGCTTTTAACTCCATCATTTACTAATTGAATACCCTTGTAAAAATTACTTTCTTCTCATCTCAATTTCCCCACTTTTCTGTTAATTCCTGATATTTAGGTTTGCTGTTGCAGAAATTTACCTAGAAGGAATAATTCAACCAAATTCAAACAGTGTGTCAGAGTCAAAATAGTGTGTAACCAAACTTTAGCCACCTGATACAAAGAGCTGACTCATTAGAAAAGCCCCTGATGCTGGGAAAGATTGAGGGCAAAAGAAGGGGATAACAAAGGGAGAGATGGTTCAGTGGGCAACATCGACTCAATGAACATGAGTTTGAGCAAGCTCCAGGAGATGGTGGACAGGGAAGCCTGGTATGCTGCAGTCCATGGGGTTCCAAAGAGTCAGACATGACTGAGCGATTCAACAACAAAAATAAGCATATCAAGTGCAACAGAGGAAAGCCTGAGCTCAGAAACCAATAAACAATATAACTGAAGAGAAATAACTTAATCTTTCTTGAAAGTGAAGTCACTCAGTCATGTCCAACTCTTTGCAACCCCATGGACAGTAGCCTGCACCAGGCTTCTCTGTCCATGGGATTTTCTAGGCAAGAGTACTGGAGTGGGTTGCCATTTCCTTCTTATCGTTAGCTTAATCATTGGCAAAATGAGGGAAATATCTACTTTAGAGGGCTATTAAAAAGACTAGTTGATATAATTTTATGGGATCCTTAAGCAATTATAGAAAGATTGGCTACTGACAGTGCACAGTCCAGGAATAGTTAGGAGGTGGTGCCTAGAAAATCCTCTGTAGAGGCTGATTGGCCTATTTCAACTAACTTGAAGTGACTTGCTCAAGGGTTCATTCTTCTTAAATTCTTCTTAAAAAAAAAAAAGTATTCTGGCAGAGAGCGTTTGATTCTCTGGCTTTTCCTTGAAAAAATGTAAGGGATAATTAAAAATGATCTTACACAATATGGCTGTTCCAGGAAATGCTGCAGGTGGCAAACACCAAGGCATGGTTTGGCATATGCATGCTTAAGTATAGACACTGCAGTCTTAGATGGATACACACAGGCACTGATTTCCTGGTAGCTATGGCAAAGCCAATTCTGTTTCCTAAATATTGGCAATGGCCAGGCAAACAGTCACCAAATCCAGAGTACTATCTCCTCTTTTCGGTGATACCAAGCTGTAAACAATGTAGCATGGACCTCAGAATATGAATAGTGGCTGTGATACTATGATTTATAATTAGAAATATACATCTGGTCTTCATCCCAGTTTCTGGCACAAAGCCCCTAAAACCCACAGGAGCAATCAAGTTGTCTTTTGCCATGTTAATGAGGTGAATTTTAGAAAGCATCTAAGGATGGGAGTTGGTTGCCAAGACAACCAAATGTGTGATTAAAAAGTCGAAACTTTCCTTGCTACCTCTGACCTCCAAGGAGAGGACAGGGGCTGAAGATTGAGCTTAATCACCAGTGGTGTCACCTGCTGGTGTCTGAGAACTGCTTGGTGTTGTGTGCAAATACCCCCATCCAAACACACACAAGCACACATTGGAATTTGGTCCAGGGACAAAAAGCAGTGCCCAAGAGAGACATTTTAAGAAGAAATTTTGCTTAGAGTGAAAGGTCTTGACTAATGGAAGTGATAGAATAGTACATAATTTCCAATTCTATAAAATAGCAAAAGGGAATTGTATTAGTCAAGGTTTTTAAGATCAAGAGTACTAGAACCAAGAAGATATGTGTGTGCTGCTGCTGCTGCTGCTAAGTCGCCTCAGTCGTGTCCAATTCTGTGCGACCCCAGAGACAGCAGCCCACCAGTCTCCCCTGTCCCTGGGATTCTCCAGGCAAGAGCACTGGAGTGGGTTGCCATTTCCTTCTCCAATGCATTAAAGTGAAAAGTGAAAGTATATATATATATATATATATATATATATATATATATATATATATACATACATATACACACACACATATATATATATATACACATATATATGTATATGAATATATACAGGCATATCTTGGAGATGTTATGGGCTCAGTTCCAGACCACTTCAATAAAGTGGATCTCACAATTTTTTTGGAGTTCCAATGGATATGAGTTGTGGTTATACTATATTTCAGTCTATTAAATATTTGGTAGCATTATGGCTAAAGACATGAACATATCTTAATTAAAAATACTTTATTGCTAAAAACTGCAAAACATCCTCTGAGCCTTTAGTGAGCCATAGTAAGATCGCTGATCACCATAACAAATATAATGATGAAAATGTTTGAAATCTGTGAGAATATTAAAACGTGACTCAGAGACACAAAGTGAGCAAATACTGTTGAAAACAATTAGCATCCACAGATTTGCTTGATGCAGAGTTGCCACAAACCTTCAAGTTTTAAAAAATGCAGTATCTGTGAAGTTTAATAAAACAAAGCATGATAGAGAGTGCTATTTCAAGTCTGAAGGTCTGAGAACAAGGAGAGACAATGGTGTAAGTCCTAGTGTGAGAGTAGGAGAAAACCTATGTCTCAGCTCAATCAGTCAAGCAGAAAAGGGGGCACATTCTCCCTTTTTCTACCTTTTGTTCTATTCAGGCTCTCTGCCATCTCACACTGAGAAGGCAATCTGCTTTACTGATTTTACAGATTCAAATGCTAGCATCATCATAAAGACCCTTACAGAAATACCCAGATGTTATGTTTAGCCAAACATCTGGGCACCTTAGGAGCCAGTCAGGTTGATGTATGCAATGGATTTAATACTTCTGAAGCTCCACTAAGTCGCTTCAGTCGTGTCCAACTCTGTGAGACCTCATAGACGGCAGCCTACCAGGCTCCCCCGTCCCTGGGATTCTCCAGGCAAGAACACTGCAGTGGGTTGCCATTTCCTTCTCCAATGCATGAAAGTGAAAAGTGAAAGTGAATTAGCTCAGTCGTGTCCGACCCTCAGCGACCCCACGGACTGCAGCCTTCCAGGCTCCTCCGTCCATGGGATTTTCCAGGCAGGAGTACTTCTGAAGCTAGTGCTACTTAACTGTAGCCCTTAACCAGATGAATTTAAAACTTTATAATGTTGTAAACAGCAAGTTGTGGATCCTACATTTAAATTCACTGTGACAATCTCTGCCTTTTAATTGAAATGTTTAGTCATTTTACATTAGTATAATGACTGATATAATTGTGTTTAAGACTACTGTCTTGGTAATCTGTTCTTGATTTTCTCTTAATATTTCCTTGCTTTCTTTAGGGTGAAAAAATTCTGTACTATAAATACATTATCATTATTTTGGCACTGTAAGAAATGTTCAAGATGATTTCTCTGAGAGAAAAGGAAATTAAATCAGATGGAAGTCCAGATCTTCAGAAAAGAATGGAAAGTATCAGAAAGGTAAATATCTTTAAAAAAAAAAGAAAGATCTCTATTATTTTCTATTTAAAAAATGCAATTCTAATAAAAATCTCATAGGAATCTTAAAATTAAACATGACAAGTTAATTCTAAAAGGCATATAAAGAATAGAGATCCTTGAAAAGTTAAGACAATTTGAGACAAGAAAAAAATATAAGGGATATATTCTTATCTCTTTTTAGGATATTGAAAGCTACAAGAACAACATGGTAATGTTGGCTAATTCACACAGTTCTGTGCAAAAATTATGTAAGAAGTCTGTTGGAGAGAGGATTTAGGGATCTTTTCTTTGCTGATAAATGGGAACAGATTCAACATGAGAGTATATGAGCCATCTCTCTGCCTCCCCCTTTTACTATTAAACATTGGAGTGATGTCACGGCAATCATCTTGCAACCACAGTATCATAAGCATGAATAAGAAAAGACAACATACTTAGGATAATGCAACAGAAAGATGGCTGGGCCTAATCTTCTTGATTACATTAATGATCTGCAAAAGCGATGCTAGCAACTTCTTATGTGAGAAAAATAAACCTCAATTATGTAATCACTGTTATCATGAATTCTTTTGATTGCCATCGTACCTATTTTCAGCTATTCTGATTTCTAAAAAGAGAACTGCAAATTAAACAGTAACTTTCAATTCCCCTACCATCATAGTGACAAAATTAACAAATTCCATAATGCCAAAGGGGCTTCCCAAGTGGCTCTAGTGATAAAGAACCTGCTTGCCAATGGAGACACAGATTCGATCCCTGGGTGGGAAAGGTCCACTGGAGGAGGGCATGGCAACCCACTCCAATATTCTTGCCTAGAGAATTCTATGGCAGAGGAGCCTGGCGGGCTACAGTCCATAGGGTTGCAGAATCAGACATGACTGAAGTGAGTCAGCATGCATGCATAATGCCAAAGAGTGAAGCAGAAAAGTGTAAAGGAATTATCGTGTTGTGTAAGTGAGTTTGCAAATTGACAAAATTGCTTTGGAGAAGAATTTAATAACATTTAATAAAGTTTAGAGTCATGTATATGCTACAACTTAGAAGATAATCTTCACTTCTCTAGAGAAATGTTCTCATATTTATTCAAGGAAATATGAAAAAATACATTTATTGCAGAATATTGTAATACTGAACAATACTGGAGTGGTTTGCCATTTCCTACTCCAGGGGATCTTCCCAACCCAGGAATCAAACCTGAATCTCTTGCATCTCCTGGACTGGCAGGCAGATTGTTTACCACTGTGCCTGCCACCTTATTTGTTTACCTGTTTTAATCTAAAGATTTCAAAGTAATTTTATTGTTGTTTTTCAGTTGCTAAGTCATGTCCAACTCTTTGTGACCCCATGAACTGTAGCATGCCATGCTTATAATTAACAGTAATTCTGTACATATTGGCATTTACAATTTGAAATCATGTTAACATTCATTAATTTCGATAATGTTAACCATAACCCTGTTAACTAGACAGGGCAAAAATGATAAATATAATAGGGAAATTGAGACCTAGAATGATAAAGCATTCAGCTCGAGGCCACAGAACAAGTTATTGTTTCCAAGGTGATGTCAAAGGATTTGCCATATTAATTTTCATTCTAAAACTCCTTCATTTGAAATTTCCCAATACTTTTAGTATTTAGAATTCCCAACACTTTAAGTAATTTTCGCTTACTTTTAGTAGCCAGAAGAGGGTTGCATGCCGCTCCAAACCAATTATTGGCAAAAGCGTTGTCTTAAACTAGTGATAGATAACCCTTTAAATATTTCTGAAGATTGGGAGTCACCTTTCCTGAGCATATTGTTCCTGCAAAGCCCAACAGAAGCAAATTCTGTTAACAAAAAATAAATAGGAAAAAACTGCTAGACGGGGAATCTAACAGTCTTTCACAGCAACCACACTGTACTTCTTTTACATTTAAGCCATTTCTTTGTGCTAAAGGATATTAGGTAGAAAAAAAGAGTCCACAAGGCAGATGCTATTCTCTGAATAACTGATAAGATGTCCACCATTCCCTCAACTGGTTAAATTTTGGTCAGCATTTTCTTTTTTTTAGCTGCTTTAAACACACATATCAGAAACTACATACAAGTATAGCTAGAATTTTGCATAAAATGAGAGACATTACACTCTTTTAGCTCAGCTAAATGTCATCATCTGATTGTGAATTCTTTTAGGGCAGGAATTTTCTTCATCATTTTATTCCTAGAGTCTCAGCCAGTCCCTTCTACATAATATGAGCTTGACTTACATCTGAAATTGTTAAATCTTGCTTTTCATACTGTTCCTCAGCATCTTCTTGCCTCCACTGAAACTCTTGCTTCTAGACACTTTGTTCTTCCATAAAATGTCAAAAGCAATAACCAGTCCTTATCTAGTACTGATTTTGTGCCAAGCACTCTTCTATTTTATTTGTGTGATGTGTAGTCCCCCTAGCTAAATTAATCAGAGTAATCACCTGGAAAAGCCCCAGCCAAATCCCTGAAAGTCATGAAGTCATATATTTTATGCATCCTTAGTCTTAGGACTTACCAGTCACAGAGAGAGGAAAATAAAACACCCTACCAAAAAATCCAACCTATGAATTATTTTCATAGTGAACAGATAAAATGGAATACAGATAAATGTTATTGGGAAAGATATCATTTACACCTCAATTCATAAGCCCTGGAGCCCACCCCTTCACTAAGTGGGCCAGGCAGTTACCTCACACCAGACACAGGACACCCGTGGCTGTGGAAAGTCCCCTGAAGTCACCGGAACATACACAGGAATGTGTGACTGTGGATATAAATATAAAGTGCTTCACTCACCTCGGCCCCCAAATCTGACCTTATTTGTCAGTACTACCTTGGCTGGATCTAGAGGGCAAGGACAGAAGAACATCTTGACCAGCTGATGCTCTGACAAATGCGGGAGAGGCACGTGGAGGAAGCTGGCATGGTGAGCCTGCATCTTTACTGTTGCTGCCCTCAGAGTCCTCTTGGCAGAGGAAGCCATCCTGACCCAAATGCCTCCTTTCTCCAGGAAATTCTAAACACTTTCTGCTCTTATCTTTTTCTCTAGCATAACCACTCCTTGTAAAAATAACGATGTCAAGTTTTAAAATGAAAATTAGAGAAGAAAAACAAATTCACAATCTCTATTACCTAGTACAATCATTTTAGTACTTTAAAAAAATATTTATAGTCTCTTCCTTGTACTTTTAAAAGTGGAATTGTGTTTTGTCTCTAGTCTTTGACTTGTATGTGAAGCAGCAATATGGAGAAATTCCTCAGCTATATCTAGGGTAATCATAAAATATGTTCAATCCAGAGTAATTTTGAGAATAAAAAGGGAAATTAAATTTAATTATAAACATTTTAAAAATCTTTATCAGTCCATAAAATATTCTATGACAGTGATGCACCTACTACTCAAAACTTATATTCCAAAAGAAAACCGAAATATTTTTTCACTAAAAATTTTAAATAACATATATCCATATACATTTAAGCTGGAAAAAAGTCTTCATATTAATTATCTGAAATTAGCAATCCAACTGAATGACCATTTTTTATATTATGTTCACAAACTTTGCTAATTTTCTTAGTTACATTTGTTTCTAAAAGCCTTTACACCGATGCTTTTTGAAGAATGCATTCTTCAATATGATATTATTTTAATTTGTTCAGACTGACAAATATTTCTTGAAAATTACATTTTAAAATTAATAAATTTGAAATTGTCATTTTCAACTGAATCTTCTCTATAGGCATAGTTTTACTTGAGAAAATGTTCTCTTCATAGCAGTTGAAGTATTTGATAAACAGTGCAAAGTTTGTAAAATGGAAGATATCTTCTATTATAATACATTTTATATAAAAATGTATAAGTATTTCAGCCCAAATATCTTCTATACTATGTTTTACCTCTATTTAGAATATCTTTCTTTGATAAATATTTTTACAAGTCAAGGCTCATTAAATAAGTCATCTCTTTTTTCATTCATTTGAAAGTTTCACCAAACTTATATACTACAAAAAAAGACTTTCTCTATTTTATTCCATTTTAAAACAGTACAAATTTATTTAAATATCAGGAGTTTTATTGAAATTCTTTCTACAAGTTTACATATTTTAAAGCACAATTACATAATTCCAAAATTAAAATTTTTACACTGTTTGAACTTTCATCATTTAATTTGTTTTGTTTCACTCTTGCTTTTATATGGATAAATCTCAACATCTCCCTGTTTATTAACTTGATTTTCAATAATTATATTTATCCAAAAGCACTTAAATCAAAAACTTCCAATGGATTTTGAATGAAATGCAAACAAAGTGTATAGTTTTCCTTTACAAAAAGTTTAACATCATTGTAAAACAGGTTTATCTGCAAAATAGATCTTAAATATTACCATGTTTTCAAAAATCAATGGATGACAAGCAGTGCAAGGAGAAAAGGCTCAGATTCCCATGCTATAGTTGTATGTTTTGGTTTTTTGGCTGCAAGGCATGTGGGATCTTGGAGAAGGAAATGGCAACCCACTCCAGTATTCTTGCCTAGAGAATCCCAGGGACAGAGGAGCCTGGTGGGCTGCCGTCTATAGGGTCCCATAGAGTCAGACATGACTGAAGCAACTTAGCAGCAGCATCTTAGCTCACTGACCAGGGATGGAGCATGCACTCCCTGCATTGGAAAGTAAATTCTTAACCTCTGGATCACCAGAGAAGTTCCCACACTGGCTATTTAATAATGTGATAATTTCTTTGACTTGCTTAGCTCTTTCAGGCTTCCAAAGTCGCTATTTTATACATATGATTTTAATTTTTCATCAATGTCATGACGTATTATCAATTCCATATTATAGCCAAACTGAGACCCAAAGATCTTAAGTGCTTTTCTCACAGTGGATGGAAGGAGCAGAGAAGTATAAAAGAAGGTCAGTCTGAATTGGGATTCTGATTTTCTTATGGGTTCTGTTAGTTGGAGGACTTTTTAGCATCCTTATCTGTCAATCAAGATCAACAAAGTTCATTCAGGGTTGTAACAAACGACACATATCTCCATGTTCATAAGAGACTTTCGGTCCAGAGTGTGAAAGGTAAGAACTTGTTAATTAATGATTATTCTCATTCAGTAATGATGCAATGCTCTTTCTCTTGGGTTTCCCTGGTAGCTTAGCTGGTAAAGAATCTGCCTGCAATATAGGAGACCCTGAGTTGATTCCTGGGTCAGAAAGATCCACTGGAGAAGGGATAGGCTACCCACACCAGTATTCTTGGGCTTCCTCAGTGGCTCAGCAGGTAAAGAATCAACCTGCAACATGGTAGACTTGGGTTTGATCCCTGGATTGGGAAGATTCCCTGGAGAAGGGAATGGCTACCCACTCCAGTATTCTGGCCTGGAGAATTCCAGGGACTGTAATTCTATAGACTGTATCATTTCAGTCACTCAGTCTTGTCCGACTCTTTGTGACCCCATGGACTGCAGCATGCCAGGCTTCCCTGTCCAGCACCAACTCCCAGAGCTTGCTCAAACTCATGTCCATCGAGTCAGTGATGCCATCCAACCATCTCATCCTCTGCTGTTCCCTTCTCTTACTGCCTTCAATCTTTCCAAGCATTGGGGTCTTTTCCAAGGAGTCAGTTATTTGCATCAGGTGGCCAAAGTATTGAAACTTCAATTTACGCATCAGTCCTTCCAATGAATATTCAGGACTGATTTCCCTTAGGATGGACTGGTTTGATCTTCCAGTCCAAGGGACTCTCAAGAGTCTTCTCCAACACCACTGTTCAAAAACATCAATTCTTCAGTGCTCAGCTTTATTCACAGTCCAACTCTCACATCCATAGACGACTACTGGAAAAACCATAGCCATTTTTAGATGGACCTTTGTTGGCAAAGTAATGTCTCTGCTTTTTAATATGCTGTCTAGGTTGCTCACAGCTTTTCTTCCAAGGAGCAAGTGTCTTGTACTGTAAACTCCAGTATTCTCTGCTTTTTAAAAAAACTTTTTACTGTTTAGCCCATCATGTAGCATGTGGGATCTTAGTTCCCTGACCCAGGGATCAAAACTGTGCCGCTTGCATTGGAAGCACAGAGTCTTAACCACTGGACCACCACAGATGTCTCTACTCCACTCCTTTTTAAACAAATAAATCTTTTTACATTTAGAACAATATCTGACTAATTTGTATGTTATTTTGTCAAGGATCAGTAGAGATAAAGAAAAAAAATTGAACCCAAAGGGATTTTACACTTGAATTTATCTAACAAAATAACAGAATCACACAAAAAAGAACTAAAATAATAAGATGTATTAATCTCTCTAACCACCTTCAGAAACATAGGAGTAGAAGGGGATAGGACTGGTATGGAGTGCCACGGGGAGTAAATTTCTTACTGCATTTCCTTTAAAGTCCTGATCTCTGAAATTATCCAAGACTTCCAACACAATGTGTATTTTCTCCTCCTCAAATGGGGTGAGAAGAGCAATATGGTTTTTTTTTTTAATTGATTTATTTTTAATTGAAAGATAGTTGCTTTACTATATTGTGCTGATTTCTGATATATATAAACACAAAATAGCCATAAGTATATATATGGCCCTCCTTCTTAAACCTCCCTCCCACATCCCACGCCATCCCACTCCTCAATTGTCACAGAGCCCTGGTTTGAGCTCCCTGAAAAGTGAAGTCGCTCAGTCGTGTCCGACTCTGCGAATCCATGGACTGTAGCCTACCAGGCTCCTCCCTCCATGGGATTCTCCAGGCAAGAGTACTGGAGTGGGTTGCCATTTCCTTCTCCAGGGGATCTTCCTGACCCAGAGATCAAACCTGGGTCTCCTGCATTCCAGGTAGACGCTTTAACCTCTGAGCCACCAGGGAAGCCTGAGCTCCCTGAGTCATACAGCCAATTCTCACTGCCTATCTGCTTCACACGTGGTAATGTATATATTTCCATGCTACTCCCTCCATTCATCCCATCCTCTCCTTCCTTAAGTCTGTTCTCTATGTCAGCATTTGTGTCAGTTCTAATGAGATGGATGAACCTAGAGACTATTATGCACAGTGAAGTAAATCAGAAAGAGAAAAACAAATATTGTATATTAATGCATATATATGGAATCTAGAAAGATGGTACTGATGAACCTATCTGCAGGGCATCAATGGAGAGCAATAGGTTTTTAACAATGAAAAATGAAGAGGCCTGCCAAAATTCCATCCAACCCTGTACACTTACTGGGCACTATGGAGCTTCAGGGCCTGGACCACGGGCTCTGGGGGACACAGTTGAGTGATGCCTGGTCACCGCTCTCTCCTCTGGTGGCAGAAGCAGACACACACACAAGTAACTTGATTCCAAGGCAGGCTTTGGTAAGTGTTATCTTAGATCAGTGGAGCAGACAGGTCACACGACTGGAATAGCATGAAGTCAGGCCGGAGGCTGAGGCCATGCTGTTATTTAGGAAGCCTATCGGGTTCATCTCACAGTTTGGCAGTGATCCAAAAACCCCATAGCTTCTTGTCCTGGGTGTGGTGGGTCAGAGGACACTTCCTGGAGTCTACTGTTGAGGCTCCTGGAGTCTAAGATTGGTTTGTTCCACTTTTTTCAAATAAATGACCCTAGAATCCCTGGCACTATGCCCATGCCTGCCTAAAGCTGACCTTTTCCTCCCATAGCATGTAACAGGAAGTGCCAAACATCAGAGCTTCCAGGATTTTATCCATTCAGGAAGTGAACAAAACCAAAAATATTGCTAGTTTTTTCTTCTCTGGCAGTTCGCTCTTCCAGCTCTGCTGTAGCTGCTTGCTAACATCTGTCTCCCTGACGGGGAAGTGAAGTGCTGGAGTACAGAGCCCCCTGGATCTCCTCATCTCCCACAGCACCCAGAAAAGGTGTTATTATATGACATCCTTAATCCAGATCATGGAATGAAATTCAGTTCTTCTGATGTTCCTTCAACTCTTTACCATTTTCCAACTTGCTGGCAACTTTTGCAAAATGCCTTAAAGCTTAGAATTAAACATGAAGAGGAAAAATGACACCTTTCTCTGCTAAATATGATGCTGTGTTAAATAGATTGCAAAATATCAGGGGTGGGGAGAGGAGTTCACTTGTCCAAAAAAGGAACGAAGACCTGATTGAAAGGCCAGAGATCTGAGCACTACACTGGCTCTGTCAGCAAGCTGGTCTCCTCTTGGTCATCTCAACTAACAAATGAGGGCCCAACAGACTTATTGCTAAGAATTTATTTTTTCTGAGCAATTTATCGTTTTAATATGATTCTTCTTTATACTATCTGCAACAACAATAACCTATAATTTGTAAAGCACTTATAGATGCATTATTTATATGTGTATGAATGAAACTGTGCTTTCAACTTTGCAATTCTACAACTGGGACTTGACCATATTGAAGAGACAGCAAGGTGAACTGAGGAGTCTTCCACTGCACTCCATCTCTGAAGCAAAGTTGACCTCTAGCCTCTGGAGTTTACTCTGGCCGAGAGCAGATTCTTGTGGTCACACTCTGGTCCAAACTAACAGTTGGGGCTTTGGGATGCACTAATCGTTGGTGTGAATCTGTCCAAGAAACCCACAGATCTGTGCTAGTATGTGTGCTGGTCAGAACCCCCCACCAGAGTTCAAGGGAGGTTTCAGGGAGAAGCCATTTCTCCTCTTTCTTCTTTACTCAGTTTTCACTGACTACCTCTCTCACACACTTATGACTTAAACACTGCCTAACCATGATGGTCTTGATCCCTGTCTCCTGTATAATGTCACGAACCTCCATCCATAGTTCATTAGGCACTCTATCTATCAGATCTAGTCCCTTAAATCTATTTCTCACTTCCGCTGTATAATCATAAGGGATTTGATGTAGGTCATACTTGAATGGTCTAGTGGTTTTCCCTACTTTGTTCAATTTAAGTCTGAATTTGGCAATAAGGAGTTCATTATCTGAGCCACAGCCAGCTCCCAGTCTTGTTTTTGCTGACTGTATAGAGTTTCTCCATCTTTGGCTGCAAAGAATATAATCAATCTGATTTCATTGCTGACCATCTGGTGATGTCCATGTGTAGAGTCTTCTTCTCTTGTGTTGTTGGAAGAGGGTGTTTGCTATGACCAGTGGGTTCTCTTGGTAAAATTATATTAGCCTTTGCCCTGCTTCATTCCATACTCCAAGGCCAAATTTGCCTCTTACTCCAGGTGTTTCTTGACTTCCTACTTTTGCATTCCAGTCCGCTATAATGAAAAGGACATCTTTTTAGGGTGTTAGTTCTAAAAGGTCTTGTAAGTCTTCTTAGAACCATTCAACTTCAGTTTCTTCACCATTACTGGTTGGGGCATAGGCTGGGATTGCTGTGATATTGAATGGTTTGCCTTGGAAACAAACAGAGATCATTCTGTCGTTTTTGAGATTGTATCCAAGTACTACATTTCGGACTCTTTTGTTGACCATGATGGCTGTTCCATTTCTTCTAAGTGATTCCTGCCTGCAGTAGTAGATATAATGGTCATCTGAGTTAAATTCACCCATTCCAGTCCATTTTAGTTCGCTGATTCCTAGAATGTTGATATTCACTCTTGCCATCTCCTGTTTGACCACTTCCAATTTGCCTTGATTCATGGACCTAACATTCCAGGTTCCTATGCAATATTGCTCTTTACAGCATCAGACCTTGCTTCTATCACCAGTTCCATCACAACTGGGTGTTGTTTTTGTTTTGGCTCCATCCCTTCATTCTTTCTGGAGTTATTTCTCCATTGATCTCCAGTAGCATGTTGGGTACCTACCAACCTGGGGAGTTCTTCTTTCAGTATCCTATCATTTTGCCTTTTCACACTATTCATGGGGTTCTCAAGGCAAAAATACTGAAGTGGTTTGCCATTCCCTTCTCCAGTGGAGCACATTCTGTCAGACCTCTCCACCATGACCTGTCTGTCTTGGGTTGCCCCACATGGCATGGCTTAGTTTCATTGAGTTAGACAAAGCTGTGGTCCTAGTGTGATTAGATTGGCTAGTTTTCTGTGAATATGGTTTCAGTGTGTCTGCCCTCTGATGCCCCTCACAACACCTATCATCTTACTTGGGTTTCTCTTACCTTGGATGTGGGGTATCTCTTCATGGCTGCTCCTTACCTTGGATGAGCTGGCCCTTCCTGACCTTGAACGTAGAGTAGCTCCTCTTGGCCCTCCTGCACCCACACAGCCGCCCATCCTTGGATGTGGGGTTGCTCCTCTCGGCCACTGCCCTTGACCTTGGACATGGGGTAGATCTTCTTAGCCGCCGCCCCTGACCTCGGAAGTGGGAGAGTTCCTCCCAGCTGCTCCTGCACCGTCGCAGCCTGGCCCTCTCAGTCACAGCCCTTGATCTTGGACGTGCGGTAGCCCCTCTCTGCCACGCTTCTGCACGGTCGGTCTCAGCTTACAAATAGCTGTGAAAAGAAAAGAAGTGAAAAGGAAAGATATAAGTATCTGAAGGCAGAGTGCCAAAGAATAGCAAAGAGAGATAAGAAAGCCTTCCTCAGTGATCAATGCAAAGAAATAGAGGAAAACAACAGAATGGGAAAGACTAGAGATCTCTTCAAGAAAATCGGAAATACCAAGGGGACATTTCATGCAAAGATGGGATCAATAAAGGACAGAAATCGTCTGGACCTAACAGAAGCAGAAGATATTAAGAAGAGGTGGCAAGAATACACAGAAGAACTGTACAAAAAGATTTTCAGGACCCAGATAATCACGATGGTGTGATCACTCACCTAGAGCCAGACATCCTGGAATGTGAAGTCAAGTGGGCCTTAGAAAGCATCACTATGAACAAAGCTAGTGGAGATGATGGGATTCCAGTAGAGCTATTTCAAATCCTGAAAGATGATGCTGTGAAAGTGCTGCACTCAATATGCCAGCAAATTTGGAAAACTCAGCAGTGGCCACAGGACTGGAAAAGGTCAGTTTTCATTCCAATCCCAAAGAAAGGCAATGCCAAAGAATGCTCAAACTACCACACAATTGCAGTCATCTCCCATGCTAGTAAAGTAATGCTCAGAATTCTCTAAGCCAGGCTTCAGCAATATGTGAACCATGAACTTCCAGATGTTCAAGCTGGTTTTAGAAAAGGCAGAGGAGCCAGAGATCAAATTGCCAACATCCACTGGACCATGGAAAAAGCAAGAGAGTTCCAGAAAAACATCTATTTCTGCTTCATTGACTATGCCAAAGCCTTTGACTGTGTGGATCACAATAAACTGTGGAAAATTCTGAAAGAGATGGGAATACCAGACCACCTGACCTGCCTCTTGAGAAACCTGTATGCAGGTGAGGAAGCAACAATTAGAACTGGACATGGAACAACAGACTGGTTCCAAAGAGGAAAAGGAGTACGTTAAGGCTGTATATTGTCACCCTGCTTATTTAACTTCTATGCAGAGTACATCATGAGAAATGCTGGGCTGGCAGAAGCACAAGCTGGAATCAAGACTGCTGGGAGAAATATCAATAACCTCAGATATGCAGATGACACCACCCTTATGGCAGAAAGTGAAGAGGAACTCAAAGCCTCTTGATGAAAGTGAAAGAGGAGAATGAAAAAGTTGGCTTAAAGCTCAACATTCAGAAAATGAAGATCATGGCATCTGGTCCCCTCACTTCATGGGAAATAGATGGGGAAACAGTGGAAACAGTGTCAGACTTTATTTTTCTGGGCTACAAAATCACTGCAGATGGTGATTGCAGCCATGAAATTACAAGACGCTTACTCCTTCCATAACTTTCATGGAAGGAAAGTTATGACCAACCTAGATAGCCTATTGAAAAGCAGAGACATTACTTTGCCAACAAAGGTCCGTCTAGTCAAGGCTATGGTTTTTCCAGTGTTCATGTATGGATGTGAGAGTTGGACTGTGAAGAAGGCTGAGGGCCGAAGAATTGATGCTTTTGAACTGTGGTGTTGGAGAAGACTCTTGAGAGTCCCTTGGACTGCAAGGAGATCCATCCAGTCCATCCTAAAGGAGATCAGTCCTGGGTTTTCATTGGAAGGACTGATGCTGAGGCTGAAACTCCAGTACTTTGGCCACCTCATGTGAAGAGCTGACTCATTGGAAAAGACCCTGATGCTGGGAGGGATTGAGGGCAGGAGGAGGAGGGGACGACAGAGGATGAGAAGGCTGGATGGCATCACTGACTCAATGCACATGAGTTTGGGTAAACTCCGGGGGTTGGTAATGGACAGGGAGGGCTGGTGTGCTGCAAATCATGGGGTCGGAAAGAGTCGGACATGACAGCTACTGAATTGACCTGAACTGAGCCATGATGGTAACCAACTCAGGTGTTCTTATCTGAACTGGAATTTCAGCTCCCAACCTACTTTACCAAACTACCCCACATCTGCAGCATGCCCTTGATGCACAAGATATCCACTATGGCTTTACTTTGTTCCCTCATAGTAGCACCTCTCCTTGACCTCTCTGGCTCTTCCAGCATCCGCCTTGTTAACACGGTAGAAATTTACCATTAAGCTCTGATTTCTTTTCTTGTTAACCACTGGCTGAGTCCAGCAGATTTTCGCCTTGCAGTATCTCCCCTGTAATATTTAGTTGTCATCATTTCTTTCTTAGAGAGATACTTAATTCTTTTAAGTACTGTGAGCTATTCCACCATGCATGTTTTTTGTTTCTTTTGTTTTGTTTGTTTGTTTCTAATCTCATCACATTTCTAATCTGAAACATTCAGTCTTTATTGCCTACCACGGAGACCATATTTTTAACACTGGTATCTTAGATCTTCCATAATCCAGCATCATCAGCTATTCCACTAAGTCAATGGTGTACCATTCTCCATGCATGCCTCCCCCATAAATACCTTTGTATCATTGTTAAGTCATTCAGCTTGCCCTACCTCATTTCTCCACACTATCCTTATTAAAACACAACTCTGTCCAGAAAGGTGCACCTTGAATGCCTCCTCTTCCACCACATCAATGCCTTATTCGGGTTGAATGTGTGTTCTTCATCTTCTGAACGCCACAAAGGTTTGTCTTTTTCTAGAAAGAAAGGGCACTGATCTTATTCTGCTTTATTACTTGGTTGTTTGTGAACTTATTTGTCATTGCTCTTTTGCTAGACTATCAATAATCCGAAAGCAAGGTCTATACCTTTCTCACCAGCATACTCTTGGTGAGCAAGAGTGAGTTGGGCTGGACTAAAAGCAGACCAACATGGATAGCGCATAGTCAAGCAGAAAGAAACTGGATAGAAAGTCAAAGGAGAGACAGCTTTGTCAAGCCAACTTCTGACTTTCTGGTTTACTTGCGGGAGCACACTTCCAGAGTCATCTTTATTATTCCAGGCTGCATGTTTGCGAACACTGTTGGAGAACATGACATAGAAAAGAACTCACTGCAGCTCAGATTTGAATGGGGTTTCAGTGAGGAATAAAAGAGATAAGGTTCAAGAAAGAGAAGAAAGAAATTAAGGGCCGTAATGGTCTTTTACCTATGATTTATTCTGTGATTTCAGCTGGGAGGATTCAGGTGTTAACATGGCTATACTTCACTGACTTCCACAGATATGCTATTTTTAGGACCGAAAGAAAATATGAGAACCAAATGGAGTTGGAGAAAAAACTGAAATTCAGTGCAAAGTAGTAGCTCACCCTAAACCACAAATTTCAGTCAGCTGCTAAACCAGTGTTAGGACCACTTCTCCAGGGATCTATGGTATCCTATATCTACTATTATTCTTTTTACCAGCCTTACTACACCAGAAGGCAGAAGACCAAGTGTCTATATTTAAGTTGTATTGATCTTAGAGAAACAGGTGACCAGCTGGATTCCTAAAACTCATGGCAGGGTCTCCCTTCACCATTGTCAAATCATATGAGCTGTGGTGCTGGAGAAGATTCTGGAGAGTCCCTTGGATGACAAGGAGATCAAACCAGTCAATCCAAAAGGAAATCAACCCTGAATACTCACTGGAAGTACTGATGCTAAAGCTGAAGTGACAATATTTTGGCCACCTGATGCAAATAGCTGACTCATTGGAAAAGACCCCAATGCTGGGAAAGATCAAAGGCAAAAAGAGAGGAGGATGGCAGAGGATGAGATGGTTGGGTAGCATTACCAATTCAACGGACATGAACTTGGGCAAACTCCAGGAGAGAGTGAGGGACAGGGAGGCCTGGTGTGCTGCAGTCCATGGGGTCACAAAGAATCAGACATGACTTAGCGACTCACTAACAGCAACAACAATGAATTGTTTATATGTCTGTCTCCCAGGCAGAAACTGGAAAGTCCTGCAGGACAGAGTCCCTGTTTGTCTCATAATACCTAGAAGGTGCTTCACCATATTAAATACCCAATCCATGGTCAATTGAATTGATGTAACCTTCTTCTATTCCATAGCTCTTCCACAGGTCCCAGCTTTCATTATAGTCACTGCTGAGTTTCTGACTTGTACTTGCCGGGTAAAATTCCTTTTGCAAAATAATTAATTTGTTCCCTGCATTCCTAATAGTCATTCGACCCCACAGAATAGGAATCTGGTTCCTCAAACACAAAAGTCTGGCTTTGGCACAGGAAGTGAGTGCACTGTGCCCAGCCAGCCCTCAGTGCAGGGACAGCATGTGCCCCTGGGCAGGGCCTGGCCCTCTACCCAGCAGCTGCTCCCCAAGCCCCAGGACCAGGAGCATGGCCACCTGGTGCTTATCCTCTCGTTCCACCTGACAGGAAGATGGTTTAAATTTTCTCTTGCACAATGTACTGGAGGCGGAGGAGGCAGGCAGACAAAAAGAATGGGTCAGGTTGATTTCATCAGCCGTTGCAGCAGCTCCTCAATATTTCTTTGAGAGATGTTTGGCAGCTTAAGCACAGCATGCTCAGGCAGATTCCATTTACCAGGACACATGAGCACCCTTCAGCTTCCTCCTCCCCTCTCTGGCCTCTTCTTTTTCTCCTGGCCCTAGGCAAGGGTTTTTTCTCTTGGAGGGGGGGGGGGGGGGTAAATCGGATATTAACAGAGAGTCTATGAATTTTGATTAAGGTATACTCTTCTTCAATACTGAGTTCTCAACATTAGATCTTTAGAAATAAGTATGCAATGCATTCTCCCCTTGTATGATTTTTTTTTTTCTTTTCCTGGACACAAAGTAATGTGTGGCTTGTAGAAATTTTGGAAATTTTATTATATAGGCATGCATATGTACCCATGGGCTTCCCAGGTGGCTCAGTGGTAAAGAATCTATCTGCCAAGCAGGAGACATGGGTTTGATCCCTGGGTTGGGAAAATTCCCTAGAGAATGAAATGGCAACCCACTCCAGTATTCTTGCCTGGGAAATCCCAAGGACAGAGGAGCCTGGAGGGCTACAGTCCATGGGGTTGCAAAGAGTCAGGCATAACTTCGTAACTCAACAACAATATGTGATCATAAATATACATATATATGTATGCATATATATATAAACATGCCTGTTTATGTATACATATATGTACATATATACACGTGTATATATATACACATATGTCTGTATACAAAACATTTAATGGATCATTTGATGAACAATTTATGAATTTTTCAGAGAAGGCAATGGCACCCCACTCCAGTACTCTTGCCTGGAAAATCCCATGGACGGAGGAGCTTGGAAGGCTGCAGTCCATGGGGTTGCTGAGGGTCGCGCACGACTGAGCGACTTCACTCACTTTTTGAATTGTTAATTAGATATATGTTAAAATATTTTTTCATACTAGTAAATTTTCTTACACAGCATAATTGCTTATTGCACATAGTCCTACATTATAAATCTACAACAAAATTTGTAGTTCTACTCTGTTGTACATTAGGCTCTATTTCTTGGTTAGCGCATACAACATCAGGGTAAATACCTAGTGCACAGTCTTTTCTTCTGTTGTGTGTATGCATGTTGATTTTCTTAGAGTGAATTCTCTTTTCACCTTGTGAGATATGGCACTGAATCTGTTTTCTCAGATTTAGCCAACATATCCAAGAGAGGTTTGGAAAGCTCAGGAAGAGTGAAAAAGGAAAGAACTGAAACTGTAACTGCCAGTTCCTTGGGCTCATTAGAGCCCACAGACTACTGTTGCCAAAATTCCTGCTTATTAAACAAACTACCCTGAGACGCTCAGACTTTAATTGATCCTCAGTTTCACTCACCCCTTTAATTACAGTTCTAAAGCACACAGAGACCCATGTGGATCAGAACGTAAGATTGGTCAAGTTCAACTAGCAGAGTTCAGCAGGTGAAAACAATCAAAGGTATTTCATTTTTTGCTTTTATCCATATATGGAGTTTCGATGAACCCCAAATAAGCAAACCAGAGCAACACTCAACATAATTTTAGCCACTTTCCTTAATCTTGCAACTAGTATAATACCATTTTCTTAGGCTGTTTATTATGTAGATCAACTTAATCTCCTTTTCAGTAAAAGAATCTTTCCTCACTAGAAGAGAATATAACTGAAAGGGGAGTAGAGGATTCTATTCGGTGGACTAGGCTGAAGAACTGAATCTTAGCAATTTAAAAAGAACTAGTTGAGGAGGCTAGCAACTAGTGAACTGACAAGAGGGTTGCCTGCATGCTCAGTTGTATCCAACTCTTTACAACCCCATGGACTCTAGTCCCCCAGGTTCCTCTCTCCACAGAATTTCCCAGGAAAAAATAGTGGAGTGGGTTGCCATTTCCTCCTCCAGAAGATCTTTCCAATCCAGGGATCAAACACCCATCTCTTACGTCTCCTCTCCAGCATTGGCATACAGATTCTTTACCACTGTGTAACTTGAGAATACAAGAGGATTAGCCCTCCACTACAGGAAGACAAGTGTTATTGGGTTTTGGTGCCTTGACTCTATTGATTCAAATTGAGAAGGGGACAAGCCTCGGATCTTTAGTGTCACAAACTTCATTTCATTTAATAAATGTGGTCAAGGAAAGTCCTATGGAGGGTGCAAACACACTTGACTGACCTCCAGAGATTTATAATCTAGTTAAGTAAATGAGAGATGTACACATAAAATGATGAATAAGCAGTTATTAAAGGAACTATATAAGCAGGAAGTGTCAGCATCTTCAGAATAGAAAGATAATGTTTCTAGTGGGGTTGGTCAGGGAGGGTTTCAGGAAAGGAAGTGGGAGAAAATTGGACTTTGAAATTGTTTTCCTTCTTTGTATTTAGTTCAAGTAGAGTCGCTAAGGAATACATAATTGAAGTTGCAAGGATTATTTTGAGGTTGTTATTCAGTCGCTAAGTCATGTCTGACTCTTTGCAACCCCATGAACTGCAGCATGCCAGGCTTCCCTGTCCTTCACTATCTGCATCTAGCCAGTGATGCTGTATAACCATCTCACCCTTTGTTGTCCCCCTCTCCTCCTGCCTTCAATCTTTCCAAGCATGAGGATCTTTTCCAATAAGTCAGTTCTTCGCATCAGGTGGCCAAATTATTGGAGCTTCAGATTCAGCATCAATCCTTCCTTTGAATATTCAGGACTAGTTTTCTTTAGGATGGACTGGGGCCAAGAGGCCCTTTAGTTTCTCTTCTCTTTCTGCCAGTAGAATGGTATCATTTGCATATCTGAGGTTGTTGATATTATTCAGGGCAATCTTGATTCCAGCTTGTGATCCATCCAGCAGAATCTTGAGATAACATTACTCAATATAATGAACTTGGACTCCATTTGGTGTTCTTATTTCATGCTTGTTTCGTGAGTGTTTACAATGAATGAGAAAACATGTCAAATTCTAATGATATGACGCTTCATGGATGTGAAACCATTCAAGTTACAGTGAGGGAAAGACAATTGTTTTTGTATTCTATTTTACAGATTACAAGCCTTATTCATACACATTATTTCAAGCTCAATAAAAACTTTGTATGGTTGGTATAACTATCACTATCTTACCCATAAAACAAAACATACCAATCAAAAACAAAAAACAAAAAATCGAGATCAAAAAAAGCCCAAAGAAACAAAAAAGCCAAGTCAGGGTTTGTCAGTTACTCTAGATTACACAGGGCTCCAAATAATTTCACTTATCCTACACTACAGCTACCGCTGCAGAAAGTTTTGTACAAATGAAATAAAGTTTGGTCTTTGATAATCCATGATTAGTTATTCAGCTTAATTGCACTGATCATTTTTATAGTTTACTTCTTAGATATTTGTCTTGTCCTTATTTTAGAAATTCATTATTCCAAAAATTAGGTAACAGAGATCCTAGCATCTGGGAGTAAATTGTCTGCTTTCTATGACATTTACTAAAAGCCAAGGAGTTGGCTTAGCTCGTTAGTCATCTTTGCATAATTTTCCATTTATTTTCATTAAATTTTGTACTGAAACATTCATTTAAACTTTTTTTTCAAAGTTTTATGACTTTAAATAAGTTTTAATCTCCTATAATTTTGATATCAAAATGTTAGTATATATTTAATATATAAACATATATTATAGTCATTAATCAACTAATAACATAATACATAAAGAGATTATTATAACATCTTATAGTTTGTTGTAAGTGTTGCAGGAAAGGGGACCCCTTCCAGGACACAAAACTGGGCTCTTGTCTAACACTCGGAAATGAATTGTCTGAGGAGACACATGTTCTGACAAAGCAAGTGATTTTATCGGGAAAGGGCACCTGGGTGGAGAGCAGTAGGGTAAGGGAACCCCGGAGAACAGCTCTGCCATGTTGCTCGAAGTCTCGGGTTTTATGGTCATGGATTAGTTTCTGGGTTGTCTTTAGCCAATCATTCTGACTCAGAGTCCTTCCTGGTGGTACACGCCTTATTCAGCCAAGATGGATGCCAGAGAGGATGATTCTGGGAGGTGGTCGGACATGTGGGGTCTCCTTTTGACCTGTCCTGCACTCTTCTGGTTGGTGGTGGCTTTTTAGCCCTGTGTTCCTTACCAGGACCTCCTGTCGTAAAACAACTCATGCAGATGGTTACTATGGTACCTGGCCAGGGTGGGCGGCTTCAGTCAGTGTGCTTCCCCTAACATAAGGAGCTTCCCTGCTGGCTCAGATGATAAAGAGTCCACCTGCAATGCAATCCCTGGGTTCGATCCCTGGGTTGGGAAGATCCTCTGGAGGTAGGCATGGCAATCTACTCCAGTATTCTTACCTGGAGAATCCCCATGGACAGAGAAGCCTGGTGGGCTCCAGTCCATGCAGTCACAAAAAGTTGGACATGACTGAGTAACTAAGCACATAACATGACTAATTTTCTTTTAAAAATACATCTTTATTAATATCTGATACAAACCAAATGACTATAAATACATATTTTTATGTTTATATTAAAAAGTGAACAAGATCAATGGTATCCAAATATGTGGCAATTGCTTTAAAATTCAGGGACAGATAGCCATACAACTTTTAGGAAATATTTTTGGAGAAATAGTTGTACACCATGTGTCATACTGCATGCTTTTGTATACCTTGTTGCACTTCGGTCTCAGAACTGGCCTCTAAATTTGAAGTACTAGTTCTATCCCCTATTTTACAAATGAGCATATGCTTTCAGAAATATTTGTAAAGTTGGCTAAACTCACATATCTGGCAAGCAGGGAAACCAGGGGAAACCAGGATGTGTCCTATGACTTTTATCCCAGATTGGGAAGTAGGAAGGGGAGGTATTCGGAATATTATTTCCTTATACTGCATAAGTTGGTCATATTGAGCAGCCTAACACTATGAAGGACATGTTAGTAGACCACATTGTCCTCTTTGCTTATTTGCTAATAGAGCTGCGTTGTGGAACTGCATTATGGAAGCAATAAGTCTGTTGCTACTGTAACAAACTTTACTTTTCTTTCTTAAGGATTTGCTTTAACTTTTCAATTGATTTCAGCTTTTCTTATGCAAATATGTAGCCTTATCTTCTAGGCCACCAGTAATCCTTTCCTTTCACCTTCACAGTTTCCACCCCCACAAGGTACTAATCTTCAATGAAAACAATTGTCCCAACAGGAGGTACTTGTGAGAATTTCATCACAAATAATACTGCTGCTTGAAAAAAAATGACTAGTTGTAATAATTTATAGTAAAAACAATCTGAAAAAGAATATATATCTACAACTGAATCACTTTCCTATAATCCTGAAACTAATACAACATTGTAAATCAACCACACTCCAATAAAATTTTTTTTAATTAAATAATGACAACTTTCTTCTGATGAACCTAAGGGATTCTTGCAAGCATTATTGATAAAATCTTCACACAATGCTTATGACATAACTGGAGGATATGACATCTACCATTTATTAGGCATATGCGGTGCATTTCTTTTTCAATCATCGCAGTTAGCTATCACCATACAGATAAGGAAAGAAAACTGTCTGATCTGAAAATTGCTCTATCAGGCAAGTATATGCTTCTAGGTCCTTGTCTCGTCACAGCAATGATTTGAAGCGACGGACATTAAAGCCCTCGGCACGTCACAGCTCTTGGGTCTTGAGCAAACCGTGTCATAGCTCTTAGACAAATCAGTGTTACAGCTCTATTTTATTTAGAAGATAGCAGGAGAATCCATCCTCGAAGAAGAGAAGAGAGTGGAGGCGCATGCTAGCATGCATGCGGGGAGGGGGTTGGGGTGGGGAGGGAGAGAGAGAGCTCTTTGGCTCCTCTTTTTATATGTTTTTTCTTGCCCCTGGGCCTGCCCTATGCAAATTGGGCTTAGTCAGGAGTGCTGTTCTACCTCACTCCCATCCTCGATCCTCGATCCTCGGACCTTCCTTTGACCTTCCTCTGTTCTACTTTCCCGGGCTTTTCCCTTCCTTGTCTTTTAGCCACTGCCATTTTGGAATCCTTTTCCCTATTCTAACTACCTAGCAGCTCCAAAGTCAGAAAACTAGTTAGTGATAGAACTACATGCAATTCTTGATCCTAGAAACAGCGTCAGACTTTTTTTGGGGGGGGCTCCAAAATCACTGCAGATGGTGACTGCAGCCATGAAATTAAAAGATGCTTACTCCTTGGAAGAAAAGTTATGACCAACCTAGATAGTATATTCAAAAGCAGAGACATTACTTTGCCGGCTAAGGTCCGTCTAGTCAAGGCTATGGTTTTTCCTGTGGTCATGTATGGATGTGAGAGTTGGACTGTGAAGAAGGCTGAGCGCCGAAGAATTGATGCTTTTGAACTGTGGTGTTGGAGAAGACTCTTGAGAGTCCCTTGGACTGCAAGGAGATCCAACCAGTCCATTCTGAAGGAGATCAGCCCTGGGCTTTCTTTGGAAGGAATGATGCTAAAGCTGAAACTCCAGTACTTTGGCCACCTCATTTGAAGAGTTGACTCATTGGCAAAGACTCTGATGCTGGGAGGGATTGGGGGCAGGAGGAGAAGGGGACGACCGAGGATGAGATGGCTGGATGGTATCACGGACTTGATGGACGTGAGTCTCAGTGAACTCTGGGAGCTGGTGGTGGACAGGAAGGCCTGGCATGCTGCGATTCATGGGGTCGCAAAGAGTCGGACATGAATGAGCAACTGAACTGAACTGAAACAACCTAGAGAACCATTTATTTATTTTTTAATTGTTTAATTATTAATTAATTAATTTATTTATTTATTTTAACTGGAGGCTAATTACTTTACAATATTATAGTGATTTTTGCCATACATTGACATGAATCAGCCATGGGTGTACATGTGTCCCCCATCCTGAACCCCCTCCCAATTCCCTCCCCATCCCATCCCTCAGGGTCATCCCAGTGCACCAACTCTGAGCACCCTGTCTCATGCATTGAACCTGGACTGGCAATATATTTCACATTTGATAATATACATGTTTCAATGCTATTCCAGAACCATTTATTTTTAAATGAGCTTAAATTTGATCCCTGGGTCAGGAAAATCCCCTGGAGAAAGGCACAGCAGTCCACTCGAGTATTATTCTTGGAGAATCCCATGGACAGAGGAGCCTGGAAGTCTGCAGTCCAAGGGGTCACACAGAGTCAAGCATAACTGAGGTCACTTAAGAAAAGGTAACACTATACTTTAATTTTCCCAAACTTCAAATTTCTCTTCCTTAAAAGAAGGTTGTTAATAGCTGTCCTGCCTACTCCACAGGCCGTGTGTGTGTGTGTGTGTGTGTGTGTGTGTGTGTGTACACATCAAAGGAGTTAATGATGGAAGTGAGAATACTTTCCACAAAGTACAGAGTAGTACTTTTAAAATCTTGAGTTTCAAGCCAGTCTGTCTAACACAATTTTCCTTTTTAAAAAAATTGAATAGACATCTTTTAAGCACCAATTTACAGTAGGAATGTTCTAGACTTTGGGACTATGCATAAAGATGGACCAAATTCTTTGTATTAAAAAAAAAGTTTTAAATTGGAGAAAAGTGAAATCTAATGCAGTTATGGAGGTTGGGTTTAGAATATCTATTCTGATTTTGTTCTCATGTGTTGTATCTTTCCTGTGGAGAGCAGAAAGCTAAAACAAAATATGTCCAATTCATTTGCAGCTGGTGATCCAAGTTTGATCCAGGTTCCATATCATATGTAATCACAGGAGACTTGAAATTCAAGCTGAAATAAATGGGATATTGGGCATGTATTTGATCAATGTGGATTATAGCAAATGGGGCATGGCTCTGGTGCCAAACTCTGTCTCTCAGGGTTGCTGACTTAGCAGAAAATGACTTCTTGATAGTAGAAAAGGTAGCATAATGGAGGACCCTGAAGTTACAATGGTGGCTTCCAATTTTGCACATGAGGTTTCTTGATCAGAGCATGATGATAATATTCTAGAACCAGCAACTGTAGCGAATTTAGCAGCTCAGATTGAGGAAGTGCTACGCCCACATATGTAGTGAGTGCTTCCTTATTTGGCAAACAGCTTCCTGATGAGGGCAGGAGAAGCAGCTGCTTTAGCAGTCTGGCTCTGCAGTAGAGACTTGAGAATAGATTCTGAAATCTCATCCTACAGATTTTTATCCAACTCTTTTTAATGATTCTGCAAACTATCTGACATGGAGAAGATAGGCTGAGTTTCAGTTGTAACATCTGCAAGGAAATGTTCTTTTGAAATGCAACGTCATATTTCTAATTTGCATTGTTCAATTCCTCAATATGCTCCAATGATTTTCATTCAAATCAAACTTATTTTCCACTTTATTTTCAAGTGTGCATTCTCTTACATTTTTCTTTTATTTAAATCTTTCCTGCTAGTGTATTTCTTTTATAGTCAAGGAAGAGCTTTGCTGAGTAGGGATTTTATTTTTCCTGGATGTAGTCATGTACTATGTACCTATTTCAAAGCAACATTGGGGCTGCTGCTTCCTTGCAAACTCAGTGTAAGGTAAACAGAGGTGTATAATCAACATGCCCCATCCCACTCACTGCATCTAATCTTAAATGAAGTGGTGATTTTGTTCCAGTCTAACGGCATCCAGTGTTTCTCACACCTTAATTTGATTGTGTACAGTTAACCTCATCCTCATAGGAGATGGCATTTTAAAAGAAAACACTTCTCATATAATTTGAAAATAGCAAAGTGCCCACCAGGACTATTAGAAAGTGTGCTATAATAGTCAAAAGTTATACTATGTATGTGATTTTGCAACTAATTAGTTGTCTGAGCTAGATTTGTCATCTCTTTGAGTCACATGCATTTCATCTATAAAAATAAGACTGGACTGGATAATTTCTGTGTTATGTTATTTAATTACCATTTATTGGAACCTGCCAAATGCCAAGTCACATGCTGAGTGTTAATCTTATAGAGATAGATGACATGATCCCAGCTTCAAGGATTGTGACATCTGGTAGGGGAGACAGACACAAACAAATAATAATAACTCAATATAATCATCTCTAATGACTCTTCCAGTTAAGAATCAAATGAAAGTTTCCCTTTTCCTCATAATGTGTGTGTGTGTGAGAGAGGGAGAGCCCTTGCACATCCTCATATAGGAGAAAATTAATGCAGAAAAGTTCAAATAGAGATAGACTTTACATGGATAATCATCAATTAAGGAAGAGCTATCATACAAGACACAAGAATAATACAGTTTACTCATTGGATTTTATTTACAGTTAGTCTTCCATATGGAGAGAGGCAATCTGTGGGAAGTCCCCAGAACCCTTGATGAAACTGAGTAACCAGAGTGAAAAAATGTTTCCACTTAATGTCATAATTATTGTCATTCCTGAAATCACCTGGATTCTCATTCTCTGGAATGTCTCACACCATCACGATCACCCAGGATATGACTTTCTTGGTGACTGTTTTCCTGATATGCAGGAAGGAAATTTGAGGATTCTCTGATAACAATCACATAGGAGGGTATCAAGTCCCAGGATTCAAACTCAGAACCTCTGACAACTGTGTCAGCTACTTACTAAATGTGTATTTGGTCTAAAATATGTTTGCCATAGGCAATTCACTTGATCCCTCTGGGTACTCTTTTTTTTCATTGAACTGTAGTGACCACTTATGTCTACGTCAATTGTAGAGTTGGAACCTTCAAAATGCTTGCACTTTTTACAGTTTCACAAATGCCAGATGAGGCTATATATATTGTGAATTAAAATGATAAGAGTGTGAGTGTTGGAAATGAGAAGTTTCAATGAATAAAGATAGCCATATCAGTTCAGATCTGTTGGGGCCTTGGAAATTACTTATTCCACATTTTCATTTTACAGATGAGGAACAAGGGCCCTTGGAGACTTGCACCATATTCTACTTACACTTATTTCAGCTAAGTACTAAGAATTAGAAGTAACAATTAATCATGAAGATATTCTTGAGCTCAGGAATGTTTATGTCCTGAATGTAATAACTGTTTCAATCGTCTTCTGCTATTTCTACAGTGAGTATTTATATATTCTAATTCACTGGATTATTCCTTTCTAGATTTAGCTTTCTCCTCAGAAAAATGTACTCTCTCAGGAAAAGATATCTCTTGGGACAATAAGGCATTAACATTTCTTTTTAAACTTTAAATTTGTAAGTATGCATTTTGGAAATATCTAGGCTTCTGAATTCTGATGACTGTAGATTTCCTCCAGATTCCTTTAAGCATCTGCTCTTGAAAGAGTGACATCTTTGCTTTGTTGAGAGAAAGAGCCTACCTCTACACTGAATCAAGCATTTCCAACCTGCCCTTGCAATCCCATGAACTACAGCATGCCAGGCTTCCCTGTCCTTCACCATCTCCATACTTGTATTAGGAGAGCCGATATTGTAGCGATGTCAATTTTTGCAACTGATCTGGTGTTTCAATAGAATACAAACAACATCACAAAAACACTTTCTATAATTTACACAGAAGTAAAATATACAGAAGAATATACAGGTGCTCTTGAATAAAAGAGAATAAAGTGGAAGAACTTGTGGTACCAGATATTGAGACTCATCATAAAGTTACAATAATTAACACAATGTTATATTGATACTTGGTTATTCAAATAGACTAATGGAACTGATGTTTTAAAAGGTCTTCATAAAGGAAATGCTCACTGTAGAAATAGCAAAACATATAAGACACAAACGATTGAAACAGTTATTGACCTAAACATTCCTGAACTCAAGAAATATCTTCATGATTAATTGTTACTTCTAATTATTAGTACTTGGCTGAAACATGTGCAGGTAGAATATGGTACAAGTCTCCAAGGGCCTGCCCTCATTCCACCCATAGACAGTTTTAAGATAGAAAAGTTGCAATAGTTGTTAGGAGACAATTGTCTATGTCTCCCTCATTTCTGTTCTTCCTTGAAGCAGAAACATGAGCTACTCTTTATTCCAGAATATTTTCAAGGATTTTCATGTGGTGAAGAGCTTCGGAAATGAGTAAGGGAAGGCTTGTAGGTCATTAAGAAATATTCAAGTTCCCTAAACTCAGCATTCCTGTTCTATAAGGTGCCTAAGTGTATGCAGGTGTCACCTGGCACTTTTCTGCCCTTTGGGAGGCAGGCCTCAGGAAACCTATGCAAATGGCTGGCACACAGAATGTGAGGCAGAAACTGTCCTTCACTGCTCTAATAGATGACCTCACTGACCCAACGTCAGCTCCAGCACCCATAAACTGTGGGAAGTTAACTTAATAGGTTGTAAGCAAAATCTCAGATCCTCCCCAGTTCTCCATAGTAGTTATGGTGACATTCACCAACATGCTTTCAATCAGAAAGAACTAATCCCATTCCTATTTAGTAAAAATGGGTTCACAAATAGGCATGTGATGCTGAACTAGCCAAGTCAATGTGTGGGACAGTATGAGAGAAGTCTTCCTGGATGGTTATAAATCAAAAAGGAGAGAGGAAATCAAGCATGATCCTTGTAAACATTTCAGCCATCTTACTTCAACCCTGGGAATGACAGAAACCGCACATGCAAGAATGCAGGAACAAAATTGCGGAGATAAGAAATGATTCCTGCCATAAGGAGCTTAAGTCAAGTTACCCAACTGCTACTATGTTAGAGAATGCATTTTTTTTTTAATTGCTTCAGGTGCTTTGCTTCAGGTTGATCTGTTTACTCTTATCCAGATGTACCCTGCTGGCCTGGCTGCCTATGAGCAGTGTCTTCTACTGACTCACAGTATATTTCCTCTTTACCCACTAAAATGAGACTTCTGTTCCTACTACTATCCTGGCATACATTTCCAATTACTTTTTTCTGTTTTAGTTTTTGTTATGATATACACACAGAAGAGTGAAGGCAAAAGGAAAAGGGGCAGCAGATAATGAGATGGTAAGATAGCATCACCAGCTCTGTGGACATGAATTTAAGCAAACTCTGGGAGACGGTGGTGGACAGAGGAGCCTGCATGCTGCAGTTCATGGGGTTGCAGAGAGTCAGACCTGACTTAGTAACTGAACAACGATAACATTACCTTCAGAATAGAAGGTAAAACTTATAAGTACGATTTAAAAATTAAAAATAAAGCAAACCGAAATCACCACCCACATTGATAATAAAATATTGACAGCATCCAACAGGGACCTCTTCACAAGCACAATCCCTCCCTGCCAACTACTCTTAAAGATGACTACTCTTTAAAATTTTCTCATAAACATTTTCCTGCTTTTCTTTATAGTTTCACCCGCTATACATGCATCCCTAATCAACAAGTTTAGCTTTGCCTGTTTCTGAACTTTACATAAGTGAAATCATACTCTATGCATTATTTTACCTAGCCTCTTTGTCCATTTCCATGTGACACAATTTATTATGTAAAGCTTCCTTTTTTTTTTTTTTGGCTTGCATTATTGCCTAGCACTCTATTTCATAAATACACCACTATATACGTATGTATGTCCATCCATACACAGAAATGGACAAAGAAGTTGGGCAAAAAATAATGCATAGAGTACAATTCCACTTTTATAAAGTTCAGAAACAGGTAAAGGTAAACTAGTTGACTTTTGAGTTGTTTTAATTTGGAACAGAGACTAAAAATTTGGACATCTACATTCTTATAAAGATATCTTAGCACCCATCTCCAAAATACTTTCTAGGTTATATACAGAGAGGGGAACTTCTGGATCATAAAACATGTTTATTTTCAATTTTACTATAGCAAGCATCTTTTTTTAGTGCCATACCAATGAATCCTTCCACTAAAACTATCTGATATTGTCCATTATAATACATTCTTGAAACATTTGGTGTTGTTAAACTTTTAAACTTTGCCTAAACAATTGAGAAGACAGCCTCATGTTTTTTTAATTTGCATATTTCTGATTACTAATGAAATTAAAGATCTCTGTATGTCTTTCTGGCTATCTGGATGAATTCTATTGTGATCTGCCTGTTTAAATATTTTGCCTGTTTCTTTATTGAGTTGTCTGCTTTTTAAAGTTTATTTGTAGGAGCTCTTTACATATTCTGTGTACTTATTTCAGACACTGGTACCAATATTTTCTTCTAACATCTGTGGCTTTCATTTCTTAATAGTGTTGGAATGATATAAGTTCAAATTTTTAATACAAATTCATCACATTTTCCTTTATGATGCTACTTTCTGGTACTGGTTTAATAGACCTTAAATCTTAATGAGGTCAAGAAGACATTCTATTTTTAAAAAGCTTTAAAACTTGACTTCTATACTTTTTTCATTCACATGAAATTCATTCTGTGCATGTTGTATAATAAAAGATCAGCCTTTGTCTCAACATCATTAATCTTTACTTACCTGTGATGCCATGTCCGTTATAAATCAAGTGTCCATTTATGTGGAGATTTGTTTCTAAACTCCTTACACTCTTCATCCAAGAGATGATGAGATCATAGTTCAACATAAAAGGCAAAGCTGTGCTGTTTATTTACTAGAGTAAGGGAGAGATTTGTTCTCAGAGAACAATCTCTGAAAGAACAGACTTGACTTATTTGGGGTTTTTGGAAAATGTGGACTTTCAGAAACTTAAGAGAATTGACATAATCTGGAAATGCATGCTTAACTCAGGTAAGACTGTTATTGACTGATTGGCACTCAGAGGTTGTTAGAGTACATACATCACAAACTGGGGGACTTTCAGATGATAAGGATGATACCAAATTTGTTGGCCTACAAAAGTGTGCTCACTAAGGCAGATTTTTGTTGCTTATTTGGACAAGCTTAGAATTGGTTGTTTTCACGGTTACATAATAATTTATCTTTTCCTTTATGAAAACTTCTTAAAACATCAGTTCCATTAGTCTATTTGAATAACCAAGTATCAATATAACATTGTGTTAATTATTGTAACTTTATGATGAGTCTCAATATCTGGTACCACAAGTTCCTCCACTTTATTCTCTTTTATTCAAGAGCACCTGTATATTCTTATCTATTTTACTTCTGTGTAAATTATAGAAAGTGTTTTTGTGATGTTGTTTGTATTCTGTTGAAACACCAGATCAGTTGCAGAAAATTGACATCGCTACAATATCGGCTCTCCTAATACAAGTATGGAGATGGTAAAGGACAGGGAAGCCTGGCATGCTGCAGTTCATGGGATTGCAAAGACTCAGACATGACTGAGCGACTGAACAACAGATTCAAGTATATGATGTAATTTTTTTTCCACTCACTAATATCTTCCTTCATGTCACTCAAAATGTTTCAGGTTTTCTTCATCTTGTGCATCTTTTGCTAGCTTTATTCTGAGGTACAGCCTATTGTTTTATAATACAGTGAATGGCATATTTATTTTCTAACTGCTTGTTTTCAATTCTTTTAACTTTTCTGTCTTAATCTTGCCTTTTACTTCACCAGTTGAGACCTCTGGCACCATGGTGAATAGAAGTGATGAGAGCCAGAATTGCCCTGGCCACATTTTAGACTACATTTCCTAGTTTCTTTTTGTAATATCATATGACTGGACATATGACTGAATCTTTGTCAACGGAACTTAGGGAAAATTTTAGCTTTCTACTTCCAGGATTTATTCATCAAATAATTACATGTACTCTTTCCAGTTCTGCCTCTCTTTCTCTATTTGCCAGAGGGAGACCACTCTGAGAACCCACAGGAGAGCAAGCAGCAAGATGAAAGGAGCCTAGGTACCTGATGCCATAATGATTGCCATATGATCGGGAGTACTCACACCGCACTGCCGCAGATGGAGGACTGAACTTTATTGTCACTTAGTTTTTGGATCTTACATGTTATATGACCTCGAGAGTGTTGCCTTAATTACATGCATGCTAAGTTGCTTCAGTCATGTCTGACTCTATGAGAACCCATGGACTGTAGCCTGTCAGGCTCCTCTGTCCGTGGGACCCTCCAGGCAAGAATACTGAAGTGGGTTGCCGTGCCCTCTTCAGGGGATCTTCCCAACCCAGGGATCAAACCCATGTCTCAAGTCTCGTGCATTGGCAGGGGGGTTCTTTGCCACTAGGGCCACCTGGGAAGCTCTCTTAATTACATATGTTTATTTTATTAATTTCAGTCTTTCTTCCTTTCTATTGTATCCATTTAGAGAAAGATGAGATCAATATCCTTCAGGAAGTAGTGAACACCTAGATGAATGGCTATTACATGGCTTCTAGTAGGTAGAATACAGGACTGTAGGAATCAAAGAGTGATAAGAGTATCCTCATCACCCATGACACATCTAAGGAATTCATACTTTATGTCTCTGCAACATGAATCCAAGTCTAAAGATCCTCTTTAGTATCAGGCAAGGGGTTATATGAAAGGAGTGGTAGACAAAGAAGATGCCATCTTTCACAGTTTACAGAGACTGAGAGAGAGAGGAAAAATAAAATAGTAATAATATAACAGTACAGGCTGTTATAAAAACACGGAGAAGATTCTAAGTCAAATATAAATACACACACAGTACACACACATTCATGGGCTTCCCAGGTGGCTCAGTAAAGAATCTGTCTGCCAAGCAAGAAACACAAGTTCGACCCCCGGATTGGGAATATACCCTAGAGGAGGGCATGGAAACCCACTCCAGTACTCTTGCCTGGGAAATCCCATGGATAGAGGAGCCTGGCGGGCTACAGTCCATGGGGTCACAAAAGAGATGGACATGATTTAGCCAGTAAACAAAAGCAACACACACACACACACACACACACATACATGTATGTCTTTTGTGTGTGGGCAAGGGTGAGGTAGGGATTGAAAGAGAATTAGAAGAATTAGAAGAGGCAGAATAAATTTCCAGGGAGAGGTAATGACCGAATTTGCAGAAAGGAGTTAATCATGCGGGCTGAAGATGAGAGTCATACTGGACAAGGAGATGTACAGATTTCCACTTCCAGTAAGTGGAACAGAGTTTTAAAAGGAAAAGAAATGTGCCAGAAGGTTAGGCTGCAGAGGAAGACAGAAGACAAAGCAGAAGCCTTTAATGCCAAAGGTACCTGGAGGTAATAGGAAGTCATCAAAGGGTTTTAAGCAGAAGAAGAAGGTGGTTCCCTGAACACTGAGCAAAATGAACTGAGAATACCCATTCACGCAAAACTTGTCCTCATCCACCCAGAAAAGAAAAACCCTCCTTTTGACAAGGAACCCATATCTTCAAAAGCTTCTGGAGACATTCCAGTGTAATACTCCAAGTTCAGAAACATTGTTCTTAGAAGAGAGAGAGGAGAAGAAGAGAGAAGAGAGAAAACTGCACTTTTGAGAGAGTTACTGTGTTTCTTACTTTTTGGAGGGGGAGAGAGAGAACAGATTTTGGGATAATCAGGCCCTGATTACAGAGACAGAGGGTATAATTGCCTCAGTAATGAGTTGTTTTAGGAACTAGGGTTTCTATTAAGAAAAGAGGACAAGAAAAACGAAAGGAAACTCCTCCTGAGCTGGAATACTGGGTACTCAGTTTTGCAAAGAATCAAAAATTAGTGATATCAAGGACAACATTTTGCTAAGAGATTATTCTCGGGAAATTGATAATTAATTAATCGGATCACTAACATGCACTTGCTAATTATCTCTTAGTTAAAAGTTACTCCATTTGGGGAACCATTAAGGAACACTTAACTCATGGAGAAAGAACACTTTCTCATTATCTTTGGGATTTCAAATTAAAAGCCTGGATGCCTTAAAAATCTCCTTCCGTTGAATGTGTGCTCCTTTGGACTTTTTATTTTTATCACTGACTATTCCATTCTTGGTATTCATGTAGCACTTTTCCACAAGAAATCTTTGTGACTGCCTGAACCGGCAGGATTGTGAATGTACAAGTTAATAAAACATTGTGGATTGCAGAAAGCATGAGATTTTAGTCCAAGGAACTTTGAATTCCAATCCTGCCACTTACTTGTGGCCCAAGGCAATGAAACTTCTCTGAGGCTCAGTTTGCTCACCTGTGAACTGGCAACATAAGGACCCTGATAGAATTTTCTTACTGAGTTTCTTTGATAAATGATTCTCAGCCCAAGCCAGATAATAGCATCACTTGATAAGCTTTCTGTAAAGACTTTTGATAGGGTCCCATCTTCTGAAATTCTGATTGAATGGACCAGGTAATATTTTTCAAAAACTTCTCAAGTGATTCAAATGTACAGAAACCTGGGCAAACACTGCCTTCAACCAGGCAATTCCAGCCACACATAGGAAACTACATGCAGAATAAAATGGGCATCAGGCCTCATTGCACAGTGCTGTTTGCACTGACCCAGTAAACAGAGCAGACAGATAGGTAAGAGGCTTTTTTTGGTCTGTCTGTTGGTGACATTCAAATGGCACAGCAGCAGGAAAGGAAGAGGGGTCTCCATTTCAGACTAGCAAAGCTTTATTCACTTGAGATGAGAATATGACAAATAGAGTAAGGGTGGATGGAGCCTGATCCTTTTACCCCACATGTCATGGTAGAACCTGGGAAGAGCAAGCAAAATGTCTAGTATTGCTGCCTTTGAACCCCATCCTCTTCTTTCTGCAATATGAGCTCTGGAAGAAAGTTCTTTCTCTTACCTGAAGGCCTAGAAAAGCCTCCCTTATTAAGAACGAAAACAAGTATTTTGTGACTGTTTGTTCAGAGTTGGGAATTCTGGTAAGCCTGTGCATAGCATTTAAGTCTCAAGCATCAGTCTATAAAGAGGACCTGCCTACTTTCAGTGAGAGTGAGAAGACTTGAAAGTAAAGCCTGAGACATAAAACAGACTTCTTCCGGTCTGCCACACAACAATCTCCCAGTTGCTAGACTACTCAGGCCAACTTGAGGCCAAGTGGTTCTTAACATTTATGTGTGTTAGTCTCTTCACTTGTGTCTGACTCTTTGCAACCCTGTGGACTATAACCCACCAGGCTCCTCTGACCATGGAATTCTCCAGGCAAGAATATTGGAGTGGGTTGCCATTCCCTTCTTTGGGAGATCTTTCTGATCCAGAGATTGAACCCAGGTCACTTGCATTGCAGGCAGATTCTTTACCATTTGAGCCACAGGAGACATACTTGCTGCTGCTGCTGCAAAGTCGCTTCAGTTGTGTCCGACTCTGTGCAAACCCAGAGATGGCAGCCCACCAGGCTCCCGCGTCCCTGGGATTCTCCAGGCAACAACATTGGAGTGGGTTGCCATTTCCTTCTCCAATGCATGAAAGTGAAAAGTGAAAGTGATGTCTCTCAGTCGTGTCCAACTCTTAGTGACCCCATGGACTGCAGCCCACCAGGCTCCTCCACCCATGGGATTTTCCAGGCAAGAGTACTGGAGTGGGGTGCCATTGCCTTCTCTAGGAGACATACTTACCCATATACAAACCCACAAAGATAAGCTTATTAGGTTTTAAAAATCAGAAAGATAATGTTCAACAATAAAATATAAAATATAAGCATGTAGAAATGTAAAAATGCAAATGAGGCACAGACTCCTGAGTCTCACCTCAAAATTCCTGATACAGTAGGTCTTCAGAAAATCCTGATACAGTAGGTCTTCAGAAGGACTCTCTTATTTGCATCTCTAACACGTTTTCAAATGAGGCTGATGCTGCTGGTCCAGGGACCATTCTTTGAGATCTATTCTCCTAGGTCACTAGTCCAGTGAATCCTTCCAATTGGGTTATCAAGGATCAGATATGTTTGCTTCCAGATATCTTTCTGAGTCTCCTCTTTTTAATATGATATAATTAAATATTAGGTAACTAATGAAATACAAATGTAAATCAAATCTCTGTTTCTCTCTGGATGATAAGTAGCATATTTTGGAAAACTCCATAAGGTATGTTGCTTTAAAAAAATGTCAGGTTAGTTGCTCGTCAGGTAAAAGACTCAGGTGGGGAGAGAGAATTATAAAAGCTTTTAATTCTTGCATTCAGAGTGCTTCACAAGTGTCTTATAATATCTTTGTTTCACTGTAAAGATACTGAAACTACAAAAAGGCTTAGTGGGCACTACTACAAAATATGATCTATTTAATGTGTATGTATGTACATATATTAAAATTGAAAAAGTGTTTCTGAAAAACTTTCTGAAAAGATATACATATTTTTATTCTCTTTAATTCATACACTTCCTTTATTATTATTTAATTCAGAAGTCAACTGACCTGTAAAAACTAAACTCAGATCATACTAAATTTTTGCCTGCATAAGAACCATGGAGATTTCTCTTCATTTTAAGGCAAATAGAAACATAAGTTAACTTGAAAGGCATGAATGTATTCTGTAGCAAAAGAGAAAATATAGCCATGTTCGGAGGACTTAGAAGACTTTCACACACACACACACACACACACACACACACACACACACACAAGCACGTAGTATATCTCTGTATTTCTGTCTAAATTGCAAGTATTGTTACATAGGCTTTTTAAAAAATAAATTGCTTCATAAAGCAACTGTACTCCAGTAAAAATTAACAAATAAGTAAATTGCTTTTTCCTTTACCAAATATTTAATTAGATGAAAGATTTTAATAATCTTTAAATGCTATCATTTTATATTTGTTTATCATAGTGCAGTTTCTCCTTTACTATTGTTAATAAAAAAGTTATTAATAATACTACTACTAATAATTTATTATTATAAATGATACTTGAAGACTTCAGAAAGCACTTTTTTCCTGTATTCAAAGTTGGATATTTATCTAAAAATCCATTCCACCCATCAGTAGCCATGTTGCATTACTCAGTTGTGTCCCTCTCTTGGCAATCCCATGGAATATTGCCTACCAGGTTCTTCTGTTCATGGGATTTCCCAGGCAAGAATACTGGAGGAGGTTGTCATTTCCTCCTCCAGGGGATCTTCCCAACCTAGGGATCAAACCCGTGTCTCCAGCAGCTCCTGCATTGCTGGTGGATTCTTTACCACTGTGCTACCTAGTAAGCTCCATATTTAATAATGCTATCTAATTAATTGTATTGTGATTATTTCTGATATCTTACTGTTAAAGTCTTTCCTTATGACCATATCTTATTCTGCCTTAAAAATTCCTGGTAATTCTTAAAGCACCAAATGGCACATTCCCTCCACCTTAAGGACTTAGAACTCTACTAGAACTTAGTTCTAGTTTAGTACTAAATATTTGGTAAATACTTAATTTTGTATATTTATTTATAGTTTATGTTAAATCAAACTCTATATTTTATCTGGGCAAATTTTCCTTAATGTTTATTTAGAAGGAAAAAAATCAAGATTTTTAAAAATTATGAATAATTAGATTCATATGAGAGGGAAAACCCCTACTCATTATTAGAATATATTATAAAGTCATAATGTGATATTAGCATAAGAATATATATTTCAGGGAGGGGGGTTCAGGATTGGGAACATGTGTATACCCGTGGTGGATTCATGTTGATGTATGGCAAAACCAATACAATAATGTAAAGTAAAATAAAGTAAAATAAAAAAAAAGAATGTATATTTCAGTGAAACAGAATAATTTATTCAGATGTAGACCACATTATAGATAAAGATAGCTTACAGAAAAAAAAGAGAAGCATTGAAAATCAAACGTAGAAAATGTACTAATCAGTGCATAGAATTGGGAAACATGTTTGCCATTTGGATAAGAATAATTTAGATTCCTACTCATACTGTGAATTCTTAACTTCTAGAGTTAAACCTTTAAAAATATTTGTAAAGACAGAATAAAATCATGGTTAAATATAAGTACAAGTGTATTTTATGAACTTGCATAGGGAAATAGATAACAGTTTTTATATTTTCATACAGTTAAAGTACAAAATGAATAGCAGTAAACAAGACTAAAATAACCTTGGAAAACCCATTTCTGAAAATTTGACAGAAGCATATACTTACTGATAAAGATCTACCAAAATTAATACAAAAAAGAAACTAAACTAAATGGAGGGAAAATAAACATAACAAAAAGGGAAACAAAGTTAGCTCACACACAGGGCAATATGTTCCTCTCACTTGTAATCAGAAAAGGCAATCTAAAATGAGATATAACTTTGAACTACCAACTTTAAAACATTTTAATGACAATTCATAAAATTATCCAGTGCAGTGAAATAGGCACGTCTAACAGCTACGTTTTGAACTCTTTGAAAAGCAAATTTCAATAATGTATAAAAGTATTCATTTATAGTTATTTATATTTTGGGAAAATAATTCTAAATAATTTAGTAAGAAATATGGATTTATAAAGGAAAACCTGTTCCTGTACCTGATTTTCATGCTCCCTTTCCATAGGGTGGGGTTGTTTCTGGAAAGTGAATTCCTAGCCCATTTTGCATTTAGATGGAGACATCTGGCTAAGTTCCAATGATCGAAATGAGTGTAAAATTAATCTAAGCTACTCCAAGTATTCCAGATTCTCTAGGTTCCAAGCTTAGATTCCCTAGTGTATCACCTTAAACAAGTTATCTAACACTTTATACCTCAGTTCCTTCATCTGTAAAGTGAATTGTATCATAGTGGCTACCTCATAAGTTTAAGCATTAAAAATAAGTGAATACATACTAGATTCTTAGACCAAGAGTCAGGAGACAGCAGTTCAGAGAAGAATAAACATTACCAAGTGCATCAAGAATGCCAATATAAGGGTTCAGCCCAGAGCAGATGTTGTGCGTCTTGGTTTATAGGGGACAAGCCATGGGTCTCAAACTAAAGGAGATTCAGACTTCCCAGGGTACAGCCTCCCTGCTCCTGAAAGTCAGCATAGCAATGCTGAGATTATTAGGCAGTGTTCCCAGTGTTATGGACTCTGTGTTTTGATCCAGCAGACCCTCTCAAGGCCATCTGGTCTATCGTAGACCTGGGAAGACCAGCCGCTCTGACCCCTTCAGGAACTCTAACAAAGGTCATCTAATTGCAGTTTTTCAAGAAGTTTGGTTCAAGTGGGCCTTAGGAAGCATCATTATGAACAAAGCTAGTGGAGGTGATGGAATTCCAGTGGGGCTATTTCAAACCCTGAAAGGTAATGTTGTGAAAGTGCTGCACTCAATATGCCAGCAAATTTGGAAAACTCAGCAGTAGCCACAAGATTGGAAAAGGTCAGTTTCATCCCAATCCCTAAAAAAAGAAATGACAAAGAATGCTCTAACTATAGCAGAATTGCACTCACACACTAGCAAAGTAATGCTCAGAATTCTCCAAGCCAGGCTTCAACAGTATGTGAACCATGAACTTCCAGATGTTCAAGCTGGTTTTAGAAAAGGCAGAGGAACCAGAGATTAAATTGCCAACATCTGTTGGATCATTGAAAAAGAAGAAAGTTCCAGAAAAACACCTATTTCTGCTTTATTGACTATGCCAAAGCCTTTGACTGTGTGGATCACAACAAACTGTGAAAAATTCTGAAAGAAATGGGAATACCAGACCACCTTACCTGCCTCCTGAGAAATCTGTTGCAGGTCAAGAAGGAGTAATTAGAACTGGACAGAATTTGAACAGACAGGTTCCAAATCGGGAAAGGAGTATGTCAAAGCTGTATATTATCACCTGCTTATTTAACTTATATGCAGAGTACATCATGAGAAATCCCGAGCTGGATGAAGCACAAGCTAAAATCAAGATTGCTGGGAGAAATATCAATAACCTTAGATACGTAGATGACACCACCCTTATGGCAGAAAGCAAAGAAGAACAAAAGAGCCTCTTGATGAAAGTGAAAGAGGAGAGTGAAAAAGTTGGCTTAAAGCTCAACATTCAGAAAACTAAGATCATGGCATCAGGTCCCATCACTTCATGGGAAATAGATGGGGAAACAGCGGAAACAGTGACAGAGTACATTTTTGGGCTCCAAAATCACTACAGATGGTGACTGCAGCCATGAAATCAAACAACACTTGCTCCTTGGAAGAAAAGTTATGACCAACCTAGATAGCATAATAAAAAGCAGAGACATTACTTTACCAACAAAGATCTGTCTAGTCAAAGCTATGGTTTTTCCTGTAGTCATGTATGGATGTAAGGGTTGGACTATAAAGAAAGCTGAGCACTAGAGAATTTATGTTTTTGAACTGTGGTGTTGGAGAAGACTCTTGAGAGTTCCATGGACTGCAAGGAGATCCAACCAGTCCATCCTAAAGGAAAGCAGTCCTGAATATTCATTGGAAGGACTGATGCTGAAGCTGAAACTCCAACACTGTGGCCACCTGATGCGAAGAACTGACTCATTTGAAAAGATCCTAATGCTGGGAAGGATTGAAGGTGGGAGAAGAAGGGGACAACAGAGGATGAAATAGTTGGATGGCATCACTGACTCAATGGACTTGAGCTGGAGTAAACTCCAGGAGTTGGTGATGGACAGGGAGGCTTGGCGAGCTGCAGTCCATGGGGTCGCAAAGAGTAGGACACAACTGACCAACTAAACTGAACTGAAGGAGTTTGGATAGGAATTCATGTAAGGTTCCCTGATGGTCAGATGTTATTTATGTAATGTAAGTAATGGCCTGTGGCTAGAAATTGAGATAGGAAGACAGCTAAAGCGAAACCATAAGAAAACACCCCTATTGTACCTAACATAACGTTTGTCTTGAGGAAATTAATATATTTTAAAAATTATTTTTTTAACTACCACTTATATAGCACTTAGCATACAAAAAGTTTTAATCTAAGAATTCTACTTACATTAACCCATTTAATCTTCATAGCAAAGCAGTGGGGGGATATTCTGTTATTACCCATATTTTACCGATGAGCTTAAATAACTTGCCTAAGGTCACACAGATGGTAAATAATAAAACTGTAATTTCTACCCAGATAATATAATTCCTTAGTCTGTTGTCTGAGCTGCTAAGCTCTTCTGACTCTCTCATTATGCGAAAGGAGAGATGGCCATTAAGGCTATTTTTAACACTACTTTATATTAGTGTAGCATAGTTTTAAATTTACATACAGCAGTCACAACGATTAGCCACAGATTCTCACCATCATCCCAGGAAGTAGATAAGACTGTTATTAATTCTTATTTTCCATAAGAAAAAAATTGAGACTCAGAGAATCAAAGTAACATTCAGAGGAACACAAATCTGAAATTCAGATCCCAGTTATTTGACTATTGATCCATTATTCTTTTATTCATTCCATACTAGTTTTCTCAGTTCTCTTTTTTACTTTAGGGAAAATTTAAAATCATAATTTTTTTCCATTCCCCCAAATGTTGGCAGAATGATTAAATCAGAGATGAACTTTTTTTTTTTTAAGCCCAGAAAGTTAAGCAATTCTCAAAATTACTAGGAATGTTTGATTTCAGTCTTTCTAGGTAATCCATTTACTTATTAAGAATCAGTAGGGCTTTTGAAGGTAGAACATGGCAGTCCCTTTTCCCTTCATCTTCAGCCAGCACATTGAATTGCTTTTTTTTTTGCCAGCTAGTAAGGAAAGCATGTTGGAACAGTGTAAAGGCAGGGATTGAAAAATTGGGGAAGGAGACCCTGGGGCTGTAAGAAGAGGCCTGGGTTCAAGTCCCATATGAGCTCCCCATGTACTAGGGTAGCCTCAGCAAATCACTCACCCCTTTAGACCTCAGTTCCCTCATCTGTTGAGTCTGGGTTTTAGACCAGGTACTTGCTGAGAGATTCCCTCTCAACTTCCCAATTCCTTTGGTGGCTTTAACTCTTCTTTTCTTTCCATGAGATTTTGGACATGTTGGGCCTCAATTGCCTTTTTTGTAAACTTAGAGTCATGATATTTATCATGACCATCTCTCTGGATTGATGAATGCATCCAAAAGAATGCTAAGTACAAATGCCATTAAAAACAAAATATGTTTTATAACAGGCAAATACTTAATACCATTAACTAAGCAGAAAAAATAGTTAATAATTCAGCCAGTGGAAGTGTTGCTACTGATCTACATAAAGCCATTAATGGGTTAAATGCTTGGACATCTGGTGAAATACTAGCCTCAGCTGTTTAAGTGACATCTTTCTTGGGTCAAATTTCTCTCCTCTCTCCAGTCCATCTGCTCACAGCTTGTCGTGATAAACACTTCTGAGTTACAAAGCAAAGAATACACAGCAACAAGAGAGGGATAGCATCTTGGATCTTAACTAGACAATAATATCAGAACAAAAACAGCACCCAGTCATCTACTTTTCATTGCCCCAACCCTCCCCCACACTCCCCACCTCTGTCCCCACCCTTCTTTGCTTCTTGTGTCGCAGCCACATGTCAGGCTGGAGACAAGTTGAAGGTAAGAAATCAAAGCCACCTGGGAGTGACTGAAGAGAGACAGGCCTAATGGGTAAGGATAATGCTAGGCGGAAAATCCAGCTGACACTTGCTCTCGGTCCAATGAAAGTAGAATGTGTTAAGTGATTGATACTCCCTAGAATAGAATTATCTCAGTGTAGTGTCCTGTGGATCAGGACACTTGACTTCTGCAGGCACTGTGGTGATTTATTCTGAGATTTCAGCAAGAAGAGCTGAATGTCCAGCCTCATTTTCTTCATTGGTAAAAGCAAGTGGTTTTTGGTGGTAGCAATAAACAGCTGCATCACTGTTCTTATTAGACATGAGTAAAGAGACTCTGACAGAGCTTGGCATGTAGTAGGTAGCAAACATATTGTATTAACTGAATCTGGCATACTGGAAAGAGCACCATACTAAGTTCTTACGTGCCCAACTGAAGACTTTGACCTTTCTTTAGAACTTTAGGAATAATCTGAAGTTTCAGAGGAAAGAAGTGTAACCATTATTATTGAGGTTAATATTCTTGACTCTTATGGAAATTGATAGAATGATTTAAATGTTCTGTAATTCTCTCCCTGCTCTGATGTTCTGAAGTCCATGCTGCTGCTTTGAATTACTTTTAAAACCAGAGTTGTGTCATTCCATATGCATTCCATGTGAATAAGCACATTCCCCCAAGCTACTTCCTTTAGCCTTGAAGTCACTATCAAAATGACCTTAGAATAATTAAATAGATTATGGTGCATCCACACAGTGTTGACAGTGGTTATTTCATAATGTTGCAATGTCAGATGTACAAAAACTATCTTTAACTATAGTTTCTTATTCAATTCTCATGAACATTCATTGCTTAAGTACTAAAAATAATAAAAGAAAAAGTGTTGTTCAAGCCAGGAAGAATGGAAGGAACAATGTTAGCAAGAATCAGAGTACAAGCTATAAGTAACTCCACATTTACCATATACAAAAAAAAAAAAAATGAAATTTTGCCAACAAATACCTTCTTTATCAATAAGGTCATCTGTCACTTTCCATTGGGAGAAAAAAGAGTATGTGTTCTATAACAAAGCCTAGAAGAATCCATGTCCTCTTTCTGAGGTTTCACTTAAGCATCATCTCTCTTCATTGATTCTTTTGACCAACAACCATTACACTGGACCCACCGTGGCCCAAGTGTTGTGCTAGGATATCAGGACATATAAATGAAAAAGATGGCTTCTACTTTCAAGGATATGAAGTAATTGAAATTGTCTCATACACACACACACAAACTGCTGGTGGGAGAATTTTGGTACACTCATTTTAGAAGGCTTCCATGGTGGCTCAGATGGTAAAGAAACCGTCAGCAATGCAGGAGACCCAGGTTCAATCCCTGGGTTGGGAAGATACCCTGTAGAAGGGAATGGCAGCCCACTCCAATATTCTTGCCTAGAGAATTCCATGAACAGAGGAGCCCTGCAGGCTACAGTCCATGGGGTCACAAAGCGTCAGACACAACTGAGTAACACTCACTTTCATTTTTAAAAAGCAGTTTGATCAGGTTTTATACTTCAAGATGAGATTTTGTATTTTAGGACCTAGCATTTCTATACCTAAATATTCTTGAACAAAGGTAAATACTGTATGTGTGCACCTACTAGTCACATGAAAGCACGTACACAGCAGCATTGCTTACAATAGAAAGAAATAAACCAGACGCAACTCAAATATACTCACATGAATGAACTACAGTTGCATGGATCAGTAGTAATGAATTTCAAAAGCATAACATCAAATAAAAAAGAAATCACAGAAGACTATGTATAATAGGGTTTCATTTATATATGGATCAAAAAAGCTAAACAATATATAATTAGGGACACATGTATCTGTGGCGAAACTTATAAAAGAAGAGAATAAAGAATAATTAACGTTCAGGATAGTGGAAACTCTGGATGAGGGGGAACAAGATTCTTAATAGATGAAGAGCTGATTCAAATGTATTCTTTTAATGGCTGAGTAATACTCCATTGTGTATATGTACCACAGCTTTCTTATTCATTCATCTGCTGATGGACATCTAGGTTGTTTCCATGTCCTGGCTATTATAAACAGTGCTGCGATGAACATTGGGGTACATGTGTCTCTTTCAATTCTGGTTTCCTTGGTGTGTATGCCCAGCAGTGGGATTGCTGGGTCATAAGGCAGCTCTATTTGCAATTTTTAAAGGAATCTCCACACTATTCTCCATAGTGGCTGTACTAGTTTGCATTCCCACCAACAGTGTAAGAGGGTTCCCTTTTCTCCACACTCTCTCCAGCATTTATTGCTTGTAGACTTTTGGATCGCAGCCATTCTGACTGGTGTGAAATGGTACCTCATTGTGGTCTTGATTTGCATTTCTCTGATAATGAGTGATGTTGAGCATCTTTTCATGTGTTTGTTAGCCATCCGTATGTCTTCTTTGGAGAAATGCCTATTTAGTTCTTTGGCCCATTTTTTGATTGGGTCGTTTATTTTTCTGGAGTTGAGCTGCATAAGTTGCTTGTATGAAACTGGAGCTGATTATACAGAGTGAAGTAAGCCAGAAAGAAAAACACCAATACAGTATACTGACACATATATACGGAATTCAGAAAGATGGTAATGATGACCCTGTATGTGAGACAGCAAAAGAGACACAGATGTAAAAACGGACTTTTGGACCCTGAGGGAGAGGGAGAGGGTGGGATGCTTTAGGAGAATGGCACTGAAACATGTATACTACCATGTAAGAAATGAAGTGCCAATCTATGTTCGTTACAGGATACAGGAGGCTTGGGGCTGGTGCATGGGGATGATCCAGAGAGATGATATGGGGTGGTAGGTGGGAGGGGGATTCAGGATTGGGAGCTTGTATACACCCGTGGTGGATTCATGTCAATGTATGGCAATACCAATACAGTATTGTAAAGTAAAGTAAAGTAAAAATAAAATTAAATTAAATTTAAAAAAATAGATGAAGAGCACTTGGGGAATTTCAAATTTGGAATAGAATAGATTTATGAGCAAAAACTGTGCTATCATTCTTTCAGTCACTCAGTTGTGTCCAAATCTTTGTGACCCTGTGAACTGCGGCACGCCAGGCCTCCCTGTCCACCACCAACTCCTGGAGTTTACTCAAACTCATGTCCATGCAGTCAGTGGTGCCATCCAACCATTTCTTCCTCTGTTGTCCCCTTCTCCTCCCACCTTCAATCTTTCCCAGCATCAGGGTCTTTTCAAATTAGTCAATTCTTCCCATCAGATGGCCAAAGAGTTTCATCTTGAGCATCAGTCCTTCCAATGAATATTCAGGACTGACTTCCTTTAGAATGGACTGGTTGGATCTCCTTGCAGTCCAGGGGACTCTCAAGAGTCTTCTCCAACACCCCAAAATTCAAAAGCATCAATTCTTTGGCACTCAGCTTTCTTTATAGTCCAATTCTTACATCCATACATGACTACAGGAAAAACCATAGCCTTGACTAGATGGACCTTTGTTGGCAAAGTAACGTCTCTGCTTTTAACATGCTGTCTAGGTTGGTCATAACTTTTCTTTCAAGGAGCAAGCATCTTTTAATATCATGGCTGCAGTCACCATCTGTAGTGATTTTGGAACCCAAAAATATAAAGTCAGCCACTGTTTCCACTCTTTCCCCATCTATTTGCCATGAAGTAATGGGACCTGATGCCATGATCTTCGTTTTCTGAATGTTGAGCTTTAAGCCAACTTTTTCACTCTCCTCTTTCGCTTTCATCAAGAGACTCTTTAGTTCTTCTTTGCTTTCTGCCACAAGTGGTGTCATCTGCATATCTGAGGTCATTGATATTTCTCCATATAAAAACTGCTTCATCCAGTCCAGCATTCGTTAAGCCATATAAATATAATATATATAGTCTTGTGTACATAATATTTTGATTTTAAAAATAAAACCATTTAAGATCTACTCTCTTAGTAACTTTTAAGTATATAATTCAATATTATGAACTATAATTATCATGCTATACAGAGATTCCCAGAGCTTACACATCTTACATTGAAAATTTATACACCTTGGGGCTTCCCGGGTGCTACTAGTGGTAAAGAACCTGCCTGCCAATGCAGGAGACATAAAAGATACAGGCTCAATTCCTGTGTTGGGAAGATCCCCTCAAGGAGGGCATGACAATCCACTCCAGTATTCTTGCCTGGAGAATCCTATGGACAGAGATGCCTGATGGGCTACAATCCATAGGGTTGTACAGAGTCAGACATAACTAAGTTACTTAGCAAGCAGACATACCTTCACCAACATCTCCCCAATTCCTTCCTCTCTTCCCTACCCTCCAGCCCTTGGTACTGATCACTATTTATATAAGTTTAGGTTTTTAGTTTTTTTAAATTGAAATATAGTCAAGTACAATACTATGCTGGTTTCCTAGTGACTCAGTAGTCAAATATATTACAAAATGACTGCCACATAAATCTAGTAACCATCTGTCTCAACATAGAATTATTACAATATGATTGACTAAAGTCTCTGTGCAATACATTACATCTCTGTGAATTGTTTATTTTATAACTAAAACTTTGTACCTTTTAATCCCATTCACTGATTTCACCCAAAGCCTCATCCTCCTCCTCTCTGAAAACCACAAGTTCAGTTTCTGTAGGTCTGTTTTTGTCTTGTTTGTTTTGCTTTTATGTGGGATCACACAGTCTTTGTATTAAGTGAAGGAATACTGACTTTTTCAGAATTGAACCTTCTGACCTTGAAGAGGCTGCTGGTTACCTTGCTTCTCAACTTTTTATGACCGGGGAGTTGTTCAAGCCCACCACACTTAGGGGTTGATATAGCAATGGAGAGCATACTCTAAGACATGAAAAAGAATGTCTGTGAAGCTGATGCATGACATATTTGATAGCAATTTAAAAATTAAAAAACCAGAACCTACTTTTACCTTGAAATGAAGTCATTATTTGTCAACACTTTCCTTAAAATATAAAATTGAAATTTTTTAGACTCACTATTACAGACAGTGCTAAAAAAAACTTCAAAAGTCGACTTCCAGTTTGTTAAAAATATTTTAAAATATGTTCCAAATGTATTTATTGATGTTTTTCTGAAAAAAATTTTTTTAAAGGGACTAAATAATGAAAACTGGTTTTACTTTAATTTGGATCTTTGTATATTAAAATGCCTACTTTGATTAGCAGTTTTATTCCCAAAATGTTTTAGGATATATTGTTTTGTTAAAACACAAAATATTGTTTGTAACGACACAAGAGACTTGGGTTCGATGCCTGGGTCAGGAAGATCCCTGGGAGTAAGAAATGGCAAACCACTCCAGTATTCTTGCCTGAGAAATCCCATGGACAGGGGAGCCTAGCAGGCTACAGTCCATGGGGTTGCAAAGAGTTGGACACAACTAAGCGACTGAGGACACCACAAACACATTGCAAGAGTGAATATTATAAATCCCACTGGGCACAAGACAAATCTGATGACAAAGACAGTAGACAGTAAGTGACAGAACCAGTTTCCAACCTAAGTTTATTGACTCTGGATCTCAGGTATTCTCTTTATACTATTACATTTGTCACCCATTTACTTTCAACATTTACCTTTGACAAATCACCTCTCCTCTTTGATACTCATGTGTTTTCTTCAAATGTAAAAGCTATGCCTAGGTCATGGTAAGCATGCATTGTATACTTATTGAATAAATTTATCTTTTATTCAACACCTTCAAAGTCCTACTGTACATATGACATTGCATTAGGCACTAAGGCAGAATCACAGGCTATCCCTACCTCCACAAATAGAGCACTATTTTCATCTTTCATGTGTATCTTCTCTAAACAAGAAACTGCTTAAATAGCTAAAATCTTAAAGATAAAACATGTTTTACTTCTTTACCTAGAAAGTGGGCCCTTTGACATTCCGTTCTACAAAGGCAAATCTACCAGCTTCAGTTCAGTTGAGTTCAGTCGCTCAGTCGTGTCCAACTCTTTGAGACCCCATGAATCGCAGCATGCCAGGGCTCCCTGTCCATCACCAACTCCTGGAGTTCACTCAGACTTACGTCCATTGAGTCGGTGATGCCATCCAGCCATCTCATCCTCGGTCGTCCCCTTCTCCTCCTGCCCCCAATCCTTCCCAGCATCAGGGTCTTTTCCAATGAGTCAACTCTTCCAATGAGGTGGCCAAAGTATTGGAGTTTCAGCTTTAGCATCATTCCTTCCAAAGAACACCCAGGACTGATCTCCTTTAGAATGGACTGGTTGAATCTCCTTGCAGTCCAAGGGACTCTCAAGAGTGTTCTCCAACACCACAGTTCAAAAGCATCAATGCTTCGGCACTCAGCCTTCTTCACAGTCCAACTCTCACATCCATACATGACTACTGGAAAAACCACAGCCTTGACTAGACGGACCTTTGTTGGCAAAGTAATGTCTCTGCATTTGAATATGCTATCTAGCAGCTTAGCAAATATAAATGCAAAATTGTAAATGACATTCATGTCTTTCTTAAAATGTGACTTCCATAAATATAAATTAAAACACCTTATGCATCTTTATATCCTCCATGTGCTGCTGCTGCTAAGTCACTTCAGTCGTGTCTGACTCTGTGCGACCCCAGAGACGGCAGCCCACCAGGCTCCTGTGTCCCTGGGATTCTCCAGGCAAGAACACTGGAGTGGGTTGCCATTTCCTTCTCCAATGCATGAAAGTGAAAAGTGAAAGTGAAGTAGCTCAGTCGTGCCCGACTCTTAGCGACCCCATATCCTCCATGTATCTACTGCCATATCTGACACATAGTAGATGCTTCATAAATATTAAAAAGTTTGCATGTGTGCTAAGTCACTTCAGTCATGTCCTAGTTTTTATGATCCTATGGACTGTAACCCACCAGGCTCCTCTGTCCATGGGATTTTCTAGGCAAGAATACTGGAGTGGGTTGCGATGCCCTCCTCCAGGGGATTTTCCCAATCCATGGATCTAAACTCATGTTTCTTATGTCTCTTGCCTTGGCAGGCGGTTTCTTTACCACTAGTGCCAGCTCGGACCCAGTTTAAGTCTTGACAATTCTGATAAAATAGCCTGAGCCAAGAAAAGAAACAGAGGGCATAGAGTTGTGTGTGTGTGAGTAGTAACCTTTATTTTGAAGTAATTTTAGATTTAAAGAGAAGCTGAAAATATAGTAGAGAGTTCTCCTATACCTCTCACTCAGTTTATTCCAGTGTTAACATTTTACATATTGGTCCAAACCAAGAAACCTACATTTACATATTGCTATCACTTAACTTCAGACTTTATTTGGATTTCACTAGTTTTCACACTAATATCTTTGTTCTGTTCCAAGACTGAATCCGGGGTATCACATTGCATTTAAGAATTTCTTATTTACAGAAATAATTTTTATGATGTGGAAAAGAGTTTCCCATCAGGTGAGACCTGTTGATCCACTGAAGAATGTTCATCAACCCAAATAACCAGTTGAAATCTAATTAAAGCCTTCATATTTATCTATGAACAGAACAAAGTAGCAACAAGACTTGTAGAAAATGCCATCAGAAAGGACAAAAGATGAACAAAGAAAAACTGACCCCAAAGACACAAGAATGACAGGAAACAGAAATAAAATTTTTATTTGTAATTATATTGTTAGAGAGATTTGCTAGAGAAGGCAATGGCAACCCACTCCAGTACTCTTGCCTGGAAAATCCCATGGACAGAGGAACCTGATAGGCTGCCGTTCATGGGGTCACTAAGAGTCAGACACGACTGAGCGACTTCACTTTCACTTTTCACTTTCATGCATTGGAGAAGGAAATGGCAACCCACTCCAGTGTTCTTGCCTGGAGAATCCCAGGGACAGAGGAGCCTGCTGGGCTGCTGTCTTGGGTTGCACAGAGTTGGACACAACTGAAACGCCTTAGCAGCAGCAGCAGCAAAGATTTGAGAAGACAGTTCACACTGTTCACACATTAAATAAGAATGAAGGCAAAAAAAATAGATCAGTAATAACAAAATCAGAAAGACTTGTTGGAGATTAAAAATTCATAGGAATAAAAACTTATAAAAGTATTTAAAGAATAGTTAGAAGGAAGAAATTCTTAGAATGCAGAGATAAAGAAACATAGATAGAAAATAGAAAATACAAGTGACTGGGCAAACCAATCAAGAAGCATGGTAACCAGTAAAGAAGTTTCAGAAAGAGAAAATAGAAAAATGGTGGGAACATATTATCAAAGAAATAACGGAATAATATTTCACAGAAGTAAAAGTGGACAACAGTCTTCATATTTTGAAGGCTCAAAGTGTAGACAGTGTAGGAATAAATTTAATAATATACCTAATACCCATACCTTCAGAATTTGAGAATATCAAGGATATGAGAAAAATCTTAAAATCCCCAAAGCTGATAGAGGGAAAAAGAAAGAAATGTATGGAAGAATGAGGAGAAAACTGGCCCCAGACGTCTCATCATCTAGCATTATAAACTAGAAAACAGTGGAAAAATAGGTTCTAAAGCTGTGAGGGGAAAGTATTTTAGTAGAGAATTCTCTATCCTGACAAGTTGTTAGTCCCATGTTGCTACAAAATAGATTTTCTGATATGCAGTAACACCGAAATTTGTTTCCTACACATCTTATATAAGGAAGTCAATTGATAAAACTGTCCAAGAAAACAGGAATGTATTGAAGAAAGAAGAAAATATGAAATCTAGCAAAGAGAGGTTCTGATCCAAAAACACAATGAAGTTCCAGGACAATACCTTTGCAAGTAAGCATAGAGAACAAGCAGTCCTGATTGTAGTGGGACATCAGAGAGTCCACGAGGGAAGATTTCAAGGGTACAAAGAGGAAGAAAAGACAATTCCATGTAATTGACAGTGTGATCAAGAGCCTGAAAAATGTAATGATAAGGTGAAGACATGCTATTGATTTTTAAGAATAAAGAGGAGGTACTATTTTTTAAAAGCTATATATAATAATGATGTGAATATAAAGTAAATTAAATAGACCATGACTTTAAGCAATTGATAGGATATAAAAAAGTGAATCCAGTTAACACAGATTCTAAGAAAATTACATACCAAGTAGCACAAGGGGATCAATGTTTTATATTTTTAGACAGGAAAATTTATCCTAAAACACTTTGGCATGTTTAGCTTTGAGATGACCAAGATTTATAGAATGGTAATGATGCTATTTGCTTACTGTAGCCAACTTTTAGAGTCAGTGTATATACAAAGTACAAAAGTCATTATCTTTAACTTCACAATTACTTAACATAATACAAATGTTAACCTTGAAAGGTACAGCCGGCAGGAATTGAGAGCTAGAAAGGAACGTATAAAAATAAAGACAAGAACACTAATTTCCTCACTTTTCATAGTGAGCAGCTAAGCAGCACTGTCTGCAATTGGTGAAACGAGAAACAGAGGTGTAAATACTACATTATAAAATCTTAAGTAGTTTACATTTAAAGCTACAAATATAATCAATCAGTCCAGTTCAGTCACTCAGTTGTGTCCGCCTTTTTGCTACCCCATGAATCACAGCACGCCAGGCCTCCCTGTCCATCACCAACTCCAAGAGTTCACTCAAACTCACATCCATCGAGTCGGTGATGCCATCCAGCCATCTCATCCTCTGTCGTCCCCTTCTCCTCCTGCCCCCAATCCCTCCCAGCATCAAGGTCTTTTCCAATGAGTCAACTCTTTGCATGAGGTGGCCAAAGTACTGGGGTTTCAGATTTAACATTATTCCTTCCAAAGAACACCCAGGTCTGATCTCCTTTAGGATGGACTGGTTGGATCTCCTTGCAGTCCAAGGGACTCTCAAGAGTCTTCTCCAACACCACAGTTCAAAAGCATCAATTCTTTGGCGCTCAGCCTTCACAGTCCAACTCTTACATCCATACAGGGCCACTGGAAAAACCATAGCCTTGACTAGACGGACCTTTGTTGGCAAAGTAGTATCTCTGCCTTTCAATACGCTATCTAGGTTGGTCATAACTTTCCTTCCAAAGAGTAAGCGTCTTTTAATTTCATGGCTGCAATCACCATCTGCAATGATTTTGGAGCCCACAAAAATAAAGTCTGACACTGTTTCCACTGTTTCCCCATCTATTTGCCATGAAGTGATGGGACCAGATGCCATGATCTTAGTTTTCTGAATGTTGAGCTTTAAGCCAACTTTTATAATCAATAGGAGAAGGAAAAATAATACAAAAACAGTTTAAACATTGAGAAAAAATGAAAATCGTGTAATAATGTTAAATTCTCATCTTGCAAAATTAGAGAATCAAGAGATGTCATATAATATTTTCAAATAAAAATAATTGAGGTATAAATAAGCACATTATTTAAGGTTTTGGAAGTAACCAGCAGGTGAACTTAATGCATAATAAAAGAAATGTCCTGGTCAGTGTTAAAGGGTAAGATGGTGATTGTCACTGGAAGCCTTTGTGTATTTTGTTTTTCATGATGTGCATATAATTTTTAAATATTATAAATATATGTCAATTGCAGAACTTTTAAAAATTAAAAAGCATTTTTAATTTTTAATGTAAATTTATTTATTTTAATTGGAAGTTAATTACTTTACAATATTGTATTGGTTTTGCCATACATCAACATGAATCTGCCACAGGTAAATGTCTATAACATTTACAAAAGGACGTTAGTTGCAGGACGTTCACAAAGTTTCAAATTGGACTTAAAACCTGTAGATCGGTAAGAGAACGTGGCATGTCCTTATATGGAATTCAATTCAGTGTTAATAATTATATGAGGACAACTGTACTGTCAGCGTTGTTGGTGAGGGGAAGAAAGCAACAGAATATGTTCAGTGTGATAGCATGTATAAGAAGCACACAGCTCCATTTCTACAGATACAAATACAGAAAGGACTTCAGGGACTAGCTCTGGACTTGACATCGGTGTGGTATGGCTTAGAAGGGGAACTGCACTGTACATGGTTTTTTTGCTTTTTTTCCCCTATAACTTTATTTCTTTTTTAAAACTTTGCAAGGAACCCCCATGTGTATTTCTTTCAGCTTAAATAATTATCAGCTTAAAGCCAATCTTATATTTCTACTCCTACCCATTTTCACTGTTTATAGATAATTTTGAAGAAAATTTTAGGCATAATATCATCTGTAAGTATTTCATATGTTTGTAACATTTTGTGTTTTGTAACATTTTATTATGTTACAAAATAATCATCCAGATTTTTTAAATTAATCATTTCATGTCATCAAATATCCAATGTTCAATATTACAAAAGATTTATAAATGCACTATTTTACAATTTGTCAAAGTCATTATCCAATGTGCTAGATTTGTTAATGTTTTAATTTGTGTCACAAAATATTTAAAATATACAAAATTATGGAAAATAATTAACAGGCATACACATAAATACCAACCAGATTTATATGTTGTTGTATTTTGCCATATTGGCTTCAGAATTTTAAAGAAACAAAAACATATTTTTGGAAAAAAAAGTACAGTCATTCTTTGAGAAATACAAAATGTTTTTTTAAAGATGTAAAACTGCTGAGGAATCGAAAGTTCACGATAGACATTTATCCTACACTTCTCTAAAATTCTGTTCTCCTTTTATTTCTCCCCAGAGATCGTATCTGTTCTGTTAATATATGTCCTTTCCATCTTATGCATTACAAGCTTAATACATACATAAGAACATGCAAATAATCTTTTATTAATTAAAATGTAAATGCTAGCATATTGTACGTATCCCACTGTCTTTTTACCATCAATATTGTGTTTCTAATATTTATCCATCTTGATACATGAAGATGAAGCTCAGTTTTTTTAGATTGCTGCCTAGAATTCCACTGTGTTTATATGTCTATGCTTTCATTGATGGATGTTTAAGTTATCCTGATGTCAGTCTTTCAATTCTATCATAACGATTATTCTTGAACATATTTCTTCAAGTGGATATGTGAGTATTTCTGTAAGTAATATGCCTAGAAATGAATATCTAAGTCATAGAATATAGCACATTCAAATGTTTGTTATTGTCAATTTGTGCTGATAGTGATTTTTCCAATTTGCTCTCCCCGAGCAGTATATAAGCTTTCTTCTACCACATCCACATTAGCCTTTGATAGTTTCTAAGTTTTCAATTTGCTAGTCTGATGGTTGTGAAATTCATTGTGATTTTAATGAACATTTCTCTGGTTGCTAGAAGAGTTTTAGATACTTACTGACCTCTGTTTTCTCTTTCTTCAAAATTCCTATATTTAATATATGATCATATTTCTATTTGGTTATTTGACATTTTTTCATTAACTTTAAAAGCTCTTTATAAATTCTGGACAGAGTTTTCATCATGTATTACCATTTATTTGAGTTGCAAGAGTTTTCTTTCCACCTTTGACTTGCTTTTATTCTCAGCATCCTGTCATAGGAAACTTAGACCTGGGCTCTGCAATAAACTAGAGGGGTGGGATGGGGAGGGAGGTTGGAGGGAGGTTCAGGAGGGAGGAGACATACATATACTTATGGCTGATTCATGTTGATGTTTAGCAGAAACCAACAGAGTACTGTAAAACAGTTATCCTTCAATTAAAAGTAAATAAATATGAAAAAAAATTTTTAGTTTTAAATTTTAATGTTCAGTTCACTTCAGATCAGTCGCTAAGTCATGTCCGACTCTTTGCGACCCCATGAATAGCAGCACGCCAGGGCTCCCTGTCCATCAACATCTCCCGGAGTTCACTCAGACTCACGTCCATCCAGTCCATGATGCCATCCAGACATCTCATCCTCGGTCGTCCCCTTCTCCTGCCCCCAATCCCTCCCAGCACCAGAGTCTTTTCCAATGAGTGAACTCTTCGCATGAGGTGGCCAAAGTACTGGAGCTTCAACTTTAGCATCATTCCTTCCAAAGAAATCCCAGGGCTGATCTCCTTCAGAATGGACTGGTTGGATCTCCTTGCAGTCCAAGGGACTCTCAAGCGTCTTCTCCAACACCACAGTTCAAAAGCATCAATTATTCGGCACTCAGCCTTCATCACAGTCCAACTCTCACATCCATACATGACCACTGGAAAAACCATAGCCTTGACTAGACAGACCTTAGTCAGCAAAATAATGTCTCTGTTTTTGAATATACTATCTAGGTTGGTCATAACTTTTCTTCCAAGGAGTAAGCATCTTTTAATTTCATGGCTGCAGTCACCATCTGCAGTGATTTTGGAACCCAAAAAAAGAAAGTCTGACACTGTTTCTACTGTTTCCCCATCTATTTCCCATGAAGTGATGGGACCGGATGCCATGATCTTCGTTTTCTGAATGTTGAGCTTTAAGCCAACTTTTTCGCTCTCGTCTTTCACTTTCATCAAGAGGCTTTTTAGCTCCTCTTCACTTTCTGCCATAAGGGTGGTGTGATCTGCATATCTGAGGTTATTGATATTTCTCCCAGCAATCTTGATTCCAGCTTGTGTTTCTTCCAGTCCAGTGTTTCTCATGATGTACTCTGCATATAAGTTAAATAAGCAGGGTGACAATATACAGCCTTGACGTACTCCTTTTCCTCTTTGGAACCAGTCTGTTGTTCCATGTCCAGTTCTAACTGTTGCTTCCTGACCTGCATACAGATTTCTCAAGAGGCAGGTTAGGTGGTCTGGTATTCCCATCTCTTTCAGAATTTTCCAGAGTTTATTGTGATCCACACAGTCAAAGGCTTTGGCATAGTCAATAAAGCAGAAATAGATGTTTTCCTGGAACTCTCTTGCTTTTTCGATGATCCAGCAGATGTTGGCAATTTGATCTCTGGTTCCTCTGCCTTTTCTAAAGCCAGCTTGAACATCAGGGAGTTCACGGTTCACATATTGCTGAAGCCTGGCTTGGAGAATTTTGAGCAATACTTTACTAGCATGGGAGATGAGTGCAATTGTGCGGTCGTTTGAGCATTCTTTTGCACTGCATTTCTTTGGAATTGGAATGAAAACCGACCTTTTCCAGTCCTGTGGCCACTGCTGAGTTTTCCAAATTTGCTGGCATATTGAGTGCAGCACTTTCACAGCATCATCTTTCAGGATTTGAAACTGCTCAACTGGAATTTCATCACCTCCATTAGCTTTGTTCATAGTGATGCTTTCTAAGGCCCACTTGACTTCACATTCCAGGATGTCTGGCTCTAGGTTAGTGATCACATCATCACGATTATCTGCGTCGTGAAGATCTTTTTCGTACAATTCTTCTGTGTATTCTTGCCACCTCTTCTTAATATCTTCTGCTTCTGTTAGGTCCAGACAATTTCTGTCCTTTATTGAGCCCATCTTTGCATGAAATGTTCCCTTGGTATCTCTAATTTTCTTAAAGAGATCTCTAGTCTTTCCCATTCTGTTCTTTTCCTCTATTTCTTTGCATTGATCGCTGAAGAAGGCTTTCTTATCTCTTCTTGCTATTCTTTGGAACTCTGCATTCAGATGCTTATATCTTTCCTTTTCTCGTTTGCTTTTCGCTTCTCTTCTTTTCACAGCTATTTGTAAGGCCTCCCCAGACAGCCATTTTGCTTTTTTGCATTTCTTTTCCATGGGGATGACCTTGATCCCTGTCTCTTGCACAATGTCACAAACTATTCCATAGTTCATCAGGCACTCTATCTATCAGATCTAGGCCCTTAAATCTATTTCTCACTTTCACTGTATAATCATAAGGTATTTGATTTACGTCATACCTGAATGGTCTAGCGGTTTTCCCTATTTTCTTCAACTTGAGTCTGAATTTGTTAATAAGGAGTTCATGATCTGAGCCACAGTCAGCTCCTGGTCTTGTTTTTGTTGACTGTATAGAGCTTCTCCATCTTTGGCTACAAAGAATATAATCAATCTGATTTCAGTGTTGACCATCTGGTGATGTCCACGTGTAGAGTCTTCTCTTGTGTTGTTGGAAGAGGGTGTTTGCTATGACCGGTGCATTTTCTTCGAAAAACTCTATTAGTCTTTGCCGTGCTTCATTCTGCATTGCAAGGCCAAATTTGCCTGTTACTCCAGGTGTTTCTTGACTTCCTACTTTTGCGTTCCAGTCCCCTATAATGAAAAGGACATCCTTTTTGGGTGTTAGTTCTAAAAGGTCTTGTAGGTCTTCATTAAAACCATTCAACTTCAGTTTCTTCAGCGTTACTGGTTGGGGCATAGACTTGGATAACTCTGATATTGAATGGTTTGCCCTGGAGACGAACAGAGATCATTCTGTCATTTTTGAGATTGCATCCAAGTACTACATTTCGGACTCTTTTGTTGACCATGATGGCTCCTCCATTTCTTCTAAGGGATTCCTGCCCGCAGTAGTAGATATAATGGTCATCTGGGTTAAATTCACCCATTCCAGTCCATTTTAGTTCGCTGATTACTAGAATGTCGACGTTCACCCTTGCCATCTCTTGTTTCACCACTTCCAATTTGCCTTGATTCATGGACCTGACATTCCAGGTTCCTACGCAATGTTGCTCTTTGCAGCATCGGATCTTGCTTCTATCACCAGTCACATCCACAACTGGGTATTGTTTTTGCTTTGGCTCCATCCCTTCATTCTTTCTGGAGTTATTTCTCCACTGATCTCCCGTAGCATACTGGGCACATAATGACCTGGGGAGTTCCTCTTTCGGTATCCTATCATTTTGCCTTTTCACACTGTTCATGGGGTTCTCAAGGCAAGAATACTGAAGTGGCTTGCCATTCCCTTCTCCAGTGGACCACTTTCTGTCAGACCTCTCCACCATGACCCGCCCATCTTGGGTTGCCCCGCGGGCATGTCTTAGTTTCATTGAGTTAGCCAAAGCTGTGGTCCTAGTGTGATTAGATTGACTAGTTTTCTGTGAGTATAGTTTCAGTGTGTCTGCCCTCTGATGCCCTCTTGCAACACCTACCATCTTACTTGGGTTTCTCTTACCTTGGATGTGGGGTATCTCTTCACGGCTGCTCCAGCAAAGCACAGCAGCTGCTCCTTACCTTGGTTGAGGGCTATCTCCTTACTGCCGCCATTCCTGACCTTCAACATCACAACTATTGATATTTTCTTTTATGCTTTGTGCCTTCTGGGACTTGCTTATGAAGTCCTTCCTAATCCCAATATCACTAACCTTCTATGTGTTCTACTAAATATTTTAGTGTTTCAAGTTTCATATTTTATTTTTATACTAAAAATATATTTATCTATTATATCTATAATAATAAATAAAAAGATAAAAAAATAAAGCACGACTGTGCTCAGTTGTGTTTGACTCTTTGTAACCCCTTGGATTGTAGCCTCCCAGGCTCCTTCGTCCATAGAATTCTCCAGGCAAGAATACTGGAGTGGGTTGTCATGCCCTCCTCAAGCGGATTTTCCTGACCTAGAGATCAAACCAGTGTCTCTAGAGTCTCCTTCATTGAAGGTGGGTTCTTTACCACTGTGCCACCTGGAAAGCCCAGAAAAATAAAACCCATCCATAATATGAACCCAAAGAAGCCAAGTGCTGTTAACATTTATTCTACATACTTTTAATTTCATTTCTGGACTCATATGTTATATAATTAAGATGACCTATCTTTCTATATACTTTTTTCATTGAACAGCATTTACTAATATTTAAAAAAGCATACTAATTCAAAGAAAGAGCAGTAGATGCTGAAGTACTCAGATATGGAAGGTTTAGAGACTGAACCTGAATGAAAAATTTTCTTTTCGGTGTGTCCAAGCAACCCAAACCATGTATACTAATTAGCTCATTTGTTTTTACATAGACTTTGTGTGTCCCTCCACAGTAGAAACTTACATAGTCTTCTAGTAATTGTTACTATACTCTGCCTCCTTCACTAAATTATACACGCCTTTAGGTGAGAGACAGGTCTCACTCATCTTCGCATAACTAATTGCACCCAGCAAATAGAAAGTACTCAAGAAATATGGAAAGGAAGGTGGTAAAGTGAACATTGAATTAGGAGTTGGGAGATTTAGATTCTAGTCCAGTAAGTAGCTACCAGATAGTGTCTTTGAACAAATTTCCTGTGAGATCCGGTCTCTTTATCTGTAAACGGAGGGGAGGGGCTTAAATCATGTTTGTTTCCTATACCCTCTGAATTCCAGACTCTGTTTCTTTAAAAAGAAAAGTATTTACAAGGTCCATAAATATTCATAAAAACATACATTTCAAGATAATATTAAGTAGGCCAGGTTTCAACAACCTAGGACATCTAACTGTAACAGGTGTTTACTTAAACACAGATGGAAATTGTGGTCCTTTAAGACTGCCAATTTTTCAATAGCGAGGTCCTGATAGGTTTGGATGGATGAGCTGTTTTCTGGTAAGTAGCCATCAGAATACCAGAGAGTGAGCTTAACATGAGATACCCATTGGAGCTCTGTTACCACCGAGATTTCTGGCAGGATATGGGACCAAGTAATTTCCTGGCTTGTTTGCCTTTCCATCTGTCCCATGGACTCCAACCTGCTAAAGGCAGTTTGTGATTACATCTCCCTCTAGTGACTAAAACCTTTGCATCGTTCAGTCTCCTGCGGCACATGAGAAAGAACATTTGGCTAAAAAATATATAAATGAAAAGAGAATATATTGGTCCTTTGATAATTCGAGAAAGATTTTCTCTGTGCTAGTCTGTGAGAGGAGCAAAGCTCATCCTGTGTTTCTCTTTGCGTTGAGAGAACTAATAGTCAGCAGGCTTTTTTTTGCCTGTCTGAGAACTGGATAGTCAGGAGTCTACCTCATTGATATAATGAACCAGACCAATGATCAGCCAGTCTCATAAACATTTAATAGAATAATCTCCAGTGAGAAGATACACAAAAATAGTAATCTCCCTTCTATTTATTCTATGTAAAATGTTCGTAAAACTGGTTTTTTATACTAAGGAACCAAAAATATCAGGAATACAACTTTTCAATTTAGTAATATACATTCATAAGAGAAAGTAGTAATAATAGTTTGCCAAGATTAACTCAAAATCAATAGCTGGAGAAATGAGGTAGACCAGACAAAGGCAGTTCACCTTTTGGGACTTGATTTCTCATAAGAAAGCTGTTAGAAATGGCCCCTTGTGTATTTGTACCATCCCTTCAATGTGATTCAAGGGAAAATACTAGGCAAACAAACAGCTGTTTTGTTTTCTCCATATTTTGTTTGTGATAAGTCTTGTGATTGCCCAGTACCTATCACAGACCAAATAAGGAGAAAATCTCCCATATCTTGGCAATGAACTTGCCTGTGGTCTCATAAGCAAGGGGCCAAACCAGTGATATCACCTCGAGACTGTAACCTCAGGATGTCTCACCTTTCACATCAAATACCCTAATCCATCTATTCAGTACAACTTCAGGTCAAGGAATTATGATGTCCTGGATCTTTAAGAATTTGCCTCTCAAACAGATTCATTTCAGGAGCTTTCTCTTCATTAAAACTGTTATCTCTGAAATGGAAGCTAGGAACTGGGCTGTGGGGAAGAAGGGATTTTCACCAGCTCCCTGGGAAGTCCCTCTGGTTTCTACATTCCATCTCTCAGTTCATTTTATGAAGCTCTTAATACAGCTGGTCCTGTAACTTTAGACCAACAAGGTTGGTTTTTTTCACTATTGACCTTGCAGACAGAAATCAAAGAAGTCTGTGATTTCTATGCAATTGTGGTCATTGAATTGATCCAGATGTCAGAAACTAATCTGTCAAACTTCTTAATTTTACAGCACAGAAAACTAAGGCCTAGAGTGGATAAGAGTTGAAATCATACGGAAAGAATAGGACTAGAAGCCAGATCTTAGAATTACAAGGACAGAGTCTTTTGCATCTTGCTATGCTGTTGTTTTTTTTTTTTTTTTCAAAACAGACCAGAAATCACATTTCCAAATAAACATAGATTTATTTTTGTCCATTCAAAATAGCCTTTTAAGAAGTTTTAGATATTTTAATAATTCTACTGTTATTCAAAACACATTTAGAATTCCTGTTTGGGCATCATATCTAGTCTATGGTACATTATTAAATTTACTTAGCTACCAGGCTATGAGTTCATTAAGAGTCCAGTCTTCAATTTTGCCTGTATCTTCTGCACTTAGCATATAATTGGTACATGGTAGTTCATCACAAATATATTTTTAATAAAACAGCTCATCACTGTTTATCATTTGATAAGGTATTTAATTGCTAGAAACATACAATATCACAAGAAAAGATCATAAAATTAGTAGTTGGATTGGATACTTGCATCTTATGACTCAGAGTCCCTCTCTCCCAGGCAGAGATAGAGTAATTTGAGGGAAACAGCCATGTTTTATGTACCTCAGCATCTCACAGCACCACTGCCAATTTTCTCACAGAAAAACAACTCACATAGATAATCAATGTGTTTGATGAATAATGAAGCAATTAGGTGGAAACTGGATGAAGCTGGTGACCCCTTGTTTCCAGGTTTCTGGAACAAGAACATAATGGTAATATTTCTTGGTTGGAACATAAAAGTTAACTTGAACTACCGCCAAAGTTCTAGCCCTCAACTGGCCCCTTTGAATTATGACCTTGGATAAAAAGGTATGCCATGGACAATAGATTGTACCATGAGCTTACATCTAAATGTCTTTAGTTGCCGATATCCTCATCCCAGAGAGTTTCAAAAGACAGATCTTTCTCTTTTGCAAAGATCTCATCTTGTTCTTTCAATGCAATATGTACACATCACCAGCAGTACATTAAAGGAGTACGTATAACTATTTTAAGTTCTTTGTTATTCAGTGCTGGTTGCGCTCAGTGTTTGGAATTATATATGTTTATGCTTTCCTGGAAGAAGGCAATGACACCCCACTCCAGTACTCTTGCCTGGAAAATCCCATGGACAGAGGAGCCTGGTAGGCTGCAGCACATGGGGTCTCTAATAGTCGGACACGACTGAGCGACTTCACTTTCACTTTTTACTTTCATGCATTGGGGAAGGAAATGGCAACCCACTCCAGTGTTCTTGCCTGGAGAATCCCAGGGATGGGGGAGTCTGGTGGGCTGCCGTCTATGGGGTCACACAGAGTTGGACACGACTGAAGCGACTTAGCAGCAGCAGCATGCTTTCCTGGGATGTCAAACAATTAACAAATGCCATTTGGGAATAGTGAATCATGGGATATTCTCTGAAAACACACACACAGAGACATAATGTTTTATCATTGAATCAGTTTGTGGAAGAGACCAAGAGCTGGTTGCATTTGGTCCTGCCTGTATACAAATAAGAATGTTTGGTTGAGGAGCAAAGGAACTTTGTCTTATGCTTCATTCGGTCCTTCTACTTCCCCTAATCTAAGTCTCCATCTACAGTGGAAGAGTTTGTAATATTTCATTATAAATATTCTAGCACATTAAAATAGAGTCCATTCGTGGAGCAAGTCAGACGTGAATAAACAAAGCATCAGGCAGGATAACACTTCTGTTGGGCATCTTGCTGGTTACTGTTGTGTTCACTGGATGCCAAAAAGAAAGATATATAACTACATCCCTTAACCCAGGCAATGTCCATTTCTCATTCTAATGAAAATTGAGTGAGTGGTCATGGCTAAGATTCTATTCCCATGTGGCTCCTAAGCCCCAGCCAGCAAAGGTTCTATCTTAGGTGCACGGGTGAGATTCAGAGGTCTTTAGCTGCTGATGCTGCTACCCTCTGTGCCCCTCAAGGTCAATTTGGACCTACTCCAGTCCCCACTCACCACATCAGCACAGCCACTCACCACATCTTTTGTCCCACAGCCCAAGGGATCTGTTGAAGTTTCCAGAAGGGGAAGCATCTCTCTTCTCCCTCACACTCCATCTTTTTCATAATCTCATTTGAAGCATGTAAATTCTACCCATCACTGTGAACTTTAAGACTCTCAAAACTCAAAAACCAAGAGCTAACTCTAGTTTTCTTTTTTATTTCTGCTATGTCATCTCTTCTTTGAGGCAATACAAAGCGTACCTACCTGGATGAATGGAAGAGGAGTCCAAAAGGAAACATTAGGAGTAAAAAAGCACATCATGATGCTTTAAAAATATGATTTCACAATAACTTGTACATACATGGAGAGAGAAAAAAAGGTAGACAAGTCCAGAGAAGTGCCTTCATAATTTGTTATTTTAAGACTATGGAAACAAATAGAGATCACTTGGTTTAATCCTTCCATTTATGGTGATTATAACCAAGATCCAGAGGAAGGAAATGCTTTGTTCAATGTGACAGTATAAGTTATTGGGGGAAAATGGGATTTTTCAGCTCATTTTCTTACCAATTTAGTTTATGGAAAAGAATATATACTTTAATATTAGTCAAATCCATATTTTAATTCATGTCTTAAAAGCTTTTTCACTTAGTATATGAAATAAATAAATTCTGTAATTTATTAGCATGTTTGATCTTCGGCAACCATTAAGCATCTCTAAGGATTATCTGTAACTGGGGAAAATATTAGGCTCTATAGACTTCTTACAATTCAACTACAGGTGAAATATCCAAATTTTTGGCATATAGTACATGTTCAATAATTCATAGCTATGGTTTGAAGTATGATTATATATTGTAACTTTCCTATTTATAGTTTTAGATTATCTTATGAACTTGTAGATGAAATCTGCTACTTAGATGTCTAAATAAATAAACATTTATGCTTTTTTAGCAAAATAGCATGCTATTCTGAAGGCTATCATATCCCTTAACAGGCAAGGCTAAACCAGAGTACTTCTGAATCTTTATTATTCACTTCCAAAAGTATGCATTCAATTAGAAGCATTGAAATATTTACAAATAGGATTTTCTAGTTCAGACAGTTCAGCCAATCTGAATATTGCTCAGTTGAAAGATGTAGAATAAGAAAGATAGATTAAAGGACCAGTTTCCACACAAAAAAACTGAGTCTTACAGAGAGGAAATGACTTTTCCAAGGTGGCAGAGCTAGTTCTCATAGATCCAAGCTTAGAATCCAGGTATCTAAACTAGGTCACATTAACCCCTCTGTCCCATTTGTAATTTAAGAATTAAGAAACATAAACCTCCAACCTAGAAATAATCCAAACTTTTTCTCTGCTTTCATACTACACCTCACATCAGCTATCAGATGTACTGTGAATTGCCTTACATAACTCTTAAGACAACTCCCACCAATTAAAGCGCAGGTTATAAGAGACATATCATATGTCTCTTACATGTATATAAGAGACATATGTAACTTGAATCTTTTTGTCAATGGATTCCTTATTTTCATAAACTATTTTTCTTACCTCCAATGCTTTCCAAAACTACCTGCTACTGATACATTATTTTAAAACTTTTTAAAAACCATTTTTGCTTTATTAAATTCCCACAATTCTATTTCTTTGATATTTTTTCATTTTTATTTATCCATATGCTCAACTGAGAGAGAGAGAGAGAGAAAACTGGTTGCTTCAACAGAGTTTCAATATATTCCTAAAATAAAGGAGATAGACTAATTTTCTCATTACCTCCTTTACTTAAACAAGTTGGCAAGATAAAAATAAACAAATGCAGGAGTGATTCAGGAATAACAAAGGAATTTTATCCAAACAAGCCCAATCACAAAGACACAAAAATATTAGTTAAACATACAAACCAAATGAAAGACAGTGAGAACTGCCTTTGTCATAGACAAACCTGAAATATGTTCTCAAACTAGTCACGATCAACTTAATAATAGCTAACGTAAGCTGATGCTACATTATTTTAATAAAGTTTTTTAAATTAAACCTCACCCATTATAATCCATTTAAACAGACTCAAAAATAAAACTCTTAGGATGAGTATTTGGTAAAAGTGTAGTGAAATAACAAGTAAAAATGCCAACAGTGTAACTCAGAAACAGATTTAAACACCATGGACTCAGTTTCTGAGACTAAGAGTTGTATCCCATGGTTAATAAAAAGGGATGTTTTTATAAATAAGAAAGTGCCTTCATCAACATTTTCTAACATAAAGCATAGTCAAACATCATTATAACAAGTGTTATTGATGTGACCCTAAAGAACAGGATTTGCAGGGCAGGAGGGATCTGTGTGGATGATTATTTTTCTGCTTACATCTTCTAATTTGTCAGAATACATTTATGCCCTGCTACTTTAGTCTTATGACATTAACTTCCGTGAGTCTCTCCAGTCTCAAAATAACATTAAATCAATACTCTAACTCACCTGTCATTTGGTATAAATGGTGAAAGAAAAGCTAACAGAATATCTTGATGGGTTGAATGCAATGGTGAGAGAAAGAGAGGTATCAAGAACAACTTTGAAGTGATCAGCCAGAGGGTCTGGAAGGATGGTGTTGCCAGCATTTGAGCTGACAGAGCCTGTGGAGGGAGCATCTGCAACACACACTCCTTCAATAGACAGTGCCCCAGCTCATTGATGACAATTAACAGCCGAAGTCAAAGAATTTGAAGGAATCGGAGTTCTGTCCAGTGCACTATCTAGCCCAAGTCTAGCACACATGTGGTATACCTTGTTGGATTCTATGGCATCAGATTTCTACAAATGGCTGTTCAGATATTTCAATATGAAAAAAGCCTGTTTCTAAAAAGGTCATGTCGAAATAAGGTTATCTGCATAAAGGTGGGTCCCAGTTTTCTAAATTTTATACTCTCTTTCATGAGATACTTGCATATCCTAATTATTATTTAATACATTATATATTAGTGGGGAAATGATTTTATATATATTAAATATCATATATAAAGTAAAAACAGACTTTTAGATACAATGGAAGATAAAGTTCCAGCTGAAATGGAGGATATAGTGATTGAAGGACTAAAGTCAAAGGCAGTTTTAACATGATATTTTTATATTAATAATTTTAAGAATGCACGGCTCCTTGCTGTCTGACAAATCCTCTCTCTTAGTAACTGCAGGGGTGCTAAATTATTCATCTTTCCTTTGGGAAGTCAATGGATATCTAAAATGTATAAATAAATAGATATTACAGTCTGTTATTTAGAATTGAAAAGGTATCTAGCAAAGTAATAGAAAATTAAGATCTATAAACTTGTGAGTCAATGGTGAGAGGAAGTATAATTTTCATAGGAGAGAGTCATTCGATAAAGTGTGAGTTGGAGTTGGAGTAGAAAGCAGGTGACACACTGTTGTTGAAGAAAGCTTAATGAACAACAATTTAGAAAACTATGGACCATGTTTAGGAAAAAAATGTCAGGGATAATAAAGTACACGCATTACATTAAGGGGCAGGTGGAAGAAGCAATTGCCAGTACCTGGCATGATGTATAGCTGCAGGAGAGGGTCCCTTAAGGAGCTGGGGCTGATAGGGTTTATAGCCACAGTTGCTAAGTCGTGTCTGACTCTTTTGCCACCCCATGGGCTGTAGTCCACCAGGATCCTTTCCATGTTATTTCTAAGGCAAGAATACTGGAGCAGGTTGCCATTTCCTCCTCCAAGGGATCTTCTAGACCCAGGGATTGGACCCTTGTCTTCTGCATTGGCGGGCTGATTCTTTACCACTGAGCCACCAAGGAAGCCAAATATAATATTACTTAAATACAATGGAGGTTAAGTCTATGACATTTAAGGTATAACTGAAGTAGAATTCAAGGATTTGCTGATACTTTTTGTTTAAAACCACAGATTTTATTAGCATAGGTGCCTTAGCACATTTTGCCTTGTTTTAAAATTTCTACTTCACATGACTTTAAGAATTTCCACTTACTATTTATTTATATTTTCTGGATTCATAGATGTTTATTTTATTCTATGCTTATAATCCAACCCTACTATTTATTTGGGTGCTTAAATTGACCCAGATTTGGCCAGTGAGGGGCCTGTCAAGCTAGCATCTCTGTGCTTTTGACATGTACCTATCATTCTAAAAGTATCTCTTTACTTTTCACCATTGCAAAATGTTCCAAGCCCATCATACGCTTTTCTTGTCCAAGTGCTGGAAATAACCATTCCTTCAAAGATGCCTGATTTCTTTTAGTGGAGAATTATGTATGAACACCATGAATTAAGTGATAAGTATGCTCATTCATATAAGGATACCACTGCTCCCAGGCTTCCCAGTTGGTTCAGGGGTAAAGAATCTGTCTGCCAATGCAGAAGAAGGGGGTTTGAACCCTAGGTCAGGAAGATCCCCTGGAGTAGGAAATGGCAACCCACTTGAGTATTCTTGTCTGGGAAATCCCATGGACAGGGGAGCCTGGTGGGCTACAGTTCATAGGGTCACAAAAGAATTGGACATGACTTATTGAGTAAACAGCAACAAGTAAACAACACTGTTCCCAAGTCCTCTTGGTGAATAGTGCAAGGGAAGGCACACATACACACATACACACACACACACACACACATGCACTCATTTTATGCCTATGTTTATTTATATACCTACTAATTATCTGTGTACCTATTTATCTATCTATACTGAAAACGGTGAGTTCACATTTTTATCTTCAATTCTAACCTAACACCATACTTCTACTTATTTTTTTCTTTTCCGTATTAGTGACTCCCTTCTCTGACACTTAAGACACTTGGCTCCCATGATACTTAATAGTTCTGCTTACTTGATTAACCCCTCGGATGTTAAAAAATCTTCCTCACTGCTAACATATTCACCCACCTTCCCCTGTCAGGATTCCAATGTTCCATGTAGATCATCCTTCAAAATATAGACTTCTAGAACTAAATCAGGAGAAGCCAAAGCACAAATTAAATAGAACCCCTAGTTTCTTAAAGTGAATTTCATCCACCCTTCTTTTGGGGTTTTCCTGATGGCTCAGCAGGTAAAGAATCTGCCTGCAATACAAAAGACATAGATTCCATCCCTGGGTGGGGAAGATCCCCTGCAGAAGGAAATGGCAACCCACTCCAGTATTCTGGCTTGGAAAATCACATGGATAGAAGGAGCCTGGTGGGTTACAGTCCATGGAGTCACAGAGTCAGATACCACTTAGAGACCAAGCATACGCAAAAGAAGAGCAAGCCTAAATGTTCTAAGCTTTGGCTTTTACCGAATGACAGAATGGCCACCACCAGCTTTATTTGGCAAGTCTAATTCCACCCAGAAGCTGAGATGTCAGTTTTCCTTGTCCTAAGGATTCAGATATGCAATTCCCTTCTAAACATTATGCATGATTCACTCTGTTTGACTAATGACCTGACAGTAGGTAAAAGAAAAGAAGAGAAATTGCCATAGAACAGCAGATAACATGAGGCCATGCAAATGTATTGAATGTGAACATCTGCTATTCCACACATAATGAGTTATTTTAGAAGTTTCAAGTTGAATAAGCACCAAAAGCCCCTGCGGAAACAAAAATATCTCCGCCCATAATGACCTCTCTTCTTACTACCTTCTGGGACCTTCCTCTGTGCTGCTGAAAATGAGCTCAGCATAGCTATGGCTGTGCAGTGTTGGCGTTATCTGTGCATGGTTCCCGATACCATGAACAAAATGATTCCCCTCCACTTGTCCTTTGTCCATCTCTACATTTGTTCATACCCTGATTATATCCACCATTTCAATCCAAATTCCAGAAATTCAGCCTCAAACCATGGATCTGACCTCAGGTCAGTTCTCCAGGAAACCCCATGGCCTTCAATCCCTCTTTACTTCTGAGGAATCCAGCACAGATAGGTGTTTTCTTGGTGAAGCCCAAGACTGTGAATCAAGTGACCTGAATTATCATCTCACCTCACCTCAAGTTTCCATTCCTTAAAGCATAAACAATTATGACTCAGCCACTACATCACAGCAAAAACCAAATTGAAAGATGTTGCAAAATGGCCTTCATAAGCTTAAATGCTATCCACCTGTGAGGGGTTGAAATTGTCATATTGTCTTTCTCAGTTCATACATTTTGTTTGAACACTGAATTGGGGTTCTTTTGTATTTTGTATTGGGAGGATATAATAAGATACTTCCTAAACAGAGTGGTTATGAGAACAAAATGAGTCAACACATAAAGCATATGGCACAAGTTTTGGAAACATTACACACTGAATGAAAGGCAGTACTCTTGGTAGTAGTATTGCTTGTATTACTGTTATTCCTATTGCTCTAGTCCAAAGAAATCAGTACTTGATCCTAGCCTATTTACAGGCCACAAATGCAATGCTTGGAGGGGACTCTGCAGATACATGGTGCAGAAGGCATGGTACTATCACTCAGGGTGTGTGGGTTCGGACAGTGAGTGACTAGGCTGTTGGTTTGATTCTGGAGTTTTGGGGCACACCATCTGGGATCTTAGTTCCCTGACCTAAGGAACTAAGGCTGATCGAACCCATGCCCCCTTCATTGGGAGTGCACTCAAACACTGGACCACCAGGCAAGTCCCTCAAATTGCTTGTTTAAGTGGTAGATGCAAAGTAGACCATGGCCCTTGCTTGGTTCTAGTACAGGATTACCACTACATAGAGGCTGTGAAACTAAACTTTCTTAGAATCTAGTATCATAGAATGAGGGCCAAGCGTGTACATTTTGAATCAGCACTGATAGCGAACTTGAGCCCCTGGCCCTTCCCCTGTGGATAGAGTTGCTACAGCAAATAATCATTATCCTCTCAGGTAGGGAAAATACTTAGGCTGCTCTTTATTTCAGATCCTAGAATTTGAGAATTAGACAAGATCTTAGAGCTCATTGAGTTTAACCCACTTACTTCCCAGAGGATGAGATTAGGTCCTAAGAGAAGGGATTGTAGCCTGAAGGTTGTATAGGTTATCAGTAGAGAAACTAGACCAAGTTTCCTGATTCTCGGTTAGGGCTTGCTTCCTCTATACTTCTGCACTCAGTTAGTATGGCCTCTGTTGGCCCCGACCACCTTGTTGGTTTTCTGAGGCTGAGCACCTGGGTGGTTTCTCATCCGAGTCTTGGACAGCAGTCAAGCATGTGGATGGGCAGAAGTGGCTGACTCAGACTGCAGAACACTTGGTGCCTGCGGGGCTGAGATACAGTCCAAAGGAAGGGTGTGTCAGCATGAATGAGAGGGGAGGAGAGTGGTTTCACCCTGCAGGGCTCCTGCTGCTGAGTTCTGGAACAGGGAGCAGCCTCAATTACTCACTCAATTTAAGATATGCTTGGCCTAGGTAAGATGAGCTGTGAATTAGAGGGGCATCTCTCACCATACAAAAAATGAAAAGAGAGATTTACTTTTGCAGGAACACATCCTTATCATTTTTTTATGCATTCACTCATTTGTCCAAGAGATAGTCATGTATTTCCTACCATGCCAGGAGGTATGCAGATGTTCAGGGACACAAAGGCAAACTGCGTGACCTATGTTCTCAAAAAGTGAGAGACGGCAGTTCAAGAGCCAGATTCGACACAGTGAGATATATGTTGTAATGGTAGTGAGCACAGATGTGTGGAAATTCCAGGAGGACTGTCTTGTGTGTGTTTGTGTTGCACATGTATGCGGTGCTCAAAAAGGTTTCCCTGAAATGATGTTTAATCTGAATCTTTAAGGATACAGAGGGAGCATAATGTCAGAGGTCTGACATAGAGTGGCTGTTCTAAGTAATTAATAATTCTATGTGGCCAGAGTACAAAATAAAAACTTTAAAAAGGATTTTTAGAAGATACTTTATTTTTTATTTTATTCAAGTATAATTGACTTACAATATCATGTTAATTTCTGCTACACAGCAAAGTGATACATACATGGCTGCTTCTTGGAAGAAAAGCTCTGAAAAACTAGAAAGCATATTAAAAAGCAGAGACATCACTTTGCTGATAAAGGTTTGTATAGTCAAAGCTATAGTTTTTCCATTAGTCATGTACAGATGTGATAGTTGCACCATAAAGGAAACTGAACACTGAAGAATTGATGCTTTCAAACCGTGGTGCTGGAGAAGACCCTTGAAAGACCTATGGACAGCAGGGAGGTCAAACCAGTCAATCCTAAAGGAAATCAATGCTAAATATTCACTGGAAAGATTCAAGCTGAACCTCCAATACTTTGGCCACCTAATGTGAAGAGCCGACTCACTGGGAAAGACCCTGATTCTGGAAAAGATTGAGGACAGGAGGAGAAGAGGGTGACAGAAGATGAGATGGTTGGATGGCATCACTGACTCACTGGGCATGAGTTTGAGCAAACTCTGGGAGACAGTGAAAACCAGGGAAGCCTAGTATGCTGCAATCCATGGGGTTGGACACAACTTAGCAACTGAAGAACAATAAAATATATATATATATATATTTTCATATTCTTTTCCATTATGGTTTACCACAGGATATTGACTATAGTTCCCTGTGCTATACAACAGAATTGTATTGTTTATTCATTCTATATACTTGGAACCACAAGTCTGTGCCCTGTGTCTGTGAAGATGCTTAGCACATCACTATCAACTCACTGCAGAAATTTTCCATCTGCCTTTGTTGTTGAGCAAATGGAAGCTCAAGAGACCAGCAACTGATTCTCCCAAGACTCAGGTGATATGAAGCACCAAAACACAATTAGAGTGGAACCTCATTTCTCATATACCTCTTAACCTCAACTTGGAAGGGCATAAAAAATTATCTTCAAGTGTTCCTTAATATAGAGACTGAGCAGTAATTTGGAACTGAGATCTGAATTTCTCTTGTGAATCATGGCATGCATGTTGGTTCAGTTCAGTTCAGTCACTCAGTCACATCCAGCTCTTTGCAACCCCATGGACTGCAGCATGCCAGGCCTCCCTGTCCATCACCAACTCCAAGGGTTTACTCAAACTCATGTCCATTGAGTCAGTGATGCCATCCAACTATCTCATCCTCTGTTGTTCCCTTCTCCTCCCACCTTCTATCTTTCCCAGGATGAGGGTCTTTTCAACTGAGTCAGTTCCTTGCATCAGGTGGCCAAAGTATTGGAGTTTCAGCTTCAACATCAGTCCTTCCAATGAATATTCAGACTGATTTCCTTTAGGATGGACTGATTGGATCTCCTTGCAGTCCAAGGGACTCTCAAGAGTCTTCTCCAACACCACAGTTCAAAAGCATCAATTCTTCCGTGCTCAGCTTTCTTTATGGTCCAATTCTCTTATCCATACATGACTACTGGAAAAACATTTTGGTTAGGGATGCAGGTTTATTTCACAAAATCTACTTCAATGTGAGTTGGTGCTCAATCACTCAGTCGTGTCTGACTCTTTGTGATCCCATGGACTGTAGCCCACCAGGCTCCTCTGTCCATGGGGTTCTCCAGGCAAGGATCCTGGAGCAGGGGTGCTATTTCCTACTCTAGGGGATCTTCCATACCAAGGACTGAACCTGCATTTCCTGCATTAGCAGGCAGATTCTTTTCCACTGTACCACCTAGGAAGCCCATAAGGCACCTATAGTGCTGTATGAAATACAACCAACTTTGTGTGAGAAAATGGATTTTAATCTAGATTACTTGGAAAGTCTCACTCCCACCTTCCCCAAGCAGAAGGTGAAGACTCTGAGAGTCCAGGAGGGCAGGGAGTGAGAACACAAAGGGATAAAATGACCACAGGACACTAGGGACCTTCAAAATGTGGAACAGAGCATCTTCTCCAGAACAAATTTCTGGGGATATATCTCAATCCTGCAGTATCCATGATATCCTGTCCTTCTTCAGGAAACCCTTCCTTCCATGGTAGCACATGATGTGAAAGGCCATGGTTTTCTCCTCTCTGATGTCCTTTAGAACCTTTTCTTTCCTCCTGAAATAAGCATCTGAAAATTTGGAAGTGTCATAAATGGCACTTTTGTGTGTGTGTGCTAGAAACCATAGGAAATTAAGGAATTTTAAAACCTCGTATGCCCTTTATAGTTTCTTTTTTTCAAGTACATCCTTTGAAGAAAGTTAAATGTATATGATCAGACCCACCTTTCTCATAAAGAGATGAGGAATTCTTTGGCTAACGATCTTGAATCATGAACTTCCAGATGTTCAAGCTGGTTTCAGAAAAGATAGAGGAACCAGAGATCAAATTGCCAAATCCGCTGGATCATCAAAAAAACAGAAGAGTTCCAAAAAGGTGAAAGGTGAAAGTGAAGTCGCTCAATCGTGTCTGACTCTTTGCAACCCCAAGGACTGTAGCTCACCAGGCTTCTCCATCCATGGGATTTTTCAGGCAAGAGTACTGGAGTGGGTTGCCATTTTCTTCTCCAGGTTATCTTCCCAACCCAGGGATCAAACCCAGATCTTGCACACTGCAGGCAGACACTTTACCCTCTGAGCCACCAAGAGAGTTCCAGATAAACATCTATTTCTGCTTTATTGACTATGCCAAAGCCTTTGACTGTGTGGATCACAATAAACTCTGGAAAATTCTGAAAGAGATGGGAATACCAGACCACCTAACCTGCCTCTTGAGAAACCTGTATGCAGGTCAGGAAGCAACAGTTAGAACTGGACATGGAACAACAGACTGGTTCCAAAGAGGAAAATGAGTACATCAAGGCTGTATATTGTCACCCTGCTTATTTAACTTATATGCAGAGTACATCATGAAAAACGCTGGGCTGGATGAAGCAAAAGCTGGAATCAAGATTGCTGGGAGAAATATCAATAACCTCAGATATGCAGATGACACCACCTTATGGCAGAAAGTGAAGAAGAAGGAATGAGCCTCTTGATGAAAGTGAAAGACGAGAGTGAAAAGTTGGCTTAAAGTTCAACATTAAGAAAACGAAGATCATGGCATCTGGTTCCATGACTTCATGGGAAATAGATGGGGAAACAGTGGAAACAGAGTGTCAGACTTTATTTTTTGGGGCTCCAAAATCACTGCAGATGGTGACTGCAGCCATGAAATTAAAAGATGCTTACTCTTTGGAAGGAAAATTATGACCGGCCTATACAGCATATTAAAAAGCAGAGACATTACTTTGCCAACAAAGGTCCATCTAGTCAGCTCAGTTCGGTTCAGTTCAGTCACTCAGTTGTGTCCGACTCTTTGCGACCCCATGAATCGCAGCACACCAGGCCTCCCTGTCCATCAACATCTCCCACAGTTCACTCAGACTCACGTCCATCAAGTCCGTGATGCCATCCAGCCATCCCATCCTCGGTCGTCCCCTTCTCCTACTGCTCCCAATCCCTCCCAGCACCAGAGTCTTTTCCAATGAATCAACACTTCGCATGAGGTGGCCAAAGTACAGGAGTTTCAGCTTCAGCATCATTCCCTCCAAAGAAATCCCAGGGCTCATCTCCTTCAAAATGGACTGGTTGGATCTCCTTGCAGTCCAAGGGACTCTCAAGAGTCTTCTCCAACACCACAGTTCAAAAGCATCAATTCTTCAGCGCTCAGCCTTCTTCACAGTCCAACTCTCACATCCATACATGACCACAGGAAAACCATAGCCTTGACTAGACGGACCTTAGTCGGCAAAGTAATGTCCCTGCTTTTGAATATGCTATCTAGGTTAGTCATAACTTTTCTTCCAAGGAGTAAGCATCTTTTAATTTCATGGCTGCAGTCACCACCTGTGGTGATTTTAGAGCCCCCCAAAATAAAGTCTGACACTGTTTTCACTGTTTCCCCATCTATTTCCCATGAAGTGATGGGACCAGATGCCACGATCTTCGTTTTCTGAATGTTGAGCTTTAAGGCAACTTTTTCACTCTCCTCTTTCACTTTCATCAAGAGGCTTTTTAGCTCCTCTTTCACCTTCTGCCATAAGGGTGGTGTCATCTGCATATCTGAGGTTATTGATATTTCTCCCAGCAATCTTGATTCCAGCTTGTGTTTCTTCCAGTCCAGCATTTCTTATGATGTACTCTGCATATAAGTTAAATAAGCAGGGTGACAAGATACAGCCTTGACATACTCCTTTTCCTATTTGGAACCAGTCTGTGTTCCATGTCCAGTTGTCAGTGTTGCTTCCTGACCTGTATACACATTTCTCAAGAGGCAGGTCAGGTGGTCTGGTATTCCCATCTCTTTCAGAATTTTCCAGAGTTTATTGTGATCCACACAGTCAAAGGCTTTGGCATAGTCAATGAAGCAGAAATAGATGTTTTTCTGGAACTCTCTTGCTTTTTCCATGATCCAGTGGATGTTGGCAATTTGATCTCTGGCTTCTCTGTCTTTTCTAAAACCAGCTTGGACATCAGGAAGTTCATGGTTCATGTATTGCTGAAGCCTGGCTTGGAGAATTTTGAACATTACTTTACTAGCATGTGAGATGAGTGCAATTGTGGGGTAGTTAGAGCATTGTTTGGCATTGCCTTTCTTTGGGATTGGAATGAAAACTGACCTTTTCCAGTCCTGTGGCCACTGCTGAGTTTTCCAAATTTGTTGGCATATTGAGTGCAGCACTTTCACAGCATCATCTTTCAGGATTTGAAATAGCTCAACTGGAATTCCATCTAGTCAAGGCTATGGTTTTTCCAGTAGCCATGTATGGATGTGAGAGTTGGACTATGAAGAAAGCTGAGTGCAGAAGAATTGATGCTTTTGAACTGTGGTGTTGGAGAAGACTCTTGAGAGTCCCTTGGCCTGCAAGGAGATCCAACCAGTCCATTCTAAAGGAGATCAGTCCTGGGTGTTCTTTGGAAGAACTGATTTTGAAGCTGAAGCTCCAATATTTTGGCCACCTGATGTGAAGAGCTGACTCATTTGAATAGACCCTGATCCTGGGAAAGATTGAAGGCAGGGGGAAAAGGGGATGACAGAGGATGAGATGCATGGTATCACTGACTCAATGGACACGAGTTTGGGTAAACCCCAGGAGTTGGTGATGGACAGGGAAGCCTGGTGTGCTGCACCTTGCAGAGAGTCAGACACGACTAAGCAACTGAACTGAACTGAACTAAACTTGGGCCAGTCTTTTAATGCTCATAACACAAATCCTTGGGAGAGTTTGTTTCATTGAATTTGAACTTCCTGAAAACAAAAAACAGAGGAAGGGAGAGTCAGCCTGTGGGGCCTCTCTCTGTCTGTATTCCCCAGGCATCCTCTTATCATAGTCCTGGATACCCAGGAAGAGAGAAAGGTGCAAGTTGGAGAAAATAGAATAAAACACATTGGCAGACCCTGATATTGTCCTTTAACCAATTTTATCTTCCTACTCGGACAGTGACAAAAACAAGTATTTACGTTAAGGCTTTAGCATTTCCCAAAAATGTTTAAACCCTTGAAAAATTAAAATCCACTTCTTTCAGTGTGAATTATAAACTGAGTTAATAGAAATACTAAAAGGAATTCAGAAATGATTCGGTTCAACTTATTCTATGGATGAGAAAACCAAGGTACACACAGAGAACTCAGTTTGTTCAGGTTCACAAAGGGGACCAGAGGCAGTTAACAGAACACTTTCAAATTGCCATCTGTTATTCATGAAACTCGGGGTTTGCCCCAGATCAGTTTGGTTAAAGTGATTTGCCTAAAGCCACACAGTTAATGTGACAGCTGTAAACAGACCCCAGATTTCCTAGATTCCAATTCCAGTGCTGATATGACTCTATAAAGATGGCCTTGTGGGATTCCCCCAGAAACATTTGACCCATGCAATATGTTAAGAACTTAAAAATAAATGACCACTTTTGGGTAATCCCAGATAACAAAATAAAAAAGCCCCAAAGTAAAAGCTGTAAACAGAACTCCTCTCGGAATGAGTATTAAATAAGCCATCTGCTTTTTTTTTAAGATAATATTTTACATGGCCCATCACACAGTATTTCAGAACACTTACGATTTCTATGGGCTTCCCAGATGGCACTAGTAAAGAACTGACCAATACAAGAGACATAAGACACATGGGTTCGACCCCTGAGTTGGGAAGATCCCCTGGAGGAGGACATGGCAACATACTCTAGTATTCTTGCCTGGAGAGTCCCATAGACAGAGAATAAATTTCTCATTTAAGGAGAATTCTCACAATACTTAACTCTCATTTATTTTCACCTTTCCTTGGAACAAATTGCTGTCATTATTACTATTACTATCTCCTCTTTGGAGACAAGAAACTGAAGCCTGCAGTCTCAAAGACAACAAATGAAAATATAAACCTAGGTGTTCTGATCCTAAATTCAATAGATTAAATATTACTTCTGGCACATTTCAAACCATTTCTTAAGGAAAAGAACCCACTTGTCAATACAGGAGACTTAAAGATGAGGGTTCGACCCCTGGGTCAGGAAGATCCCCTGGAGGAGTATATAGCAAACCACTCTAGTATTCTTGCCTGGAGAATCCCATGGACAGAGGAGACTGGGGAGCTACAGTCCCTGAAATAACAGAGCTGGACACGACTGAATCAACTTAGCATGAACAATGCAAGTATATGTAATAATTAAAAGTTCACAATCAGAACAGTTTTATCTTCCTGGATCAAATAGTGAGTCTGATAGCAATTCATTTTTATGTAGCCTGAAAAATAGATTGCCAGGGCTAAATACTGTAGTTCATTTCAACCATTGTGCCTGAGAGCTAGGCTAAATTGTTTGTGAAGGTTAACATTTAATTCCATTCTGGAACTGCTCTTAAAATCATGGAAGCCAGAATAAAATGGATTTTAACCATCATCAGACAGCAGCAAAAAACAAAGCAAACAATATTAACAAATAAAATTTAACTTTTATATAAAACAGTATCAGCTTATAATTTTAAAAACTTTTTTCCTAAAGGGAAAATTGTATTTCTATCAGTAACTTAAAAAAATAATTATTTTTCCTTCTTAGGATGTTTTTATTTGTAATAACAGAGAGCCAGTCAAAAGTAATTTAACCAATAAAGAGTTTTCTATCTCATATAAGAAGCTGTGAGGTCAGTAATTCCAGTAAAACCTAGTAGTCCTATGGAATAAAACCATGATAATCTCACATCACTAACAACACTGCCATTAAACAGACGCAGAGTGAAGTTAATAGAAAACGGTCAATAATATGATATATTGCAGTTAATTTAATATTTTAAGTTGTGAAACCTATATATGATAATAAGACATTCATTTATTTATATCTTTATTAATGTACATGTTATGAAAAGCCAATAGCTGATCAGCTTTCTGAAATTAAAAATTAAACTTCCAAAAATTTTAAGTCTAATATCAAGTATCTTAACATGGATAAAAAGAATATGATGGATACAATTTAGAACTTTACTTTTTTAATAAAAAGAACATTAATTAGTGATATTTATTTACATTAGGATTATTTTAAACCTTTAATCTACGTACATAGACAGTGTGACCTGTGCTGAAATTTCTAAGTGTAACTTTTTCTAAAACCAGGAAAATGATTCAGTCCAGTTCAGTCGCTCAGTCGGGTCTGACTCTGCCACCCCATGGAGTGCAGCATGCCAGGCTACCCTGTCCATCAACAACTCCCAGAGCTCACTCAAACCTATGTCCATAGAGTCAGTGATGCTATCCAACCATCCCATCCTCTGTCGTCCCCTTCTACTCCCATCCTCAATCTTTCCCAGCAAGAGAGTCTTTTCCAATGAGTCATTCGTTTGCACCAGGTGGCCAAAGTATTAGACTTTCACCTTCAGCATCAGTTCTTCCAATGAATATTCAGGACTGATTTCAGTTAGGATGAACTGGTTGGATAATGTTGCAGTCCAAGGGACTCTCAAGAGTCTTCTCCAACACCACAGTTCAAAAGCATCAATTCTTTGGTGCTCAGCTTTCTTTATAGTCCAATTCTCACATTCATACATGGCTACTGGAAAATCATAACTTTGACTAGATGGATCTTTGTTGGCAAAGTAATGTCTTTGTTTTTTAACATGCTCTCTAGGTTGGTCATAGCTCTTCTTCCAAGGAGAAAGTGTCTTTTGGTTTCATGGCTGCAGTCACCATCTGCAGTGATTTTAGAGTCCAAAAAAATAAAGTCTCTCACTGGTTCCATTGTTCCCCCATCTATTTGCCATGAAGCGATGGGACCGGATGCCATGATCTTAGCTTTTTGAATGTTGACTTTTAAGCCAATATTTACACTCTCCTCTTTCACTTTCCTCAGGAGACTCTTTAGTTCTTTATCACTTTCTGCCATAAGGGTAGTGTCACCTGCAAATCTGAGGTTATTGATATTTCTCCTGGCAATCTTGATTCCTGCTTGTGCTTCATCCAGCCCAGCGTTTTGCATGATGTACTCTGCATACAAGTTAAATAAGCAGGGTGACAATATACAGCTTTGATGTACTCCTTTCCAGATTTGGAACCAATCTGTTGTTCCATGTCCAGTTGTAAGTGTTGCTTCTTGACCTGCATACAGTTTCTCAGGAGGCAGGTAAGGTGGTCTGGTATTCCCATTTCTTGAAGAATTTTCCACAGTTTATTGTGATCCACACAGTCAAAGGCTTTGGCATAGTCAATAAAGCAGAAGTAGATGCTTTCCTGGGACTTTCTTGCTTTTTAAATGATCCAGTGGATGCTGGTAATTTAATCTTTTCTAAATTCAGCTTGAACATCTGGAAGTTCACCGTTCATGTACTGTTGAAGCCTGGCTTGGAGAATTTTGAGCATTACTTTACTAGCATGTGAGATAAGTGCAATTGTGTGGTACTTCAAACATTCTTTGGCACTGCCTTTCTTTGAAATTGGAATGAAAACTGATCTTTTCCAGTCTTGTGGCCACTGCTGAGTTGTTCAAATTTACTGCCATATTGAGTGCAGCATTTTCACAGCATCATCTTTTAGGATTTGAAATAGCTCAACTGGAACTCCATCACCTCTACTAGCTTTGTTTGTAGTGATTCTTAGTAAGGCCTACTTGACTTCGCATCCCAGGATGTCTGGCTCTAGGTGAGCGATCATACCATCATGATTATCTGGGTCACGAAGAACTTTTTTGCATAGTTTTTTTGTGTATTCTTGCCACCTTTTCTTAATATCTTCTGTTTCTGTTGGGTCCATACCATTTCTGTCCTTTATTGTGATCATCTTTGCACAGAATGTTCTCTTGGTATTTCTAATTTTCTTGAAGAGATCTCTAGTCTTTACCATTCTACTGTTTTCCTCTATTTCCTTGCATTGATCACTGAAGAAGGCTTTCTTATCTCTCCTTGCTATTCTTTGGAACTCTGCATTCAGATAGGTGTATCTTTCCTTTTCTTTTTTCCCTTTTGCTTCTCTTCTTTTCTCAGCTGTTTGTAACACCTCCTCAGACAACCATTTTACCTCCACTTCCCTGGTAGCTCAGACGGTAAAGCGTCTGTCTACGATGTGGGAGACCTGGGTTTGATCCTTGGGTTGGGAAGATCCCTTGGAGAAGGAAATGGCAATCCACTCCAGTACTATTGCCTGGAAAATCCCATGGACAGAGGAGCCTGGTAGGCTGCAGTCCCTGGGGTCGCAAAGAGTTGGACATGACTGAGCAACTTCACATTCACATTCACATTCTTGGGGATGGTCTTGATCCCTGCCTCCTATACAATGTCATGAACCTCCATCCATTGGTCTTCAGACACCCTGGCTATCAGATCTAATCCCTTGAATCTATTTCTCACTTCCACTGTATAATCATAAGGGATTTGATTTAGCTCATACCTGAATGGTCTAGTGGTTTTCCCTACTTTCTTCAATTTCAGTCTGAATTTGGCAATAAGGAGTTCATGATCTGAGCCACTGTCAGCTCCTGGTCTTGTTTTTGCTAACTATATAGAGCTTCTCTGTCTTTGGCTGCAAAGAATATAATCAATCTGATTTCAGTGTTGACCATCTGTTGATGTTCATCTGTAGAGTTTTCTTTTGTGTTGTTGGAAGAGGGTGTTTGCTATGACCAGCATGTTCTCTTGGCAAAATCTCTGTTAGCCTTTGCCTTGCTTCATTCCGTACTCCAAGGCCAAATTTGCCTGTTACTCCCTTGACTTCCTACTTTTGCATTCCAGTCCCCTATAATGAAAAGGACAACTTTTGGATGTTAGTTTTAGAAGGTCTTGTAGGTCTTCATAGCACCGTTCAACTTTAGTTTCTTCAGCATTACTGGTTGGGGCAGAGACTTGGATTACTATGATATTGAATGGTTTGCCTTGGAAATGAACAGAGATCATTCTGTCATTTTTGAGATTGCATCCAAGTACTGCCTTTTGGACTCTTATTGACTATGAAGGCTACTCCATTTCTTCTAAGGGATTCTTGCCCCCAGTAGTAGATATAATGGTCATCAGAGTTAAATTCACCCATTCCAGTCCATTTTAGTTCACTGGTTTCTAAAATGTCCATGTTCACTCTTGCCATCTCCTGTTTGACCACTTCCAATTTACCTTAATTCACAGATCTAACATTTCAGGTTTCTATGCAATATTGTTCTTTATAGCATCAGACTTTACTTCCATCACCAGTCACATCCACAACTAGGTGTTGTTTTCGCTTTGGCTCCATCTCTTTATTCTTTCTTGAGTTATTTCTCCACTGTTCTCCAGTAGCATATTGGGCACCTACTGACCTGTGGAGTTCCTCTTTCTGTGTCCTATCTTTTTGCCTGTTCATACTGTTCAGGGGGTTCTCAAGGCAAGAAAACTGAAGTGGTTTGCCATTTTCTTCTCCAGTGGACCGCGTTTTGTCAGAGTTCTCCACCATGACTGTCAGTCTTGGGTGGCCCTACGCGGTATGGCTCATAGATTCATTGAGTTAGACAAGGTTGCAGTCCATGTGATCAGTTTGATTAGTTTTCTGCAGTTGTGGTTTTCATTCTGTCTGCCCTCTGATGGATAAGGATAAGAGGCTGATGGAAGCTTCCTGATGGGAGAGACTGACTGAGGGGGAAACTGGATCTTGTTCTGATGGATGGGGCCATGCTCAGTAAATCTTCAATCCAATTTTCTGTTGATGGGCAGTGCTGTGTGTGACCTCCTTCAAAAGGAGGTCGCACTCAGTGCTCCTGACCCTGCAGCAGGCCTTAGCCGACCCATTCCTCCAGTGGAGACTCCTGGACACTCACAGGCAAGTCTGGGTCAGTCTCTTGTGAGGTCACTTCTCCTTTCTCCTGGGTCCTGGTGTGCACAAGGTGTCGCTTGTACCCTCCAACAGTCTGCTTTCCCAGTCCTCTGTATGTTCTGGCAGCTCTATAATGGGGTTGATATAGACTTCCTCCAAGAGGGCTTATGCCATACCAAGGTCTGCTGCACCCAGAGCCCCTGCCCATGTGTCAGGCCACTGCTGACCTGTGCCTCCACAGGAGACAATCAAACACTCAAAGGCAGGTCTGACTCAGTCTCTGTTGGATAATATGGCAGAGGAGAAGGAGGTGAGCTCATCTTCTCCTGTGAGAACTCCAAAATTACAACTCACTGCTGCACAACTGTTGACAGGAGAATGCTGGACCCCACCAAGGAAGGATATCCCACGTCAAGGGCAAAGGGGAAGCCCCCAGAAAGATGGTAGGAGGGGTGAGATTGCATTTAGAATCATACCTCATGCCTGCCAGAGACACTCAGAAGGCTCAAACAAAACCTTGTGTGCACCAGGAGACCCCACAGAGGAAAATGATTATGTTCCCAAATTAAAAAGACACTGAGTGAAGTGAATCAAATCTGAACATATATCTAGCTCCTTCCAATTTTTACATTTTAAAAAATCACTAAATGTATGTATGTATTTATATGCAAAATTATAAATAATAATTTATGTATCAAGTACTTGACATTATGCATTAGGAATCTATTATTAGCATATATGAATTTTGAATCAATGTTAATGAGTTACAGTGCTGAAAACAAGGAAGATTCACATCCATTTAACTAAAATTATACTAGATCTTTGTCATATGTGTATATATGACACATAAACACACACACAGGTAGAGGATTTGATTCCTGAGAAAAGTCACAGATCAGTACACTTAAAAGGGAGCACTGCTATAAAAGGTAAAACTGGCTTTGGATGTGTGTTTGCCAAGTTTGAAGGTAATAGATCCTTAAGAAGGGAAGTCTTTTGGGGAAAACTTCAGGAAAATATGCAAAGAGATCTCTTAACATCTCTCACTCCCCAGGAAATAAACAATAGAGAGAAATGTGCTTTTGTTTAGTAAAATCAGTAACTATGAACACTTAAACCTGAGACACAAGGTAGGACCGTGGATGGTTGATTACTTTTGAAAAGAGGAAATTTTCATATTTTCAAGGCCAGTTCTTGGCCTTACAAACAGCACATTTTTTCACTCTTTTACAATTTTGATGACAGGCTGGAAAACACATAAATTATAGTCTCAAAAGATTAAACATTCTTAGACTTCCTTGGTGGAACAGCAGATAGGAATCCACGTGCCAGTGCAGGAGACACAGGTTTGATTCCCGGTCTGAGAGGATTCCACGTGTCATGGAGCAACTTAGCCCACGCAGCACAGCTACTGAGCTCGCGCACGACAATGACCAGAACCCGTGCGCCTAGAGCTTATGCCCCACAGCAAGAGAAGCCACCACATGAGAAGCCAGGTCACCACAAAGAGGAGTCACCCCCACTAGCCACAACTAGAGAAAGCCCACGCGGCAGTGAAGACCCACCTCAACCAAAAATAAATAAAGAAGTAATTGTTAAAGGATTAAACATTCACAAATACCAAGAGGGAGAAACAAATCAGAATCGTCAATATTTGAGGAAAACCAATAATGAGGGATAAAGATGGTCACCAATGTCAATAAACATGAGAAATGACACTTAAGGAAACAGAGTTCCTAGTTCAAAAAGATACCCTGAAAATTATAATTAATATCTTCAGAGTAATGAGAGTTTACCATATTACCAATGTGAAATGTGATTACCAAAATTAAAACCACAGAAAATTCTTTCACAGTAAACTAAGTGAAGAGTCAAATAGCTATAAGGGGGGATAAATCTGATAAATTCTTCCCAAAACAGGGGAAATGTCAGTGATAAAGTACATAAAGAAGTTAAGAGAAAAAGAGAATATGCAAACTTTAATAATCATCTCCAAAAACTTAGAGACAATGGAAGTAATAATTTAATAAAAATACTGTCATGGCTATTGTTATATGGCTTTTTTATTTTTTATATATGGCTAATATAAATTCCCAGAACTGAAGACATAATTCTTTATATTAAAGAGTCTACCAATCATTAACCAGGGTGAACAAACAAGTCCACAATTTAGAAACATCAAAATGAATAATAGGGGAAAAACACCTTAAAATCTTTGAGAGAGAAGAAATTTATTTTAGAAACAAGAATAAAATTATCAATCTTAGACACTAGAATTGAGTAACATCTTTACAATATGAGAAAAAGTTATTTTGATCTTCTAATTTGATAACCAACTATTATTTAAGTGTAAGGACAAAATAAATTCACTTCCAGCATGTAAGAACTTGGAGAGTTTACCATCACATAACTTCTCTAAAAATAATTATTGGTTGATGTTCTCCACAAAATAAAAGCTGAAAACAAGGGGAAGATGTGAGTTACAAAGAATATATATACATATATATATATGAACACAGAAATCAATAAACTTATAATCTCTATATTGATAATTATCTATTATAAAAAATTATATATTTGAAAGTAACATCTGAAATGTTTTTATTATATGTGTTAGAAAATCATGGGCAGAGAATGGATGGAAATTAAGGTTTTTGAGTAGGTCAAGAAAAGATAGTGATTAGGTTTACCTCTTAATAAAAATCATATTATTGTTTCTGTAAAACTGGTGAAGTTTCAATTTACTTATTACTCAGGAAAGCAGAATAATAAAATAATCACCTTTGACCACAGATAGCACTAGATGAAACCATTTCAAATTATTTTTTGTGTATAGCTATTGACCAAAGGAAACAGACAGAGAATTAGATTTTTTTTAATAAAAAGTATGATATTTTAAGTGATAATATAAAAATATAGTTTAATTTTGTAGTATATTAGTATATTATTTAATGTAATAATTAGTGGTCTTCACTGGTGGCTCAGTGATTAAAACAAACAAACAACAACAAAAATCTGCTTGCGAATGCAGGAGACACAGGTTCAATACCTGGATGAGGAAGAGCCCCTGGAGAAAGAAATGCAACCCACTCCAGTATTCTTGCCTGGAAAATCCCATGGACAGAAGGAGCCTGGTGGGCTACAGTCCATGGAGTCACAAAAGAGTCAGATACAACTTAGCAACTAAACAGCAACAACATAATAATTAGTAGTACATATTAATATAATAATTAATTAATATGTAGTGATATAAGTGCTAACAATAATTATAAGCACTTTACTTAAATTTAGCAGAGGCAATAGAAAGTGAAATTAATCTGAAGTTGATGATTTTTTCTTTGCTACAAGAAATATTATTTTGTAAAAAGCTTCTAAATTTAAAAAATTAGTTATGAAAAAATAGATGAAGTCATTATGTTTTACCTATGTACTTTGAATGTAGACAGGATTGTGAATCTTTTGGCTACAACACTAAATATTTGAGAGGTCTGACAATTACTGCATCAAACTCCTCTCAGCTTGTGGTTTCTATTAGTTTTATACCACTAATGTTCATAAAATATACTTTCTCTTCTAATTAGCAAATTGTTTGCCATTTTGTCTGTTTTTAAGTGGAGTCACTGCTAATTAGTCATCTTTATTATTTTTAAAAATCATGCCTTTTTCACTTCTGAAATGAAAATGAAATGAAATTTTGTACTTTTAGTCATCCTTTAATTGGCTAGAAATTATTGTCAAGAAATGTTTTTCAAAAGGACTCAGGCACACTTATACTTTCTGGATTTTTTCATGTGAGAGGATGTCGACCTATAACTGCCATATCTTACTACAGTGAATGAATCTCAACTAGTAGAATATCCTTCACAGTTTCTTTCCTTAGATGCCTGAAGACACTGCTCTGTTGTAATCCAAAATTGAATGTTTCTGGAGCAATGTCTGATTTTGGCCTGGATTTTTACAGCTTTTAGATCGGCTTTCTCTGTTAGATGCTGGAACAATTCCTTTATGATTTTCCTTCAGATGTTTTCTATTTTCTTTCTTTTTCAGAGAGATCCAATTTAGCTACTTAAAATTTCCTTCCTGATTTGAACCCCACCCCTTATCTCCTTAGAACCTCTATTTTGACTTCGTGTTTTATCAAATCTCTGTAGACTGCTCTACTTTTACTTTCCAAATCCCATATTATGTTTTTGAGATGCATTCATATTAATGTACATGATTTTTTTTTATAAATATTAACTCTACATTTTTAAAAAAAATGAATATTGTGTTGTTTCTAATTCCTTATTAATGTAGCACTTCAGTGAATATCCCTATACATGTCTCTCAGGGCATGAATACGAGAGCATCTCTTGGGGAGAAATTGAGGAGTCAAAGAATATGTTTATCTTCAGCTGCAAGGAGATCCAACCAGTCCATTCTGAAGGAGATCAACCCTGGGATTTCTTTGGAGGGAATGATGCTAAAGCTGAAACTCCAGTACTTTGGCCACCTCATGAGAAGAGTTGACTCATTGGAAAAGACCCTGATGCTGGGAGGGATTGGGGGCAGGAGGAGAAGGGGATGACAGAGGATGAGATGGCTGGATGGCATCACGGACTCAATGGACGTGAGTCTGGGTGAACTCCGGGAGATGGTGATGGACAGGGAGGCCTGGCGGGCTGTGATTCATGGAGTCACAAAGAGTCAGACACGAATGAGCGACTGAACTGAACTGAACTGAACTCAGCTTTATTAGCTATCTATTAAATTATTGTATAATCTTATTTTTCTGCTAGCAGTGTAGAAGGATTCCTTTCTTACCACTCACTCTTAAAATAGTATGTAACACATCGTGTTACCAAACCATTTTGGGTTCACTGGCCCGTGAACAGTAAAACCAATCTACTGCCACAAGGCTGAGGCGAAGGAAAGTGCAATGTTTATCACATGGTGTCAAGCAAGGAGTCAGGTGTGCATGCATGCTAATTCGCTTCAGATGTGTCTGACTCTTTGTGACCCTATGGACTGTAGCCTGCCAGTCTTCTCTGTCCGTGGGATGTCCCAGGAAAGAATACTGGAGTGGATTGCCATGTTCTCCTCCAGGGGATCTTCCTGTTCCAGGAATCAAGCCTGGGTCTCCTGCATTGCAGGCAGCTTCTTTACCACTGAGCCATCTGGGAAGCCCAACTTGTTCAGGCACCTAGTGCTTAAAAGGCATTCCTAGATGGATTTCAGGGAAAGGTTTTTAAAGGCAGGATGAGGGAGAGATTTTGGGGGTATGTGATTAACTCATGGACATTCTTCTGATTGGTTATTGGGGAGGTAATTGAGAGTGAACATCATCAACAGTCTGGTTTCAACTGGTCTGGGGTCTATGTGCTTGTGGGCAGCATATAGTTAACTTCTTTCACCACGTGGGAGTTTTACTGCATGCCAAATGGCTTAAAGGGTATGGCTTAGGATATTACCTATAGCCCTCGAGGAGGAATGAAAGGTCCTTGACTTTGTTTACTGGTTAAATTATTCTTTTGTCTTGCTTGATTGTTTTCTGTTGTTTCTGCATTTTTCAATTCTCTGATAAAATTCATTCTTTGAAACTTAGAGGCCTAGGAGGCTAAAGTTTATCTATAAACAAGAAGCAGGCAGGAGATATGGGGGAGTCTGTTCTGGGAAGGCAACATAGGGTCCTGCTCAGTTATAATGGTAAAATATCATATACATTTTACTATTACAGTAAGTCTTCTAAATACAAATCTTCAAGTTGCGAACTTTCAAAGATGTGCCTGTGAGTTCACATGTCCAGTCACATAAGTTGATTCCCGTGTCTGGAATCACATGCATGCAGCCTCTACGAGTGGCTGTGCTTTTGTATACTTCACTGTATAGCACTGTATAGAGTACAGTAGTTGCTGCTGCTACTGCTAAGTTGCTCCCGTCCTGTCCGACTCTGTGTGACCCCACAGACGGCAGCCCACCAGGCTCCCCCATCCCTGGGATTCTGCAGCCAAGAACACTGGAGTGGGTTGCCATTTCCTTCTCCAGTGCATGAAAGTGAAAAGTGAAAGTGAAGTCGCTCAGTCGTGTCTGACTCTTCGCGACCCCATGGACTGCAGCTTACCAGGCTCCTCCACCCATAGGATTTTCCAGGCAAGAGTACCGGAGTGGGGTGCCATTGCCTTCAAGTATAGTATCTTTATTTCAAGCCCAGAAGGTCTGGAAGCAAGCATAAAAGACACAATGATATAGCTGCTACCACTATACTTTTTAAGATACTGTACTATAAGATTAAAAATGTTTTCTTTATTTTTTGTTTAATTTTTATGTATTATTTGTACAAAAGTATTTTAAACTATTACAGTACAGTACTATATAGCCAATTGTGTAATTGAGTTCCTAGGCTAACTTATTGAACTTACAGATTGGACTTATGAATACACTCTTGGATCAGAACTTTTTGGTATGTAAGGGACTTACTGTATTGAGACTAAGGTAATATCTACTTCATAACATGAATTGAGTTGCTTTTGCTATATAGTCTTTATTTTAATATATATATATTTATGTATATAATTTATAAATTATATATATATAAATACACATGTAACATATTCTTTAAAGATTTGGTAAAAATCAATGTTAAAAGCATGAGCTCTGTATATTCTTAAGGAAATACTGATAATATCTGATTGTCAACCTGTCAACTAAAAAACGATGTACAACTTGAGAGTTGTGAGTGAAGTTTTATTTGGGGCAAAATGAGGACTGCAGCCTGGGAGGCGGCATCTCAGATAGCTCTGAGAGACTGCTCCCAAAGGGCAGTCAGAGAAAGTCGATATATAAGGTTTTGGTGAAGGAGGAGTTCAATACCACGAAGCACTCAATTTACAGAAGGCTTTTTGTTAGTCTGAGGGTCTGATGTCACCATGAAGGGGTTTAGTGCTTCTCTAGATATGAGGAGATGCAAATATTGAGATAATAAAATGTGTTTCTAAAAACATCCAACTATCTAAAGACCTGTCCCACCAGAGTCCCTAGAGCACAGAGTGCCTCACTCCACCCTGAGCTCCCTCAGGGGTTGTTGAAGGTCAACAGCTATAGCAGCCCAGGGTTCAGTCTCAGTAGAGGCAGGTGGCAAAGGCCTTGTTCCCTCATTGGCAATGCTCTTGGTAAGTGCCAATTTGTAGTTGACAAACCCAATTTTTATAATTGCCATTCAGTTAATGCATTTATTACTTTTGCTGATTCAAATTTACAACTAACATTTTTCTACAAAACAGTCATCTATTCTTATTCCCCAGATTTATTGACAATTTAAAATTACTTATTGAAATGTAATACTAATTAGTGAATAGGCAGTACCTTTATCCCATCCATTGCCTTTTCTCTTTTTCCTGATTAGTTTGTATAGAGATTTATGCAGCTAAAATTAATTAATTATTGTTTCTTAAAGAATTAGCCTTTGATTTGCTGTTTACTTTTTGTTTTAAATCATTTTTGGCTCTTCTCATTTACATTTCTTTCCTCCAAATTTCTTTAGTTTTACACAGTTCCTCTTTTGCAGTTTCTTGAGTTGAATATGTTTTGTTCATACACTTATGACTTATTTTAGAATGTATTTCTTTATTTGCAAACATGTCTTACCATTGTGGGCATTCTTTTTTGTAGATGATTCTAATTTAGATCTGCTTCAGTTCAAGAACATGACATTCATTCTTTGAAACTTGGTGAAACTCCCTTTGTGACCAACTGCTTAGATATTTAGATCAACTAGTTAATTTTGTCTTCAAATCTTCCATATTCAGTGTTAAACTTTGTTCAATCAATAGATCAGTTTCTGAAACATGTGTTTTGAAAATTGCCTTCAACGATTATGATTTGTCCAATTCATTTTGTGAACTTTGTATTTTGAGACAATATTGTTTGGCAACTGCAAGTTTATGATTGTCCTCTGTTCTTGTTGGGTTGTAGCTTTTATCATTATCATTATGTTGTATTGTCATTGTGCCTTTATTAATTCCACTTAACTAAAACAATTAGTTTGCATTTTGTATTTTAGGTACTATCTTCTGATTTATATGACATATTTTACTTTGCAGACTCATCAGTGTTAGAAGTACTTTTACTTCATGAATTCCCAAAGGTGCTAAGAAAGGATTTGATGTTGCTCAGCAATACAATATAATGTTAATAATTAACTGAGGGGATCCATAAGAGATTGCACTGGATTAGTGGAATGATGGTGGTGTGCTTATATGTGAATGTGTATAAATACAATTTACAGCATTTAGGACTAGATAAATAAAACCTGGTGGACTGAAAAGCTTTTGAAGTATGGTAATATATCATGCTAAAAAATCTTCAAAATTTTACAAAAATTTTGTTTTGATGGTTGTAGGGGGAAATCACAGCATAATTGTTTTCACACTGAATAAAAATTAATTGGCATTAGCTTAAAAAAAACACTCTTGAAAACCCTCTTTTTAATCCATTGTAATCCTACATGTGGTATTCATTTACTTAAATTGTTACATCTAGAAAGTTCAACAAACCAGTGATATCTTTGTTGGATTCTTATGATTTCTGATGGTTTTACTTTTTATCCTATCAATATGCACTGTGCCATCTAATTAATTAATTTGATGACTATACATTCAGCGGGCTTCTCTCATAGCTCAGGTAGTAAAGAATCTGCCTGCAATGAAGGAGACCCGAGTTTGACCCCTGGGTCAGGAAGATCCCCTGGAGAAGGAAATGACAACCCACTCCAGTATTCTTGCCTAGAGAATCCCATGGACAGAGGAGCCTGACACGATGCATTCCATGGGATTGTAAGAGTTGGTCATGACTGAGCGACCAAAGCATACATACAGTGCTCATTTGTAACAGAACACTGTTTAAGGCTCTGGAGAGAAAAAGTCAAAGGGCAACATTTGGGGAACTCATACTTTAGTAATGAGGATAAATATGTAAGAATGAAATAACATGAAAAATATTACGGGAGTACTAAAGAGGTTGTAGTGAATTCTGCTAAGGGTCGCTACTAAGGGCATGGTGTGAGGAGACTTCATAAATGCAATGTCACCATATCCAAAGCTAAACAATGAGAATATTTCATCAGGAGGTGAAGTGAGGGAAGTTCATTTTATCAAAGTGAATGATTCCAGCATAAATAAAGAGATGGGAAAGTTATGGGAACATGCCTGCCTTGACTGGGAAGAACAGGTAGTCCAGAGTAGTTGGGGTATGAGGAGCTGGGCAAGGATTATAAATAAATTAATTAAAATTGTGTTTATTATATATAACACTTTTATGATGCCACTCTCTGCCAAGCATTATTCCAAGTTCTTTGCATATGATACTTCAGTTAACTCTCAAAACAACTCTATGAGATAGCTCCTATTAATATCTCCATATTACAAATGAAGAACTAAGTACAGAAAAATTGTTTGCCAAGGCCCCAGAGCAAGAAAGTAGTAGGAGTATAATTAAAATCCAATTGGCTTCCCTGGTGGCTCAGATGGTAAAGAATCTGCCTGCAATGCACGAGATCCAGGTTTGATCCTTGGGTCAGGAAGATCCCCTGGAGGTGGAAATGGCAACCCCCTCCAGTAGTCTTGCCTGGAAAATCCCATGGACAGAGAAGCCTGGTGGGGTACAGTGGTGGGCTACAGTCCACGGTCACAAAGAGTTGGACAGGATTGAGCAACTCCTCCATCTCCTTTAACACTTTCACTTTCAGTGGTCTCCAGAGCCAGAGTTCATATTATTTTATACATTATTTTAAGTAATTTAAAAATTCATGGAGTGAATTTTTGCAGGATCAGTTGCTATCATAAGAAAGCATGTAGATTTCATTTATTTTTCTATTTCCATGGCATAAATGATTCCCTTGGGACAATAGTTATTTGTTAAGTACCATCCAGATATAATAAAAGCAGAGGTGATACAGATGGAGACTGACAAAAGCCCCAGAGCCTGAAAAACCTAGTGTCATTTTTTAGAATTGACTATTAGCTTTCATTACCAAAAGTTAAACCTTATATGCTGAGAAAATAAGACTGTGTTAAAATAAGCCCTCAGGAGGAAAATCAGAGTAGACATTGTCAGCTGCTCCTGTCACTGTGAAAATGCAAACTTGTGAATTATTTCAGGCCCTTACACAGCCCTCAAGATCTTATGGGCAAATGAGTTTATTTTAAAATGATTTAAACCACTCTAAGTTAATTTACCATTGTATTTCTGTGTTCTGGCTTGGAGCCAGCATCTTCCCAGTCCTAATTTGGTATCTAGTTGAATTCAAATCTTAAACTTAATATTCCCAGTGAAGCTAAACCCAATTTCATTTACCTCCTTAAGAACTCAGATAAAACTCCTCCCTATCACGTTCCCATGCTTAGGTATACTACAGAAACATGCGGACAATGTATTTTTCCAAACAGGGATCTGGTTAACTGCCAAAATTTGATTATAAGAGACTCTGAGTCCACCAAGCTCATACCATTGTTTGTTTCCTTTCCTGTTAACTCAATTACTCCCTTTTCCATGGCAAGCTCCAAACCCCTGGTCTACTCTCCAAGCTGGCCATGACTCTGAGTACACTGGTGTGGCAGAAACTTCCACCACCACACTCCCCCACCCCGCCCCCCTGATAATTTTCTACATTCTCTTTCTTTCAAACTTCACTGGTGCTTTTTTCCACTGTGAAATATCTTTCCCAATTCTTCCCACCCCATGTGTCACAAAACTCTACTCAAACTGCAAAGACCCAGGTCAAGCACTATTCTTCTGCCAGAATTGTACTCCTTTAAAACTTAAAAGATGCTTACTCCTTGGAAGAAAAGTTATGACCAACCTAGATAGCATATTCAAAAGCAGAGACATTACTTTGCCGACTAAGGTCCATCTAGTCAAGGCTATGGTTTTTCCTGTGGTCATGTATGGATGTGAGATTTGGACTGTGAAGAAGGCTGAGCGCTGAAGCATTGATGCTTTTGAACTGTGGTGTTGGAGAAGACGCTTGAGAGTCCCTTGGACTGCAAGGAGATCCAACCAATCCATTCTGAAGGAGATCAGCCCTGGGATTTCTTTGGAAGGAATGATGCTAAAGCTGAAACTCCAGTACTTTGGCCACCTCATGCGAAGAGTTGACTCATTGGAAAAGACTCTGATGCTTGGAGGGATTGAGGGGAGGAGGAAAAGGGGACGACAGAGGATGAGATGGCTGGATGGCATCACGGACTTGATGGACGTGAGTCTGAGCGAACTCCAGGAGTTGGTGATGGACAGGGAGGCCTGGTGTGCTGTGATTCATGGGGTCGCAAAGAGTCTGACACAACTGAGCAACTGAACTGAACTGAACTGAAAATTTTATGTACAAAACATTAATTTAAGGCTTCTAAGAAAGCTCTCAACAAAGCCCACTTGGAATTGTGTTGTGTGCTAAGTCACTTCAGTTGTGATCATCTCTTTGTGACCCCATGAACTGTAGCCTTCCAGGTTCCTCTCTCCATGGGATTTTCCAGGCAAGGATACTGGAGTGGTTGTCATTTCCTTCTCCAGTGTATCTTCCTGACTCAGGGATCAAACCTGTGTCTCCTGCATTGCCAGGCAAATTTACCACTATTGCCACATGGGCTAGGAATTGAATTATCCGATATAATTTAAAAATATGGGTGTTGCTCCGCCATCTCTTTCCTTAATTAATAAATTTAGACGTACCTAGTTCAACTGAGTAACATCATGGCACTAAAGGTAGCACCAGAGTTAAGGAAGAAAAGTATTAGTTAATAAATTCAACTTTTTTTTCTTGCCTCACAATGTAGTATTTTTAAAGACAGACTTTATAGAATCTCAATAAATGAAAGGTAGTAATACTAATGCAAATGATGAGTTTTTCTGTAACTATAAATCACCCCCCATTACTTGAAGCCTGGCTCTATAGATCATGCCTCTACACAAATATATTTCATCTTCTGAATGTAGTCATCAAAATCTACCTGAAAAGTTTTGAACACCTATCTTCTCATCGTGAATATGAACAACTACAAACATTGGAAACAGCAAAGCTATAGGATGATATAAAAATCTGTCATTTTGAATCATAGATTATAGTGTGTTTTATTCACACTTTAAATAGATGTTTTCCATTAAAAACCAGGGAATAATTCTTGTTATTATTATTCTGATTCTGGTTTTCTGATTTTTTTTTTTTTTTTTAGGTTTTGTGTCAGCTTTTTACCTTGAGCAATCTCCACAACTGAATCTCTAGATGCCTCGAACTGAGAATTTATCAAGGTAACTTTTGCCCTTCTTCCCTGCCAGGCTAAGAGATCCAGCTGGAAATAAGACCAGCTGCTCCTTGTGCCCTAGTTTGGGACACTTCAAACACAGCTTTAGCTTTATCCCATTTTAAGTACAGACATTTCAAGATCGCATGGAATGGGACACGACCCATCTCCTTTATATTTGGATGCACTTTTACTGACGATAGATTGCAGGGGTGGGGGAGGGGAAGGAAGGGATGGAGTGAGAGCCTATTGATGCCAGGTCAATGATATCTGTATTTTTAGAGTACCTTTCACTTCCAAGAATGTGTCCACTACAGCTTGGTACTTTCAGTCATATCAGGCCCTCAAAATTTAGGTGGTTTACAAAAAGAGGTCAGAGTGGTATTTCACTTGAGTTGAAAAAAAGGTGAATCTGGTTGTGAGCTGGACCTGGTCAGCTTCGTGCTTATTTACCTAAGAGACCCTTCCTTCCTAGGGTGGGAGGGAGTCACCCTTCCCCTGCTCTGCTAATGGTCTATTTTTACATTCAGGAAGTAGAGTTATTGCAGAATCATGAGAATTGGATATGGAAAGAATTCACAAAGCAATTTATTCCAACTGCAGGCCACTTAAGAATTTTTAGTCTGTTCTCCAATGGTGGTGCAGGCCACCACATTCATCTCTCTGTGTGCTAAACTGATTTTACTTACCTAAGGCTAAACTTCTGTCAGTTTCATAAATGAAAGCATAGAGGTGTTAATGGTCTATTTATAGGTAGTTTTAAGTGGACTGGCTTCCCATGAAAGTGACATTTCTGAAGCCATTTTCTTTCATATTACAGTTACTTTAGGATAAACAAAATTCCAAAATCCTCATACATTGATGAATAAATAAATATATATATATATATATATATATATATACACACACAGACACACACATATGTCATATATGTCTGTTAAACAAAACTAGAATTCTATATAAAATACAGTTACTTAAATCAATTCAAAATGAGATACCAAAATTTTTGAGACATGAAATACCCTTTAAAATAAAGGGACTCATCTAGTAATTATCATCCTGAATATCTATACAATTGCCAAATTTGAGTAAGGGAAAAATGTGACAATTAAGCTAGTCTCATAACTAAAGAAAAATGAAGACCTAGACAAATCAAGGGACTTGCTTAGGCTTAGACGTCCCAAAAATTTTTGATAGGATTCTTTACTTCTTAACAAACCAGAAATCTTTGCACTATAGCATACTACTGTCAATTAATTTCTTAGAAACTCTGCAAATATCTGATTGAAGTTTTTAAGGATCAGTTCTCAAAAAGCTTCAACAGAATTTGGTACAATATCTGATGCACTAGAAGTCTCTAAAAACCTATGATTAAATTAAGTTGTGGTGAAATGATTAGGCCTGGGAAAATTACATGCTTGAAAATACCATTGACCTTAACTCAGTTATAGGAAAACAGCCCCTGAGGATGGAGATCAGCAGGGCAATACTTTAGTGCCATCTCTACCTCTGAATTGCTGGGTGAAGGTGTTAGTCACTCAGTTGTGTCTGACTCTTTGTGACCCCATGGACTGTAGCCCACTAGGCTCCTCTGTCCATGGAATTCTCCAAGCATGAATATTACAGTGGGTCGCCATTTCCTTCTCCAGGGGATCTGCCAAAGCCAGGGATTGAACACGGTTCTCCCGCACTGCAGGCAGACTCTTTACCCACTAAGCCAGCAGTAAAGCCCTTGAATTGCTGGGTGAGTTCTGGTATTTAATGAACTTCTCTAAAATAGAGGTATTTAATTAAATCATTCCTAAGGCTCCTCTGAGAGCTCCACTAGTTCAACCAGCATAACTGTTCCTGCTAAATAAGTATTTATTAAAAGAATTTTGCACATATGTTCAGTGAAAGATTCTTTCGTCATGTAAAGTTCAAAGCATGTCTTTCATTGAAAGAAATTAATAAGGAAATGTTAACTAAGCATATTGATTTATTTTACAAACAACTATACTGTATGTAATCTTTGTGAGGTTATGCCCTAGTGCTCTGTAGTAATAAATATACACATTTAGTTCTGAAAGGAGACAAAGACATGAAGAATAATATAAAAAATAAATAAGCCCCCTATTGAAATGACTTCTATTCACAAGGGAATTTTTAGCCTGAGATTCACCAACATGGACAATATAAAATGAAAGGTAATGAAGTGAAGATGGGAGAAAGACCAAAATGTCTGGGAAATTCTTAAATTAAAAAATTTCTTGGCTAAATTGCGTTGTTGTATGGCAGAAACCAACACAATGTTGTAAAGCATTTTTCCTCCAATTAAAGAATAACATTTAAAAAAGTTTCTGCAATGTCATGAAAGTCCTATGGAAAGGTGACCTGACTGCTATAGACAATAGCTTAACATTGCACAGAATGCCTAGAACTGGTCATTTATTTACTCCTTCAGCAAAATATTTTCAAAATTACACTTTGAGATGGTTATCATCATGGAAATATGTTTGATTTATAATTTATGGGAAATAATAAATTGTATTTGTTTTACAGAAATAGGCATCAGATCCAATATTTCTAGAAGGTATTTATTCTACATAAATTCTTATTAGTATGCACACTACATATCAAATTGTTTAATGTTAAGGAATCAGTCATAATAAAATGCAGTCTAAGTGTTTGTCAGGCAGGAACCTTTATAACCTGGAGATTAAGACCAGCCCATATGAATTTCTTTCCTGAAGCTTTCAACTTTTTCGCTTCCTTGACCTAGGGCTTTCATCACAGTACCTGGAACTCATGGTTGCACCTGCTTCTTCACACACTTGACCTTCCCCACTGAACTGTATTTGAGGACAGAAAACATACCTATCTTCATAAACTCAGATTAGCCCTATTTCTAAGACATATTAAATGCTTTTAAACTAATTAATGAAAATTAAGTTCTGTGCTTTGGTGGCGTTACTACACTTACTATCCATATGATCAAAGTTAATGATCCTCTCTGAGCCCACACCCCAATGTGAAAAAGGAGAATAACAGTGATTACCTGCCCATCTCACAGACGGATTGTATCAATCAAATGGAAAAGAGGATGCTATTATAACTGGCTTTAAAAATGAATTATTATTTAATTCAATTTTTCATCTTTTTTTGTGGTCACCACTTAGTGAAAAAGAAGAAAAGTATTATGGCACTAAATAAGAGAAAATAAATTTACACAAGGTTGCACTTTGGACACTAAAATGTTTTTTTCCTTTAAACTATGACATTAAGAACTTCCCAGAAAGATTACCTACTAATGCGAGAAATCAGTGCAATTGAATTAAAAATGTTATCAAGCAGTATTCATTATTCATTTCATCCATTAGGTCATTTCCCCACTGTTGTCTCATGATTCTGTGCTTTTCACCCTTCAGGCTGGTTTATCTCAGAACATGGATATAAAGGATAAAAGAGAGCAGACTTATAGAATCTGATCACTTTCTTTCTGTATCACATTGATTTTTCTTTAGTATCTATTACCTTTCCTATGGGCTTCCCTGGGGGCTCCGATGGTAAAGCGTCTGCCTGCAATGTGGGAGACCTGGGTTCGATCCCTGGATTGGGAAGATCCCCTGGAGAAGGAAATGGCAACCCACCCCAGTACTCTTGCCTGGAAAATTCCATGGACAGAGGAGCCTTGTAGGCTACAGTCCATGGGGTCACAAAGATTCGGACACGACTGAGCAACTTCACTTCACTTCACCTTTCCTATATCTGTTCCAGTTCAGTGTCTTTTCAACCACTGGTGAAATAAATACATGTCAAGTTGCCTCTCTCAAATCTCCTTTAGACATATTACTTGCTGAATAAATCCTCATTGGTTGATTTATTACATTGCTCTCATTGTCCTAGTCTCTTGCCTCAAAATCCACATCTTTCTCGGATCGGTACACAGTATGTGGAACAACTATATAGAAATCCAACGTTCAAAGGAGTCTTCATATTTTTATTACTTACACTTACTGAGGGCGGGAATTTGAAAATTATCAAGTCCAATATTTTCAGTTTAAGGATGAGAAGGAGAGAGGGGGGAGGGCTCGTGGTTCAAGTTCACTCAGCTTATTAGAAGCAGAGTTAGAATTAGAACTTTAGTTTTCTGGACTCCTAATTTAGAGCTCTTTCCACTAAACAATTCCATCCCCTTTTCTAGTGCTAAGGTCTTAAATACTCAGAATTGTTCAGTACCTTTAAATGGCCTAGTGTAAATTCCAAGGACTATTAGGCTTCATTCCTCCTGGGGTCACCCTGACACACAGCCCTAAGCTAGCCATTTTCAGATCGACCCAGGGACCAAAGAAGGTATCTGTGTTATTGAGAGTGGTCACATTAGTGACTACAAGTATCTGCAGTTTTAAGGACTCTTTACGGATCGCATTTCCCTGCAAGTTGCACTGCAATGACCCAGACACAACACTGACAGCTGTGGAGTAAATAAATAAAAACAGAGTATTTTGATCCAAGAGGGGGGAGGGGCCAGTAAGAGGCTGGAGACAAGAGGAGAAAGAGGCAGACAGAATGAAGTGGCCACAGCTGTGAAAAAGAACAGATGCTGGCCAGGAGAGAGGGAGAGAGCAAGAAGGGAGGAGAGGGAAGATTAGGGTTCTGCTAATGTCAGAAATATTGAGGCTCTTGGAAAGGGATACAAATACTTGGGACAGGTGGGAAGTGTTTACATTAAAACCAGAATATCAAATGCCTTCCTAGATGCTAGCCAGATCATTAAAGACCCAAGTTGACCCAAAGGAAAAACTGAAGTCCTTACCCAGGGAACCCATTACAGAGAAAGCCTCCAGAATTCTTTATATTCCATTCAAGTTACTGGACATCAGCTGTGTGTGGCTGAACATCAGCTGCATGTATCAACATATTGTGCTGTAGCCTGGTGGGTCTCAGTGTGGTCCTCAAATGAATACTATTAGCATCACTAAAGACATGGATAGAAATGTAGTTTTTTTGAGACCTGTTCAGACCTACTGAATCAGAAAATTGAGGGTAGGGCCCCAAATCTGTTTTAACCAACCTTCTAGGTGATTTGGGTGCTCCAGATTGACCGTCTTTGCTCTACTTGCATAACACCGCTCACCTTCCTCAGGGTTCTCCATAAATCTGTCACACCAGGCAACAGGCCTCCCAGTGACCTCACACCTTGTCTGCAGGACTCATGCCCTGACGTTACCCAGCAGAAGTCTCTCCAGAGGGGCAACAGAGGCAAGAGACTCGTAGCATGTACTCCCAACAGCTGGGACAATAAACCAAATAAAGCCACAGGACAAAACTGAAATCTATGCATTGAGATTCCATTTAGTAAGTGATATCTGAGCAAAGACTGACCCCATGCAAGAGCAGCAAGCTCAGTCTCTCGGCCACTTTAAACACCCTCTGCAGTGCCTTTCATGTAAGGAATACAAAACACTATCCATTGGGTTATTGAACTTGAGAGTCTAGAAGAGATCTGGAAAGTTTGGTGGCAAGAAGTTCAGTTTTACATGGAGAAAAATGTATTCTTTATCCCTTGGAACTATTCAGGGGCATTGATTACGTCGCGGCTAGGAGTCAGGAGATCTAACTTCTGGTGCTACCTCTTCTACTGGTCTCTGACTCTAGGTAGTCACTGTACTTTCTCACCCCTCTTCCTCTCTCCAGAAACGCCGAGCTTGATTAGAGAGGATGTTCAAAATCTTTTTTCAGTTCTCAGAGATAATATCTCTGTAGTGAAGCTGGCTGGTTAGCAAAGCCAATTAGAGCAACTAATTAGGTGAGGCTTCGAAGTTCAGTTCTCTGTGTGGTCTGCAGACCTTGGCTCAGTACAGTTCATTCTGCTTTAATAAGCATTGGTTTCCAAGGACTCTGGTGGATCACTCTGTATATAATGGCACCAAGAGACTGATCACCACTTGGAGAGACTGACTAAAAGTACCTACTGCTTTGTACCCAATAGTGTCATGACCTCAACCATAAGGACGTCACAAAATTTTTATTAAAGAAACAACCTTTGAGGTAGACTAGAAAAGAGTTTCTAAGACCAGGAAACCACCTCCTAATTTCCTGGGACATTTTCCACTAGGTCCTGCCCTTATGTTAAATACCTCAACATATCTAAGGCAAAGGGGTCTCACTTTGCCAAAAGACACATTCTTAAAATTACTGAATATCCAAACTGAAGATTTTTTTAAAAAGGAAAATGCCAGAAACTGACTACTTACATAGTACTAACCCTGTACTAGAAATATATTTTATCATGATTATTTTATCACGTTGAGGAACTCTAATCTTACCTTTCCCTTTCACCAGTGGAAACCTGGAATTCTTAGATGAGAATCCTGAGATGACAGCTCACACCTTTACTTAAAGCAATCTGGTGATCTCTGCAATCTCCTGTTTCCTTTCCTCATATTCTCCCAAAATCACCACTACCCCAAGTTTCATTATCCTCCCAGAAAAAACTTAGAGGTAAAACAGAAGTAAGAAAACATGGGAAAGAAAATATCCTTTTGATTTTTTTTTCATTCCTGCTGCACATTGTAATAAAGAAAGTCCCAAAGATAATTAAGGACTAGCTCAAAAGAACACGTGGGGAATTGTTTTTGTGTACCTAGGCTTTTCTCGCCATGTAATTCTCCAGGCAAGAAATACTGGAATGGGTAGCCCGTTCCCTTCTCCAGGGGATCTTCCTGACCCAGGGATTGAACCTGGATCTCCTGCATTGCAGGAGGATTCTTTACCATCTGAGTCACCAGAGAATCAGCATTTGAAGAAACTTTGTTTAGTTGTAGATCCTGGGCTTCTAACCCCTATTCCATGTCCCGTTGGGAACAGATGGCATTTATTAACACCTATGTTGTCTTTCACGGCTTATAAACCTTAATACCCTCCATCTTATTTAATCCTCGTAAACTGTGGGAAGGTGTCACAGTAGAAACTATTATATTAACCTCACGAAAGGGATGAAAACACTGAGACCATGTAAAGTTAAGGAACTGGTCTCAGATTTTACAGGTGGAAAGGGCAGAAACAGAATTTCTGGATCTAAGCCCATTACATCTCTCTTCATAATACAATGATAGACCCTTGTAAACCAAGCAAGAGACCCATCATGGAGATGTATGGCCAAGCTTCAAGTCCAAGCCATTACATGTGGCTGAAAAGTCAATCTCATTTGCCCCTGGAGAAGATGGGAGAAGCGCAGGAAGAGTTCAGAAATCTTGGCAGTGATGTAAGACGCACTCACCACTTTCTCCTCTCACCACTGAGTCTCAGGTTACTCCTCTAAACATGAGAGGAGAATGAGAGCGGCAGTCATGGAAGATGGCTGTTCTTGATGACCTGCAAGTATCTCCTTATTTGGCTTCTTATTTTCTGTCTGTATCAGGGGATCTCTAAGCTCTGACTTCTGCTAATCCCACTGGCCCTGGGCAGTCAGCTTAGAGTACGAGTTAGGACTCCTCTGCTTTCCGATTTGTTCCAGGGTCGTGGCTGCCATTCCTGTGGTTCTCCACCTCCAAGGGCCATACCCCCTTTGTGGCTGTCTCTGCTGAGTGCGTTTTCATCACACTTCTTGGCAAAGTGTGCCTTGTGGTCTGGTGAGTCCACATCACATATTTAAGTACATTCAAAAACAGAATATAAATAATCATATTCAGTTTAACCCTTAACCGATATTGATTTTTATATAAAAGGAAAAATCCCTTTTTTACAAGCACGTTTTACAGGCGCTGACCTTCTTATCCCTAAAAGCAAACAAGACATTAAAAAAGGAGAGAAAAGAAGGGTCTATGTGACACAGTTATTGAGTTATTCAAATGCTGGTTTCATTAAAAAGTTTTCAATGATTTTTAATGAAAAATAAAATTATTTTTCAATTACTCCATTGCTGCTTCAAAATGTGTAGAGTCTTGTCTTCCCCCATGTGTCCATATTTATTGGCCATCAAAACTCTATGTTACATATTTGAAAGATCACACAAATTTTGACATACATAGTATTATAAAATGCTAAGCTATAAATGTATAGGGTTTCCAAGGTGGCTCAGCAGGAAAGAACCTGTCTGCAATGCAGGAGATGTAGGTTTGATACCTGGGTTGGGAAGATACCCTGGAGAAGGAAATGGCAACCCACTCCAGTGTTCTTGCCTGGGAAATCCCACGGACAGAGGAGCCTGGCAGGCTATAGTCCATAGGGTTGCAAAGAGTCAGACACGACTTAAAGACTAGCCAACAACATAAATTCATAAGCCTAATGAAAAGCTCCAAGTGCAAAAGCTGATTATTAAACTTTTCTCTTTTCTTTGATCTTAGGCAAAACTTCTAATATTTCTGGTCCTCAGTTTCTATATCTATAAAGTGGAAAAAATAATCTTCACATTACCTCCTTCACTGTATCACAGAATTTTTGTAAAGATTAAAAGAAAACATTCACAGTAAACAATCTGGAAAACTATATGGCATCATACATGTGAGGCATTTTTACTGTGATTATATTTATTTCACTTTTTAACTTTCTCCTCAAGCTCTACACCATGTAATGTGAATCTGCCATCATATTACAGATGTTCCTCTCTTTAGCTGTTTCTGTGTCCTAGGAATACATGACCATTCTGCTTGAGGACTGCACAAATATTTTCATCATCGTTATTTATTTTCTCGGTTATCTGTAATTTGTTACCGTCATGTTATTGTTTTAAAATTTAGGCATGCCAGATGCCAGGTTTTATCCTGAAGATGCAGGTTTGTATTATATTTATTTGCTAGTGACTAAAGCAGCAATTTATCTTTTTTATTAATTTTTCTATTATTTTACGATGTCTTGGGGTTTTTATTAGAAAATCACATTCAGTATTTCAATCAGAATATTTATTCAAGCTATTCCACACTTTAACACCAGAGCATAATAAAGTTGTTGCTACATCAGAAAAAATGTTTTTCTTTTTGTTAAGAGTAAAAGAATCAGAAATCACTGTTGATATTTTAGATGTCTGCCAGTCACAGACACCTTAAACCTACTGAATTAGCAAGTTTACATACTTATACCCACACAAAAGGCAATGAAATTTAAATTGCCTTACTTATACTGTGGTGGCAGCTGTAAGATTTTAGATAAGTCTTCTTTCCTCTGAGCCTCAATTTCTCATCATTAAAATGAGATTAGTAACACTCCCTTTATATGATGTATATGTGATTATGGGGAACAGTTATAACAATAGATATGAATGCAATTGATAAACTGTAGAAAGTGACCAGACCAGAGAGAATGCGTTTCCCAAATTTGTTGGCCCTGATGGTATTTGCAGGTAGAGCAAAGCCAGGGACCAGGGCCGACATTCACAGTCCATGAATCATAACTTGAATCCTCAGCTGTAAAGTGAAAGGCAAGTCTGAGCCATTTTTTGGTTTGTTGTGGTTTTATGCCTTTGAAAGCCACGCCTACCTATATAAGAATACAGAACTTATAAGAAATTCATTTGAAGTGCTTGTTCTATTGGGTTCAGCAACCTGGGACCCAACCCTTTCATAATGAACTCAGGTTGCTTTTGTTAATGGCTTACTTCTGGTTTCCAAACTTGCCCTTATGTAACCCTGGAGTCTTAACTCAGTCTCAAACTTTAATGAAGACGGAAACCTCGCACATCAGGGCAAAGAACCCTTGTTCTTACAGACCTCCAATCAGCACAGCTTAGGTGTCCAAGGCTACACAAAAGATGCTAGTGTTCCATGGATTTAACAACTAGGCAGAGGCATCCAGATCTCACCCTGAGCTCATTACCACAACCCAGATTAAGAGCACTGTGCTGTGTGCTGTGCTTAGTCACTCAGTCGTGTCCGACTCTTTGCGACCCCGTGGACTGTAGCCGCCAGGCTTCTCTGTCCATGGGGATTCTCCAGGCAAGAATACTGGAGTGGGTTGCCATGCCCTCCTCCAGGGAATCTTCCCAACCCAGGGACTGAACCTAGGTCTCCTGGATTGCAGGCAGATTCTTTACCATCTGAACCACCAGGGAAGCCCAAGAATACTGGAGTGGGTATCCTCTCCAAAGGATTTCCCAACCCAGAAATTGAACCGGGGTCTCCTGCATTGCAGGTGAATTCTTGAGCTGATTCTTGAGCTGAGCTACCAGGGAAGCCCCCTCCTCTGCCTCCTACCCAGCTATTCCCATTCCAGGACAGACACAGAGACCACAAAATTGCTGTGTGCGCCCAAGCGGGTGATGCGGTAATCCTCAGCTCCTGGATCATCGAACGGCCAGGGAAATGTTAAAAAGCACCAGACCTCGGGTAGCCTCCAGGGGAACTACTGGAATGTTGTTTATCTTCAGACCGCAACAACTGGTCCATTATTTCACAACAGGAAGGTCTATCCTGGGGCTCAAACGTTGAAGGCTTAGGGAAGCAAGGCCTGAAGTAACCCCCCCTTCTCTTCCACCTTCTCTCTCCCAACACTCCTGGACCCTTCTACTCCGCAAAAGTTCAGATGTGAGAGAAAAAAAAAAAAAAAAAAGATGGGGGGGAGGAGGGCAGACACAGCCAAGGCGGTGACCTTGAAATAGATACAGCTTTCTGAGCAGCTTGCAGTTAATTTAATACTTTGGCTGGGAAGGGACACAGCCTGATCCAACAGGATTTTAGGTGACAGGGAAACTAAAAACTGTGCCTTTTTTTTTTTTTTTAACTGTTTTAACCCCTTGGTTAAGACACCCTTTCTTCTACAGCATCTGCATTTTCCAAAGTTCAGATATATTCTCTTAGATTTCCTATATGATGGAAAGGAGAAGTCAATCATGATTCAAATTCCAAAATGATAGCCAATGCCTGGTAACTCTGTCTTAGCTCCATGTGATCCAGGAAATTCATTTTAAAAAGTCATAGTAAGTAGCTCTGTGATCTTGGATGAATCAATTAACCTCTCTGAGACAGTGTGCGAACACTCAGGAAGCTGACAAGAACTTATAGTCAGGCCCATGAAATGGAGAGGGTGAATGGGCTTTGCAAATTCAAGCTTCAGAGACCTCCTAATCCCCCCGGGTGGAGAGCATAGAACTCAGAAAAACCTCAGCGTTTTGGTTTTCTTTTCTTGCCACATATGGGATCTTAGTTCCCCCAGCCAGGGATCTAACTTGCACCCCCTGCAATGGAATCTTAACCAGTAGACCATCAGGGAGTTCCCTTGGTGCTTTTATTATTTTAAAAAGTGGAAGCAGATTGTTGTTGAGAAAAGAATCTTTATACCCTAGACCATAAGGATATTCCTGAGCTTTTAGGGAGTTACAGTAGGAACCTATTGGTCTTTAATATGCATAAGTGAGTCTCATCACTGCTCTTGCACAAACTACTTCAACTTGGCTATTATCTCTTGTGATGGAGAGAAGAGAAAAAGGCTGGATCCAAGATAAATCTTCTGGATAAGCCAGAATGGAGAAGCACTTGACCTCAAGACAGATGAAAAAATGATACTTGTTTAAGTAAAATATAACTACTTCATGGCCAACTCCTTCTTGATCAAATTTTTAGCCCTTAGCATTCTGGCAGGTCAACGCTTACCTACATCTGGTATACCTACCATGCCCAATCTTAGGCATAAAAAATGAACAAAACACATTTTGCATTAGCGAAAGGCACAGAGAGAATAAATAGGTTTAAGAAAATCAAATCTGATACCAGGCAAAGTGAAGAACAGGTACAAGTAGCATGTGATGCAATGGGGTGCAAGGAAAATACAATGAACTCTGGCTGTGAATGTCAAAGAAGCCCATCATGAAATTGGTGCCACATGACCTGAATCTCAAAGAATATGGGGGTTAGCTCATTTCAAGCTGAAGTCAAAGCAGCAGCAAAAGCAAAACAGTGTGAAAATATGAGTGATACATGTGGAAAGTGGTGAGCAATTAGTGAGGCCATGATAGGTTGCTGGCCATTCCCTCCCATTCTTCCAGAAGAACTCCCACTTTCAAACTGCCCTTTATGGCAGCTTTGAAGTGGGAAAATTCTTTCCAGAGCCATCATAGTGAGGAAGTTAAAAACACAGGTGTGGGGGTCCAACTAGTTCTGTCACTTACCATTGTGTAGTTTTAATCCAGTTGGCCAAGTTCTCTGGACATTAGGTTATACTTCTGTAAAATGGGAATGATCATATTATCTGTTATCAGATTTAAATAATAAAAGTACTATAAAATTCTGGCACAGTGCCTGGAACATAGTAAGGATTCAGCATTAACTGTTTTCATTGTTACTTGCCTATTTTAGTTCTCTTATTAGATAGGTATTCCTAAAAGTCAAAGAATGATCTGTTCTTACTCTTGGCCCAGAATTTAGAATAATGCTTTGCACAAAAACAGAGGGCTTCTATAAGCACTTAAATATGAATGAATGATTAAATTCATATATAATGAGTGGAAGATCAAATTTCAAATCTGGACTTTTCTATAACCAAGGTTTGACTTTGGCTCATGTAACTGAGCTATGCAACTGCCTTAAAACTTTACTGTCTTACAGATGCTAGTAGATACTCTGCTGTGGTGATGTGGGCTCAGGTGGACAGCTGGAGAGTGCGAATGCCAAGACATGGGTCGGAGATTCCTTGGAGCCAGTGCTCTGCCATTGACTGATCTTTCTTTCTAAAGGATATTTACTTGGATTGTGATTGAATTCCTTCAACTGTAAAGCAAAAATAATTATAGTGTCCACTTAAATAGGGTAAACTCATGAAAAGGCATTTGAAACTCTTCAAAAAGGCATTTGGCTAAAATCTAGGTGGATAATGGGATGTCCCAGGATGCCAGGGAGAATTTCGAAAACAATAGCCTTTTAAACAAGCCACTTCAACAAACTCCTTATATACTTTCTTACATTCTGAGTAAATTCAGAATTAAGGATGAAAAAGAAAAAGCCAAAGTTAGCAGCTATGATGTAATAAAACTTTCAGACATTATAAAAGAATATATATACACAGAATACATAGATATCTAGTTTTTTTGGATGAGGAACTGCATGCAAAAAAAAAAAAAATGCATTCCTTCCTAAATTACCTTCAAATCAGCTAAAAAATTCAGCACCAAGGAGGAGTAAAAGGTAAAGGACGCAAAAACATCAACAACAACAGAAACCCCTCTGGAATGGATGGATATCCTAGAGGAATAAATGTAGAGAATTCTAAAAAGTCTTTCATACCAATGACCTTGTAGACTTGTGTGGCTATTTCTGTACAATAGATTTTAAAGAGGAGACCTGCTAAATTAAAAAAAAAAAAAATGGATGGACAGTCTAACACTAACAGGTAGTGTCAAATTCTCCTGTCAAACTATTGTAGCCAATTATCTTACACTTTGTTCCCAGGTACCCTGTCTCTGACATCCTGGCCAATAGAGTCTACTGAAAAATAGAATAAATTGAAAATTGGAAACAATTTACAACAGTTAATGGATTGACAAAATTTCAGTACAATCATATGATGGACAATTGCTCTACAAAAGGAAAAAAAAAGTCACTGATGTACACAGCATCAAAATAAATCTCAAAAGAATATACTGAATGAAAGAAGTCATACAAAAATAATCATATGATTCTATTTGCATGAAATCTCAGAAAAAAAAGTTATTCATAGTGACAGAAATCTGAGGCTGGGAGTGAGAGTGGATTGCCTACGAAATGGCAGAAGGTAACATTTTAAGTGGATGGAATTATTCTATATCTTGATTGGGGGTGTGGTTACAGGTGTGAATATATTTGTCAAGGTACTAATTATCTCAATAAATTCCATTAAAACATAAAAGAATAGGACAAAAAGAGGAAGAGAATGAACCCTAGGATTCAAATGTGGCTTGGATTCTATCCAACCCTGGATTTTAGTATTTTTACCCTGCCACAACAACCTGTTTTAGAATATTTTATTTTCACTTTATACTTTTCTAAAAGTTGAAATCTCAATCACCAGGGCACACTTAGATTCTTCCAGGGCTGCCAGGCAAGTAAATTGACTTGGTCTGTAGTCTTTTACATCTAATGTAAATTTAAAGGAGTCATGCTCTGTATGTGTACAAGTGCTTGCTCCCAGAGACATCCACACCAGAGCTGGGCTACTGCAAGGCTTTAGTGTGCCTTCTTCTCTACAGAGAGCTTAGCTTGGCTTTGACTCTCACTGAACCCTTTCCCACCCCAGAGATCTTTGCACTTATCTCTTCTTGCAGTCTTTTGAGTATATTCTCTTGTGGTTCAAGGATCTTCCTCTCACAATTGAAATAACAGAAAATTATGAACAAATTTCTAAATATACATGTTCCTACAAAACATTTTCACATTTATTATCTCATTGTATCTTCATCAATTCTGTAAAATAAGAATGGTTCCCATCACTTTCAGGATATAATTTCCACTCTTCAGGTTAGCTACAAAGTCCTTCTATCTATCTGGCTCCATCTTGCCTGGCTTGCCTCATCTCTAATCTAGTTACCTACATCCATCCAACCTTTCCTCCAGCTAGCCTGAGACACTAAGTTTTCCTATTCTTCCATTGCCCCCAGACCTCAATACATATTACTCTTTCTGCCAGACACAATCTCCCATCTTTGCCTTCTTGCCTAAAATTGAATTATCTCTAAAAGTTGGCCTGTATCAACCCTTTGAAGTCCACCACTAACTGCTCCCAGGACTGTAAGAAAGCAGAGCACTCTTACTATTGGTTTCCCAGATTTCCCCCTGTGAACTCCTGGAGGCCAAAGACATTGTCCATATTATCATCTAGTCCCAAGGTGACTGATATAATGACAGATACATAGGAAGTACTAAAAAGGCTTTTGCTGAAGAATTGATTTGACATGAAATTTCTGGATGAAAGAAAGACTGTTTAATGTCTAAAGTTGAATTCCATGCTCAGAGGAGGAGGCAAAAACCTGATTCTGAGCTCTACACTGAGTTCTACACATGGCTTAGTGGCTTGACTGTAGTCTTTTTGTTTGTCAAAAAATATCTGAGGCCAACTTAAGGACACGAGACTGTAATTTCACTGTGTCGATCTCAGCTGAAACTAAGGTGTGCTGGAATGAGACAGTAATCACTTAACTGCCTTGTGCCTAAGAACACTAATATTTTGGCCCTTCCAGACAGGCTCAGCAATGTGATTAGGAGCCATTTGAAAAATGACACCCCACAGTAAAATGGAGCTTTGTGGCCTCTTCCTCAATGCCAGCTTCTGATCCTTTAAAGCCTTCTTTAGAAACATTTTTTTTTTCTTTTTCTTGTGTGTTTACAAAAAAGTGAGAATAAGAACTCACTTCAGAAACTACTCTCAGCTGCCAAATTATCCAGTATTTATTTAGGCAATATTCAAGTCTCTGTATTTAGAATAAACCTAAAATCGTCTTATCCAATAGGCTAATGAAAGTCTATGCTAGATTATGTGACTAGACATTATACTTTGCTAAATTCTTACAAGCAGTAAATGACTGTGAGTTTGGTCCTCGTTTTTGGTCTTCCTCGTTTTTTGTTGAGACTGTAGAGATCATATTTGTCTCTGTCGATGTTTTTACAGTGCCATCATTAGCTAATAGAATTTCAGGTTTGGACAGGAATATGTTGTTGGATCAGTTCTGTACAGTTCTCTGCCAAATGGCTCTGGAATTTCTGTTTGCAAACTCCCTCTACAAAGAACTCACTAACTCTTAGGATCATTTCATCCCATCTTTGAACAACACTGGCTATTTCACCTTGTGAAATCATTTTTCCTGGAGCTTCCATAACATTAGTCCTAATCTAAACCTTAGAGCACAAGTACAATGCCTCCTCCATGCCACCTCTTCAGATGTATGAAGATGAGAAAGATAATTCCATTAAATCTTCTACAAGTGATTCCCTCATAGGAAGTGGTTTGAGTCATGTTCCTGGAGGATTCCTCTGGTTGTTGATGTCACTTAAAAGTCTGCTCCCTAGATTTAGTAGCTGCCATCCAGATATTCTCTGATGAAATACAAAGAGCAGGACCATTGACTACCTCCCTCATCAGTTTACATGAGCCCTATAGCTCTTTCCTTGATCTTATATTTTCTATTCTGCTTTCAAAGTTGCCTTTTAGTTTATTCTTTCATGATGCTTGGACACTCATTATATTGTCTTTCCATTATGCTATTAAGTGTAGCACATTTGGTATTTCCGATATAGAAAACAGAGCACACAAAGAAAATTGTAATACATTTGCATATAATATTTCTTATAGCCCCACTTCTGCCTAGTGGCAAAAATTATTACCTTGTTATTTGACTTTGGTTTTTCCTAATCATGTGATTTCTCCAGGTCCACAGGCTGCCATCTCTGATCCTCCAAAAGGATGCACAGACCATTCCCCATACCTTTCATGCCACTTTGAGGCTGCAGGCACTTCAGATGTACAACTTTCATCTTTTTTGCCCAGACCCAATGCAGCACCAACCCTTGTTCAGTGCTTCTCCTCTAGCTAGATGAAGTACCGAAGAACCTGCCAGAATCCATTTAGGAAACAGGTTCCTGATCAGCTATTAATTTCAGATCTCCTCACCTGAGGAAAAAGTAACACTTAACCACTCACCTTCCAACTCTTTCAAGTTAATCCCTGAGTAGGGGGAGTCACTTTCTGAGAAACTTTCCTCAGCCTTTCACTAGTTTGTTCATCTCTCTTCCCCATTTCCAGATTTTTATCTAGCCACAGTCAATATAAAACCATTCTAAACTTGTTCCTGCTAGGCCAAAGCCAGTTCCATGTCAGGACCTTTTTTATGAATTTCTGAAAGACCCAGTTTCTTAAAAGTCCCATAGCATTTTCTCTGAAGGTTTTCCTCACTCTCATGGGCTTTGAAAAGCCTATTTTGAAACTAAAAAAATTGAGCCTTCCCTCATATCTTGTTTCTGAACTTCTGCTGTAAAAATTTACCCTGAGGGTGTGAGGCTAAAGAGAATAGTTCCTAGGGCCAAGAAACTGGAAGGAGGTGTCAGACTTTATTTTTTGGGGCTCCAAAATCACTGCAGATGGTGATTGCAGCCATGAAATTAAAAGATGCTTATTCCTTGGAAGGAAAGTTATGACCAACCTAGATAGCATATTCAAGAGCAGAGACATTCCTTTGCCAACAAATGTCCATCTAGTCAAGGCTATGGTTTTTCCAGCAGTCATGTATGGATGTAAGAGTTGGACTGTGACGAAAGCTGAGCACCGAAGCATTGATGCTTTTGAACTGTGGTGTTGGAGAAGACTCTTGAGAGTCCCTTGGATTGCAAGGAGATCCAACCAGTCCATTCTAAAGGAGATCAGTCCTAGGTGTTCTTTGGAAGGACTGATGCTGAAGCTGAAGCTACAATACTTTGGCCACCTCATGCAAAGAGATAACTCACTGGAAAAGACTCTGATGCTGGGAGGGATTGGGGGCAGGAGGAGAAGGGGATGACAGGATGAGATGGCTGGATGGCATCACTGACTCAATGGATGTGAGTTTGAGTGAACTCTGGGAGTTGATGAGGGACAGGGAGGCCTGGCATGCTTGTAATTCATGGGGTCGCAAAGAGTCAGACATGACTGAGTGACTGAACTGAACTGAAACACACCAATTGGGCTTCCCTGGTGGCTCAGTGATGAAGAACCCACCTGCCAATTGAGGAGACACAGTTTCGATCTCTGGGTTGGGAAGACCCCTTGGAGAAGCTAATGGCAACCCACTCCAGTATTCTTGCCGGGGACAATCTATGGACCAGAGGAGCCTGGTGGGCTACAGTCCTTAGGGTCACAAAGAATCAGACACGACTTAGTGACTAAAACAACAGCAATAAGAACAACATCAGCACATCAATTAATACTGTAAAATCTTATTCAAGTTTCTGGAAAATAAAATGGTTGAATTCCTTGCCTGGAAGGAGTGGTTAAAAAGTGTTTATAATCCAGAATTTCCACCCCAACCTTTCAATCATCCAGGTGCTCCTGCTGCAGTTTCTTAAGAGACAGGCTCTGCAAGACACCTTATTCCTCCTTCTTTATTATTCTCCTATCCAAGTGAAATCACAGAACATATTTCTATCTGACTCATCTCCTGTTCAGTTAAAATAAGTGCAAGTCACAAAAATTCCTTTTTGTCCTTAGAATCTCAGGTAGTTATTAGAGTCCCAGTGCAGAATCATGTCACAAATGGACAGGTCATCCTAGGGATGCACAGACACTAGGAAGGGTTAACGGCAGGCCTAGGATGGTGGGGAAGAGGGTGGCTGTGCCTATTCAGATTGCATCCATATGTTGGTCTGGAAAGTGGGCTTCCCTGGTGGCTCAGATGGTAAAGAATCTACCTGCAATGCAGGAGATTCGGATTTGATCCCTGGGTCCGGAAGACCCCTTGGAGAAGAAAATGGCAACCCACTCCAATATTCTTGCCTGGAGAATTCCGTGGATAGAGGAGCCTGGTAGGCTATAGTCCATGGAGTCAGAGAGTCAGGCACAACCGAATTCCAACTCACACGCATAACCTGGAAAGTGTTCACCACTTTTTCACCCACTTTTCCTGGGTGAAAAAGAAGGGTGCTGTGAAAAAGTGATGACCAGAAAGGAAGGCTATTCCACCTCTCCTCACTGGTAAGCCTGCGCAGATCTCCACCATAAGAGTGCTTTTCATTTTTTAAATTGAATTTGATACATCTTTATTAATTAGTTCCTTATGGATCAATCAACTATTCAAATTATGCAGTGTTTTCTAGGTCCTAGTCTCAAAACCAGGTGAGTGAAGGAGTGTGTTACTCCACAGGAAACATCAGGAAAGTTCAGGACTGGGGTCAGGCTAAGGTGAATAGTCAGAATGAGAAAGAAACATTACGGCTCCAGTGAGAGAGCAATGAAGAAACTGGTGAGAAAGAAAAATCTCATTGGGTTAGAGAGTCAAGAGGCTTTGAAAAGGAAGATTTAACCTGGGGTGTCATTTTTATTGCATTTCTAGCACCTTTCCTCTGCAACCCAGTTTTACCATAATCCACTGTGAGCTCAGGTAATGCAAACTCATTTTCACATCAGCAAAAGGGATTAAGAAAGTAAATCTTCAGAGGGAGAAAATATCCATGATGTATTTTAAAGCTGGAATGCTATATAAATGATTTTCCATCCACTCTTTTGTGTTATTCATGCCTCAGTTCACACTCATGCCCATGAATAAATGAAATTTAACAAATGTTGTTTGGTTCACAGTGACCCAGAATCACCCTAGAACCTGAAGATCAGCTGTGTTCCATTCCAGGGGTTCTTAGAGCATGAATGTGAAGGCCTTGGAGATAAACAAAATCAAAAGACTTCCACAGTCTTTTCAAACTTGTGTTGATAAACAAAATATCACGCACCCACATTTAATTGCATTTGAAAGTCAAAGTTATTTAAATATTGTAACAAAAAGGCAAATCAGATCAATGGAACAAAGTGTGCTACTGTGTATTCATGGTACAAGTCTCCCTTGAACTTTTACGGACCCTGCATAGAAAACTAAGATATAGATCAGTGATTGGTGAACTGTGGCCTGCAGCCTGTTTTTGTATGGCCCATGAACTAAGAATGGCTTTTACATTTTTAAACGGTGGTGAAAAAATACCAAAAGAAAAATAATACTTCATGACATGTAAAATTTATATGAAATTCAAATTTTGGTCTCCAAATATGAAGTGTCATGGCAGTCCAGCCACTCTCACCCTCTTGGCCACGGCTTGCTTTGTGTAACACCAACAGAGCAGAGGGTGTGCAAAAAAGATCATGTGGCCTCCAAGTCCTGAAACATCTACTATCTGACCCTTTACTGGAAAAAAAAAAAAACAAAAAACTATCCCATATTTGCTTTCTTTTGAAGATGAAAAAATTAAACCCAAGGAGACAAAAGATATCAGGGTCATTCAGCTGGTATTCGGCAGAAAGTGAAGTGAAAGTGAAAGTGAAGTCACTCAGTGAGTACTCTTTGTGACCCCATGGACTGTAGCCTATCAGGCTCCACCTTCCATGGGATTTTCCAGGCAAGAGTGCTGGAGCGGATTGCCATTTCCTTCTCCAGGGGATCTTCCAGACCGAGGAATCAAACCCTGGTCTCCCGCATTGCGGGCAGACGCTTTACCGTCTAAGCCAGAGACAGCTCTAAAACTCAGCCATCTAAACCCCATATAGTGTCTTCCCTCATTATACTACATGGCCTGGTGAGGACAGTCCCAAACATTATAGAGAGCAAGCCTGTGACTGAAGAGGCTGTGGGAACCAGAGCCATGGTTTCAAGATTTTAAGAGCATATGTGAATAATATGCTTCCTAAGGAAAGGAGAAAACAAAGCAAAACAACCCTGAAACTAATCACGAAAGTGTATGGCGAAATTGTTTTACACGTGTAGCGCATGCCCTGCTGTGAGAAGTGGCCATCTAACCTGGTCTGGACTGAACGCTGTGTGTCTTTCGGTCCCAGTACCCACTGGTGCTCTAACTGACTCCTACTTTGCTACTTAAGAGCCCTCAGAAACAGGAATGTCAAATGCTTAATGTAAGGGAGCGAACTGGGAAAAAGCGAAAAAGAGAATCTGGGCCCAACCCTGGTGGTCAAGTGTTTAAGACTTTGCCCTCCCAATGCAGGGGGCACAGGTTTGATCCCTGGTTGAGGAACTAAGATACCACACAGTGTGGTCAAAAATAAGAATCTGGGAGTTGGGGAGAAATTTGAGCTTAGTTTTCTGCTGGAGGCTACAGCTTTATTATTTTTTCCGACTGGCACGCGTCTTCTTTGTTTTGAATAATGGAGATAATTATACATTCAAGGGATCACACTCCTAAATCCCCCAAATGATTAAGAAATCTTACTGTAGGCAGTCATGAGAAAATGTAATAGAGGATTACCCACAGAGACAAGGTAAATCATATATCTTCAGGTCCCTTGCTTAGCTAAGAGACCTAAATCACCGTTCTCCTCTCTTTCCCATGGCCCAATTGTTGATAATGCAGGCCTCTCTTGAGGCACAGCAATATTCTCTCCTAAACCCTGTTCATGTGAAGTCAAAGGTTCCGATGAGTCCGTCTTGGGAAATGACTACATTGGTGATTTTGATGCTGACCTGTAAGCTCCCATTTACTGGCAACTGGGAGTAGAACAAAAGCTTGCTTTGTGTTTAGGCTGTAAGGTTCTTAGGGAGAAAGAAACCCAGTGTATCATTTGCTCAATTCAAGAAGTATTTATTGGACAGCTACTATGAAGTAGACATTAGTCTAAAAGCTGGGATCTGCTGAGCTACCAGGGAAGTCTCAAAAGCTGAGATAAAACAGTAGACAAGTATACTCCCTGACCCTGTAGGTAGGTCTGTATCTAATAAAACCAGATAGATAGACAAGGAAATAGGAAAGTCAAACGTGTAGCACGAAGGATACAAAGAAAGTAAGTACAGATTGTTCAGTGAGCTGCCTGGGTGAAGCAAATCAATTCAAAGAATATGTGGAATTAACCAGGAAAAGAGCTTAGAGGGGGCATTTTTCAGGTCGAAGGGACAAGTGTGAAACCCTGCAGATGAGGTAGGTCATGGACTATTGAGAAAACTAGGGTGGGAATGATCAAACCTTGGGAGGGGAGCAGTAGGCATGTGAACAAGGAGGGAGGAGGGCCAAGGATGAGGCTAGGAATGTCCACCAGGGCCACCCAGGAAGGGTCCTGTGAGCCTTATCCTGATGGCAAGGAAAGCAGGCGTAATCAGAAGGCAATGCAGAGGCTCAGAAGTTTCTTAATGACAATAGGTGATATAATCAGATTTGCCACTTTCTTGTTACCATAAAACAATACCTCACTGTCCAGGGATTGTATATTTGACTTACTATGACCTCAGTTTCATGGTGTAACAATAAAAATAAGAGTAGTCTGTACATATTGTGTTAACATGTACCTGGGATTGTGTTAAGCACTTTACCCAAATTATATGATTTACTTCTTGCAACAATCCATTGAAATAGACATTACTATTATTTGTAACTGACAGATGAGGAAACTGAGACATTGAGATTGAGTAGCATGACCAGGAGTGTACAATTCTTAAGAAAAGGGGCTGGAATTTAACAACACAGTCTGCCTCCAAAGCTCAGGCTAAACATGGGCCTGGGAATTAAAAAAAAAAAAAAAAAAAAAATTAGATACAACTTCCAACTCTGGTTCTCAGTGATTGTGTGACCGTGGGCTTTCATCGTTTGTTTTCCTTATCATTCGATAAGAATGAGCTACAGAATCCTCAATCCTCTCTTTCTAGTTTAATATCAAGATACTGTATTTCTTTGAGGTGTCAGTTTAAAAAAAAACAGTAGTTTCAGGGTACTCATTTGACTCCTCTTATTCTTCCTAAGACAAAAATTAGTTACAAGAAATCAACCCCTATAGAAGATATATGATCTCTCTCAAAGGTAATTCAAATCTTTCTTCCTCTCCCCTCACTCTCTCAGTCTTCTTTCCCAAGGTTTGTGATGGAAATCCAGTAACAGAGTGATTTCCATAAACACATGTTGATTGTTAATGGATTAGAAAATACAGTATCACCAAGACTTCCCCACCACACACACATGTCCCTGTCATCAGGTTTTGTCTTCTTCATGGTCCATCAACAGTGACAATAATCCAGGCTCTATTTTCTCTCTGTCAATTACACTTTAACCTGGTCAGGGTGAGACTTTTCATTAAAGAGAAATCAACAGCTCTGAAGAGGCAGATGTTAAAAGCTAACAAAAAGATTCAGTATTCATAATGGCTAAATTGTGCTTGTTGGATTTGGAGGGGCCAGCAGGTACCTTTTCCTGAACTTATACTACCATCTGTAATAAAGAATGAAAGTCGTGATTGGCAAAAAAAAAAAACCCACAAAAAACCAGCTAGAGAAGGGCAGAGGACTCTGCCGTTTTAGTGTCCGCAAGATGCCAGGGGAATATCCATGCTCAGTTGGCTTTTGATGCTGGAAACACAACTCAGTGGTTTCAACTTCAGAATTAGACTTTGTGGAACCACAGGTTTGAAATCTGTTTGGCAAGCCTGAGTCATGGTTTCAGTCCCTGTCTCCTTAGAAAAGAATCTGAATAGCAAGTGATTTATAGTATGTCCTTCTTCTAGAAGAGCTCTCCAACCCCTGGCCACTGAATGGACTTTGAAATATGCCCAAAGGGATCCTTTATCCACGGACAATCTCTGAGTGCTTATTATTCACTTTACTAGTGTAGAAGCTCTTTAATCATTGTCTCTGCATTTGCTTTAATCTAAAAACTGTCAATTTATTAGCTCATAGTGTGCCTGAAGCTTTTCGTATCTTCCTGGGGAAACACTTGTATAGATTCAGGGGATGACTCTAAAAATGTCAGATTGACGTGAGATTAGGTTATCAAGAGACAAAATAATATAGTAATAAGAGTATAGAATAAAGTTTCTATAAAATTTATTTCTGAAAAGAAGCATTCCACATCTTGTTTCAAATAGAGTAAAACCATCCTTAACTCCACCTAGTAATAACAACTGATATGTAGCTTAAAGAGCTATTTATTATAAACATGAAGTTATTAATTCCAAAGGATTTTCAGCACCAAAGTTTTAGGAAGCTACCCAGAGTGTTCACTGGAGGGATGCTCCTAAAAATGAAAGTGGTTAAAAAGCCAAACCAAAGCCCCTGAGCTACAATATATATATATATATATATATCTCTTCCCCCTCCCTGGGGTTGAAAAATCTCAAATTTGTGTATGTGTGTGTGTATATATATATATATAGAGAGAGAACTAAAGCTTATTTCTTATTTCTAAATTATTATTTATTTAGTTTATATAAAGTTTATATATATATATATAACTATATAAACTACAAACTATATATAAAGTTAATATATACATATATAAGGGTCAGACACAACTAACAACTGAGGACCTTATCTGTCCTCAGTTGCTTAGTTGTGTCCGACCCTTTATGACCCCATGGACTGTAGCCCAGAGGAGCAGGCTCCTCTGTCCATGGGATTTTACAGGTGAGAATATTGCAGTGGGTTGCCACTTCCTTCTCTACTACATCTTCTCAACCTAGGAATCGAACCCTAACCCACATCTCTTGCATCTCCTGTTCTGGCAGGTGGATTCTCTAAACCTGTGCTACTTGGGAAGCCTATACTTACATATATAATTTCCACTGGAGTTGACAACTCTCAAATGTGTATTGATATAGCTTTTTTTCACAGAGAATAATCAGAGCATCAAGAAATATGATGTTCAGGATACAGGGATAAGAAGCCCAGGATAACACAAGGGCAGAACAGTATAGTACACGTAAGAGCAGATGACGTAAAAGAGTCCAGAGATAAAGAACTGAAAGAATGAGTCCACTTTGAAAGAAAACTGGAATTCTTGGCTTCTGGATTACCTAAAGACTGCTAGTCTAATCTCTATAATTGCTAGGAACCCTACCTGTGCCATTCCTGATCTGTTGCTAGTTTTTTGCATTTTTCTCCCAGAGTTGTTTTATGATCACGTAAAATCTTTGATTCATTTTTTTCTCCTGTGGAAAACACTATTAAGATCACCTTGTCCAACTCATGCACTTTACAAGTGAGGAAACCAGGGCCTCAAGAGGTTAAAGTGAATTGTTCGAAGTCACCTAGATGGAGAGCATTATGGGCAGGACTAAAATCCTGAATTTTCTAATTCCCAAATCACACTGCATTCCAAGAGCCCATTCTTAGTCTCAAATAATCAGCACTTTTCTCTTCATCATAGTGGTCATTTCTACAGAGGCAGAGAAATACTGGAGGTGATTTTCAAATGTTAACTATATATATCTGTATAGAATTATTGAAAATTGAAAGGAAGACAAAATCATCACCTTTCTTTTTAAAAGAGTGTCAATGCTATATTTTAGCACACTTAAAATTGGTTCTTCCTGCTCTATCAAATAGCCACCTTGTTTTATTTCCTTACCAGAAGTAGAATTGAAAGATTCAAAGGATCTTCGAGATCACCTAGACCTACTTTCCTACCCTATAAATAAGGAAGCTGAGGTTCAAAGAGGATGCCTTACCAAAACACAAAATGCTAGAATTGGAAGAAGCAACAATATTTAGTCAAATGTTTTAAATTTAGAGAAAAAGAATTACAAAAAGTACTTAACTAGTACAACACCTGTACTTCCCAATATTCATAACTGATAATTCTTCATATTTGCTATATTTCTTTCAAATATTTTATACAAGAAATACAATTATGCAAATACAATTGAAATACTTTTTACCCACCCCCTAGTCTTACTTCCCTCCTTATCAACCCAAGGGTAGTAGATATTGGAAATTTGTGAATCCTTGCAATCTATTTTGTATAATTTCACAGAGACATCATAGAGACATCAATGGACGATATATATTCCCAGCTCATGCCAGAGGTATAGGGATACTAAAATCTATGCTGATTTTGTTTGATTGTATATTATTTTTCCTTGAAATATTTAGTAGAAAACTCCTGTAAGGCAAGAAAATTGTAAACTATTTCAATCTAATAGACTTGTTTAACAGGCAGGTCACAGAGGTTAAGTGACCTGCCCTAAGTGATACAGTGTCACCATCCATAAGAACTCAGATGTTTTTCCCCTACAGTGGTCTCCACATTTATCTTTTCACTGGAAAACCCCATGTAATTATCCTTTTCCTCTTAGTTTAAGTCCTCTGGGTGTTTTTTCTTCATCATTTTTAGAAAGCCACATTTCTCTCCCACACCTCCATTCAGAAAAGAAACAATTCTGAAGCTGAGAAATCTCATACCAGAAACAATATTCTCTTTAACTTTGCACTTTGTTCTGAACAGCAGGGCAGCCAGGCAGACACCAAGCTCACACACCATTATGAATCTGTCAGCAATTAGAATTCTAAACCCTATTCGGGTTTTACTTGCTTCAATCAACTTGTCACTGCAGTGAGGATTATCTACTTTCTCAACATAAACATCAACAGAAGTGAGTGCAATGGCTTGAGTCCTTGGCGAAGGTACCGCCATGGAGAATGTTAAATAGCACATTCTGCAGACAGGAGGGATCCGGGGCCTTAATGGGCCATAATTAGAGGGGGCAGAGCCTCCACTAGCCTTTGTGTGAGGCTTCAGAATTCCTCTCCCTAGGACAGAGAGACGTCTTGGGAGATGCAAGGAGACTGCTGTTGTCTGCTTCTCCCGTCTCTGTCTCCTGAGCTAAAGAAAAGACCTTGGGAATCATGGTACCCACCCCCCCTTGTTTAAAGGATTAGGAAGCTGAGATCCACAGAGGGAAGGCTGTGGCCAAGGTCAAACCTGGGACAGAGCACAGCATCCTCCCAGCCCTGGGCCTCTCTCACTCACCACACTGCCCACTTCAGGGAGAGTAGAAAGAACCTGAGTCAGAAGCCACATTCTCCCCTCAAATACTCTCACTTAGTGGTGCAAAATACCAAGCAACACAGTGCCACAAAGATGAGGACAGGGCCAGCCCAGGGAGCCATGGACGTCTAGAGAAGAGATTTATTTATTCCACCTCAAATCCACTGAGAAGTATGTAAGTACACAGTAGAAATTAATTTGCTTCTTTTTAACAATTTTTCTTTTAAAATTATTATTGAAAGAACTTAGGTGGGTAAAGACAAAGATGGTTTGTTATCTTTTACTACTAGTAAGAGCTAATATTATGTATATTAATGTATTTATTCTTCATAACAACTTTATAAAATTAGCACTATCATTTTAGCTTTTATTTTACAATGAATAAACTGAAGCACAAAATGTTGTGTCCCTTGTTCAAGGTTATGCACATGGTATTGCCAAAACTAAGATCTGAACCTAGATAATCTGGCTCCAGAGCCCCCGCTCTCAATTACAAGAGGAAGGTGATCAGCCATCCTGATTTTCCTGGGACTGTCCCAGTTTTAGCAATTGAAGCCCTGTATCCCAGGAAACGCTTCAGTCCTGGACAAACCCTGATAGTTAATCACCCTGCACATAATCATCCTCTTTTTTTGGCATAATTAAACCCAAGCCTCAGTAATTGATCCAGCTAGCCTGGTGGTCATACCCATCTCTGTGCCTTGTGAGGCTGAACTCACAGGGAAAATTTTAAATGTTAATATGTTCCAGGTATTATTCTGAGCAATTTTCAGGCTTTGTGTTATTTACATTCTCACAAGCACCGTAGGCGAGGTACATAAATAAGAAAACAGAGGCTCCAAGAGAACTGAACCAATTGTCTAAAATCTCAGAGTTAGCAAGTAAAAACCAGAATTTGAACATAGGAAAGCAGGAAGCTCTTGAGACTTCTTTATAGGAAAATAGCTAAAACAAGGGAGTTTCAACATTTGAAAGTCCTACCTATTTAGTGTTTATTCCCAGATATGGGAATTGACACCAGAAAGTTAGACGTGGCTCCCTGAGAATTCCCTTTCTGGGTAGACTCGTGTGCTTCCTCCTCCTTCTGATTCAGCTGTGGAATGTAGGTCCACTGGTCACAAGTTAGCACTAACCAGCTCAGTGGCCACCCCACCTCCATTCAGTGTCCATATTGTTTCCCCCTCTTTGATGATCGCTCCTCTGCCATGGTGTGCATGTGAAATCCTTACCCATCCTCTAAGACCAGCTCATATGCTATGTTCCCTAAAGCCTTACTTGGACCCAGTTTAAATTAATCCTTCTCTCTTCTTTCCCTTAGCCATACTAACTCTTTTTTTTTTTCAGATTTTATTTTATTATTATTATTTTTTTTTACTTTACAATATTGTATTGGTTTTGCCATACATCAACATGAATCCACCACGGGTGTACACGTGTTCCCAATCCTGAACCCCCTTCCCACCTCCCTCCCCATACCATCCCTCTGGGTCATCCTAGTGCACCAGCCCCCAGCATCCTGTATCCTGCATTGAACCTAGACTGGCGATTCGTTTCTTATATGATATTATACATGTTTCAGTGCCATTCTCCCAAATCATCCCACCCTCTCCCTCTCCCACAGAGTCCATACTAACTCTTTTAAAAATATGTATCCTGATCTGTCCTGCCTACAGCCACAGAATCCAAGGATGGGAGAGTGCCATGGTAGCTCTCTTTCCATGTTGGGGAATCCACCTTGGCATGATGTTATTTCTCTTTTTACTACTCCATAGGACCAGAGATAGCACCTGCACACAGCCCATAGTTTGATGGTCTCTTGAATGAATATATGTCTGTACCATTTGTACATGGAGATTTAGATAATGAAAACAATATCTGGGATGTGTGGGTATATCAGGGAATAATCTCTTTGACTCTTCTAGGCTAGATTTTACTCCAAAACTAAATAAAGCAGGTAATTAAGGCAACTGGCTTGATGATTGTTGTACATGGTTACCTCCATAAAACTTACCTAAAATATATTCACAAAATTATTTGGTTTTAAGAATACCAATTCAATTTTTAAATGATCTAATGAAGAAGTTCCCAACATTTTTGGCACCAGGGACTGGTTTCATGGAAGACAATTTTTCTATGGCCCAGAGAGTGGGCGATGTGGGGATGGTTTCAGAATGATTAAATTGCATTACATTTCTTGTGAAATTTATTTCTATTATTATTACATTAGCTTCACCTCAGATCATCAGGCATTAGATTCTGGAGGGTGGGGACCCCTGGTCTAATAGAAATAAATACAGGGCAAGGAGTCAGTTCCCACTTTCTTGGTAATGATCCAAAATCACTCTGTAAACTTTGGTGTTTTTCTTTGCCCAAACTGTAGGATGATGGTAGTAGAATTACATGATTTCTAGGATCCCCTCCAGCTCTACATGCCTATTATCCAATAATTCTAATAATTGGAGCAAGTCTTCACTCCCAGGGACATTCTGTTTCCTAGAGTAGCCTTGGCATTCAGAAAATTCTGGGTGAGTAGTAGTGTCAATAACCAAGCCAAGGACCAGTTGAAGCCACCTGAGGAAGAAAAGAATGTTCTGTTTGAAGGAAGGAAGCCAGAGATTCTGGAGGGACATGATGTGTGAAATGCAGGCTGGGGGTTTAATGAGTTTGAGGCGTGAAAACCCAAGCTTCAGGGCCGCATTCCCTGGCAGTGTCAAGCACGGCATGTTTCCATACCCTGTGTGGCCGAGTTCTATTTCAGATGGACTCAAGCTTGAATCCTCCTAACACAGCTGTGACTGTCTGTTAAATTTTAGGCATGGTTTTCCATTCAAGCAAATGGCTCTTGGTTTTATATTGACAGACCTAGGGAAAAGCAGCTTGAGGAGAACAGACTTGGAAACTGTCAGAGAATTGATTGGTGGTGAAATAGGTGTATTTATGGAGACTGAGATGTAACCAGCTTAGCCCAATGGAGCAGGACAGAGAGAAGATTGGTCTATGAAGGTCAGAAGCAAATGGTATGGGGGAAATCTCATTGGACAGCCTCCCCCATCTCACTAAGAAATGTTTAATTCAGTATTTGAGAGTCCCTTAAGACTTCTTAGCCATTAACGTTCCTTTCTAGCTAGGACATACCTCTTGAGGCCTTAACCCATGGAAAAAATGAGAGCACAGATGAAGCGTTTTACCATGCCCTCACCCTTCTCCCTTTTGGAATCTCTTCCAGGGCCCAAAGTGCCGAGCTGTCAAGTCCTGCCCTGAATGCTTTGGTTAAGTGGATGCCCAGCCCAACTGAGGAAGCTATGTCAGGACTGGGTTAAGCCCTCCAGCTGCTGGGAAGAGTAGAAGTGGTCTCCATGGAAACAAGCACCTCATCAATCTTGTAGTGAATCACAGGATCACTGGGATACACAGGAGACTAGAGTCCCTGGAAAGACTACACCTTTTCCCCTGAGAAGAGATAACTGCGTTTTTGGAAACCAAGCTGCCTCTAAAATCAAGGAGATAGCCCAGGTTGCTTCTACCTTCTAATTTAGGCCTAGAGCCTATGTGACCTGAGACTGTGAGGCAAGAAGGTGCCCGTTTATGTGGATTTTGCTATTGTAGCCAGCTCTATTGGATGCAACTCAATGTCAGAGGGAGAAGAGAACTCTGGGAGTTATCTATTCAAAACTCTAAGTTTGTAAAGGAATATCTGAGGAGCCAGGGATGAATTATTTGTCCAAGGCCCATATAATGACTCAGTGGGAAAACCAGGACTAGAATCAAGATTTTGCACTCCAAATTTATTACTCATTCCACAATCTTAGGGTCAGAATGAATTTGATATGAAGCTGCTGCTGCTGCTGCTGCTAAGTCGCTTCAGTCGTGTCTGACTCTGTGCGACACCATAAACGGCAGCCCACTAGGCTCCTCTGTCTCTGGGATTCTCCAGGCAAGAGATGGGGTTGCCATTTCCTTCTCCAATGCATGAAAGTGAAAAGTGAAGTTGCTCAGTCGTGCCCGACTCTTAGTGACTCCACGGACTGCAGCCTACCAGGCTCCTCCATCCACAGGATTTTCTTGGCAAGAGTACTAATAAAGGTTAAATTTTGATGCTTTTGAACTGTGGTGTTGGAGAAGACTCTTGAGAGTCCCTTGGACTGCAAGGAGATCCAACCAGTCCATTCTGAAGGAGATCAGCCCTGGGATTTCTTTGGAGGGAATGATGCTCAAGCTGAAACTCCAGTACTTTGGCCACCTGATGTGAAGAGTTGACCCATTGGAGAAGACTCTGATGCTGGGAGGGATTGGGGGCAGGAGGAGAAGGGGATGACAGAGGATGAGATGGCTGGATGGCATCACTGACTCAATGGACGTGAGTCTGAGTGAACTCTGGGTGTTGGTGATGGACAGGGAGGCCTGGCGTGCTGCGGTTCATGTCGCAAAGAGTCTGACACGACTGAGCGACTGAACAGAACTGAACTGAACTGACCTCCCTTAATGGGTCCCTTCTGAGGCTTTGAGAGGGGCCCTAGCAATGTATTCCCATGTCAATTTTTCTTGCTTCTTTTTCCCCCTTAATTTTCAAAAATAAATGTTATTTAACTGAAATTGGTTAGGAGTGCTGTTCCTTTCCATTCTGTCTCCCCCTTCATCACTCTTCCCCTCAAGTTGGTGTCACATTTGTGAGATATGGTTTGAGAAAAGTTGAGTTAGGTAAGCATTCATTTGGGGTTAAGTAGGTAGGAGGGATTCCCTGGTGGCTCAAACAGTAAAAAAATCTGCCTGCAGTGCAGGAGACCTGGGTTTGATCCTTGGGTCAGGAAGATCCCCTGGAGAATGGAAAGGCAACCCACTCCAGTATTCTTGCCTGGAGAATTCCATGGACAGAGGAGGAGTTTGGGTAAAGTCTGGGAGTTGGAGATAGACAGGGAGGCCTGGTGTGCTGTAGTCCATGGTGTCACAAAAAGTCAGACATGACAGAGCGACTAACATAAAAATAGGTAGGATAAAATTACATGGTTCCCAGTCAGTTTATGAAGAGTTAAGTTGCTCTTTATCTTGACTTAGGACTGGCTTTCACTTATATAACGAACACCAAGGTTCAAAGGAAAGGCAAAACCAAAGTTCAGCTCCTATGAAGATACAAATGATCCCTGAGGTGTTGGGCACAGGAAACAAGAGGGCAGTGGAGAAGACTGGTGGTTAAAATATAGAAGCCAGGGGGTAGTCTATAAAAATTCTCCCAAATCTATCTCACATGGGGAATAAACCTGATAGACATTTTCCATCATCAACAATGAATTATAAAGTTGAATGAAACTTTTCAAAATTATTAATAATAATTTTATAAAAATACACTTCAATAAATTGAAGAAAACTGAGGTATCTCTTCTCTTTATAGAAAACAAATTTTAAAATGTATTATCATAGGAAGAGGTAGTCAAATAATATGCAGTCTTAATGAGTATGAATGAAGTATTGTGTAGATGTGTTGACTAACAAAGGTATTGTGTTATTTTCTGAATTTTTAATTTTTTGGAAATTTCAGGTTCAAATATTTTTAATTGATTTAGATGTATTCTGTCATTCAAAAAATATTCATTTTGTACATAATTTTGTATTTATAATATAATGGTCTTTCTTTTTTTCTGAAAGGGAGCTCTTTTGTCAGGTAAGCTGCATAAAACCTGCCTCTGTCTCCTGCCTGAGACACCTGTTTAATGAGTTTGCATTAATCACAAGATTGCCAAAAATGCTAGGAAATATCCTAGGTGGGTTTTGTGGATCAGGAACCCATAATTATTGTACAGTCATGCCAGCATAATGTTCATTGGAATTAATCAGTATAGAATAGTGTTCAGAGTCATCTACATTTTGTACATGAGCAATACCCAACTCCAATTCACAGGATCAGTTTCATTGCCAGTAATAGGTTCAAACCTTATACTGCTTCACTATTACTCATCAGTGTTATATTTGTCTACACCTATCTCCCAAGTAACCAAACCACTTAAGTTCATTTCCTCTTACAAAATTCGATTCATCTTCCAAATATGCACATTTGCAAAATATATTTGTTCAGTTCAGTTCAGTCCAGTCACTCAGTCATATCAAACTCTTTGCAACCCCATGGACTGCAGCACACCAGGCCTCCCTGTCTATCACCAACTCCCCGAGTTTACCAAAACTCCTGTCCATCGAGTCAGTGATGCCATCCAACCATCTCATCCTTTGTCATCCCCTTCTACTGCCTTCAATCTTTCCCAACATCAGGGTCTTTTCAAATGACTCAGCACTTTGCATCAGGTGGCCAAAGTATTGGCGTTTCAGTGTATGAGTCCATCCAATGATCACTCAGGACTGATCTCCTTTAGAATGGACTGCTTGGATCTCCGGTTAGTCCAAGGGACGCTGAAGTGTCTGTCTTCTCCAACACTACAGTTCAAAAGCATCAATTCTTTGGTGCTCAGTGTTCTTTATAGTCCAACTTGACTACTGGAAAAAACATAGCCTTAGATGGACCTTTGTTGGCAAAGTAATGTCTCTGCTTTTTAATATGCTGTCTAGGTTGGTCATAACTTTCCTTCCAGGGAGTAAGTGTCTTTTAATTTCATGGCTGCAGTCACCATCTGCAGTGATTTTGGAGCCCCCCCAAAATAAAGTCAGCCACTGTTTCTGATGTTTCCCCATCTGTTTTCCATGAAATGGTGGGACCAGATGCCATGATCTTCATTTTCTGAATATTGAGCTTTAAGCCAACTTTTTCACTCTCTTCTTTCACTTTCATCAAGAGGCTCTTTAGCTCTTTATCACTTTCTGCCATAAGTGTGATATCATCTGCAAATCTGAGGTTATTGATATTTCTCCTGACAATCTTGATTCCAGCTGTGTTTCATCCAGCATAGCGTTTCTCATGTTGTACTCTGCATATAAGTTAAATAAACAGGCTGACAACATACAGCCTTGACGTACTCCTTTTCCTATTTGGAACCAGTCTGTTGTTCCATGTCCAGTTCTAACTGTTGCTTCCTGATCTGCATACAGATTTCTCAAGAGGCAGGTCAGGTGGTCTGGTATTTCCATCTCTTTCAGAATTTTCCACAGTTTATTGTGATCCACACAGTCAAAGGCTGTGGTATAGTTAGTAAAGCAGAAATAGATGTTTTTCTGGAACTCTCTTGCTTTTTCCATGATCCAGTGGATGTTGGCAATTTGATATCTGGTTCCTCTGCCTTTTCTAAAACGAGCTTGAACATCTGGAAGTTCACGGTTCACGTATTGCTGAAGCCTGGCTTGGAGAATTTTGAGCATTACTTTACTAGCATGTGAGATGAGTGTCATTGTGCAGTAGTTTGAACATTTTTTTGACATTATCTTTCTTTGAGATTGGAAAGAAAACTGACCTTTCCAGCCCTGGGGCCACTGCTGAGTTTTCCAAATTTGCTGACATATTGAGTGCAGCACTTTCACAGCATCATCTTTCAGGATTTGAAATTGCTCAACGGAAATTCCATCACCTCCACTAGCTTTGTTCATAGTGACGCTTTCTAAGGCCCAGTTGACTTCACATTCCAGGATGTCTGGCTCTAGATGAGTGATCACACCATCGTGATTATCTGGGTCATGAAGATCTTTTTGTACAGTTCTGTGTATTCTTGCCACCTCTTCTTAATATCTTCTGCTTCTGTTAGGTCCATACCATTACTGTACTTTACTGAGCTCTAATATAACCCTGTCCTTTATTGAGTTTGCATGAAATGTTCCCTTAGTATCTCTAATTTTCTTAAAGAGATCTCTAGTCTTTCCCATTCTATTGTTTTCCTCTACTTCTTTGCATTGACCACTGAGGAAGGCTTTCTTATCTCTCCTTGCTATTCTTTGGAACGCTGCATTCCGATGCTTATATCTTTCCTGTTCTTTTTTGCTTTTTGCTGCTCTTCTTTTCACAGCTATTTATAAGGCCTCCTCAGACAGCCGTTTTACATTTCTTTTCCATGGGGATGTTCTTGATCCTTGTCTCCTGTACAATGTCATGAACCTTGTCCATAGTTCGTGAGGCTTTCTGCCTATCAGATCTAGTCCCTTAAATCTATTTCTCACTTCCACTGTATAATCATAAGGGATTTAATTTAGGTCATACCTGAATGGTTTAGTTATTTTCCTACTTTCTTCAATCTTTGTCTGAATTTGGCAATAAGGAGTTCATGATCTGAGCCACAGTCAGCTCCTGGTCTTGTTTTTGCTGACTGTATAGAGCTTCTCCATATTTGGCTGCAAAGAATATAGTCAATCTGATTTTGGTGTTGGCCATCTAGTGATGTCCATGTATTGAGTCTTCTCTTGTGTTGTAGAGGGTGTTTCCTATGACCAGTGCATTCTCTTGGCAAAGCTCTATTAGCTTTTGCCTTCCTTCATTCTGTATTCCAAGGCCAAATTTGCCTGTTACTCCAGGTGTTTCTTGACTTCCTACTTTTGCATTCCAGTCCCCTATAATGAAAAGGACATCTTTTTTGTGTGTTAGTTCTAAAAGGTCTTGTAGGTCTTTGTAGAATCATTCAACTTCAGCTTCTTCAGCATTACTGGTTGGGGCATAGACTTGGATTACCATAATATTGAATGGTTTGCCTTAGAAATGAACAGAGATCATTCTGTCATTTTTGAGATTGCATCCAAGTACTGCATTTTAGACTCTTTTGTTGACTATGATGGCTACTCCATTTCTTCTAAGGGATTCTTTCCCACAGTAGTAAATATAATGGTCATCTGAGTTAAATTCACCCATTCCAATCCATTTTAGTTTGCCGATTCCTGAAATGTCAACATTCACTCTTGCCACCTCCTGTTTGACCATTTCCAATTTGCCTTGATTCATGGACCTGACATTCCAGGTTCCTATGCAATATTGCTCTTTACAGCGTCAGACCTTGCTTCCATCACCAGTCACATCCACAGCTGGGTGTTGTTTTTGCTTTGGCTCCATCTCTTCATTCTCTCTGGAGTTATTTCTCCACTGATCTCCAGTAGCATATTGGGCACCTACTGACCTGGGGAGTTCATCTTTCAGTGTCCTATCTTTTTGCCTTTTCCTACTGTTCATGGGGTTCTCAGAGCAAGAATACTGAAGTGGTTTGCCATTTCTTTTTGCAGTGGATCACATTTTGTCAGAACTCCCCACCATGACCCATGCATCTTTGATGGCCCTACATGCCATGGCTTAGTTTCATTGAGTTAGACAAGGCTGTGGTCCAGGTGATTACTTGGTTAGTTTTGTTTGATTATGGTGTCAGTCTGTCTGCCCTCTGATGCCCTCTCTCAGCGCCTACCGTTTAACTGGGGTTTCTCTTTCCTTGGTCGTGGGGTATCTCTTCAGGGCTGCTCCAGCAAAGTGCAGCCTCTGCTCTGCTACTGATGGCTGGATATATCTGGGGGACAGGTTATTCTACCCTATTTTACAGAAGGAGAGGACTCATTGATGGAGTGAGTTATTAGCATTCAAATTACTTAATTCCATCTCTGATATGTCCACTACTTACAGTTGCTGTGAAGAGCAAATAAAATAATGCAATAATATGCATAAAATATCCTCAGCCATACACAAAAATCACTAGTGCTTGACAAATGTTAATGCTGGTTGAGTCTTTACCTATGGATAAGCATTTGCCAACTTGGATTCATGAAGGATTCAGATGCCTAGAGGTGTTTCTACAATTCCTTGAAAGAAAATGTGGTCACAGTACACAAGCTTCAAATTTTTCTGCTCTAAAATCAACCACAGATTTTGAACCTAAAGCAAGAAACCTAACCCATTACTCTTTTGCCAACTTCAGTGGTTAGGGAATTTTACTGAGAAAGATTTGCAAGGTAATATGTCATCAGAAAACCTAACTTGACTGTCACCTTCCCTTCTTTCCCAGTTGCATGACCTTGGTAAAGTCGTTCTATGTATTTCTATTTTGATTTCTTTATCTGTAAAACAAAGATATTAATAACTTACAAGCCTGTAATAAATCAGAAGATAATATATGGTAAATGTGGAGACATATAAAGATCCAACCAGTCCATTCTGAAGGAGATCAACCCTGGGATTTCTTTGGAAGGAATGATGCTGAAGCTAAAGCTCCTGTACTTTGGCCACCTCATGCAAAGAGTTGACTCTTTGGAAAAGACTCTGATGCTGGGAGGGATTGGGGGCAGGAGGAGAAGGGGACGACTGAGGATGAGATGGCTGGATGGCATCACTGACTCGATGGACGTGAGTCTGAGTGAACTCTGTGAGATGGTGATGGACAGGGAGGCCTGGCGTGCTGCGATTCATGGGGTCGCAAAGAGTCGGACACGACTGAGCGACCAAGCTGAACTGAACTGAACTGAACTGATAGACAATGAGTTATGATTTTTGCATCAGCAAAATAAAATGGAGAATTGAAGCAAAGCCGCAGATGGTTTGGTTCACATTCTTCCTTCCACAAGCCCTGCCACTTCTTTCTTCAGAATTACTAAGGGCAGACAATTGTAACACACTTAATATGATGCCAGGACAGAAAGTTTATAACCTGGATAAGATGGAAGCAAATGCATATTTGACAAAAGGTGAAAAATAGGAGTTGCTATAGAAATCTAGTGAAAACTTATTATGTAAGTAATATATGCTATCAATAGAAAAGTGAAAATAAGTAGGGAGGAAAGAGAAGTGTGAAGGATAGTGTATGCAAGCTATGTTGAGTCTTTTCCTAGAAGGAAGTCAACAGATATCAACAAATAAATATAGATAAATAGAAACATATTTTTCAAAGGTATGATGATTGCTATGAGCAGAACTAGAAAGACTCTTAAAAGAACTTACCACTAACTTTCAACCACTAAGTTGAAAGAGATGAATTGGAAGCTTTTAATTTCCAACACATCTCTTTTGTATTGTTTGATTTCATTTACCATTTATTTGATAAAATGTGGGAGGAAAATTATTCAAAAAGGCATTTATTCTTTTTTATCTTTGGTGACATAAATATAAGTTAAAATATCATTTTAATATAATATGGTTATTACTAATATTGTTATTATACCAATATTACTAATATTGTTATTGTTAGTACTAAGTTTTTCATTTTCAGCATTACTTGTCTTTATTCCTATACTTGCATTATTCAATAGAATAGCCACCAGACACATGGGGCTGTATGAAATTAAATTCATTAAAATAAAATAAAAATTCATTTCCTAAGTTCCATGTGCTATATTCCATGACAAAAGCCTACCTTGTTGGACAGAACAGAGTTATGGGATTTTCCATTATTGCAGAAATTTCTATATCCTCACACTCTAAGCAATTTTCATCCACACTAGGTTTCAACTACCACTCATACTGAGATGACAGCCTGATCTTTATCTCTAGCCAAAGATCCTGTCTCCTGAGCAACGTGCCTTCACAAGTAGCTGTTGACTGGATAGAAAAATTGTCTATGTCCCGTGGCTCTTCATACTCAATTTATCCAGATCTGAACGTGCTGTATTTCCCATGGAAGTCATTTTAACTTCGTACATTCCCCATCTCTCCTGGGAAAGTCTGAAAAATCACTAGAATCAGCTGGCTGGCCTCTACTGTTTGCAACTCACTCTCCCTGAAGCTGATGGCAGCCTGGGAGAGGTTCAGTTCATCTCTTCTTCCCGACACACTTCTTGTGGCCAGAGTATCTACCAGGTCATCATGTTCTGCTGATTCTAGGTGTGGCCTACATGTCGGCTCACCAAGCTCCATTCTAAAACTCAGACTCCTGACTGGTGCTCTGGGCATCACTCAGTATTCCATATGATTTTGTTTTTTTATCCCAGTAAAATGCTATTCCTCAATTTCTGTAACTATGACACATCCTGAACGTTGCTATGTGCTTTTGATGTAACCACAACAAAGTCTGGGGAATAAAAAGACTTTTGGTAAAGTCAAAATACTTTTTCTTTCTAAAGTCAGGGAGAAGGCCTAAGTTGGTCTGTTGCTCTGTGAAACCAGTCTACAAAAAGGCAGTCATTTCCTGTAAGCTTAATAAGTGCTACTGACATGGATTGAAACCAAAATGCATACGGGATCAGCCTCACAAAACACATTTACCAGTTACTGAGTATAGGTAAAGGTATATGGTAGAGAAGAAATGTGGATAGCTTCAAGGAGTTTACAGTCATAGTGTGTGTGTGTGGGCCGGGGCGGGGCGGGGCGGGGGGGGGGGGGTGGAGGGGGAGAGGGCACGGATATTTAAACAGTTATCTTAAATCTAAATCAGGTTGAGGATTTGGTAAAATGACCATCTCAACATCTGATCCAGTGCTCTAGTAGGCATCTTTTGGTTTTTTTACTGTAGAGGTTAGAAAGCTGAACATTACAACTCTTCAGTTCAGTTCAGTTCAGTTCAGTGGCTCAGTCTTGTCTGACTCTTTGCAACCCCATGAATCGCAGCATGCCAGGCCTCCTTGTCCATCACCAACACCCAGAATTCACTCAGACTCACATCCATCGAGTCAGTGATGCCATCCAGCCATCTCATCCTCTGTCGTCCCCTTCTCCTCCTGCCCCCAATCCCTCCCAGTCTTTTCCAATGAGTCAACTCTTTGCATGAGGTGGCCAAAGTACTGGAGTTTCAGCTTCAGCATCATTCCTTCCAAAGAAATCCCAGGGCTGATCTCCTTCAGAATGGACTGGTTGGATCTCCTTGCAGTCCAAGGGACTCTCAAGAGTCTTCTCCAAAACCACAGTTCAAACACGTCAATTCTTCAGCCCTAGATCCCTTAAATTCTGGATAAGATTAAGTTCTAATTTAATCCAGGTCTCCTACTGATAAGTACAGAATCTTGGCCAAGTTTCTTAGCCTCTTTGCATTTTACTTTCCTCATTTCAAAATAGAGGTTGTGACCTTAATATTATATTGAGAGATTATATAATTTAAGGATTCATTGATACAATGAATGCAAACACCTTAGCATACTGACTGGTTCCATAGACACAATAAATTCTTACAATTAATATTAAGTGGAAGACATGGAATGTCCTTCCCAGGTCCTGCTTCAGAGTAAGTAAGGAGGAAAGGAGACAAAAAGTGTTACATTCGGTTTGCTGATGCAGATCTAGAATATGCAATGAGGCTCTGAAGCCAGCAATTCCACCAAAAGCTAGTGATCATCTAATTGTAGCTAAGGTGGTGTGATCCTGGTACCTGCTGATGTGAGAGCCACTATCTGATGGCCTAGTTTCTTGTGTATGGCAGAGATAATTCATCCTTGGGTGGGTCAATTTTGCAGTGTGGTTCTGAGAATAACTTCCACAGTCCCAGCCTGGGGGTTGTGCCTCCAGCCTTTGTAACAACAACAACATCATAAATTCTTAATTCCCTATATTAAAACACTTTGTGTTTAAAATGGTGAAATGGTTTATATTACGTGCAAATGAACCCAACCTGATATATGCAAAATAGAAGAAGGCATGATTCCTCCCACTACACTAGGAAGCTGTAGTGGCTTTGTGAGGTATGAGTGACAGAAACGGATCACATCCACACTCCAGATCTGTTTCCTCAGTTTTACATGGAAAGTTGTCTTGAAGCAGAACATGAAATGGAATTCCATTTATTCTGCTCACCAGGAGGAAATTTCTTCACCATTGTCTTTTAGGACCACCAAGGGGTGGAGGCCACAATTGTCCCCTTCCAGATGATGCAACAAATCAAGCAGAGCCATCTGAAATCAGAGTCATTTTTTCTTCCCTCTTGATTGTGGGGAATTCTCTTTGAAACCATAGGTGTGGGTTGACAGAGAGAAGAAAATGTAGTAGAAACAGGTACCATAGTTCTCTGAGCCACTTACTTACACAAATGCTTGGCCCTCTAAACCTACTTGAGCCTCGTCAGGTATATATCACCTTCAGTTGATAACAGAGTGCTGGTGTGCTTGCCTGAATTTAAGACTTGGTGAGTCAGACCACACCCAGCTCACTATGTGCAGCTTAGGCTGCATTGCAACTTCGTGGTGTACGGTCAAGTGCTCAGTCCCTGTTAGGGCCCAGTGGCAATCTGAAAGGAAACTGCTATCTAAAAAATGAGTTATCTTTGCTTAACATCCTAAGGTCTATCCAGTGATCCATCTGGAGGGGCTGACCAAAGATTCCATGCAGCATCTCTACCTGCCGCAGATATTTTAAGAACCATTGGATCTACTGGGGATGTAGCCCAAGAGACAAAGTAGCTTTCACAGCAGGCTGGACCAATTGCAGATATCTTTTGTTTTCTGTCCACTACTCAAAAATGGCAGCTTCTTGGATTACTTGGTCAAGAAGTTCAAATCGCAGACTCAAATGAGATATATGTTGCCTGCAAAATCTGAAGAAAGATTTGAAGAAAGCAGGGGAAACCACTAGGCCATTCAGTTCAGTTCAGATCAGTTCAGTCGCTCGTCATGTCCGACTCTTTGCAACCCCATGAATCACAGCACGCCAGGCCTCCCTGTCCATCACCAAATCCCCTTACAATTATAGTGGAAGTGGCAAATACATTCAAGGGATTAGATATAAAGAAAACGCACTTGAAAAACTATGGACAGAGGCTCATAACATTGCACAGGAGCTGGTGATCAAAATCATCCCCAAGAAAAAGAAATGCAAAAAGGCAAAATGGTTGTCTGAAAAGGTCTTACAAATAGCTAAGAAAAGAAGAGAAGTGAAAGGCAAAGGAGAAAAGGAAAGATATACCCATTTGAATGCAGAGTTCCTAAGAATAGCAAGGGAATATAGGAAAGCTTTCCTAAGTGAACAATGCAAACAAATAGAAGAAAACAATATAATGGAAAAGACTAGAGATCTCTTCAAGAAAATTAGAGATACTAAGTGAACATTTCATGCAAAGATGGGCATGATAAAGAATAGAAACAGTATGGACCTAACAGAAGCAGGAGATATTAAGAAGAGGGGGCAAGAATACACAAAAGAACCATACAAGAAAGATCTTAATGACCCAGATAATCATGATGGTATGATCACTTATCTAGAGTCAGACATCCTGGAATGCGAAATCAAATGGGCTTTAGGAAGCATCACTATGAACAAAGCTAGTGGAGGTGATGGATTTCCAGCTGAGCTATTTCAAACCCTAAAAGATGAGGCTGTGAAAGTGCTGCACTCAATATGCCAGCAAATTTGAAAACTCAGCAGTGGCCACAGGACTGGAAAAGATCGGTTTTCATTCCAGTCCCAAAGAAGGGCAATGCCAAAGAATGTTCAAACTGCTGCACAATTGCACTCATTTTAAATGCTAGCAAAGTAATGCTCAAAATTTTCCAAGCTAGGCTTCAAGAATGAGAACTGGAAAATCCCAGATGTTCAAGTTGGATTTAGAAAAGGCAGAGAAACAAGAGATAAGGTTTCCAGCATCAGTTGGATCATAGAAAAATGAGGAGAATTCCAGAGAAACATCTACTTCTGCTCCATTGACTATGCCAGAGCCTTTGAATGTGTGGATCACAATAAACTGTAGAAAATTCTTAAAGAGATGAGAAAACTAGACCACCCTACCTGCCTCCTGCAAAATCTTTATGCATTCAGAAGCAACAGTTAGAACTGAACATGAAACAACAGACTGGTTCAAAATTGGGAAAGGAGTATGTCAAGGCTGTATACTGTCACCCTGCTTATTTAACTTGCATGCAGAGTACATCATGTGAAATGCTGGGCTGGACAAAACACAAGCGGGAATCAAGATTGCCAGGAAAAATATCAATAACCTCAGATATGCAGATGACACCACCCTTATGGCAGAAAGCAAAGAGGAACTAGAGAGACTCTTGATGAAGGTGAGAGGAAAGTGAAAAACTTGGCTTAAAATTCAACATTCAAAAACTTAAGATTGTGGCATCCGGTCCCATCACTTCATGGAAAATAGATGGGAAAACAGTGGAAACAGTAAGAGACTTCATTTTCTTGGGCTCCAAAATCACTGCAGATGGTGACTGCAGCCATGAAATTAAAAGACTCTTGCTCCTTGGAAGAAAAGCTATGACAAACCTAGACAGTGTATTAAGAAGCAGAGACATTACTTTGCCAACAAAGGTCCATCTAGTCAAGGCTATGGTTTTTCCAGTAGTCATATATGGGCATGAGAGTTGGACTATAAAGAAAGCTGAATGCCGAATAATCGATGATTTTGAACTGTGGTATTGGAGAAGACTCTTGAGAGTCCCTTGGACTGAAAAGAAACCAAAGCAGTCAGTCCTAAAAGAAATCAATCCTGAATATTCATTGGAAGGACTGATGCTGAAACTGAAGCCACCTCAATACTTTGGCCACCTGATGCGAAGAGCCAACTCACTAGAAAAGACCCTGATGCTGGGAAAGATTGAAGATAGGAAGAGAAGGGGATGACAGAGGATGAAATGGTTGGATGGCATCACCAACTCAATGGACATGAGCTTGGGCAATATCTGGGAGATGGTGAAGGACAGGGAAGCCTGGCATGCTGCAGTTCATGGGGTTGCAAATAGTTGGACATAACTAAGCAATGTTTATTGATTAATAAGAGAGCAGAAATTTGCCATTTGCTTTTAGGAAGTGGATCTTGACATGTTTGAGACCACTGATATCATAGAAAGATCACCAGTATGACTTTTGGTGATATATGACTTAGAATTTGTAGAGATATTTCCATAAATGTGTCACATAAGTCTTGGGATAGTTGCTACTTCCTGTTCACCTGGTTGTATCAACACATGACATCATCAGGAAAACATACCAATGTGATAGCTTATAGAACAGAGAAGTGATCAAGTTTCCTGGTTACTAGAATATGACAAAGGTTTAGAGGTTGATGTGCATTGCTGAGTATATTGCTTGTCCTAAGACCTAAAAGTAAACTGCTCCTGATGAATTTTCATATCAAGTAAAAAAAAAAAAAATTCCAGATCCACAACTGCATACCATGTTCCAGGACATCTATTGTTTCATTCAAGCAAAAAATAGCAACAACAAAAACAATAAAAATCACATGGATCAACTTGTAGTCAGAGGCAGCACCTGATTAAATGTACAATAATCCATTCTCATTCTGCATTATTTTTAGACTTATAGCCAAATTCGGCTTCTAGAAAATAAGTTAAAAAGTGTTATTCACAAGAAGATGCAATATGCCCTAATTTTGCCAATTTATGCCAACAGAAAGCTGGAGAACATGTATAAGGCCTGGTTTGAAACCTATTAGATCTAGGTGGCAGCAATATAATTGAGAGTAAACTAAATGTGTTTATTAGAGTGCTCCAAAATAAGATTCTGAATGTTTTTGAGTCACTAAAAATGGCTCCAATAGGGGAGAACCGAGACAGCAAAGCATAAACAGTACCTGAAGTAGAGGGACCTGTGGTGTAAAGGTGGGGCCAAGGAGGAACAGGCAATTTCCTGCCACCTGCTCAGGGACGCCCTCACTTAAGACTGCACCCAACAGGACCAGCAGGGACCCTGGTGGCTACTGAAGTGTGGAAACCCAGACCAGCACTGCCCCTCATACATCAAGAGCCTGCAGTCCCCCAGCTGGGTACTCTTCTCCCGGCTGCACTTGGAGAAGAGTGGAGATTCATCTGAGTGTATCACTGCTCCCATGCAAGGGGGCTTTTACTGACTTGGTTTAAAGAAGCTGATTCTTCCAAGCTGCAATTCAACACCACAAGCTGAAGACACCATAATGGAGAAACTGTCCTTTAAGATGTTTCTGGGAAAGGAAAGATGCTGTGTTGTTTTAATAGATGGATTCTCCAAGTGGCAGCAATGTCAGCGAACACCCAGAGGCAGCCCTACTTCTTCTTATTCCCCCAAATCAAAACAGAAAAGTCAGAGAGAGAGTGCTCTAGACAGCCCTGAGGACTAGGAGGAAGTGTGGGACAACTGGAGGCCACTAACAATGGCCAGGATCTTTGGCTGCTGGGAGCCCCCAGAGGAAAGAGACAGCCTGTGTTCCAAAACCATTATCACAGGAGATTCCTTCAAAGGCTTAAATGGCATCGCCCAACACAATGTCTGCCACATTAGATGGACAGGAGGCAGTCTCTAAGTGACTGGACTTTGATAAGAATTTGGGTTCTTTGGTAAGCTCATGAAGTTTCATGAGCTTTGGTAAGCTCCAGAGAACACTACCATCCACCATGGTGAATAACTCCTAAAAGAACACTCCTGAGTGTCTGCTTCCTGTCGACTTACTGCTCAAAAAGGAGCTCAAGGCAAGTGACAGCAGCCAGAAGATGCTACAGTGGCTGGCCACAAAGTCACCCAAGAAGGAAGACCCCAAAACACCCCAAAAGGCCGAGTCAGATGTACCCTAGGTGTCCAGGCAGTTCCTGCAAAAGAGTCTATTCCCCTCCAAGAGAGGCAGTGCAGGGCTTCTGGAGTGATGGCTGAAGTGGGAGGAGGAGGAGCCTTTTGGCAAGCAGCCTCACATGAGACCAAGGCCACAATGTGCAGCGCGGAATCCCATCGTGATAACAGGTTCCAGCATTGTGTGTGTGAGTAGGGGCAGGGGGATGTTGCTTGGGAAATAAAGTATTAGTTAACATTTCTTGCTTCTCCAGGGAGGGGCTGTCCTGGTTGGGACCAAGAATCTCTAGTGGAGTGGGTGGGCAGCCAGGAAGAGGAAGGGCACCACCATCAGTTCATGGTGAGAAGGGAGGGAACTCTTGTGCCCACAGCCCTCTCCTGGTTGGACCAGTGGACCTTCCCTCAGAGCCTGACCCCACTGACCTCAGCCTGGCCTGACCTGACCTGACCTGGTGCTGCTAGCAGAAGCTATTTTCTGCTCAGCCTTTGGACTCTTTCAGTCTTTTGGAATTAAGTTCTTAAAACATTTTTTCCTTGAATAAATTATACTTGATAAACTGTCTACATTTCAGAAAACGCTGCTCGTGGAAGGAATTCCAGATCTCACAGTTTTCTTCTGGCATCAGACCTAGGGAGTGGTTTTGTCATAAATGTGAGGCACTGGAGTTATCTGTGGACAAAGCTATATTTTTGGAAACAATAAAAAGTCTTGGTTGGGGGGAGGGGAATGTTTCCAATTTGCTTGGTTAATTGACTAAAAGATGAACCTAAAGGAAGTATATACTGAATGAAGTTGAAATGCAGGAGGAAGGCACCCCAAAGCTTAGAGAGACTGTGATGCTCATGTGAATTTATGTAAGAGCTTCTCAGCTATATTCTGACTACATGCCCTCAGAAGGTTCAAAGACATGTCCTTCACCAAGGCCAAGAGAAACACATTTGTGAGGGAAAACCCAATATTCTCTCTTTTTTAAGTTGTTTTGTTTTGTTTTGTTTTGTTGATGTGGACCATTTTTAAAGGATTGAATTTGTTGCAATATTGCTTCTATTTTATGTTTTGGCTTTGGCTCGCAGGCATTTGGGATCTTAGCTCCCCGAATAGGGATTGAACCCACATCTCCTACACTGGAAGGTAAAGGTGAAGTCTTACTCACTGGACTGCCAGGAAACCCCAGAAACCCAACATTCTTAAACAGCTTCATTAAGGCTATTCTCTATAGGATAAAAAGTACAGTGGGACCAATTGCTATTAAGTTGGGCAATCTGCATTCAGTGAGAATGATAGTATCCTGATGAAACACACCAGGGCCTCATGGCCTACTCCCCCTAGATGCCTTTTGTCTGCAGAAAAGTTTTAGCCAAGAAGATTAAGTTGTAATCAAAGAAGTGAGAAAAAGCAGAAGCAAAGGGAAAAATGTCAAACAGGACAAAATGATAATAATTTAGTCATTAAGCAAAGTCAAGGACTTTTAGTTCCTCCTGAAGGGCTATAGATAATTCTGAACCATATCCTGTGAGCTGTTTTGTAGGTACTGAAACCCCAAACAAGTGGGAGACGTTCACTACATCATGACCAGACTGTAGCCATAACATAAGCTGCCATAATTCTGAGAAATGGCCTCAAAGAAATAGGAACAAACCAACCCTGAAACTGAAGACTAATTATACTTTCAACAGTCAAGATGATGCTAATCAGACCACCTCATGACCAATTTTGAGATGACTGTCAGAGCTGGCTGTACTAGCCTCCCTCGGCCTATACATCCTTGAATCTCTCCTTTAAAGGTCTTGCCCACTGATTGACAGTGGGGAGAGTTGGTATTTGGACATGAGTCCACCCACCACAGCCCTTTGCCATTGCTAGCCTCCAAACTAAAGCAAACTTTCCTTTCCGCAAACCTTGCCTCTTTATTGACTGTAGAGCAGTGAGCAGCTGGACCCCACTTCTGATAACAATGTGTTGGTAAATGCTGGTCCGACTTCTGTTTTCTCTTGCTTGTACAGACCAAATAAAATTTGACTGGATTGCTCATCTTTTTTTGCTTTAAGGACAAAACCATCAGCTAACCAGTGTCAAAGATCTCTATGGAACAAACCATTCTAATTATGGCTTTGACTCAGCTTCCCATCATGGTAGCCATTCCCACTTTATCCTCTAGACTGAAGACAGGGGGAAAAAAAAAAAAAGACTCTCTTAAAAGTATTGTTTGTTGCCAGGTACTATTAAAAAAATTAGTTTGATACTAACTCAGGATAAAATGCTAAACAGGTACTATAGAAAAAATGAACAAACAAACTTAAAAGTCAAAAGAGAAATGCAGTGATTTCTAGGAACTAATCTAGGTTCATTACTAGTAATCCATACAAAAGTGGCCTCATTTGTCCCTTAAATGAGATTATTAAATGAGAAAAAAGTTATATATATTATATATAGTTGATCATGAACTTCATGTGAATAAATAGTATTATAAAGAATACCTGGATTTCATTAATAAAGAGTATATTGGTAAATGGAGAACAATCAATTCTAACTTTTATTGGTCCACCTATATTTGAACTGCCATGTCAGTGTTGAATGCAATATTTTATTTGCTTACTATTTTTATTGTTTATATTTATTACTTATTTACGTGGCGGCATCAGATCTTAGCTGCAGCACATGGGATCTTTATTTCTTTTTTGTTGGAAGATAATTGCTTTACAATGTTGTGTTGACTTCTGTCATATATCAACATGAATCAGCCATAGGTATACATATGTCTGCTCCCTCTTGAACCTTCCTCTCACCTTGTACCCTATTCCACAGGGTTGTCACAGGGCACCAGATTGAGTTCCCTGTGTCATACAGCAACTTCCCATTAGCTATCTATTTTACATATGGTAATGTATATATTTCAGTGCTACTCTTGGGACACAGAGGGTCTTTGTTGCATCACGTGGAATCTTTTGATTCCACGCAGGCTCAGTAGTTATGGCATGCAGTCTTAGTTACCCTGTGGTTTAGGGAATCTTAGTTCCCCAACCTGGGACTGAACCCATGACCCCTCCATTGTCAGGTGGATTCTTAACCACTGGACCACCAGGAAAGTTCCAAATACAACACTTCAAAAGAAATGTTAATCAAACAGAATTGTTTACAAACAAGAGAGGAGTTCAATAAGGGCTCTGGATAATCCAACACATGAAGAACAGTTGTGGTAACTAGGGGGTTTTGTGTCAAAAAAGCAAAAATAAAACTACTTTGTTGGGAGAGCACCAGTTAGCTGCCTTTATCTGAAGTGTGGCCATATGAAATAGGGAACTGATTTACTTGGGGTAACTTCAAAGGAAGATCAAGGACCAAATAGACAAATTTCCACAGGAAAAGATTTGTATGTAACACACAGAAAAATCTTCAATTCAGTGCAGTCACTTAACAGTAGAATGTGCTGCTGTAGGAAGCAATGAACTTTCTGTCTGGCAACGCCTTTGCATAAGTTGAGTCTGCTTCTGCTGTGTGTTTCAGTTGAGTACATTCCTGAAATAGGTAGGAAACTAGATGACCTTTAAAGTGAAGTGAAGTCGCTCAGTTGTGTCCGACTCTTTGCGACCCCATGGACTGTAGCCTACCAGGCTCCTTCCTCCATGGGATTCTGCAGGCAAGAGTGCTGGAGTGGGTTGCCATTTCCTTCTCCAGGGGATCTTCCCGACCGAGGGATTGAACCTGGGTCTCCAGCATTCCAGGCAGATGCTTTAACCTCTGAGCCACCAGGGAGTCCCTTCCAATCTCAGGTTCAAAAATTTCATAAAGAGTGAGCAGGGAATCTAAAAGGAAGGAAAAGCAGTTTCTGAGATGCATGGGGTAGTCATTGTGGACAGCGTGTGAGACAAGGTGGTAATTCAGATAAACTGATCTCAATGTAGCATCATGATTTCTCATATATACTTGAAACATGAGAGTTAATTAACTGGACATTTTGTTTTCTCACCTCAAATTAGGATACATCTGCTTAGAGGACAACTGTGGTACAATGATTTAGATGATATGCCTTTCCCTGGGTATGGGGATATGTGGAAAGAGCAGTGACTGGGAGCAGGAAGATGGAAGTTTTAGAGTTTAATCCCAGGATTGCTCCAAACTCACCATCTGCTTTCCGAGAAATTTCTTGCAAATTCCATTTAGCTTCACTGAAGAGGAGATTTGTGAGATGTTTACTAAGAACTTTCAAAAACTGAGTGTAAGATAGCTCATCAGATACAAGATCTAGGCTCAGAAGCAACCTGATGACTTCACCTCTCATATTTCACATGGCAGGCCTGAAATGAAATAGAGCTAACATTTTTTTTATTTTTTTGTCTTGACTTTTGAGGCTAAAGGGAGGATTTTGGAGAAGATATCATAATTCATCCCTGTGACTGTAGAATTATCTGAAGAAGTGGCTACATTGGAATGGAATAAGGTAAGAATTGATCAAATCTCAGTCACTCCCAAGGCCTTAAACTGAGTTTTTTGTTAGCGTCTGAAGATGCAGTGTCTGCAGAGAAATCAGGAGGCCTGGCCCCGCTAACTGCCTTCGGGTCACGTTGTGGGGGGTGCAGACCAAAGGTGAGTTTACACATCAGTGACTAAAGTTTCCTGCCACTAAGCATAAGAAGTCACTCATGAGCAGCGTCCCAAAACCACAGCTACAGGATGTGGGCACAAGCCCTTGTATAATTGTTGGCCAAGAGCCAATGAGCATTCATCCCTGCGCAAATACTTGGGCTTTTTTGTTGTTGTTAACCTTTGAAAACCACAGGCATTAGTCTCTCTCTTTCTTTCCCTTTGGCACAAGTCATATTCTTTTCTCCACCTTGGTCTCTTGTGTGTAAAGAATTTCTGGGGGAGCTTTTAAGCCTGAATTTAATACGTTTGCACTCCCCTCTCTTGCCCCACAAAATGCCAGGCAGAAGTAAAGCTGCCTTACAAAATATCTGCTGGCTTCCGCAGCTTTGTTTGGTCTTTTTAATCAGATAGGACATCAGAGAGTTCCATGAGTGACCTTAGCCTTTTAAGAAAATACAAGTAATTTCTGGAAATTCCCCCTAAACAACGGTGACCTATTGTTTTCTCATGTCAGAATTAACCCAGAAGCTATGATACACTGATTTAGATGACATGCCTTTTTCTGGGAATGGAGATATGTAGAAGGACAGTGGGGCTGGAATAGGAGACTGAAAGCTTTAGAGTTTAATTCCATATCGCCAAAAAGCCACCATCTGTTTTTGAGCAATTTCTTTCCAATTTCTAGGCTTTTGCTTTGTGTTCTGTGAAATGAAAGCAATGGATTAGATGGTTTCTATGTTTCCTTAACCCCAGGGCTCTGAATTGGCTTCCTTAAGAATGCTTCAGCAAAGGGACAACGAGAGGAGGGCTCAAAGCAAAAGATCCTCATAAATTGGCTTCTCTTTTCTGCCTTAGAGGATGGCCAAGGGGCAGCCTCTGAAAAAGCCCAAGTGCCCACTGGAAGCCTAGGTGTGGTGATTTTTGGCAGTTTCTCTTTTTGTAAGTGTTAAAGAATGCATTAGTTTTGCTTCTGTAACCCCAATTCCCCATATTCAGATATGGAAACAAGTTGAATCTACTCCAGCATGGGAATTTTATTTTTAAATAAAAGAGATAGCAGATCACTTTTACTTAAAGAGACAGAAGAAGAAATTTCTAACCATCAAAACTGCCCAAGATACATCAGAAGACTATGAACAATCTGTCAATTGTTCAAATAGTTTCTGAATGGAGATTTACTGGAAATTTTTTAGTGGAATTTCTTGAATGGATAAAGAACAGATAGAGAAGATGGCCAACCATGACATTTTTATGATGATATGCTTTATACTTAAGGCCCCTTGTATCTAATCTTATTCCCAATCAGACCTATGTTGCCCCTTTGGGAAAATTTACTAGTATAGTTCAGATAATAGCCTGAAGGAAAAGCCCAGGGATACATATAGGTCTCTTGGTTTGTGGGTTGTGGCTGGTTGTCCATCTTATGGACAAGAAACCCAACTGTCCACTGGGAATACCACACAGCAAATGGTAAAAAAATAGTAAGTTCATGCATGTTTGCGTGCTAAGTCACTTCAGTAGTGTCTGATTCTTGTGACTGTAGCCCACTAGGGTCCTCTGTCCATGGGATTCCCCAGGGAAGAATACCGGAGTGGGTTGCCATGCCCTCCTCCAGGCGATCTTTCCCACCCAGAGATCGAACCCACATGTCTTATGTCTCCTGCATTGACAAGTGTGTTCTTCACCATTAGTGCCATGTAGGAAAGCCCCAGAAGGCCCATAGTGACCAGAAAAACAATTCCCAGAAGAACTGAATTTAGTTCCCTTGGATGTTGTCTGAGGTTCTACACCAAAGTGGCATTGCTCTACAGGCAGACACTCAATGGTTTTTATTTAATAAAATAATTTGACTTCATTTCTTTGAATCCTCCCAAGATCTTTATGAAGTAGGCAAAAGAGATAGCATCATCTCCATTTTACAGATGAGGAAATTAACCCTTAGGAAAATTAAGGTAATTTTACAGGGTCTTACATGACTGATTCAACTCTTTCCAGACAAAAAAGGGTGTTTTACCTAATGATCGGGGCTTCCCTGATGGCCCAGAGGGTAAAGGGTCTGCCCGCAATACAGGAGACATGGGTTTGACCCCTGGCTTGGAAAGATCCCTTGGAAAAGGGAATTGATATCCACTCCAGTATTCTTGAGTGGAGAATTCCATGGACAGAGGAGCCTGGCAGGCTACACAGTCCAGAAAGTTAGAGAGTCAGATGCAACTGAGCAACTATCACTACTTAATGATTAACAACAATTATTTAAAGAATTATAAGGTCTCTGGTTTTAAAAGATTTTATCAATCATCCCTTTAGCAATCCCTTTCACAATATTCACTTTAGTCCCTCCTCTTGCTGCTGCTGCTGCTGTGTCGCTTCAGTCGTGTCCGACTCTGTGCGACCCCATAGATGGCAGCCCACCAGGCTCCCCCGTCCCTGGGATTCTCCAGGCAAGAACACTGGAGTGGGTTGCCATTTCCTTCTCCAATGCATGAAAGTGAAAAGTGAAAGTGAAGTTCCTCAGTCGTGTCCAACTCTTAGTGACCCCATTGACTGCAGCCCACCAGGCTCCTCCATCCATGGGATTTTCCAGGCAAGAGCACTGGAGTGGGGTGCCACTGCCTTCTCCTTTAGTCCCTCCCAGTACATGTCAAAGAGCAATGCTTCCCATCCTTGGGCATTTTTAAGTATAAGGAGTTCTTTCTTATCTTAAACTGCCATCCAAATCCCTGAAACCTCTTATCCTCTGGTCATAATTCTGCTTCCCAGGTCCCACTTACCAGTTTCTAGAATATCCCACAAGACGGTCTGTATGAAATATGAAGACAGTTCTTATGTCATCTCTGAGATCACTCTTCTCACACTAAACAGCTTTGGTACCCTATTGTTACAGACTGGACCTCAGGGTTAAGAGATATCATTCTCCTCTCATCTTTTCTGATTTGCACTATATCCTTTCAAAGGTCATTTGGGAACAGTCCAACTTAGAAAATTCAAAGGGAATGAATATGCAGAAAGAAGTCAATTGTCAGACTCATCCTTAAATGGTAAATAAAGAGAATGTGCTGGACCTTTCATAGACCTCTGCCAACAAATGCCACTATCTTGAGGCAAATGGGGATTTTCGGGCAGCACTGTTAATAATAATTTGCCAATTGTGCCTGCTTCAGAACCACTGCCAAAGCAATCCAACGACTTTTCATTCCACTACTGTTGACAGGACAGCTAAGGATTTCAACATTTCCTTTTACAGTCTGAATAGAAGTTTCCTGCCTTGGGGACTGTAACAATATTTGCCATCATGAGGGGAAAAAAAAATGTGGGTCCTGGGAAGTGGAAAGAGAGGGAGAGAGGTACTAATGGAAGTAAACAAAGATAAAGACAAAATCAAACGAGAGTTATTCAAGGTTTGGATTTTGAATGCCTCCATAAAATTGATGTTTGTGAAACATCAGAGGACAAATCTTTGAAACTGAGGAAGTAAGGAGGTTGAGGAAAAGACTTTAAAGTTAGACTTCACATAATCATCCTCTCCCCCACCAAAAGCTGGAATTTTTAAATTGAATACCAGCCAAGGTGTCTCAACTTTGGGTCTTAGGACAAGCAAAAAGCTGATTATGTTAATAATATATAGAATTCAGCATTAAAAGTCTTTTTTCAAAATAATTTAAAAATACAATAAAATTGAAAAAAAGTTTAGAGATGAAAACAGATGAGATAATCTCCTGAGTTGTTTACAATTAGACATAAGTCAAGGAGAGACAAAGAGGAAATATGAGAGAAAAGAAAATGTAAACAGAATGAATTACAACAGTGTTTTTAAAGAACATGCTTCTTATCCCCTCTAGAATCCATAGACATTCCACAGAAGGCACTTCTAAGACCCAAAAGACAGGAGGTCAGTGGCATTCTCATCTGTCTCAACCACAGTGGTCTTACTTCTACCTGTTTTACATATTGGGCATCTGAAACAGATTCATTACAAGGAAAGATCTGCTATTGAAAAATAATACATAAGAACAATCAATCAAAAAAGAAAAAAAAAAGCAAAAAGGAAATGAGCCACTGAAAGTTATTGATCATGGAATAATATGATCAAATTGTGTTTTTGGAATCTGGCAACAATGCAAAATGAATTAGAAGAGGCTCAGCCCTGGAAATGATACAAACTAAAAGTTATAGCAATAATCCAGCTAAACAGAATTTAAAATGTGATCTAATAATATACCTGTGAGAATGAAAAGGAGAAGAGAATATGAAAAATTTTGAAAGAATAAACTTTAGTTTGACATCTCGGCATAGGGCTTAATGCTAAATATGGTCTGTTTGTCCCATCTCCCTTAATTTATATGGTGAAATCCCAATGTGATGCTATTAAGAGGTGGGGCCTTAGCTTATGAGAGCAAACCCCAAATAAATGAGATTTTGTTGTTGATGTTCAGTCACTTAGTCATGACCAACTCTTAAACCTCATGAAATGGGGAGCACACCAGGCTCCCCTGTCCTTCACTATTTCCTAAAGTTTGCTCAGATTCATGTCCATTGAGTCAGTGAAGGTATCTAACCATCTCATCCTCTGCCAATCCCTTCTCCTTTTTCCTTCAACCTTTCCCAGCATCAGGATTCAGTTCAGTTCAGTTCAGTTCAGTTCAGTCGCTCAGTTGTGTCCGACTCTTTGCGACCCCATGAATCGCAGCACACCAGGCCTCCCTGTCCATCACCAACTCCCAGAGTTCACTCAGACTCACGTCCATTGAGTCCGTGATGCCATCCAGCCATCTCATCCTCTGTCATCCCCTTCATCCTCCTGCCCCCAATCCCTCCCAGCATCAGAGTCTTTGCCAATGAGTCAACTCTTTGCATGAGGTGGCCAAAGTACTGGAGTTTCAGCTTTAGCATCATTCCTTCCAAAGAAATCCCAGGGCTGATCTCCTTCAGAATGGACTAGTTGGATCTCCTTGCAGTCCAAGGGACTCTCAAGAGTCTTCTCCAACACCACAGTTCAAAAGCATCAATGCTTCGGCGCTCAGCCTTCTTCACAGTCCAACTCTCACATCCATACATGACCACAGGAAAAACCATAGCCTTGACTAGATGGACCTTAGTTGGCAAAGTAATGTCTCTGCTTTTGAATATGCTATCTAGGTTGGTCATAACTTTTCTTCCAAGGAGTAAGCATCTTTTAATTTCATGGCTGCAATCACCATCTGCAGTGATTTTGGATTAGTGCCCTTATAAAGGAAGCACAAGAAAACTCTCTTGCCTCTTTGCCTATAACGGTATAGCAAGAAATCCGAGCCCCAGAAGAGGGCCCACACCTGACCAGGTTGGTACCCTAATCTCAGAATTCCAACCTCCAGAACTGTAAGAAATAAATTTATGTTATTATCCACCCAGTCTGTAGTAATTTTGTTATAGCAACCCAGACAGACTAAAAGAGATACTATATGGAATGTATTTGGCAAGAAGATTAAAGACATCAAAACTGATAACTGTGACTATTAAAATCTCATAGAGAAATCCAGAATTTTGAAGAAGCTGAATATAAGTGGCTACTGATATAGATGATCAGCAGACAGAAATGCAAAATTGAATCTTAAAGAAATACCAGGGATGGGACTATGAATTTGGAAGTCATCCTCATAAAAAGGAAACTGAAATAATACAGATTGAGTTCCCAGTGAGAGAGAAGATCAGGATCCAAGGGCTGAAAATAAAGACCCAGAATGTGCCCACATTTGGAGGACTGAGAAATAAGAACCCAGAGGGTCTGCCCTGAGTGTATGATCAGGTATTTATTTGATAATGTTATCAATATACTTAAGTGAATTTATTTTCTGATTTTTAGAAATTTCATAAAAGATCTGAAGTGTGCATTTATCAGTCTAATCAAAGTTTTTGATCTCCTAAGATACTAAATATTTAAAATCATGTGATACCATTTAAAAGTAGTTGATTATTTCAATCTAAAAATATGGTGAGCTGAAACAGAATCTTCAATAATCATGTAGCTATGGATGATTTCTTTATCCACCAAAAAGAGTATCAAAAACCAATACTCCCCCGGGCAAGGGAATAGCCAAGTTTGTTTCGGTTTCCAATGAATGACATTAGCCCAGTGTAGGTCTCAATCAAAATGGGTTCAGTGAGCACCATCAATCCCTTTCCTCTTTCAGATTCAGTGGAATTCTTGTGGGTATTCTGGATAGCTGGAACAAGCTTAGATGTGAACGCAGACAACTGAAGAGGAAAAGAAGACACAGAATTAGTGAGTGCAAAGTAGATCCAGAGACACACCCTCCCCAGCCAGTCCTCACAAAAGTTGACTGCTCTCCTGGAGCTGCACTTATTCTTACTACTTAAACAGAAATCATTTCTTGGAATTGTTAATATTGCTTCTGTTAGTCTTTTAATAGATTGATCTGTTAATAAATTTTGTACATAATAAAATTAACTGCTGCATCTTATTTATTTTTCATCATTCATAACTTGTACAACATTAAGAAGTCAGTTTAACAAATATTTGCTGATAGTCTAGTATGGATCAGACACCTGTCATGTACTGCTGAAGATTCAGACAAGTGAGATATAGCCTCTGCCCTCATAGTGTGTGTGTCCCTTCAGCTGTGTCTGACTCTTTGTGACCCTCTGGAATGTAGCCCTCCAGGCTTCTCTATCCATGGGATTCTCCAGGCGAGAATACTGGAGTGGGTTGCCATGCCCTCCTCCAGGAGATCTTCTCAACCCAGGGGTTGAAACTGTGACTCTCACATCTCCTATATTGGCAGGTGGGTTCTTTCTTTTTTGCCACTTTATCTATTTTTTAATTGAAGGATAATTGTTTTATAGAATTTTGTTCTTTTCTGTCAAACATCAATAAGAATCAGCCATAGGTACACCATGGCTGATCTCTCCCAAACCCCCTTCCCATTCCACTTCCCATCCCACCCTTCTAGATTGTCACAGAGCCCCTCTTTGAGTTCCCTGAGTCGTACAGCAAATTCCCATTGGCTATCTATTTTACATATGGTATTGTAAGTTTCCATGTTACTCTTTCCATGCGTCTCACCCTCTCTTCCTTCTCTCCCCAGGTCCATAAGTCTGTTCTCTATGTCTGTTTCTCCATTGCTGCCCTGCAGATAAATTCATCAGTATCATCTTTCTAGATTCCATATATATGTGTCAGAATATGACATTTATATTTCTCTTACTTCACTCTGTATAATAGGCTCTAGGTTTGTACACCTCATTAGAATGACTCAAACGTGTTCCTTTTTATGGCTGAATAATATTCCATTGTATATATGTGCCACAGCTTATTTATCCATTCATCTGTTGATGGATAGGTGAATGTACTTATTATATGCAGGGTACATCACGAGAAACGCTGGGCTGGATGAACCACAAGTCAGAATCAAGATTGCCAGGAGAAATATCAATAACCTCAGATACACAGATGACACCATCCTTACGGCAGAAAGAGAAGAAGAACTAAAGAGCCTCTTGATGAAAGTGAAAGAGGAGAGTGAAAAAGTTGGCTTAACGCTCAACATTCAGAAAACTAAGATCATGGCATCCAGCCCCATCACTTCATAGCAAATAGATGGGAAAGCAGTGGAAACAGTGGCAGAGTTTATTTTGGGGGGCTCCAAAATTACTTCAGGTGGTGACTGCAGCCATGAAATCAAAAGATGCTTACTCCGTGGAAAGAAAGTTATGACCAACCTAGACAGCATATTAAAAAGCAGAGATATTACATTGTCAACAAAGGTCCATCTAGTCAAGGCTATGGTTTTTCCAGTAGTCATGTATGGAAGTGAGAGTTGGACTATAAAGAAAGCTGAGCACAGAAGAATTGATGCTTTTGAACTGTGGTGTTGGAGAAGACTCTTGAGAGTCCCTTGGACTGCCAGGAGATCCAACCAGTCCATCCTAAAGGAGACCAGTCCTGGGTGTTCATTGGAAGGACTGATGTTAAAGTCGAAACTCCAATATTTTGGCCACCTGATGCAAAGAGCTGACTCATTTGAAAATACCCTGATGCTGGGAAAGATTGAAGGCGGGAGGAGAAGGGGACAACAGAGGATGAGATGGTTGGATGGCATCACCAACTCAGTGGACATAAGTTTGGGTAAATTCCGGAAATTGGTGATGGACAGGGAGGTCGGGTGTGCTGCAGTCCATGGGGGTCACAAAGAGTTGGACACAATGAGCGACTGAACTGAACTGCACTGAACTGTTGATAGACGTCTAGGTTGCTTCCATATTCTAGATGTTGTAAATAGTGCTGCAATGGACATTGTGGTACATGTATCTTTTTCAATTTTGGTTTCCTCAGGGTATATGCCTAGGAGTGGGAGTGCTGGGTTGTAAGGTGGTTTTAGTCCTAGTTTTTTAAGGAATCTCCATACCATCTTCCATAGTGGCTGTATAAGTTTGATGAGTGGGTTATTTACCACTGAGCCATCGGGGAAGCCCACACAGCAGTGGCACTATAATAATATAAAAGAAATGAACTTGTAATGATCATACAAAGTCCATGAAAATAAACAGCAAAAACAGGCACAAGACATTAAAAAACAAAAAACAAAAGAAATCATATATGGTTAGAGGATCAAAAATGACTTCCAAAGAAGACATTTGAGACAATCCTCTAAGGGGTGATAGAGTTTCAGCAAGTGAAATGAGGTTAAAGAGGGTCTAGCTGACTGCTGCTGTTTTTCTAACCCAACATCCTTCTCTCCATTTGAGATTCTTCTACAGATAAGAGTGCTTCAGGGCTTCCCTGGTGGTCCAGTGGATATGAATCTGCCTGCCAATGCAAGAGACACAGATTTGATCCCTGATCCAGGAAGATCATGTATGCCACAGAGCAACTAAGCCCGTGCACCACAACTATTGAGCCTGTGCTCTAGAGCCCAGAAGTCACAACTACTGAAGCCATCACACCTAGACCTAGTGCTTCACAGCACAAGCTATCTAACCATCTCATCCTCTGCCACCCCCATCTCTTTTCTTTCTCATTGCACAGAAGCCACTGCAATAAGAAGCCTGCCCACCACAACTAGAGAATAGCCCCCACTTCCCACAACTAGAGAAAAGCCTGCACAGCGACGAAGATCCAGCACAGCCCATAAATAACTAATTTTTAAAAGATTAAAAAAGAATGCCTCTATTTTCCTTTGGAGAGCCACGTTCTTCCATTTAGTGCAAATAGCTTAAGTGGAGCTGGCTTTAGTACATGACTCAGTTCTAACCAATCAGAGGAATCCATAGGAGATTGGTTTAGGTGTGGGCACATGACCAATGCGGCTGTGAGACATATCATCCAAGTCCAGAGGTATTCATGGTCATTTTGGCCACACAGTGAAAGCCTGACTGAGACTGAAAACAATAAAAGTGAAAGACCTAAGACGTGAAGACAAGAAAAATTCTTCACAAAGCCATCCGAGTTACTAGATCAGCCTACCCTGAATGTTAAGTTAAATGAGTTAAAAAAAAAAAAAAATTCACTCTTTTGGTCAAATCAGGTTGAACTGGGTTGACAGGAAGGTAATTCAGGGAGCACTGCAAACAAAGATATAAAGAAGGGAATGAATTAGGAAAGCCCAGATCTTTGTATTTCCAATTAGCTCATTTATATCCATTAACTCATTCCAGTATAAGCCACTAAGATAAGCAAACGAAGGTATCATTATTTCCATGTTAGAAATCAAGGCTCAGAGAAAGTAAATGATTTTGTCCAGAGTTACTCCATTTTCTGCACAATGGTAAAAAGGAATATTAGGAACAGGAAACTATTCACAGTGTGATCCAAATATGCTTTCTAGTCAACTGGCTTGCAAGTCTAAATTAAAACTTTCAAAGTATATTCCAATATCCATATAAGTCATTATACATATTCAACCAAGTGACCAATGTTTTTCCTTTTCTCCATGAGGAGGGCCAATCTTTGCTTTGAGGGACTAATACAGAGTGATGACTCAATGAAGAAAGAGAAGCCTGTAGTTGTTACCCATAATCACATTTTCAATATACGTTTTATCCTGGACTGTTAATTTTATACCAAATTGCCCTTGGGCAAACCACTTCTCCACTGTAGCCTTAGTTTCCTTGTTAGTAAGAAAACAATCTAAAATTTAGAATATATCCATCATGACTATTTGACCTAGTCTATAATGGACAAGGGACTTCCCTGATAGCTCAGCTGGTAAAGAAACTGCCTGCAATGCAGGAGACCCTGGTTCGATTTCTGGGTTGGAAAGATTCCCCTGGAGAAAAGATAGACTAACCACTCCAGTATTCATGGACTCCCCTGGTGGCTCAGATAGTAAGGGACCTACCTGCAATGCAGGAGACCTGGGTTTGATTACTGGGCTGGGAAGATCCCCTGAAGGAGGGCATGGCAACCCACTCCAGTATTCTTACCTGGACAGAGGAACCTGAAGGGCTACAGTCCACAGGTCTACAAAGAGCTGGATAAGACTGGAATGACTTAGCACAACACAGCACAGCACAAAAGGAACAAAAAATAGGAAAGAAAGAAAAGCCATGCAAATAAAACTTGTGTGATTTACTTGTTCTTGTACCTTATCATAAATTCACTTCTCCTTCATGAGCCTCAGCTTACTCTTTTGGAAAGAGGCATTGGAATCTATGGTTTGGGGCTAATTTTGTTGTTTAGTTGCTAAGTCATGTCTGACTCTTTGTGACCCCATGGACTGCAGTACGCCAGGCTTCCCTGTCCTTCACTATATCCCACAGTTTGCTCAAATTCATGTCCACTGAATTGTTGAGGCTATCTAACCTACTCATCCTCTGACCCCTACCTATCTCCTTTTGTATTCAATTTTTCCCACCATCAGGGTCTTTTCCAATGAGTTGACTCTTCACATCAGGTGGCCAAAGTATTGGAACTTCAACAACTCAGAAGTTAAAAAAATAGTGACCTTATGATACATAATATAAAGTTTGCTAGAGTGCATTGATATCTGTGGGTTTTCAATAAAGTAATAGTTACCTAATTAGATAATGTCAAACCTCAATTTAAACTCACTTCCCTGACTAAAGAATCTAATAAATAAGTAAGGTTTTTCTTGTTTACCATTAATATCAGGCTATAGTGACAAAGACAGACAGAAGTTACCTCTTATTATTACTCCCAGCACCCTCTTTAAGACCTTAGAATGGATTTAAATATTACGTGTTACTGAATGAAACGAACTGTAGTCATATAGCCTGGAAATTCTAGAAAGGAGGACATCATTCCTCACAGAACACTCCACCAGTGCTTTGGTGACTGGATAAGAAAAACAGCAAGTGTTCTTTCTTAAGCTTCCAAAGAGAAAAGCAACATGGGAAGAATGAATTAATTCCAATAACAGGAGAATTTAATTTAATTGCTATGTTTAAAATCACAAAGTAACCAAGGTCAGAAGCGATCTTAAGTGTACAGATTCCAGTCATTCATCTATTGTTTTATTTGCCTTGCCTCATACTCTCTAAGAACCTACATTCCTCTACATGGACATACCCACCTCACAGCAATCTAACCATGTCCCCGCCATCACTGAGTATAGTCGGGGAAAAAAGTATATTTCCTTGCCCAAAACTAATGGTTAGATTTTGGAAGAATCATTTAATCTCCCTGGATCTTAGTTTACGTATCTTAAAATGGGAAAATAATAATGATGGTAAATACCAACTTCATCAGACTATTGTATGAATCCCAGTGAATTGCTCAAAAATATTTTAAAGCATACTATTTATAGCTGTAAATATTATCTCAGGCAAGAAAGAGTTTAGATTCCTTAGTCCTACTCCTTTCGATTCCAGACTTTGAATGCCAGTTTCCTTAATATGCATCATAGGCTTGAGAAAGTATTTTTTTTAATCTTGTGATATGCCCTATTTTAAAGCAATAAAAATTCCCTGGATGCCAAAGGATATATATTAAATTCTATTCAGAAACCATGATTTCAAAAGACATGGGTTGAGCATCAAAGTATCTCTTCCAAGGTATTTATCAATTATAAAGAAAAATACTAAATTTACAAAGGAGCGATCTGGCATACACCATCTTAGACAAATGATTCGGGTTAATATCTGTAACAAGGCATACAGGGACAGTGAACCTGCAATACGATGCAGTGAAAGGTCACAGCATCACTGCTGCAGTATTTGTGCCCTTAAAAAAGTAGACTTCAATCTAATCATGAGAAAACATCAGCCAAACCCACCATGAAAACATTCTATCAAAAGCCCCGAGGTCATGGGGAAAAAAGGGAAAAGAAAGACTGAGAGACTGCCACAGTTTGGAGGAGAATAAAGAAACAGAATAATAAAATATAACATGGAATCTTGGATTGAATCCTGGAGTACACAGAAGACATTAGGAAAAACAAAACAAAAAGCTGATGAAATTTGGATAAGGTCTGGATTTTAGTTAATTGTACTATGAAAGTGAAAGTGTAGTCACTCAGTCATGTCTGACTCTTTGTGACCATGAACCAGGCTCCTCTGTCCATAGGATTCTCCAGGCAAGAAGAGTAGAGTGGGTTGCCATTTCCTTCTCCAGGGGATGTCCTGACGCAGGGATAGAACCTGGGTCTCTTGCGTTACAGGCAGACTCTTTACCATCTGAGCCATCAAGGAAGCCTTGCTACAGTATAGTATTGTACTGTTGTTTTACTTCTAGGTTTTGATACCTAGAAGTATTTTGTATTATAGTTATGTAAGTTTCTAGAAGAGTTTGAATGAAATTCTAATATTTAGGAAAGAATTCATGTTCTTAATTTTCTAAAGGGATATAGAAAAAAATCAGTCTCGATACTTTTTGAAACTTGTTTCTTAGAACACTACATTCCTTTATAGTTTGGGTCACCATATCATACATTATTCAAATCAGAAGTCTTTCGAAAAGCAAGAAAATGCTATTATTAATAGTATTAAAAAACCACACATGGCTGAAGTCTTAGGGAAAAGTTAGGGAAGAAAAGCTACAATCACATCAATCATAGCTGCTTTATTTTTATCAGTTTTATATATTTGGGTTCTGAGAAAGGTTTTCTTTGTAGAAAACTTTTCCTTTAAAAAAAAAAAAACTCCACTGTATTAAGCTTGCCCAAGAAACTCCACAAGGAGTTATAATGCCCATGCTCTTATTCATCTTTCACAACCAAGCTCAAATCCTTTCTCTTCCACAATGCCTTCCCAAATAGTCAAGGCAAAAAATACTTTTTATTCCATCACATTTCATATATGCATCTCAAACATTTCATCCAGTTTTCTGAGAATCAGAGTCACAAGTATGGCTATTCATCTATACAACTAATCTAATATTTCTCTACCTTGGAATTATTGCTATTTGGGGCTAGGACATTATTTCCAGCAGGAGAGTATGTCCTCCAGATTTTAGAAAGCTAAGCAGTAGCACCTCAACCCCAGGGGTGACAATCAAAAGTGTTATCCACATATTGCCAATGTCCCCTAGGGATAAAATCGTCTCCTGCTGAGAACCACTGAACTAAAGGAAGTATGCTGCTGCTGCTAAGTCGCTTCAGTTGTGTCCGACTCTGTGCGATCCCATAGACGGCAGCCCACCAGGCTCCACCGTTCCTGGGATTCTCCAGGCAAGAACACTGGAGTGGGTTGCCATTTCCTTCTCCAATGCATGAAAGTGAAAAGTGAAAGGGAAGTCACTCAGTCGTGTCTGACTCTTCACGACCCCATGGACTGCAGACTACCAGGCTCCTCCGTCCATGGGATTTTCCAGGCAAGAGTACTGGAGTGGGGTGCCATTGCCATCTCCGAAGTATAGAACATGATATATCATGAGTATTCAGATCAAACAGATCTGGTCTTACATTGCTAATGTGGTTCTCACTAGCTGTGTGATCTTGGGCAAGTCTAACCTCTCTGAATTTTATAGTTCGTCTTCTATAAAATAAAGATATTAATAGCATCAAGCACCTTCCAAGGAGTGGTGGCTGCATGGGCACAGGAGGGCTGAGAGGAGCTACTCCATGTTCAAGGTCAGGAGGGGCAGTGGTGAGGAGATAACCCCTTGTCCAAGGTAAGGAGCAGCAGCTGTGCTTTGCTGGAGCAGCCGGTAAGAGATACCCCACGTCCAAGGTGAGAGAAACCCAAGTAAGATGATAGATGTTGCAAGAGGGCATCAGAAGGCAGACATACTGAAACTATAATCACAGGAGGCTAGTCAATCTAATCACATGGACCACAGCCTTGTCTAACTCAATGAAACTAAAGCCATGCCCTGTGGGGCCACCCAAGACAGGCAGGTCATGGTGGAGAGGTCTGACAGAATGTGGTCCAGTGGGGAAGGGAATGGCAAACCACTTCAGTATTCTTGCCTTGAGAACCCCATGAACAGTACAAAAAGGCAAAATGATAGGATACTGAAAGAGGAACTCCCCAGGTCAGTAGGTGCCCAATATGCTACTGGATATCAGTGGAGAAATAACTCCAGAAAGAATGAAGGGATGGAGCCAAAGCAAAAACAATATACAGTTGTGGATGTGACTGGTGACAGAAGCAAGGTCTGATGCTGTAAAGAGCAATATTGCATATGAATCTGGAACGTTAGGACCATGAATCAAGGCAAATTGGAAGTGGTCAAACAGGGGATGGCAAGAGTGATGAACATCGACATTCTAGGAATCAGCGAACTAAATGGACTGGAAAGGATGAATTCAGCAAACTAAATGGACCGGAAAGGATGAATTTAACTCGGATGACCATTATATCTACTACTGTGGGCAGGAATCCCTTAGAAGAAATGGAGTAGCCATCATGGACAACAAAGAGTCTGAAATGCAGTACTTGGATGCAATCTCAAAAACTACAGAATGATCTCTGTTCGTTTCCAAGGCAAACCATTCAGTATCATGGTAATCTAAGTCTATGCGCCAACCAGTAAGAAGCTGAAGTTGAACGGTTCTATGAAGACCTATGGAGAAGACAATGGCACCCCACTCCAGTACTCTTGCCTGGAAACTCCCATGGACAGAGGAGCCTGGTAGGCTGCAGTCCATGGGGTCTCTGAGAGTTGGACATGACTCAGTGACTTCACTTTCACTTTTCACTTTCATGCATTGGGGAAGGAAATGGCAACCCACTCCAGTGTTCTTGCCTGGAGACTCCCAGGAACGGTGGAGCCTGGTGGGCTGCCGTCTATGGGGTCACGCAGAGTCGGACACGACTGAAGCGACTTAGCAGCAGCAAAATGAAGACCTACAAGACCTTTTAGAACTAACAGCCAAAAAAGATGCCCTTTTCATTATAGGGGACTGGAATGCAAAAGTAGGAAGTAAGAAACACCTGGAGTAACAGGCAAATTTGGCCTTGGAGTACGGAATGAAGCAGGGCAAAGGCTAATAGAGTTTTGCCAAGAAAATGCACTGGTCATAGCAAACACCCTCTTCCAACAACAAAAGAGAAGACTCTATACATGGACATCACCGGATGGTCAATACCGAAATCAGATTGACTATATTCTTTGCAGCCGAAGATGGAAAAGCTCTATACAGTCAACAAAAACAAGACCAGGAGCTAACTGTGGTTCAGATCTTGAACTCCTTATTACCAAATTCAGACTCAAATTGAAGAAAGTGGGGAAAACCACTAGACCATTCAGGTATGACCTAAATCAAATCCCTTATGATTATACAGTGGAAGTGAGAAATAGATTTAAGGGACTAGATCTGATAGAGAGTCTGATGAACTATGGACTGAGGTTCGTGACACTGTACAAGAGACAGTGATCAAGACCATCCCCATGGAAAAGAAATGCAAAAAAGCAAAATAGCTGTCTGGGGAGGCCTTACAAATAGCTGTGAAAAGAAGAGAAGCGAAAAGCAAAGGAGAAAAGGAAAGATATAAACATCTGAATGTAGAGTTCCAAAGAATAGCAAAAAGAGATAAGAAAGCCTTCCTCAGAGATCAATGCAAAGAAATAGAGGAAAAAAACAGAATGGGAAAGACTAGAGATCCTTTCAAGAAAATTAGAGACAACAAGGGAAGATTTCATGCAAAGATGGGCTCAATAAAGGACAGAAATGGTATGGACCTAACAGAAGCAGAAGATATTAAGAAGAGGTGGCAAGAATACACAGAAGAACTGTACAAAAAAGATCTTCACAACCTGGATAAACATGATGGTGTCATCACTCATCTAGAGCCAGACATCCTGGAATGTGAAGTCAAGTGGGCCTTAGAAAGCATCACTACGAACAAAGCTAGTGGAGGTGATGGAATTCTAGTGGAGCTATTTCAAATCCTGAAAGATAATGCTGTGAAAGTGCTGCACTCAATATGCCAGCAAATTTGGAAAACTCAGCAGTGGCCACAGGACTGGAAAAGGTCAGTTTTCATTCCAATCTCAAAGAAAGACAATTCCAAAGAATGCTCAAATTACTTCACAATTGACTCATTTCACACACTAGTAAAGTAATGCTCAAAATTCTCCAAGCCAGGCTTCAGCAATACATGAACCGTGAACTTCCAGATGTTCAAGCTGGCTTTAGAAAAGGCAGAGGAACCAGAGATCCAACTGCCAACATCCATGGGATCATGGGAAAAGCAAGAGAGTTCCAGAAAAACATCTATTTCTGCTTCGTTGACTATGCCAAAGCCTTCGACTGTGTGTATCACAATAAACTGTGGAAAATTCTGAAAGAGATGGGAATACCAGACCACCTGACCTGCCTCTTGAGATACCTATATGCAGGTCAGGAAGCAACAGTTAGAACTGGACATGGAACAACAGACTGATTTCAAATAGGAAAAAGAGTACTTCAAGGCTGTATATTGTCACCCTGCTTATTTAACTTCTATGCAGAGTACATCATGAGAAATGCTGGGCTGGAAGAAACACAAGCTGGAATCAAGATTGCCAGGAGAAATATCAATAACCTCAGATATGCAGATGACACCACCCTTATGCCAGAAAGTGAAGAGGAACTAAACAGCCTCTTGATGAAAGTGAAAGTGCAGAGTTAAAAAGTTGCCTTAAAGCTCAACATTCAGAAAACGAAGATCATGGTATCTGGTCCCATCACTTCATGGTAAATAGATGGGGAAACAGTGGAAATAGTGTCAGACTTTGCTTTTAGGGGCTCCAAAATCACTGCAGATGGTGATTGCAGCCATGAAATTAAAAGACGCTTACTCTTTGGAAGGAAAGTTATGACCAACCTAGATAGCATATTCAAAAGCAGAGACATTACTTTGCCAACTAAGGTCCATCTAGTCAAGGCTATGGTTTTTCCAGTAGTCATGTATGGATGTGAGAGTTGGACTGTGAAGAAAGCTGAGGGCCGAAGAATTGATGCTTTTGAACTGTGGTGTTGGAGAAGACTCTGGAGAGTCCCTTGGACTGCAAGGAGATCCAACCAGTCCATTCTAAAGAAGATCAGTCCTGGGTGTTCATTGGAAGGAATGATGCTAAAGCTGAAATCCAGTACTTTGGCCACCTCGTGCAAAGTGTTGACTCATTGGAAAAGACTCTGATGCTGGGAGGGATTGGGGGCAGGAGGAGAAGGGGATGACAGAGGATGAGATGGCTGGATGGCATCACTAACTCGATGGATGTGAGTTTGAGTGAACTCCAGGAGTTGGTGATGGACAGGGAGGCCTGGTGTGCTGCAATTCATAGGGTCACAAAGAGTCGGACACCAAGCGACTGAACTGAACTGAATAGCATCAAATTCATAAGTTGTCTACAAAGATTAAACTAACTTTAATAAATAAGGATTTGTAAAAGCTCTATGCACATGTGCTCACCTGCTAATGTCTTCCAGGAATGTTTGGGGAAGAATATAAGATTAATCTGAAACTTGGAGTCATATTGCAAAGACATTAAAGGAAGCCTCTTGCCAATAATCAGTGTTGTCAATAAATAATTAACTACATCATCATCTAACTATGATTTCTTAAAGTCCAAAGCTCAGTTCACCTCAGCTTTTCCATGGGTAGTACCTTCTTGGTTGTCAGGATGCCTTTCCACAGATTATATATATATATATATGAAACTGGGTTACAGAATTTCTCCCCAGTCCTCATCGTAAGTTTTATTTCATGAGAATTCTCTGTGGCCTCAGAATCAAAATGCTGGAAGGAAAAAGTTGACACTATTTTACATTCAGTGAACTTGGCATTTCACTCAAGTAAGATGCCCTTCATTTCTAATCATTTCTGTGAGCTCTTTAAGAAGAAGATGGACCGTGAAGACAGAGGGACAAGATGGGCATGGAGGAGAGGCAGACAAAAGGCCAAGTCCCCAGGCTGGCTCTTGAGCATTTCAAACACCTGAACTTAATCTGTGTGACAGAAACGTGGTGTCATTTGATATGAATGCCACCAGCCACATACTTTTCTTTAAAAGCTTTTATACGCCCACCCCTGGCTCCCTCTTTTATTCCAGCCTCAAAAGCCGAGGGTCAAGTTTTAACATCTCCGATTACAGAAGGCCTGTGTGCTGGTTAGGGTAAAGGATAGGTGTGTGGTGTGTGTGTGCGTGTGTGTGTGTGTGTATGTGTGTGTGTGTGTGTGTAATATTCTTGACTTTACAGTGATTATTTACCAGCTGAGTGACTGGGCCCCTGGTTTGCTTCAGGTGCTGTCTGCCAGCAGTTCACTGCCCAGAGTCTCAGTTTTCCTTATTACAACCATCTCTTGCTTCCTGTTTACACTGGGTAAAGAGACCAGGTTTCATGCCTGCAGGCCCACATTCCTTTGCTGAGCAGGTTTTCTAAGCCTCAGGCTACAGGTTTCACCCTCCCATTGTAGCAAGTGAAGCTTGTTGAAATAAAAAGTAAGTCCATCCAACACCCAACAATGGAAACCACTTGGGAAGTCGCACAACTGAACACAATGTTTATATCATCCTTGCACGATTATTTGGAATTATCTTTATAGATACACTGTGACTGTGAGTATGTTCAGGAGTATAGAGCAAAAAAGGAGAATGAGGCAGAAGCTTTTTTCCCTACAAATTCTAATTTCTTTCCTCATCCTATTCCATTTCCCCAATCCTCCCCATGCATATATGCACATGCACGCACACACACATACACCCACACACTTTAGCTTAAGTAAATGACTCTTTGTCCAAGAACATTTTATACATGTTTGTAATTTGCAGCTTCTAATCATGTATTTTTTTACTTAAAATGTCTTTCTGCATCTGCTTTTATGGCTAAATCACTCTTGAGTTTCACATCAAATGTTTCCACATTTGTTAACTTCTGGACTTATCTATTCTTTTTGCTGGGCTCTAATAGAATGCTTTGATTATATCAACAGTATTTGCACATTAAATTATAATTTGTTAAGTACCATTTTTGCATTCTCCCTCTAGACTATAAATGTCTTGAGGGCAAAATCTGTTTTACTCTTCTTGCTATCCCAACAATGAGGGCTTCCCTGGTGGCTCAGCAGTAAAGAATCTGCCTGCCAATGCAGGAGACACAAGTTTGATCCCTGGGTTCCAAAGAGCCCCTGGAGAAGGAAATGGTAACCTATTCTAACATTCTTGCCTGGGAAATCCCATAGATAGAGGAGCCTGGCAGAATACAGTCCATGGGGTCACAAAAGAGTAGGACACAACTCAGCAACTAAACAGACAACAAAATCCCATTGATTATCCACTGCATTGCTCTGCATATATTAACAGTATGCCAGGTGGACACTTAACAAATATTTGCTAAGGAATGCCATGGCAATTCAATGGTTAGGACTCAGTGCTTTCATTGTCAAGACCAATGAAATTAGTCATTCAATTTAGGTTCAATCCTAAGTCAGGGAATGAAGACTCCAAAAGCCGAGCAGCCAAACAATTAAAATAACAAAAATTAACAACTAAATAAATATTTGTTCAGTCTATGTGGTGGGAAACCAAGGGGTTAAGAATATAAAGTTACATTTGATTACTAAAACATTGGTTCAGTTTCATAATTCCCTCAAAAATAAGAAGAAAGATGCCAGACAAAAGTAAAAAAGCGTTGTCTGTAGCTCACTTTGATTAGGCAATAGAGCATTCATGATCTATTCACTATTATTCTAAAGCTCTGGACGCAATCACTAGTTCCTCTCAACAAGACTCTCCACACAATCAAAGAATCCATTAAGACAATGTGAAATCAAGCACAGTTATCAGTTAGATCCTTGATCTATAATTTGCTTAATAAATACCACTCTGTAACCTGTCTTCACTGATTAAACTCACTTTAATTGTTCCTGCAAATTGCAAGCCCACCAAGCTTCATATAGATTAGAGAATATAACACAAGATTCCTTTAACTGCCCCTTATCAATCATGCCTCTAATTATGGGTAGCCATAGCGATGGTGACTTAAGTTGATTTTCAAAACATGGAGATAGTCTTGACGGTTCAAATTGGTCAAGATTCTGACCATTTAATTGGGCCTACGTAAGTGTCCAAAAAATGACTTCTTGATGTCAGAGGGCCAAAAACTCCACCCTCAGATCATGCTGATGCTGCCATTTTCTGAATATGCTTCCGAAGAAGAAGTAGTTAACTCAGGTATTCCTGCATGGAACACGGATCACCTCAGCTTTTTCTTGCCTCCAATCACCTTTCTCCATGCCTCAGACCACCCTGCTTCTTTATCTCATAAATATCTCAAGCCTCTTGCATTTGGGGAGGGCAGATTAGAGATCTGTTCTCCTTTCTTCTTTTTGGTTTCCTTGTGAAGAAATCCTTTCTCCACAGAAAACCTCAGCATCTAAGCATTTGGCTTGCTGTGCACTGGGCAAATGAAACTAATTCCGTAACAAATGGTTAAAAGAAGAAAGACACAGCTAGAAGTTGCAAATATAAAGTGGATGAAACAATTAAGAATAACTGACCTTGGTTGTAAAAATATGATATCATATCCTACCCTATCATGTATCATAGCAGCGACTATGAATATGCACACACAGAGATGTCTTTCTGGTTTTTAGGCATTTCCTTGAGTATTAACAAATTATTTGAATGTGGAAATACAGTTATTATTATAATACCTCAGTCAATTCACTTAACCACTCTAAGAACCTTCACTTTTAAAGTGGAGATAGCATTCTGACCTCAAAGAGTTTTTGTTAGTTGAATTCCATGAAAACATGCAGACTGTAATTAATAAATATCATGTAATTACAAAATTCATATGAAATTATGTCCTGTAATAATAAAAGCAATACCAAAAATGTTATTTTCTATTTTCACAACTGTTTTATACGAGTAATGCAAAGTATGTGAATGCACAGATTGAAAAAGTAAGGCTTGGAGGTAAGCAAGAATCTGGAAAGAGGCCACTTGACTATCATACTTATCAGATGTAGAAATGATGTCGAGTTAGTGAGATAGGTAAAAGAAGTAACGAATTTTGACATAGTATTTCATAAATTGATGGGGATTTTTTAGATCAGTGCTGAAGGACTTAGAGACAGTATAAATTTGAATTTGAATGCAATTTACCCATTAATGCTCCTTCCTCAGGGACCTTTCAGCCCAATCCATCCCATGACTCAGTTTTGCCCCAGTGTTGAATGATCTGACACCTATATTACTAGTTCAACTTTCTCTCCTGAGCTTCAAACAGACCTAAATTTCTAACTTCCTGGCAACCAGCTCAACTCCACATGCCATGAACATGTCAAACTCAACATGTCCTAAACAGAATCCCCACACCTACTCTTCTTTTAGTTTTCTCCATTTAAATTAATGGACTCACCAGCTACCAAAACAGACTACCATCTCTGACTTCTTCTCATTCACCTACCATATTCTATCAGTTATCTTTTTCCACTGATATCCTGAATATCTCAAGATTTCTTCATCTCTCTCCATTCCTAGCACCCCTAATGTAGGGTAGGTACTTGTCTGTACCATATGAGCCAATACAATTACGGTGAGAAATACACAAGATTCAACTCCAGCTAAGCTGTCTGTGTCTAATACACTCCATGCACTTTCAACTGTCTGCACATCTTTGCATCTGATCCAAAATTCTTTTTCAGTTCTTTAATACTTATTTTAAGATCTTTGTATTTTTATCTGCTTCCTCTTATTAAACAATGCCTTCCACAAAGGCAAGAATCTTGTCTCATTTATATTTGTATTCTTAATCACAATCATAATAACCACAACTTGTAGGTACTAGAAAACAATTGTCAAATAAAGAAATTCCAAGTGCTGTAGAGTAAAAGACTCTGAGTAAAAATTTAAAGAAAAAAAATGAATTTTATAAATGTACTTTTAAAAATAAATTATTCCATTAGATAGTAAATCATTTGAAAATTTTGACTGTGGAGGGCTCAGTTCCACATAATTTCCTCTCTTCTGCCATTGTGGGTTTCCTAAATTGAATTAGGAAATTCAATTAGCTTTGAGCTTCCCTCAAAGCTCAGTTGGTAAAAAATCCACCTGCAATGCAGGAGGCCCTGGTTCGATCCCTGGATTGGGAAGATCCCCTAGAGAAAGAATAGGCTACCCATTCCAGTATTCTTGGGCTTCCCTTGTGGATCAGCTGGTAAAGAATCTGCCTGCAATGTGGGAGACCTGGGCTCGATCCCTGGGTTAGGAAGATCCCCTGGAGAAGGCTACCCACTCCAGTATTCTGGCCTGAAGAAAGAGTCAGACAAAGAGTCAGACATGACTGAGTGACCTTCATTTTCAAATTGAATTAAATTGTTTCAGGTATTTCATTTAGTTATGCACTTTCACCATATTCTTTTACTTTTTCCTATTTCATTCACAAGAGAAATTAAAAAAAAAAATTAGTTTAAATCACCCTTCAAAAATTGTATTATACCAAAATATTCATATAAAAGGAATTCTATATCCCCAGAATTACTATTCTTATTTATACTTTTGCATTAACATAACTGAGAATTAATCAAAGCCAATTTTGGAAAAAGTCCTAAACACAAATAACTTTTTGACATAAAAACCAACAACAAAAGAGAAACCAAGACACAAAGAACTGGATCAGAGCAGTCATCATCTCATATCCCAGACTGAGATCACTTGTTTTCTTAGAGATCTGGGACTCAGGGTGGCCTTTGACTAAGAAATGGTTTGGCAAATGAAGGTTCCAGACTGTTTATAGGAAGAAAAGGAGACTTTGAAAGAATAGTTGAATGAGAAAATCCTTAAAGAAAATACACTTAACAGATTCACAAAGTAGTTTGATTGACTGAAAACCAACCAATCAATTAACCAACCACTCGCCCTGTTCATACTCATGTATGCATATGTGCACATGCACGCACACACACACACACACAGACACACACACACACACACACACACACACACACACACACACACACACACACACCCGCTATTCTTACTGCTATCTAAGGAGAGCTATTTGAACCTCAAGTTTCCCTTGGCTGATAGAAAGTCTTGGGCAAAATGTAATGTTCCAGTCTACTAGCTGCATTCATGTATATTTACTGTTACTGTTAAGTCACTTCAGTCGTGTCCGACTCTGTGCAACCCCATAGATGGCAGCCCACCAGGCTCCCCCGTCCCTGGGATTCTCCAGGCAAGAATACTGGAGTGGGTTGCCATTTCCTTCTCCAGTGCATGAAAGCGAAAAGTGAAAGTGAAGTCGCTCAGTCGTGTCCAACTCTTAGCGACCCCATGGACTGCAGCCCACCAGGCTCCTCCGTCCATGGGATTTTCCAGGCAAGAGTACTGGAGTGGGGTGCCATTGCCTTCTCCACATGTATATTTAGGAGGTAGTTATTCTACCACAACCCCTTTTTAAAACTTTCTATTTTATATTGGAGTATAGCCAATTAACAAAGTTGTGACAGTTTCAAGTGAATAGTAAACGGACTTAGCCATATGTATACATGTATCCATTCTCCCCTAAGCTCCCCTCCTATCCAGGCTGCCACTTAACATTGAGCAGAGTTCCCTGTACTATACAGTAGGACCTTGTTTTCACTCCCTCTTGATATTTTATTTTTCATCTTCCTTTTAAAGTATTCAATTTTATTTCTATATGGCAGAAAAAAATAAAGCACTATCAAGTATTACAGCCATGCAGTGGTATTTCTCTGAAGGTAACAGAACTTGTTTTTTAGTCCTTTACCCTGAATTTCTTCCAGCAAAGAACACTCAGAGAATAAGTTCTTAAACATACCAGGTATGAGAAATAAGAGAAGACTTGGCCCAGGAAGTGATGGATGCCATAACCAAAGCAGGTGGTATTTATTTTTGACTTGTAATAAAAAAGAGTGACTACTACCTCAAAATATATATTATATTAATTATTAGAACCAGATTCCCTTTAAAGGCAGGAAATGGCTTTGGAAACATACATTATTAAGCTCTTTCAGTGGGATTAACATGTATAAAAAAAAGAGAAACATAAATGACTGCATTTTAATAAGGAAGAGGGAAAGAACAGGAGTTTGGGGAAGAACAAGAGCAGGAAAGAGAAGACGAGATTCTGAAGCAATGCATCTGTGCCTTATTGTTAATAATGTCTTTTAAAAATAAGAAGATCCAATATTCCATCTGAAGTTCTGGGCATTATTGTGATGCAAATTTCTGTTGTATCTCCCAGAAGTTCTCAGTGAGTCTTCTCTCATGTATATGTCTTTGTGACAGTGTTATGTTGTTCTATATGACTTTGGGTGGTTAAGAGTCAGACTAGGGGCTGATGTTGATGCTTGCGTTGAGGTATGGTGAATTAGGAGAGTGACATAATCCACACAATAAACTAATTTAGTGCCTTCAAGTGATTGACATCAGAAGCAAACCTTGAGACCATAAACCCCTGAAGACATCTACATAAATCTTAAAAAGACCCTTGCCTTTTGCTGAGAGCAGAATGGGATTCTAGCCAACTTCACTTACGTGTTAGAGGGAAAGAAGACCCCCTCTAGCCTCTAATCACATACATTTTGCCTCAGATCCTTTTTGTAAAATAATGGTTTTATCCATTAAAATTGTTTGTTTATACACATACATACTTGCTTACATGAAGAAGTGTGTTTAAAATAAAACATGAAATGGAATATAAGCCATCCAACCATAGAAGGACTTAAATGCAGATTGCCATATTTTAAATTTATAGCAAATAAAAAATTATGATATTCTAAAATGATGGACAGCCTATAAAGATAAAATAGAAAGGACAGAGAAGGCAAGAATTTCGAAGCCCTTATGTATATTCTTATATATATCTGGTTTTGTTGAAAATATAAAGGCTGATTTTTCACTGCATTTATAGCTCTGTTTTACTTTCTGACTATTCAGAGTGTCCAAGGACAGCTTAAGTCTCCCTAGGAAAGTTGAAATAATAGTAGAAGGGGACCTCTCAGTCATCTGAGACAAATATAAAATCTACTTGGGAAGATGAGATTGAAAGATATAAAAATACTCTTAATTTCTTTATAATTTAACCTTACAATGGCCCAGTGAAGTTCAGAGGAAAGGCAGTTATTCATTGTGTCCATTTTAGAGATAACACTACCAAGGCCTGGAGGAAAAAAGTGATTAAACATGATCACCGAGATATATCTGACTTCCTACTTTACACTATTGTACAATCCTTCTCTGAATAAAATAATTATAAGTTAATTATACACAGAAAAATCTATATATACTATAAGCAATAAACATAGATGAACACAAGTATTGCAATTTTTCAACAATATTACACTATAATTTTTGCTAAGAAATTAGCAAGAGGAAATCGCATCATATGGTTAATATAAATACTATGCATTTTTTCTAATATAAAACAGCTCCACTATTTACTAAAAAAATTCTATAAATCTATCATAGCTTTTGTCTATATAAAACCCACGTTGCATCTTACCATTTTTTTTAACAGTACATGTTTTTAAAGCACATAGATTCTCCACAAAAACTAATTTAAGAGTGATGCCCAAGCTGCCTCCTACCTTGCAAATTTCGAGAAACTTCTCACTTGTGTCTTTCATAGGGTGCTCAGTGAAGGTAGCAAAAGGCATCTCAGTGGACCACGGATTCCAGCGGACTAACAGTGACTGTTGCTCAGGACTCCCCCAGTAGATCCTGAGGCCTTCTCCTTGTCTCCTGCAAGAAAGAAGCTTTCCCTTAGATTAGTCATCTTCATTGCTACTGCTAAGTCGCTTCAGTCCTGTCCGACTCTGTGCGACCCTGTAGACGGCAGCCCACCAGGCTCCCCCGTCCCTGGGATTCTCCAGGCAAGAACACTGGAGTGGGTTGCCATTTCATCTTCATTAGATTAAACCAAAAAGAAAAGGATGCAAAGGAAATGTACTACCCCAGTCAGCCTTTGTATTGATGCTGAGATAAGAGGCTGACCTACCAACTAGCTGAATTCTTCCAAGGAATTTAAGAGGGAAGAAAAGGATGGATTTAGTCTCAAACATGATGAGTGAGGGACAGAGAGGCCTGGTATGCTGCAGTCCATGGGGTCATAAAGAGACGACTTGGCAACTGAACAGCAGCAACATGATGAGTTCAAGGTGTTGTTGAGAATTCTGTAGGTTAATGCTTGATTGGAAACGTTACTCTGGTGTTCTGGACAGAAACCAAGGCTGGAAATAAGCATACTGAAGCTATGCCAATATTCTGATGGTCAAAGTTAAAAGAGAAAGGAAGAAAGAGTCAAGGTGGCAGGACAGGAACTGAAACATGGAAGACATAGTCAACATGGGAGATGGTTTCAAGGAGAAGGAAGATAATAACAACTAAGGAATCTACCACGCAGTAAAACCAGGCAAGAAATGACTGAGAAAAGACACTGGGACTTCGGCAGTAGAAGGGTATGTTTGATCTTTAAGAGAATTGATGGCCAATTCAAAATGCCCTGTGACCTCAGCTTTTATGTCTCCTGGTTCTTTATTTTCTGCACACATTTCATCCACCAGAATTGCAGCAACAAACATGCCAGAGCTCTGCCTGGTCACAGTTCTGATCCACAGTATGTGGGAGGCACCACTATCTTTTAGAGGCCAAGCCCATTTAGTAAACCCAAGCGCAGAGTAAGAGAAAGTAGGTTTGGGAGCGATGATAGGAGGGGAGTTGTGGGAGTGGAATGTGGTCTCATTGAATAACAAGTCTATAATCTCTGTGGCCTCTTCTTTTTGCCTGTACCCTTCAGAATTTTCTGTTGTGGTTTTAGACATTTCTGAATGCAAAGAGGTCCCTGGAGGTTAAGCCAATCTCAGGTGCTTTGCATTCGACAAGCTTTAAAACTAAGTTACCTATAATTCTAAGCAGCCCCATGGAACATCACAGAGCTCTCATTTCTTCTAGAAATTAAATCCTCGGATCTAGAAGGAAAAACCAGAGCTCAACTGTGATGCCTTCACAAAGCTGTCACTTCCTGTATTAAGGATAGATTCCTTTGGGAATGTCATTGTGGTTTCCAAATGTTTATCCATGTAGAGATGTGTATAAACACAATCTCACACCTACATATAAAACACCCCGACTGGCCTCAGCTTCTTTTTACAAAAGGGAAGTAAGAAAACAGCCTGAAACATTCTGTTGCCCAATTCTCAGATTTTTGATGATTCTATCTGAAGGCTGATATCCAGCCTTTTTTTTTTTTTTTTGTCCTTAATCCTTTGCCTGGGAAGGAGAAAAAAAAGAAAGAAAGAAAAAGAAGAGAGAGAAAAATTAAAATATCATTGAATATCGCTAAAGTTCCCTTTTTGCTGGTTCATTTTCTTAGCTGCTATACTGGCTTCCTTGATAGCTCAGAGGGTAAAGAATCTGCCTGCAATGCAGGAGACACAGCAGATGGGGTTCGACCCCTGGATACAACAGATCCTCTGGAGGAGGAAATGGCTACCCACTCCAGTATACTTGCGTGAAACCTCTCATGGTCAGAGAAGCCTTGCGGGATTCAGTCTATGGGGCTGCAGAAGAGTCAGACACGACTGAGTATACACACTGATATTTATCTCCCCACCCCACACCCTCCCGTACTTTACTTCATTCCTTTTTTTCCCCGGCCTGATAATAAGCCTTAACCTCAATGAATATTCTATGCATGCTGGTTAATGAAGCATTCTGGCTTGAGTCCATTAAAACAACTTGCATGATACAATTATTTACTACTTCATATGTCAATTTATGTACTAGGTGCAATTTTCCTTTTATCCAAAGGGGATGAAAATTTGCCAAGATAGCTTTCCCAGTAAACATAGTCTATATTCTTTCACTTCAGGGAAACCGCCAAAGGAAGTTTACTAGCATGAAATTCAAAAGGGACTCTATTTCTAAGCAACTGATCAATTTGAGTGTGGCAATGCCTTTCAGACATGTAGCATACTACTTCTAAATAGATAAGTTCAGCCAACCTTCTCTCCTGAGCTCCAGATGTGGTAGCTGGGAAGAGAAATCTACAACTGAGCAGTTTCTTTAAAGGTAAAACTAGATGGTATTTCTCAGCAAATCTTTTAGAACTAGAGTTCCATAAAAATCTATCATATTCTGTCAAATATCATTAAGGCAACTGTGGAGAATACAACCAGGAATGCTTTATTAAACAGTTATATGTGGTACCATGGGAGTGGTCATCCAAGGGGAGAGAATAGAATAAAAAATGCTATGAACAGGAAGTCAGGGAGTGCTGTGGAAGAGTCTTGATTTTGACACTTAATACTACGTCACTATACCAGTTCAGTTCAGTTCAGGGGCTCAGTCATGTCCAACTCTTTGCAGCCCCATGAATCGCAGCACGCCAGGCTTCCCTGTCCATCACCAACTCCCGGAGTTCACTCAGACTCACGTCCATTGAGTCCGTGATGCCATTCAGCCATCTCATCCTCTGTCGTCCCCTTCTCCTCCTGCCCCCAATCCCTCCCAGCATCAGAGTCTTTTCCAATGAGTCAACTCTTTGCATGAGGTGGCCAGAGTACTGGAGTTTCAGCTTTAGCATCATTCCTTCCAAAGAAATCCCAGGGCTGATCTCCTTCAGAATGGACTGGTTGGATCTCCTTGCAGTCCAAGGGACTCTCAAGAGTCTTCTCCAACACCACAGTTCAAAAGCATCAATTCTTCGGCGCTCAGCCTTCTTCACAGTCCAACTCTCAAGCTCATTTCTCTTTCTGAATCTCAATTTCCCCATCTTTCCTTTAGGGTGTCTCCATGTGGTGATATTTTATGACCTCAGTAACTCAGTGTAAATGGTGTAACAGCTATTGTCATGATGCTACTAGCATTACCCTGTCAAGGACATACAGGATCTACAAGAAACCTATGGATCGTGGCTTCTTAGTTTAGGAGCATCACCTTAGCCCCACTGAGAACACATCTTCTGCTGCAAAACCCTCACCCAGTATTGTTCCCTCACTCCTCAGGAACTTTAGCACCTACCACAATGCTTTACAAACATGGAAAAGAACAAATCAGGCACCATGCGGTGGGACAATAGTTTAACGTTTATGAACTGTAGAATCTCAGAGCCAGAAGGGCTTTTGGAAGATAGAACTGAGTGCCTTCTTCCTGGAGATGAGAAAACTGAGTCTCAGAAAGGACTAAAGCTTGCCTGAAGCATCACTACACACAGTGGTGACCTGGTGAGAGCCCTGGTCTCTCAAGATTCCATTTAGGGGTCTTTTCACCATCCTGGGCTATAGTTACAAAATACATCCCAAGTTAAGCTCCTGCCATTACACAATGCAGCATCATTTCCAACAGACACAGAGGTAAAAGAATTGCCTGAAGGAGCCAGCCATAATCTGTGGGCACAAAGCCTGCCCAGAGATCCCAGTTAAAGGTCAGAAAGCCCTGTCTCAAAAGGAGCCATAAACTTTTATATACCATTAACATTAGCAATTATGAGATTATAGGAAAATAAGTTAGCCCTAGAAGTATAGGGGGAATTTATAAAAATGTTATGTCACCAGGGTGAGAAGACTGGGTCTTTCTCACTGAGCTGCTCTGTTCAAATTAATCAACATGGGAGCATAGTCCCAGATAAATAATGCCAAAATCAAATTATTTAGCAAAGAAAATTTGATAGCCTTTTCAAAATCATACTCTAAGGGTAAACCTTGGCTTTCACTAGTTCTATGCCTTTGGACATTTCACACTACCTTTCTGATATTTCAGTTCACTTCAGTCACTCAGTCATGTCCGACTCTTTGCGACCCCATGAATCACAGCACACCAGGCCTCCCTGTCCATCACCAACTCCTGGAGTTCACCCAAACCCATGTCAGTGATGACATCCAGCCATCTCATCCTCTGTCATCCCCTTTTTCTCCTTCCCCCAATCTCTCCCAGCATCAGGGTCTTTTCCAATGAGTCAGCTCTTCACATGAGGTGGCAAAGTATTGGAGTCTCACCCTCAGCATCACTCCTTCCAACGAACACCCAGGACTGGTGTCCTTTAGGATGGACAGGTTGGATCTACATGCAGTCCAAGGGACTCTCCAGAGTCTTCTCCAACACCACAGTTCAAAAGTATCAATTCTTTGGTGCTCAGCTTTCTTCACAGTCCAATTCTCACATCCATACATGACCACTGGAAAAACTATAGCCTTGACTAGACGGACCTTTGTTGGCAAAGTAACGTCTCTGCTTTTGAATATGCTATCTAGGTTGGTCATAACTTTCCTTCCAAGGGATAAGCATCTTTTAATTTCATGGCTGCAATCACCATCTGCAGTGATTTTGGAGCACCAAAAAATAAAATCTGACACTGTTTCTACTGTTTCCCCATCTATTTCCCATGAAGTGATGGGACCAGATGCCATGATCTTCGTTTTCTGAATGTTGAGCTTTAAGCCAACTTTATCACTCTCCTCTTTCACTTTCATCAAGAGGCTTTTGAGTTGCTCTTCACTTTCTGCCATAGGGTGGTGTCATCTGCATATCTGAGGTTATTGATATTTCTCCCGGCAATATTGATTCCAGCTTGTGCTTCTTCCAGCCCAGTGTTTCTCATGATGTACTCTGCATAGAAGTTAAATAAGCAGGGTGACAATATATAGCCTTGAAGTACTCCTTTTCCTATTTGGAACCAGTCTGTTTCATGTCCAGGTCTAACTGTTGCTTCCTGACCTGCATACAGGTTTCTCAAGAGTCAGGTCAGGTGGCCTGGTATTCCCATCTCTCTCAGAATTGTCCACAGTTTATTGTGATCCACACAGTCAAAGGCTTTGGCATAGTCAATAAAGCAGAAATAGATGTTTTTCTGGAACTCTGTTGCTTTTTCCATGATCCAGCAGATGTTGGCAATTTGATCTCTGGTTCCTTGCCTTTTCTAAAACCAGCTTGAGCGTTTGGAAGTTCACAGTTCACGTATTGCTGAAGCCTGGCTTGGAGAATTTTGAGCATTACTTTACTAGAGTGTGAGATGAGTGCAATTGTGCAGTAGTTTGAGCATTCTTTGGCATTGCCTTTCTTTAGGATTGGAAGGAAAACTGACCTTTTCCAGTCCTGTACCCACTGCTGAGTTTTCCAAATTTGCTGGCATATTTAGGTAACCACAATTTCATGAGGGACAAGAAGATAATAGATGAAAAAATATTTTGTATGCTGGAAGGTTCTGTCCAACTAGCAAATATTAAATTCCTATCATGTACCATAATGCTTACTGGGTACTGTTAGAGGCATTCTTTCTTTTTTTTCTTTTTTTGTTTATTGACCCTTATAAGCAATTTTTAAAAAATATTTTGATAGAAACAGGTGAAGTTCACCTCAAAGGAAATAAGATAAAAAATATGACCAGGTTTAATCAGAACATTATCTGAGTCTTCAGCACAGAGGAGGTGCTAAAGTCTTCTATGTGTTACTTCACCTATTAATCCCTTTTCCTCCATCTGATTCTGAGTCCCAGGGTATTTCTTATGTGTTCAGCTTCTGCTTCCTATAAGTGTATTGATGTATAATTTCCTGTGCATGCTCAGTCACTTCAGTTGTGTCTGACTCTTTTCAACTTCATGGACTGTAGCCCACCAGGCTCTTCTGTCCATGGGATTCTCCAGGCAAGAATACTGCAGTGGGTAGCCATGCCCTCCTCCAGGGGATCTTCCCAACCCAGCAATGACGGAACCCACGTCTCTTATGTCTCCTGCATCGGCAGGCAGGTTCTTTACCATTAGCACTACCTGGGAAGCTCATATGATTTTCTACTTAGACTTAAAATCCATCAGAAAGACTCTCATTCACCTTATGACAACTTTTCAATTCTGTTCTTCAGACTGAATAAGCACAGTTCTGTAAAACTTTTCTAATAGACTAAAAATTATCTTTTAAATCACCTTAGAGATGGTTCTCTGCAACATTCCTAAGTTGTCTATCTTCAATTCCACGATTTAATCAGCAAATTCTCTCTGCGGTATATTATCAGGAGTAGAGAAATGGATAGGGTTCAATCCCTGAACTCTAGTGAAAGTGAAAGTGTTAGTCACTCAGTTAAGTCCAACTCTTTGTGACCCCATGGACTGTAGCCCGCGAGGCTCCTCTGTCCATGGGATTCTCCAGACAAGAATACTGGAGTGGGTTGCGATTTCCTTCTCCAGGGGATCTTCCTGACCCAGATATCGAATCCAGATCTCGTGCATTGCAGGAGGATTCTTTATCACCTGAGCCACTAGGGAAAGTCTGAACTCTAGAAGCCCATGATCTTTTACTTTCGTCTGCTTCCCAGGCCTAAACAGGCACAGAAACCTGAATGTCCCATTACAGAAGCACAGAAGTTCACCTATCACAACTTTTTGTGTTACCGCTTTTTGTCCTCAAAGAAACCAGCTGGATCTGGCCTCCATTACCCCAGAAGTGGAAACAAGAAGGTTAATATATATTTCACTTCTGGTAAATTTCAAAACCTCACAGAAAGGTACAGAAGTAGAAGAAAAAACCTATTAGGACTCAAAAGAACTTGGTGGAGGAAGAGGGTATATAACAGCTAAGGATTGTTAGGATCCTAGTATGACTGAGTTGGAAGGCTCTTTAGAGGTGTGTTTCTAGTCCTTGCATTTTATAGACATAAAAACTGAGGGCCAGAATTTTCAAAGACCAGAGTTCTTCCTTTAGTCATGTTAATTACATGTTTGACTCAGTGACTCAGACGCAGAATTCTACTCAAATACAGTTGCAGGCAGGGTGGAAGGCCCAAGCAATTACTGCTTTAAATCATCACAGCAGCCCAACAGATTTTCCTCCTCCACCAAAAAAAGCAAAGGCATATTGAATAGAGGAGGCTTATACAGGAGAAGCTATCCTACAAGGTCCAAATGACCAATCATAGAAAACAAATATGGTTTAACAACACAAAAAGGAGTTCAAGTTCAATGGAGGGAAACCTTGCTTCAGTTACAAGCTTTTTGAGACACGACTTATTTTTGTCAGAAAGACTCCTCTCCTTGAAGTCATTTTTAGCTGAGCTAGAAAAACATGCCAACCAGTCTGGGTTAATTTGCTCATTCCACACATTTTTTCTGTCCTCGGAGAAAACTGTGCATCCTTTTACACAATGTGATACAGTTAACATCCTTCCCCAGGACGCCCCCACCCTTGCAGCTTCTATCCAGGCTTTCACAGATGCTGTGCTGAGGTATAAAGTATCTGTTCAAAGCACCGAATGAGGAGGCCAGTCCTCAGGAGAGACATGGCGGCTTCCATGACTACCTCGTCAGCCGCCCCTCCTTCCTACTCATCTCCAATCTCAAAGCTCCACCACAGAATTAAAAACATAGCTCCAGGCAGCAAACCGAGATTTATGAGGAAGCGCAGACGTTAACTCTTGCTCTAAACGCAGGGCGTGTGCTTGTAAGTAGGGGTGAGCAAACAGAGGGAGGCCGCGCAGGAGGAGCGGGGAGGGCGGGCAGCCAGGGGATGAGGGTAGTTCAGAACAACACAGTGTGTTTCCTAAATGGCTCCTTTTCCCTACCTCCCCGTCTGTATTGTTACAAGGCAGGCTTCTAGGCCCCTGAAACGTTAGTCCCTTGCTTATTCAATCTGCACAAAAGCAGGCGGCCGGGGTTGGCACCCTGGAGGGTATTCAGTGCTCCTCTGTTCAATGAATGACCTCAGACGAAATATTTTCCATGACAAGAACCCAAAAGACGCTGGCACAGAGTCAGACAATAAGATCTGCAGAACGTGTTTACATTCTCTCCGTGTCCCCAGGCTGTTCCAAACCCATAGGCAGGTGCTGCCTTTATCTGCTCTCTTTGCTCACCTGGCTCCCTCCCACAAGTTTCCAGAGCCTTGGGCTCAGGGAGATTAACCATTTATTGGCATGGGGAATCAAGAAAGTTTGTTTCATGACAGAGAGGTCAATGATAAAGCAATAAACAGACTAACAGTGTCTATAAAGACAGAACTCAGGAGTAGGGGGGTGCTGGGATAGTAGTTCTGAGTACAGTTAGGAGGCCTGCATTCAAAAGATGGATCTATTTGCTGAATAACTTAAAACATTTTCTTTTGTCTGGGCTCCAAGGGTCCTCCGTGAAACCAGATAGTTGAACTAGATCATTTCTGAGGTTCTTTTAAAGCCCAATAAATTATATCTGTGCAGAAAGACCAAAACAATATTTATTACAGTTAGGGCTTCCCTGATGGCTCAGCAGGTAAAGAATACACCTGCAGTGCAGGAGACACAGGTGATGCCGCTTGGATCCCCAGGTCAGGAAGATCCCCTGGAGGAGGAAATGGCAACCCACTCCACTATTCTTGTTTAGAAAATTCCATGGACAGAGGTGCCTGGTGGGCTGTAGTCTACGTGGTCACAAAGAGTTGGACATGGCTGAGTCCAACCATACCACACTTTCTGAATGCTTGTATCCCCACAGAAAAGTGAAAGTCGCTCAGTTGTGTCTGACTCTTTGTGACCTCATAGACTATACTGTCCAGGGAATTCTTCAGGCCAGAATACTGGAGTGGATAGCATTTCCTTTCTCTAGGGGATCTTCGCAACCCAGGTCCCCCGCATTGTGAGCAGATTCTTTACCAGCTGAGCCACAAGGGAAACCCCTTGCATCCTCCCAGAACGTCTGTGTTAAAATCCTAAGCCCAAGACGATGAAATTAGGGACTGAAGCCTTTGGGAGGTTAGGTCATGAGGGCAGAGGTCTCAGGAATAGGATTAGTGCTTTTATAAAAGAGGCTCCAGAGAGGACCTTCATCCTTCTGTTACATGAGGACACAGAGAGAAGGCATCATGTATGAGTCAGAAAGCAAGCCCTCACTGGATGCTCAATCTGCTGGCACCTTGATCTTGGACTTCCCAGGTTCCAGGATTATGAAATAAATTTGGGTTGTTTACAAGCTACTCAGCCTTTGGTGTTTTGTTATAATAACCTCAAAAGACTGACACTCTTATTATCAAACAATAAAGGCATTGGATTAGATACCCTCTAGAAGACACTCCAACAATGCACATGTCTAGCATTTCTGACCAGAAAGAGACGAGGATTATCTCCTTGTAGGTTTCACTTAAATGACATACAGAAATATTTTACTTTCCAGAACTGATATGAATGGATTATTTGGATGGATATCATTTTAAAACATACATTCTTATTTTCTTACACAGTTTATATTAAAAATATCTAATTCTTTTATGGCTTAATAAAAATCATCATGAACCCTAGATTTTAAGACATAAAAGGGATTTAATATTTGTGTGTGTCCTATGTCCTTCACTGCTTAATTTTGCCAGAACAGAGACTGAAGTATAGAAGGGTACCTAGGCGAATATTCAGACCTCCATAATACTTTACTATCCTCTAATGTTTTCCTTTAAAAGGTCAATTGTTATATATGAATAATAAGGCTCTTACTCAAGCTCTAAAAGAGTCTGGACTGCTAAGTTTATTAGTTCTTATATCAGCTGTCTCTTCTCTCACCAGCAGGCAGTCATTTCTTGCTGCTATCAATATTCCTGACTCCAGCAGTTCTTTCTAATTTGCTATTTCTATACTTCTATTGACAGGCTAACTAGGAATGCATTCCTATTGAAGTCACAGGTAAATAATTAAACAAACAAAAAACCCTCTTTCTCAGGCCTTTTCCTAAAGGGAAATGTGCCCATTTTATAACAGAAGGTTTGGTTTCACAGATGCCACTTAAATGGAAAGTTAATCCCATAAAGTAGAGAGTAAATTAGTTTTAGATAAAGGAGAAGAAACTGGCTCTTTTAGGCTTGGACACCTAAATGCTCATGTTTTAGAAGTTCCATTTGGTGCTCCATGCTTGTCAGGGTGAAACAAATTGTGATCCTAGGATTCAAAATGATAACCTGCTTGCCACTGATGAAAATGACATGAAATTTGTCATCCTTAGAGACATACTCTGGTTGACTGGTGTTATATTCTTTACTAGGAGCCTCATATGCTGATTCTTCCTTCAAACCTTTTAGACTATAACTCCCACAATATTTAACAGTTGCTCTGAATGTCAACTTTATCAGCAAATCCCCATTAACATTCCTCTATAATGTTCAGAGAAATTATTCTGGATAAATTTGTAAGTAAGACTGAGTTAGGAACAGTCCCTAAGAGTTGAATCAAAGAAGTTTTCATTTGTTTAATACATGTTTACTGATCTTCAACCTTGTGCCAAGTACCATGCAAAGAATTTGAAGAACACATAACAAGTCTTCAAGAAACTCTAGAACAGCTTTGTAAAGTAGGTGGTCTTTAAGCTGGGGTTTGATGGATGTGAGGACTTTGATAAGTCAAGAAGGTGATTGAAAAAGAATAGCATTAAGTACACTGAAGACAGAGGAAATCCTAAGAGCTAAGATCCAGTTGGGCTGAGAGTAGAGGAGAGAATCAGAGAAACAGAAAATTTAATGTATGTGTCATGATTTGTATTTTTATAGTGTTCTTATTTCCAGATGTGCTACATATAAGTCATATGAGTAATGGAATATCACTAAACCATGAAAAATAATGAAATAATGTCATTTGCAGCAACATGGATGGACCTAGACATTACCACACTCAGTGAAGCAAGTCATAGAGAGAAAGACAAATACCTTTGATATCACTTGTATGTGGAATCTAAAAGGAAATGATACAAACAAATTCATTTAAAATAGAAACAGACTCACAGACAGAGAAAATATACTTATGATTACTAGAGGGCAAAGGGTGGGGATAAATTAGGAGTTTAGGATTAACAGATACATACTACCATATATAAAATAGATAAACAGTAAAGACCCACTACATAGTGTAGGAAACTATCAGTATCTCGTAATAACTGATAATGGAAAATAACCTGAAAAAGAATACATTTGTGTATATATATATAACTGAATCACTTTCCTGTACAGCAGAAACTAACACACTTTTATAATATTAAAATGTTATGCTATAGATAACAGCCATACCTCTATCAATTAAAAAAAAAAGAGGCATTTATCCCAACCAGTATTAATTCTTCAGTGCTTTGATGCTTTTGAATTGTGGTGCTGGAGAAGACTCTTGAGAGTCTCTTGGACTTCAAGGAGATCAAACCAGTCAATCCTAAAGGAAATCAATCCTGAATATTCATTGGGAGGACTGATGCTGAAGCTCCAATACTTTGGCTACTTGATAGGAAAAGCCAACTCATTGGAAAAGACACTGACGCTGGGCAAGACGGAAGGCAGGAGGAGAAGGGGGAGGCAGAGGATGAGATGGTTGGATGGCATCACCAACTCAATGGACATGAATTTGAGCAAACTTGGGGAGATAGTGAAGGACAGAAGAGCCTCTCTCATGCTGCAGGCCATGGGATCACAATGAGTAGCACATGACTTAGTGACTGAAAAACAGCTGTTCATTCCCCCATAAGCCAATGTAAAGACAGCCATTTTGGAGCTCACATTTTCATCTGTACTCTCTCTTTATCTGAATTAAGTTACCCTCTGCTTTTCACCACAGTGCTCACACAACCAGCTCAGAAAGTTAAAGGGACTTCCCGATGCCTCTCAAATATAGAAATACTTTCCCAGCCTGACATTCAAGGCCTCAAACAGTACAATATTGGAAATGAAACAGCATTCATTTCCGGTACTTAAAGTCAGACCTCCTCAAGTCTCTAACCAAACAATTCAGCTTGCTGAGCCAATCTTACAGCATTTGTGGTAATTTCACCAATATGAAGTGATTCTGTATCCTTGTCTTATATTTATCATCAAATGAATTGGGATCTGTTCAAAAAATAGAGTTGTATGTCCAAACCATGGCGATTGCCTTCACCATATCCATCTCATAATACATGGCCAACCAGTTGTGAAATGAATAGACCCATGGTCTTCACTGTTAAAAATACCAATCACAGCACAGTAGAAATATTCATGCCTCAGGCCAGATTGATCTGGCTGCTGCTTCTTTTTCCTTTCATTACTTTAGATTTCTGAATTTCGTAGTTCAAAAATAAGCTCTTAAATTGGTCTCTGTTTGTTTAAAGAAGATGGGGAAATCTACCCATTTTGAGATGTACATAAAATGAGATTTTTTTAGAGGGATGCCCAGGACAGAAGGACTTGTATTTTTGCTTACAGACTGTCTGTCTGTGATCCTGATCTGAAAGCAGTGTACTGCAGATGCTGGCCTGCCAGCTCCTTATCGGGCCTCTTCTGTGCCAAGAAGCAGCCATGTGTACAGAGGAGAGGTAACTCTTACAAAGTTACCAAGGAAAATGCCACGCAATAAAGGAAACAATTTTGAGTCAACTCCTTCTCTTATCAATTGGGATATTTGGCAAATTGTGTTTCCCTCAGGTTTGTGTAAGTTTTTGTCTCCTTTCTAAAAAGGAAGTTACTTTTGAGTGCCCCAAATAACCAAGTTTCAACAAGCACAGAGCTAAGTAAAAAAAAAAAAAAAAGGTTTCTGAGAAAAACAGTTCCTGAATCTTATCTGTTTCCATTTGCTCTCAAGAGAGATTGAAAGTAGATGGTCTGGAATATATAAAAGAGCAATTAGAGAGACCAGTTATTACAAACTTCCGGCCCAGCTGTCCGTGTGCTATCGCCGTGCTTGGTCGTTGTTGTGTCTGACTTTTTGCGACCCTTTGGATTGTAGCCCTCCAGGCTCCTCTGTCCGTGAAATGTTTCAGGCAAGAATACTGGAGGAGGTTTCCATGTTCTCCTCCAGGGGATCTTCCCATCCCAGGGATCAAACCTGTGTTCCCTGCATCTCTTGCATTGCAGGCATATTCTTTACAGCTGAGGAATTGGGGAGGCCAGCTTTCCATGGTCCTTTGGGAAACAACCACAACCAGGGCTTCCCAAGAAGTCAGCAGGCACATGAGACTCTGACAGAACACAGAAACCCAGATTCTCTCCTAACGCTGCTCCTTGGCTCATGCTCCAGTGGCTGCAAACACTTTGCCTTCTCCACTTCGGAGGAATTGAAATAGAATAATTTCAAGACATCTTATTAATATGTCATATACTTATTTTTCCCTTTAAGTTGATGAAAACACTTTCTGGGGAAGTTTATTTATGGTGTTTAATACAGTATGTTTTGTGGACAAAGCAAAATGTCCATCCCTAATTTCCATACACAAATGTAGTCCACAATTAACATCACATTCCCTCTTGGTTACAGTGAGCTATTTAAACTGTTCAGCAAGAACTGGGTGGTCAATGACCCCTTCCATCCCTGCCCCAAAGGCACATATTCTACCTATCACAAGTGAAACAGACAACAACAACAAACCCATGGTATTTAATGAAGCACTTTGACATAATAAAAGAAGTCACAAAGTTTAGAGAATGAAGTCCTGGGTTCAAACTTCAGCACCTTGATTTACTACATAGTTTAAGGAAGTCACTTGAATCCTCATGTCTATTGTCTGGTTTGCGGAATAGAGGCTAAGAATGCCTACTTGGCAGAACAATTATAGGGCTATATGTCGAGTATCTGGTGCCTCTCTACACGGGTTTAAAGAACAAGCTCTGAAAATTAAATCAAAAGAAAATATATTTCTGAATTCTCCTGTACTCCTGCTAGTTTCTTTTGTAATTTTGTAAAATCTACCAAATCATAATTTGATGGGGGAGGGTGTGTGACAAAGAAGGAACATGGTGTAAAATACTGAGCTATGTACAAAGTTGAGAAATTCTAGACATTTCCTGAAATATGACTGATTTCCCCACATTCCACAGTGTATATTTGCTCTGAGGTCAGTGAGGTAAGGTTTACTTGGGGTTTCTGATTTATCTTCATGTTGCAATAACACTTCACATACATGTGAGCTTGGGGTTTATGATTTTATTTTTATTTAAGATTCACCTCAGCCACATAACTTAATATTTCCACCCAGGCCCAGAGCAACGGTACAGATAGAACCCTGAGATCCTCCTTATTTCAGTCCTGGTGTTCTGTCCTCAACAGGGCGGCTTTGCATACATGAGAACGATTGGCCCATCTTCCCAAATTCCATCTACAGGTGTGCACCCCAGATGGTCATCTCTTGGTCCCTGCTCAGGCACAAGCCCACATCCATTGGCAGCATTGCTCTTAGGAGGACAAACCCATTGAAGAGTCCACACAGGCCCTGAATGCAGATGCCAGGCTGTTTGGGCCAAGAATTCTGGCACCTCAGGTATACAGAGCAGAGTCTAAAACAATACTTGACAAACTTCAATATTTATTTGAGTCATCTAGGGACCTTGTTAAAACAGGATTCTGATTCAGTGAGTGGAATGGGTTGTGAGGGTCTAGGCTGTATTACTAATAAGCTCTCAGGTGATCCTAACACCACTGGTCCTAGTAACAAGTTACTGGGAGGGAGGGACATGGGCTATGGGTAGACCTATTCCTTTGGCCCTGAAGGCTCCTCACCCTGTAGGGATGGGCCCAACTAGATAAGGATCAAAGAAGAGCTGACCATAGTGAGGACCTAGGACAGGAGTCTGGGTTGGCTAGTGGAAGACGCAATGATTTGTCCATAACTGCAAGGCAGGAATAGAAGAGAAGAGGGTCCGTTCTGTTGGTAATCTATTTTTGTCTTTTTGCTTCTTTAGCCCCTAATCGTTTCCAGCTCTTGCGGCCCCATGGACTCTAGCCCGCAAGGCTCCTCTACCCATGGATTTTCCAAATGAGAATACTGAAGTGGGGTGCCATTTCCTCCTCCAGGAGACCTTTCAACCTAGGGGGTTGAATCTGAGTCTCCTGCATTGCAAATGGATTCTTTTTACTGCTGAGCCACTGGGGACGCCCTTGGTAATCTACAGGTCAAAGGAAAATCCAAAGGCGACAATGCAGACAGTTTTCTTAATCATATAATGGAATTATCGAACAGAAGTCTGCAAGAAAGTTCATTTTTTCAACAATAGAGTTGAATTAGATTTACTTGCTTCTAATTTGAGGCTTCCCTCGTGGCTCAGATGGTAAAGAATCCACCTGCAATGTGGGAGATCTGGGTTCGATCCTTGGGTTGGGAAGATCCCCTGGAGGAGGTCATGGTAACCCACACCCATATTCTTGCCTCGAGAATACCCATGGACAGAGAAGCCTGGTGGGCTACAGTCCACAGGGTTGCAAAGAGTCAGACATGACTGAGTGATTAACCACAGCACAGATCTGCTTGAAGATTATTCAGATGTTTACAGTGATACAACCTCATATAACAGAAGGTCCTTAATGTGTGTCTGTGTGTGTGTGTGTTTTCTAAAACAACAGCAATGACAACAAATGCCTCATTCTTTCAACTGTTCCTCATTTGACAAGGTCAAAATTCCCTGACCACCCCAGCTGCCCTCCTTTGAATGCATTTTCAGTTTTCCAATGTCCTTATTAAAGTATGAGACCAAGAAAGGAAAACAATACACCAACAGTGATTTAATCACTGTGGTATACACTGTGACAGCCCTCTACATTTTTCTAGAGGCTGTATATCTGCTAACTTAGCCAACAACGACATTAGCTGTGCTGGTGACTTATCACATGGCTGACTTATTACCTGGAGTTTACCATCAAATAGAGTTTCTAATTTCTGAGTCTTTTTCACACCTGCTGCTGCTAAAATATTTTGTGAAGAGTTGATTTTTCAAACTGACTTTGGAGAAAGTAGACATGGAAAATACAGCTCATAGTTGAATTCCTCCTTTGGCACCTGATCTTTCATAAAGAAGCTTTTGATCAGAAATTATAAGGCAGAACAAATAAACACTTCTGATGACTTATTTAGGCTTAAAGCTCAAGGCAAAAGCAAAAGGAATTCAATGTGCTACATTATGGTAAGAAAAATATTGAATTACCAGCTTATCATAAATGTACATCCATTTTAGAAATAATGCTTGAAATAGGGGAAATAGAGCCCCAAACAGGTGAGGGAAAGAGAAAGAGAGAGAGAGAGCAATCTCCTATCCTGACCAGAGTTTGAGAAATGGCTTAGGTATAAAAAAAGAGATAGTTTAAAAATGAAACCAAATAAATCATCTTCCCACAACATAATTAGGAGGTGGCAGAACATTTCAGTGCCTGACAAATTAATTCCATTTGCATTATGAGTCTTATTCAAAATGCTATAAGAGCCACAAAGACAAAGTTGAAGCATGGTCTTTAATTAATCCTGCATCATGCCTAATACAGTAGTGTACTCCCTTGGGAACTTCTAATCATTGAAATTAAAATCTGCACGTACATGCAATCTCTTAAATACGCTTCCAGTCTAACTACAGCTGCCTTCTACCATATTTCCACATATTTCTACAGAGAGCAAAGAAGAAATGAGTCTCAAAACTCAAAGTAGCTTCTTCATAATAATTTAAAGGTCAGACAGACCAAGGCTCTTTTAGTAATCAGAGTGATGCCCAACAGAGTTTATGTTAACTAAGTACTGAATATTAAACAAAAATGAATTTTCATTTAAAGCCACAGAGACAACGGAGTTTTAAAGATGTAAAGGGTTGAATTCTATCTTAGCAATAGTATTGTTCATTCAGTAAATGTGAGCTCAGTTCAGTTCAGTTCACTCACTCAGTCGTGTCTGACTCTTTGCAACCTCATAGACTGCAGCACACCAGTCTTCCCTGTCTATCAGCAACTCCTGGAGCCGGCTCAAACTCATGTCCATTGAGTTGGTGATGCCATCCAACCATCTCATTCTCTGTTGTCCCCTTCTCCTCCTGCCTTTAATCTTCCCCAGCATCAGGGTCTTTTCCAATGAGTCAGTTTTTCGCATCATGTGGCCAAAGTATTGGAGCTTAAGCGTCAGCATCAGTCCTTCTAATGAATATTCAGGACTGATTTCCTTTAGGATGGACTGGTTGGATCTCCTTGCAGTCCAAGGGACTCTCAAGAGTCTTCTCCAACACCACAGTTCAAAAGCATGAATTCTTTGGCGCTCAGCTTTATTTATAGTCCAACTCTCACATCCATACATGACTACTGGAAAATCCATAGCTTTGACTAAATGGACCTTTGTCAGCAAAGTAATGTTTCTGCTTTTTAATATGCTGTTGGTCATAGCTTTTCTTCCAAGGAGCAGGTGTCTTTTAATTTCATGGCTGCAGTCACCATCTGCAGTGATTTTAAAGCCCAAGATAATAAACTCTGTCACTGTTTCCACTGTTTCCCCATCTATTTTCCATGAAGTGATGGGACTGGATGCCATGATCTTTTTGAATGTTGAGTTTTAAGCCAGCTTTGAGCTCAGCGGGACCAAATATTGCCCAGCAGCATTCACTGCATATAAGCCATGGAAATCCTCTGCATTAGGTTGTTCATAGTCTACTGGGAAAGATGTATGTGGTCTAAGAAAGAAAGGAAGAGAGCCACAAAAAGAAAAGCAGAGAGTGAGATTATACTTAAGTATCAGTGAATCCTGAAAGAATAATTGGAATATGAATGTATAATAAGAAGTGGGTACCCATAGATGAGAAAGTTTATTCCAAATAGAAGGGTATGATATAAGGGCATGAATGTGGGAAAGTATTGGACTTTTTCTACTTCTCACTCCAGGCCGGATGAATATTGAGAATTGTCCTTGCACTTAAGTCTTTAACCAGTTGCTCCCTGCTCTAAAATAAGCAATAAACTCTCTCTCCCCACTGCCTCCATTGTGTACCTGTGTGTGTGTGTTGAAAGATTGAGGGCAGCACAGAAAAGGGAAACATTCATGTTCTGCATGGAGGCACATACTATGTACATGGCAAACTCTCTCTGGTTAAGTCATGGCCTGTTATAATCGGAAACATGGCTGCTATTTATGCACCAGACAGTTTACACTCACTGCCTACACATCTTATGGCAGTCTCTCAAAGCAGATATCACTTTCTATATTTATGAGGAAATTGAAATGCAAATAATTCACAAAACCTAGTTGAAAGTTGTGAATTATCATCTTTGGTCTATTTGACCTCAAGGCCTATGTGCCTCCCCCACAGCTCACTCTCCACCTCTACAAAAGTGGTAGAGGGAGGCTGGCAGTAGGTTTTACCCAGCCAAATTCCCCACAAAAATCATGTAACATGCAGAGGTTTTCAATAATATTAGCTTGTCAGAATAATTCTGCCTTTGCTCAGTCTCTCCAACTCAAGAAGTTACAATGGATCCCAAGCACAAATTTTACTACCTTGTATGGTGATGTTGGGGCCTCTCTGATGGCTCAGACGAATAAAGAATCCGCATGCAAAGTGGAAAGCCTGGGTTCTATCCCTGGGTCAGGAAGATCCCCTGGAGAAGGGAATGGCTACCCACTCCAATATTCTTGCCTGGAGAATTCCATGGATGGAGGAGCCAGGTGGGCTACAGTCCATAGGTTGCAAAGAGTTGGACACAACTGAGTGACTAACACTTTCATGGTGATGTGGCAGACTTCCCATGTGGCACTAATGGTAAAGACTCTGCCTGCCAGTGTTGGAGATGTAAGAGATCCATATTCCATCCTTGAGTCAGGAAGATCCCCTAGAGGAGGAAATGGCGCACACTCCAGTATTCTTGCTTGGGAAGCCTGGTGGGCTACAGTCCATGGGGTCACAAAAAGTCAGACACGACTGAACATCTGATCATATATAATAATGTTACATCATCAATCTGGCTATTCCATAATTTAGAATTAATTCCAAGAAAGAATTTGCTTTTTCTTTTTTTGTTTTTCTTGCTTCTTGTTTTTCCCATCTGTAGGATCTCATATATCCCTGCAGAGGCAACACAATCTGAACACTGAATCCCAAATCTCCTCCACTCTTATTCTTCTCTAGAAACTTAAACTTCAGTTAAAATCACCAGTTAATCCTCCATGGACAGAACCAGCTGGTGGGAAGGTTAAACTGATAATGAGACATTCACACATGTATATCATTCATTTGATATAGTATAGTTTGGGCTGAGGCAGAAAGAGGAAAGATGACCTCAACAGAAGTAGGTTACCTTTATTCAGGCAAGGAGGGGCGACAGTCGGCCTAACGACCGGGCTGAGCGCGGAGAGGGATCAGGGAGGCTCCATTTTTATAGGGAGGTTTGTGGAAGCGATATGACAAACATTAATCAGGTGGGATGTTTTTGGTATTCTTTAGTTGAGATGGCATTTGTACTTGGGCAGGGGATGATAAGTCTTCTGTGCAGGTGTGGGGGTGGAAGTTTTCTGGACAGGGGGTGATAAGTCCCAGATAGATGCAACCGGCCTGGAGCATCAGGGTGGGAGCTAAAGTTCTGTTTTGTTTTCTCCGAAGATAGATGATCAGCAAGGGCCTTTGAAACCGTTGTTTTCTTTTCTAGGCCCAAAAGACTCCATATATATATATATATATATATATATATCTCCAGCTATCCCTTGTTTTTAGATCATTGCATCATATTCCCAAAAGAAATTATAAAACATTGCATGGAAAAAGTTGTATGTTCCAGTTTGACCTAAGCCTACTACATATGGCTGAAGAAATCAACTGAGAAGTTGGACTAGAATCAAGTAAAAGAAGGTATTGAAAACTACACAAATGAGTTTATCCTTATCCTATAAGACATGATCTGATAAACAACTAGAAGCCGGGGAAAGCTTTCCATAAGGGTCGAGATATGAACTTGACCACGGTATTAAAGATTAAGTGGTCCAAACTTGAGAAGTAGGATGGATTTGAGAGACTAACAAGTAAGAGAGATCAGTTACAAGTGTCTACATGAAGAAATCATGAAACCTGGATCAAGGCAGTAGCAAAAGAAAAAATTAAAAAATTGTTTTTTTTTTTAAAGTACACTTCAGAGTCAAAGGTAATAGATTTGTGACCTCAAGTCGGAAACATCCTTGAAAAATCGTTTAGTTCACCCTTCTCTCAACTTTCTGATGGTCCTGAGGTTTTCATCTTCAGGGAGTAAGGAGATGGTGATGCCCTTAACCGTAACAGCCAGCGCAGGTCTGGGGAGAGACGCAGACTCTGTTAAGTTTGCAGAGTCCGTGGTGAAGCAGGCCTAACCTTGACATCCCTTTGTTTCTTTTCCTGTTACATCTTTCCCCACTCCTTCAGCCAAACCCGCTCCAGGAGTGAAAAGGCTCTTCACCTATCTGTGCCCCCGATCTGAAGGCCCTCAATTTCCAATGCATAAGAGAAAAAGGAAGGTGGCTGGTTCCTGCACACACAATGCCACCAGGGCCCTTCCGTGTGTGGGAAAATAGAGGTGGGTGATGAAGGCTTTCCATCCACACAGTCCAGCTTCCAGCTCTGTGGAAACTGGGAGCCAGTCTAGCTAGGGACACTGCCAGAGGAGCCCCACATCACCTCATTTATAACCCGGGGAACAGCAAAACAGATATGGGTGGTACGGAATCTCTTCTCACAATCTGGCTTCAAGTCGCCAACTTTAAAGAAAAGAAATTCCTCATGAATGACATAAACCAATTACAGAGCTGCCTAAACCAAGCCCAAGTTCTGAAACGGAGGCCACAGTTTCCTATTAGGCAGGGGGATCTGAACAAGGGCCAAAACAAGCACCTTTGGTACCCTAGGATGCCCAAATTCTGGGCGCTCTCATAGGACAGTCCAGCACTCCACCCTGAGGTCGCGACTGCCATCATCTCCTCAAGCTGAGGGTGTCTGCGTGCAGCGCTTTGCAGCCTCCCTTCTATAGTAACCTGACGGGTTTCTTTGCTCATTGCCATGTTGCTGGACTGTCTTGTCTACTATCTTGCCCATCACCAAAGGACATGTGAGAAAGGACTGAGATTTGGATACTCAGTCACCTTAGAGCATTCTCTCCGTTTTTGTAAATGTGTATGTTTTATTTGACATAAAATTTTTTTCCAGCCTAAAACCATTATAAGTTTGAAGAATAGGGAATAAGAAATTAAGGTGGTGGTAGATATATATTAACTGATCACCTATAATGTGCCATGATCTTTATGTTGTTTCTTTTAATGCCTCACAACTTGGTGAGCCATGTATGATTATTCTGGTATTTCATAGATAAGGAAATTGAGCATCAGGGAGGTGAAGGAAGTTTTCCAATGTCACCCAGGTAGCAAGTGGGAGGAGATACATACCAGCTCCAAAGTGTGGTGCTGCTGCCAACCTAATATAATTGCTATTTTTACATAAAATTTAATGGGGGAGTGAAAAACAACTAGCAAGTAGAGAGAAGCAAAAAAGCAAAGAATAAGGAAAATTACATCTAATCCCACCACCCAGAGATAATCACTCTTAATATTCTGTTGTAAATCCTGCAATTGCAGAAGTTTTAACTCCCATTTTGGAGCTCTTGCACTGATGCTGCAGAAAGCTTTCAAACAAATTACATCTTTTTGTTATATTCAGAATCATCAAGAAAAATACAAAAGAGATATCTTCAGAGTTTTTAAAAAGTGAATTTGAGAAGTAGTCAACAAGGCCTACAGTATCTTTGAATGCTGCTGGAATCTGGAGAATTAAAAGCATCGGTGTTCTTTGAGTATCTGTCTTCTAGAAACTCCCATGAAAGGGAAGCCATGAGTATGTAGAGTTCACTGGGAGGTCTCTGAAACAGCGGCAGATGGGTCCAGTGTGTCTTGCAGAAGCTTGTTTTGTGACTATGGCCAAGAAACAATGCCCCAGGCTACAATTTGTCCATCTCCCAATTGGTGTTTATCACTTACCCTGCTTAATGATCAAGGTTGTTTTCAGGAGTTCATGAGATAAATATTTATGAAAGCCCTTTGAAATAAACAAAGCACTATGCAAATGAGAGGTAATTGTCAAAATCGCTAATAATTAAGCACTTGACTTCTGAAATGAAGATTTTGCCAAGGGGTTAAGGGAGCCATGATACTAGCCCTTTAAAACCTTAAACCATAAATTAAGTGGCAAAACTGTAATCACAATGCTACCATAATAAAATCATACCTTTTTGTAGGTACAGAATATGGATAGTAATAATAATGATCCTGATAATAATGATGACTCATACCTATTCCCTTTGGCATCATTTTTCAAACACTTTGTAAATGATTTGCATGGCTCTCTCAATTAATCCTCAGAATAACCTTTGTCAATGTACATTGAAAATGAAAGTGTTAGTCGGTTGGTCATGTGTGACTCTTTGTGACCCCATGGACTGTAGCCTGTTAGGCTCCTCTGTCCATGGAATTCTCCAGGCAAGAATATTGGAGTGGGTAGCCATTCCCTTCTCCAGGGGATCTTCACGACACAGGGATCAAATTCGGGTCTCCTGCATTTCAGGAAGTTTCTTTACCAACTGAGCCACCAAAGAAGCAAAATCATCTCATGAAAGTGACAGTGGCTCAGTCGTGTCCAACTCTTTGCGACCCCTTGGACTATACACTCCATGGACTTCTCCAGGCCAGAATACTGGATTGGGTAGCCTTTTCTTCTCCAGGGGATCTTCCCAACCCAGGGATTGAACCCAGGTCTTCCTCATTGCAGGCAGATTCTTTACCAGCTGAGCCACAAGGGAAGCCTAAGAATACTGGAGTAGATAGCCTATCCCTTCTCCAGCAGATCTTCCCGACAAGAATCGAACCAGGGTCTCCTGCATTGCAGGTGGATTCTTTACCAACTGAGTTATCAGGGAAGCCCAATTATCTCATAGTACTTCATATGTATTCAGTGCTGTATTAGACATTTAAATAGTCTCAATTAATCCTTACAATTCTATGAAATACAAAATAGCATCATCTTCATTTTACAGATGAAGAAACCAAAAGAAAGAGAATATCAAAGACATTCTGAAGACTGTATAGTTAATAATAACGAATGTGAACGTAAACCAACTCTCCCAGAAGGTTGGGAGTCCAGGCTCTTAATCAACATTGAAGCACAATCAGGAAAGAGTCATAATCATTAAAATGAAAGGTGATAAAGACCCAAAAGAGGACTCAACAGTGGAAATGGAAAGGGTTAGGTTTAAGAAATGCAGCAAAAATAAACTTGACAGAATTTTAACAACCTGATTAGATTGGCAGGAATAAGGAGAAAAAGTTAAGATGAGTGGTTTTTCAAGCCTGGATAATTGGGAAGATAATGAGGCCATCCTCATAAATAAAGACCTGCAGAAGAGAAGCAGATTTGCTGGGGGAGCATAAGACTGGGGGAAGATGATGTGCTGAGTTTGAGATGCCCATGGGGTACACAGGTGGAGACAGCCCAGGGGAAGAAACGCAGGTGCGAGTGCCTCCCATCACTGGGCCCCTACACTTGCTGAAGGTCCAATCAGCTATTTTCAGCCTAGGTTTTCAGTCTTAGTCTTACCGTGCACTTTGGTGAGTGACATGGGATAAAATTTTCCATAAATGCTTAGAGCTGGAAAAAGAAAAAAAACTCACACAGACACAGGCACCCAGAAATTCAGCCACTGCATAATAAGCCAGAGACTTTTCCAAAACCGCCTTAAACTGCTTATTTTCAAAACTCAAAATATTAGGCACAAAAATCGGTGGCTTGATGCAGTGACATCTGAGTAATTCCTTCCTTCCCTGCAGCAAGCTGCCCTTGTAAAGATGAATTTGCTCCTGCATGGTAATGAAATCTGTTTAGGAATTCTGAACGTACAAGTTGGCTCAAAGTTATTTCCACTGCTCAGGGTTTAGCCCAAGAGGGCCCCTGACCTGTTTGAGGTAGAAAGAGAAAAGAAAGTCAAAAGAGGATGATGGAGAATAGTCCAAGGTGGGCAGAAAAAAGAAGAGGTGAGATACAGAAGCCTCAGAGTCCTTTACACAGCTGGTTCTGTGTGTCAGTTACTAGGGATTTATGGTCATGGAGTAGACTGTGTTTACTCTTCCTAAAAATAAGGATAAGCCCAAAACTATATGGTAGAGAGTATGTAACTTTTCGTATTAGTTCTTTATACTATATTAACCTCTCCTTGCCTCCTGCAATGTGTGTTGACCTTTGAAATTTTGTTGTTACTTCTAGCTGCCATCTCATTACAGATTCCAAAAAGAACTAAACAAAATGTCAGTTTTTCACAAACAGCAACATCTGCTTGTTACATACAATGTATTACTCACTTAAAAAAAAAAAAAAAGTGTACCAGTATACAGCTACACAACATTGTAAGCCAGTTATCCTCCAATTTTTAAAAAACATTATTGGTTCAAATTCAAAAAATTTGAAAACTAATTTTACTATTTAGCTGAACTTTGGACATGTACACACATGTACACACACATTTTGCACAGCAATCTCTCTTTTTCTGTCTCTTCTCCATCTCTTTTTCTGATATAAACTTTTTGTTAAAATCAAAATGCTCATTTCCTTGAGTATAGAGTTAGGTGTTAAAGTCCTATTTCGTCATTGTATACTCAGTTCTCTAAATTAATTTCCCCATCCTCCCACTTAATTCTTTTTCTTTAAAAATCATACCTCAAGTTGGGGAAAATTTTATAGAGATGGAGTTAAGTTTTCAAGATTTGACTTATCATTGAAAATGCTATATCTTAAACACTCATTAGAAACCCCTGGTGATTTTTTGGGGCAAGGTTAACTCAGTATCTTCAACCAAACTGACAGTGATACTGAGCGATAACTATGATACCCGTAGCACTTAGAACAACAGTGAAGCAGACCAGCAGCTCAGAACACTTCCCCTTCTGAAATCATCAGTACCCAGAGCAAACTGCTCAGATATTAGAAATGCTTTCTTGGAAAAATCACAGTCATAATAATACACTTTGGACTTCTTGGGCGGGGGCAGCGGGAGGAGTGGGTCCTAAAATATTTGTTTCGTTTCTCATGCTATCTTCTGCCTTCCACTTTCCTTCTCATTTGTGCCGATAGCCAAAGTCTATCATCACAGTATTAGCTGAAGACCACTTAAAACAAGCATTTTAATCACTTTCAGCAAAGTTTATAGTCATGTTCCTTTTATAGAATCTTAAGAATTTGGTGATATCTATTTGGAAGGAATGATGCTAAAGCTGAAACTCGAGTACTTTGGCCACCTCATGCGAAGAGTTGACTCATTGGAAAAGACTCTGATGCTGGGAGGGATTGGGAGCAGGAGGAGAAGGGGACGACAGAGGATGAGATGGCTGGATGGCATCACTGACTCAATGGACGTGAGTCTGAGTGAACTCCGGAAGATGGTGATGGACAGGGAGGCCTGGCGTGCTGCGTTTTCATGGGGTTGCAAAGAGTCAGACACGACTGAGTGACTGAACTGAAGTGAACTGATAGGCAAATTATTATTTATTTATTACTAAAACCACATAAAATATTACTTTCATTTGAATTCTAGAAAAAATATACAAATAAGTTAAATGGTACCAAAAATGAGTAAATAATTGACCTTCTGGCACAGAGAGTTCTAAGATCTGGTACTCAGTGACATGTATATTCACAAATAAATTCACTGAGCTCTGTCCATGAAGATAGCTTGTTGCTGCTGCTGCTGCTAAGTCGCTTCAGTCATGTCCAACTCTGTGCGACTCCAGAGATGGCAGCCCACCAGGCTCCCCTGTCCCTGGGATTCTCTAGGCAAGAACAGTGGAGTGGGTTGCCATTTCCTTCTCCAATGCATGAAAGTGAAAAGTGAAAGTGAAGTCACTCAGTCGTGTTAGATGTGTATAAAAGAAAGTTAAGGCTCAGCCCATCAGCAAGTGCTCACAATGGAGCTATAGAATAGTTAAGACATAAAGTTAGACAAGGAATACTGATGGAGTCAGAGAAGATAGAAGTTAATATGGTTGGAGTTGAACCTTCCCTCATGGAAAATATGATTCTCAGACCAAATTAAAACCTATGATAACACTTGCATACGAATACATGTTCGTCCAGCAGTATAGGATGTGCTCTGAAGGCCACAGAAGAACCACTAGGTATGTTTCTTCTCTCAATGCCTTGCATTTAAATTAGATGTAGAAAACAATTGAGAACAATTAAGGTTCAACTCTGGAGAAGGCAATGGCAACCCACTCCAGTACTATTTCCTGGAGAATCCCATGGTCAAAGGAGCCTGGTAGGCTGCAGTCCATGAGGTCGCTGAGTAAGACACGACTGAATGACTTCACTTTCACTTTTCACTTTCATGCATTGGAGAAAGAAATGGCAACCCACTCCAGTGTTCTTGCCTGGAGAATCCCAGGGACTGGGGAGCCTGGTGGGCTGCCGTCTCTGGGGTCGCACAAAGTCGGACAAGACTGAAGCAACTTAGCAGCAGCAGCAGCAGCAAGGTTCAACTCTGTGATACACAGCAGGTTCTTTGGGCTCCTGTTTGTGTCAGGGTCTGTTGATTAGTGAACCAAAAGTCATTTGCAACCTTTTCCTTTAATATCTAAATCGAAAAGTTAAAATACTTGATTTTTCTGCTCAGGAATGGGACACACTTCTAGACAACGAGATTTAAGTTGAATTCCCCTAGGACAACTTTCTCTTCAAAACGAAAAGGCAAACGTTCACCAGGAAAACATTCTTTGCCTCTTCTTCCTTCCCCTTTCTTCCTGTCTAATGTGCAGAAGTGAGACCAGGAGGTCGAGCACCATCTTGCCCATGAGGTGACAAGCAGGGATACTGTGGTCTTCAGGTAAAGGACAACAGAATGGGAAGATGAAAGGAGGTTGAATTCTTGATGGCTTCAGGGAGCCATCATAGGTGCAAGCCCTGAATGTTTAAGTGTTAAAGCCACTGTTAATCTTAATAACTACAAACAGTCCCTACAACTAAACCATTCAAGTTCATCTGAGGGAAAATAAAGAATATATTATAAGGATGCAGAGGTCTTTTCCCAAACCTGGTAGAGAAATGCAGCCTGGTTTCCTAAGAAATAGAGAAGAGAAAATAGAAAGCTGCCCAGGAACCCAGACGACTAGTCCATCTCCCTCTGTCCCAGAATATATAGTGTTTTATGATTAAACTTCCCTCTTTGCAGCCTCCTCATTATTCTCTCTTTGGAAAAAGACCAGAAATTTTGCTCTACACCCATACACATGGCTGGCTTCCAGTTCTAAGTTTACATGTATTTTCTCATCCTACACCCAATGCAGTTCTCAATCCCTACCTAGTGTCTCTCAGTCCCAATTCTAAAGAGAGGGAGAATATGATTGGTTCTTTCTTGGAAGAAGTATCTGCTCCCATGGCCTGGGTGTGGGGAAACACAGAATAAAAATGTATTCACTTAGTTACAGTCAACTAAGGCTGGCACTGTTCTACATGCTGGGGATACAGCCATGAATCAAAACAAGTCTTAGCTATTGAGGAGTTCACCTTCTGGCTCATGCAGATGGGAGAGAAGAAAACACATATGTAATATGTGGTGGAAATATGTGGTTTAAAGCAATATAAATCAGAGTAACGCAAAAGATCAATAGGACAGGGGGAAAAATTTTTTTTTCCCTATAGGATGATCTGAGTACTGGGAAGGTGACATTTAGGCCGAAAGTTGAAGAAAATGAGGGACTGGAGCATGTGCTATCTGGAGAATGGTGTTCCCAGCAGAGAAGAGCAAATGCGAAGAATCTGAAATCAGAGCATTTGTTTGATGTTTTTTAAGAAGAACCAAGGAAGCCAGTGTATCTCCAGCAGAAAGAAGTAGGAGGAAAATTGCAGCAGAGAAGTCCAGTGAGGGGTCAGACCATGACTTCTGGAAGCCCGCCTTGGAGAGCGGGGCCCCCACACGAGCGAGGCTGATATGGACTAGACCATAGCTCTACTGTTGAGCCATTTCAGGCACGTCCGACTCTGAACCATCCCATAGGCTGCAGCCCGCCAGGCTCCTCTGTCCCTGGGATTCTCCAGGCAAGAATACTGGAGTGGGTTGCCATGCCCTCCTCCAGGGGCTCTTCCCGACCCAGGGATCGAACCCATGTCTCTTCAGTCTTATGTACTGGCAGGAAAGTCTTTACCACTAGCGCCACCTGGGAAACTCAGACAATAGCCTTCAGAAGTATACAAAATGGCATTAATGGAGGAGAGTACTTAAGAAAGGCAAATCATGTGTGGAAAGTCAGGGAAGTCTCTATGGAGAAAGTACAGGCAGAACTGAATAAGGGACAGATCAGGGGCTGCATGTGCTTCCCAGGTGGCGCTAGTGGTGAAGAGCCCACCTGCCAATGCAGGTGACTTAAGAGATGTGGGTTTGATCCCTGGGTTGGGAAGATCCCCTGGAGGAGGGCATGGCAACTCACTCTAGTATTCTTGCCTGGAGAATTCTATAGACAGAGGAGCCTAGTGGGCTGTAGTCCATAGGGTTGCAAAGAGTTGGACATGACTGAAGAGACTTAGCGCAGCACAAATGGGCTGCAGAATCAGAAAGATCTGAGTTCAAATCCTGTCTGGACCACTAAAACTGTAGGACCTTGGGCAAGTGAATTATCCTCTTTGACCCTCAGGTAAAATACGTTAAAGGATTGATGTTTCAATGAAATAAGTTAAATTATGCATAGCGCCTGTGATATTTACATGCAGAGAGTCTATGAAGAAAGAGTTCAATGATCAGAGAACTTTGGAGAACACTTCTCTCTTTTAGACTTTCTCAGTGAATATTAGTCTAATAACATTCTGGATGGGTATCAAGAAAATATCTTCGACTTTATTTAGGCTGCTATGTCAATTTACTTGGAGCACCAAACTCATCTCTTATGTGTGTGATTCCATGGAACACATCAGGCCTGATATTGTGGAAGGGCCCTTCCCTCTCTGACTCCTTCAGTGACTCACTAAGGAGCCCTGCAGCACCATGGACTCACCTTCCACAGATCTGCTGGGTTCTGGCAGGTATCGGAGAAAAATGTTCACAAGTCAAGCCCGCCAACCTTTTCCAAACTACTTGTAACACCTTTCTTCTCCTAACAACATGACAACCAGTATTACAGAAGAATAATAAAGACCATCCTTAACAAAAAGTGGGGAATTTGAAAGGGAAAAAAATGAGAACAGAGGATAAGGAGAACATTTTCTTCCTAAAATTAACGGGACAACATTGATCCAAAACTTGGGAACACAAGTGGGACCATGTCGGATACCTGTCCTTGTAATATCTATGCATGCATCGTTTTTCTGTAAAATGCCCTTGATCTGCCCTGCTTTTAATACAGCTCTGGTCACAGGATAAGGAAGAAAGTCTCCAGGCATCTTGTCTGTTGCAAAACATAAAAAATGGCAAAGTGTCAAGCATCAATTCCTCTGTCCAGATATTTTATTTATTTTTAACAAAAGCCAGATTTAGATCCTGGGTCTGCTAGTTTCTAGCTCTGTGATTTAGATGAGTCACTTAATCTCCCCACACCTTACTTTTCCTGTTTTTAGTAAGAAGAAAATAATTTTTATCTTCCATAGCTAACATGAGGATTAAACAAAACGGTTAGTGGTGGGGTAGGAGCAGAGTGACAATTCCTGGCCATGTTCAGTTTTAACAGATGTTTATGGAACGAGTGACTGACTGGTCACTGCTAACCATTCCCCATCATGAAAATACCTTCCCTCTTGGTTTTCATGACTCCATCCAATACTGTTTTTAAGGATATTGTTGAGAACATCAATTTCACAGTCAGTGAACTGCATCCCATTACTCTCTAGTAAAACATTTAAAATAAATAAATAAAGCACTCTAATTTCATAGCATTAAAATTGCCACACAAAAAAATAAAATTGCCAAGTCATGTTATAAGAAAATAATACTTTGTTTATTAATTTTCATTATTGGTGTAAAAGAATGATTTATTGTCTTTTTGAGAGAAAAGACAGAATAAAACCTGAGTCATATAGGCGGCATTCCCAGTCTTAAACTCTGAAAGAAACTGAATACCTATTTAATGGATCTGAAATGATTAGCAGTCCATCAGATCTAAGATGTCCCATTACTCTAAAAATAAAAATAGGAACAAACATGAGGCACAAATAATTGAGGTATGATATAAAAATGGAAATGAATGGTTGAGGAACTCCAAAGGTTTTAATAATTAATACATAAACCTGGCAATTTAAATTATGGGCAAGGTAACTTAGACCCAGTATATTAATTCAACTTGAGAGTGGGTTGACTTAAAGTTTCCTTTTTAGATATGCATGATTTACTCAGTAATAATAATAAAAGACAACCACAAAATTCCACATACACAGCATCACTCCCTCTGAACCAGCCCTAGCATGCCAGGTTGCAGAGCTCTTAAACCCACACACCAAGAGTTTAACTTGAGCTTGGCTGGGGGACTTGGACGAGACTTTCACTATTCAGACACAGAAAATATTAATTATCATCAAATCTGTCATTATCTTCCCATCCCCTCCTCCACATCCTCATCTCACCTATCTGATACTTTTTCCCTCCAGCCAGCAAAATGAAAAGCAGTGATTTGCTGAGTGGATTGTGGTTTCACTCAAAAAGAAAAGGGGCCAGCTGTGTATACCTATTCAAAGTAATCAAAACAAGGAGATGGGAAAGATATCCTTGAAGAGCCCTAAGGCAATTTTTGTTGAAAATCCAGAAAGTATGATTTCTTTAGAGCAGCTACGAAAAAAAGATAGAAAGAGGGTAAAAAGAGTGTGTGTGTGTGTGTGTGTGTGTGTGTGTGGCGGCGGGGCGGGGGGGTGGGGGTTGGGTAGTGGCAACAAGGGACTAAAACAGAAAGACGGAGGGAGGAAAGGAGAGAGAGAGAGCAGAAGTTAGAGAGGAGATGATGGGGGGTGGGGCAGAGAACAGACCAGGGAGAACTAAAGAAGAAGAGTAAGAGAGAGGAAAGAAATCGGAGAAAGGAAGCAAAAGCAAAATGAGGCTCAAAACCACGTGTCTTATGCCCTCTCCCCTACTCTCTGTGACTTCTGAACTACGTGTCCAGGCAGATAGAAGTGTCCAGAAGCAGCAGTCAGAGTTGGCCTGGCATCCTGAAAGAATACACAAACGCCTACAAGATATGATTTCAGGAGCGCCTGGGTGACCCACTGCCCAAAATAACACCATTCATCCACTGGCTGATGCCTAAAATTCCACTGCTCATGCTTCATTTATTTTGGAAAGCGCTGTGATGAACACTGACATTGCCCTGGGTTAGGGAACTCTTTCAGCCTATTTGCAACCCCTTCTAATCTCCTTGTGAGTGACTTTCAGAACTTTTTCTGGATGCTGGTTTGGACCCAGGGATAAGGAGAAAAAATATGAAGCTAATAGATACATGAACAGGAAAAAGAGTCAAACCAGAAAGCTGAAGTCATGGAGGACAAAAATTTGCCTACTCAACTAGCGTTCAATCCTTATGACGCCTATACAGTAATCATTTAGTTGTATGGCCATTCCCTTCTCCAGGGGACCCTCCCGACCCAGGGATGGAACCCAGGTCTCATACATTGCAGGCAGATTCTCTACCATCTGAGCCACCAGGGAAGCCCATTTAGAAATTAAGGAAGATGAAGAAAATACCAATTAAATTTTGATTTTACATTTATAAAGTTATATATGGTCCTTACAGGCTTTTATTAGGTAAGAAGCAGTATTCCTTAGTGTTTAGGAATAAAGACTTTGGGGCCAGACTCCTAGGTTTGAACCCAGATCTACAGCTTATTAACTGGGCTGCCTTGGACCAGTTACTTAACTTCTCTGATGATCAATTTCCTTATTCATAAAATTAGGTTAATTAGCAGTATTTACCTCATAGGATATACGTAAATGTATGTGAGGACTTTGTAACAGCATCTGGTTCATAGAAAGTCCTATTACATGTTAGCTATTGTGTCTGAATTGGGTCATACACTGATTCCTGAAGACTTGACTGACAAAAGGAGCTTACTCATCACTCATCTCAAGGGCTGGAGATCACTTTCTCTAAATCACATGACTTCTCAGAAGAAAATGGATACTTAATAAAACTGGTTCTGACTAGAATGGGAGAAGCGGAAAGTGGTTGCTGGATGGGCAATAACAGTGGCTGCTGCATGTGTTATACCCATTCATCCTATTATAACCCTATAATGCTGACCACATCATCCCCATATTACAGAGAAGCTATGGCTCAGAGGGGTTAACTGACCAAAGGTAATGGAAAGAGCAATGATAGGCTCAGTACTTTAAACCAGGCTGTTTGCCAGTCCTATGTTCTCTCCATCATGACCATCAGCTCCTCTTTAATGGAAGGTCCAAGGCTTTTCCTCCCCATTGGTGTAACTTTTCCTTAGCCCCAAGGAGGTACATGAGGGAAGTTTTTATGTCCTTGTTTCTATGCTACAACTTAGGAGAGTGCAAAAAGGGAGAAAGTGGATATGCAGGACATAAAATGGAGCCACAAGTTCTTCAGTTCTTATTACTAATATATTTATTCAATAAATCAAGCCTCGTCTCACTAAAGCCATTCATATTGTTTTTTCTAATAGCTTAAAAAGCATTATAGGTATCTTAAGTGCTTATGAACAAGGAAGAAATGCTATAAGTTTTGATGCACATTTGACAGCCCTTGACTCATTTTTCTAATACTTTCCATGAAAATAGGTGTTGTTGAGTTTTCTTCTTCCTGAATTAATTTTACATTTTACCAAGAAATCATTAGTTTCCTTTCAGATGTCAAATATTTTCCCATGGAGTTGTTTGTAGTGTTCCCTTACCATTCTCTTAACCTTTTCTCCAGAAGTGGTTGTACTCTTTTCTCGCTTCTAATTTTATCTATTTCTGTCTAACATTAGTGATTTTAGTGCCTAATACTCTGCTTTCATATTCGTGATAGCTTTATCATCCTTGTTTGACTTAAAATGAATCAGGTTCTAGACAATTTGTATGTTTATTCCGCTAACTTCTAGTGTTATTTTTTCAATTTCTGGTTTCTCAGTCCTTTTCATTTTACTTTAATGTTCTTTCTCTGTTTTATAAAAATGAGAATGAGGTGATTTTTAGATAGTTTCTCTTCTGTAATGAACATAAGCAAAGCTTTGCTGACTAGACCACATTTCCCTTTAGAATTTACTGTATCTCATAGGCTATGGTGTATTTTTTCCTAACTAATTTTTCATTTAAAGTATGATTCTCATCATATATATATATATATATATATATATATATATATATATACATACTTTCTCTTATACTCTGCTAGTCTAGAGCAACACAAAACTAAGTAGAACCCAGTTCACAATCTAAAATATCTTCAAGTCCAGCATGGCAATACTCCTGTAAACAGCTGATAACAATATAGGGTTTATATTAAAAGCAAAACCCCTAAGTAGCAAAAGAGAAGATGTGCTAATATCACTATTCCTTCTTATCCTCTGCGATAGGAGTCCCACCCAACCATACAGATCGCAGAAAATGACTGCAGATTCAGGTCAGAGATTTTCCTAAGAAAACCCTGTGGTTTAATAGAAGATTCAGAATAGTCTAACTCCCTGTTTCGAAACTTCCTCTTCTAATTGCTCAGCCTATGTGAAGGACTGGACCCAGTCTACCCTTTTATTCGCAAGTTGCCCCCTCTGTAACTTTTCTTAAACACTTGGCTAAAAAGGAATCACTTCTCTGCACTGTTCAAAGTCAGGTTGATAATGTCCCTAGACACAATATGAAGTAGCAGTCAGGTGATCCTGCCTCAGTGTGATGAATTAGCCTACGTGAGTTCTCCTCCAGACCAGACAGTTTCCTTTGTTTCTGTAACTGATTCAGTGAGGTTACTCATACTACCTTTCATTGAGGGTTTACTATATGTCAGATATTGTATTCAATACTCTATATACATCCTCTAATTTAATCCTTACATCTACCCTTTAAACACATAAAAATATGCCTATTTTATAAATGAGGAAAATAAAACTCAAAGAGGATGAATAACTTACACAAGTTAGTAGAAATTCCTCTAAATAGAAAGTACCAGAGTTACAATTTAAATGTAGGTCCACCTAACTCAATGGCAGTGCTCTTAGCCACTAAACTATCATTCCTCTCTCTGCACCCTAGTCATGTTGCAAAATATATTAGAGAACATTCTGGATTTCCTGAAATCTGCAGATTAACCAGGTGTGCCCTCTGCCTTGAACTGAATCACCCAGAGGAATGCTGGACAGGACAGAACAGGGCCTTGCTAGAAGCTGCCAAGGACTATGGCTCCACTATACTAACTGTCTGCCTTCTAGGTCAGGGATTGACAAACTAGGGCCTGTGGCTGAATATGGCCCACTGCCTGTTATAATTTTATAAAAGCTTTATTGGAGCATGGTCATATCCATTCATTTATATATTGCCTATGGTTCCTTTTATTCCATAACAGCAAAGTTGAGTAGTGTAATAGACACTGTATGGTCCACAAAGTCCTATATATTTATTATCTATTCCTTTAAGTAAGAGGACAAGCTTGCTGACTTCTAGCCTAGAACATATTTGACCTCAGTTACATCCTGAAAGGTTTGACTTCTGGAATTCCATTATTTTATATTATGTACACAGTTCCTAAGACCCTGAACAATGCTTGGCACTTTTCTCCTTTCACAGTGCCGTATTCAACCTGATGGAATGACCACATGGACTATAATGAGATGGATGGAGACAGGCATTCCTCATAGCATCATTTACCACGTTATTGAAATGGGACATCATGGGCCTGGATGAGCCATCTTCTCAGTCTGTAAGTCAGTCCACTTCCCAGCATCAGCTTCTGGACCCCATGCTGGACTGGAAGACCCAAGACGCCTCCTGACCTCCAGGCCCCTGCTGCCCTCCTCCCCACCTGGAGGAGTGGTGACCACTACCCAAACGCTCACCTTGGAAACACTCTCTCTGATGACACAGATGATAAGTTGGTTGCCCTTTGAGGCTCTTGAGCCTCAGTGCCACAGCATCATTTTAACTCCATACAGATAACCATCACAGAAAGAAAAGACACCAAGCCTAAATCAAGCAAGTAGAGATAAGAGGGAGGGCATAGCGATAGAGGTCTTTGATATAAAGGTAAGTCCTGTGTCAAACAGCCTGAAGACACAAAACCTGAAAAATAATATGTTCACAAATCAGAAGCGTGTTTATGAAGAACTAAAAGCTTCCATTTGGCTACAGGGGCAAAAGAAGCAATGACAGGACAAATCTGGCAAAACAGAAGAAGGCTGTCAGAATTATAGCTGATTAAACAATGAGGGAAGCTGCCTGAAGATGTAATGAGTTCCCCATTTCTGAGCATGTCAGAGCAGATAACAATTTCCCTTTGCCAACTAGCAGCAATTCCCAAATGGACTATGGAACTGGACTAGGAAAGCTGGAAATTACACTCTAATTCATTGGTCCGTGAGACCCATGCTTCCCAGTGCATTTGTTTTGATGTTGCCAATATATAGTTTTCCAACAGTTGGTCTCCCTGATTGATAACTGGCTTTCCGCACTCGAAACTATAAATTTTCATATAGTCTTCTATATTCTGCCCATTGGTTAAACATGTGCTAACTGCAGAGCCCTAGTAAGTGACACATTCTGATTTGGGGAAGCTTGAGTTACAAAAGGACTTCCCAGGTGGTGCAGTGGTAAAGAATCCACCACTAATGCAGGAGGAGCAAGAGACTTGGGTTCAAACCCACTCCAGTATTCTTGCCTGGGAAATCCCATAGACAGAGGAGCCTGGAGAGCTACAGTCCATGGGATCTCAAAGAGTTGGATAAGACTGAGCTACTGAACATAGCACAGAGTCACCAAAAAAAAAAAAAAAAAAAAAAAAAAAAAATTAAGGAAAAAAAGCTTGCTTCTAACAGAATAGAGCTATAGTGTATTCCTATTTTTAACTTCATCCTACTCTCTGCATTTTTTCTTCCACCAAACTATCAGACAACCCAAATCAATTTGTCTCCTTACTTTGAATGAACTCTTTCTGAAACGTGCATGTGGTTTTGAAATTCCCCAAAGATCTGAGTATGAGGTGTTGTGTGTGCATAGATCTGTGTTGAAGGTGTCCCTTCATAGCCAGATAACGATATTGAGAAAGAACAAAAGCAACATATAACCTGGCCCCCATCTCACATTCAGTGTCTTGAAAGCCCTAAGAGGGCTGGGAACTGTAAGAGAAACTGCCCTGGTTGGGCAGAAAGCCACAAGGCTACATGTTTCACACAGACCTCCTGTTCCATGTTATTTCCTCTCTACCTTTCTGTTGCCAAACCACCACAGTTCAGCTAATTCCTCCTTCAGCAGCGTCTCACCCAGCGCTGCAATTACAGTGGAGACAGAAATGGAGTTGGAAATGAAGTAATAAGGAGGCAAAGAGAGGAGGCCACCATGATTCATCTCTAAAGCATCTGGGGTCATTAAATATATGTATGCGGTCCAGGAATCACTAATTTTACCTACTAAGTGAAAAAAAAAAGAGGTGGGGGGGGGGATGAAAATTAGGTGTTTGGAAAAAACCCTGCCTCTGTTGGTCTCCTCCCAAGGAAGCAGTTTGCTTAAGGGGGCAGGTATATGTTCCAAGAAGAACTCCAAACCTGTCATCATAAATAATCCCAAGGTATTATTTAGAACATCCATAAGCCAAGCCAAAGAATTGTTAACAATATCTGGTTTTTACACTTTACAGTGAATACACAAGATCTTTTTGCCCTAGACAACAACACTTTAGAATGTGCTTGAAGCTGTATTTGACCACTTGTCCTTTGGCCTGAAATTTTCCAGGAGGGAAGGAGGAGGAACTATGACATCATAACCCCAAAATTTTGCTCATGGCCCAGTTTTACAGAGTTTGCTTATTTTGCTTTTCAGTAGTTACTCAACACTGAATTCCATGCACTTCCCCTGACCAGCTTCTCCTGACTGCTGTATTCCCTAACAAAAGTGGCATCATCTTCCTCACTGCTCAGACTTCCAATCGTTGCTATTTTTAACCCCTTTTCTCATTCTCTTCCACTTCTGCAATTTCTATCCCAGCTCCCACTTCCAGCATCAAATCAAGGTCCACTGCGGTGGCTTCTTCATAGCTGTCACCCTCTCTTCATCCTCACAGCCATTCAAAGGTCCAGGCTCATCCTCTCTTACCTATTCTATTGCAGCAGCCTCCTAACTAGCAGCCCCCCGCCCCCATCCTTCTCTCCCCATTCCTCCCACTCAGATCTCTCTTCCCAGTGTTCCCTGGATTAACAATCATATAAACTTCTCCAGGGGTCTTACTCGAGTAGAATTTCTTTTTCCCACTTAAATGACTCCCATCCAATCCTTAAGGTTTATTGCCTTTAAGAAACTTTCCATAACCCCTTAGTTACATGAACAAGATATGCCTCTCAGTACTGATACCTGCATTAAATTAATTGTATTTGCTTCTCCTTCTTGCTGAAGATTTTGAGGTTTGAGATTGTCTATTTCTTTTCCTTTGAATTCTCAGTAGTTTATATACTGCCTGACCTACACAGGGCACTTCAGAAAAGTTTTGTTAAATGGATGCACTTCCTCATTTATAATTCAATAGTAGCTCCATTGCCACCAAGAAAGCACAAATACTTTATGCTGGTATCCTGATCCTCCCTTTTTTATCTGGCCTCATCTCTAGGCTTGTCATTCCCTATGTCTTCATTATACTTAATAAAACTGCATCCACTCACTCTTCTCTGTATTTCCTTGCTCTTTCCTGACCATGTGACTTTATTTTTGTTGTACCTTCCACCTGGACCACCCTCTTCTCCTAATCCTCTCTTTACATCCCAGTTCCCCACCAGTATCCTAGCTCCCTCCTTCAAAGTCATGTCATAAACCACTTCCTTTATGTTCCCCAGATAGAGCCACAACCCTGTGAATTCTCTCTGGTGTCAACTCTGCTCCAACAGCATAAGCTAACCACACCTTAAAGCATAGCTGGCCATTTGCTCAAATTGTGTGCCTCTGTGCTCAGTCACTCAGATCTGTCAGACCCTTGCGACCTCATGGACTGTAGCCCGCCAGGTTCCACTGTCCATGGGGTTTTCCAGGCAGGAATACTGGAGCGGGTTGCCATTTCGTACTCCAGAGAATCTTCCCAACTCAGGGATCAAACCCCAGCCTCTCATTTCCTGCATTGGCAGGCGGATTCTTTACCACTGCACCAACTGGGAAGCCTTATATTCAAATTAACTATTGCAAAACACACCCTTTATAGCAGGACTGTGCTACTTAGCTCTATGTCACTACACCAGACATATTGATATGCACATATTCATGTCCAATGCATGTTTATTCTATTTAAACAAATCACTTGAACCTGGCTTGAAATATTACTTTTGTGCATGCTGCTTGGTGTCTGAGCCAAGTTATCAAGTAGAAGCTTGATTTGGAGTAGTTCAGTCAAAAGAGAAAAGGCCTCGGGACTCCCTATAGTTGATGCATTTTCTATTCTCTTCTTAGAACAATCAAATGGTATAAATATGTACAGTGCCTTAACTTCAGTAAACTTTTGATAAATGAATGGTTTTGTGGGTTAAAATTATTACAGTCAATAATAAACTTCACTTTTGTACATATATAAAAATTTACTACATTTCCAAGATATGCTCTTAGGAAAACTTACTGGCTTCTATTTGTTTTAGAAGAAGTATAGATTAAAATTAAATGGAAGGTAGGAATTGATAGCTATTCATATGTTCTTAAATATGATTTAAAAAATTAGTCAACTCTCTCCAAATATATTAAAATTGATGAGAAACACTTACTGCCAAGGGGAGGGACGAGCCTTATTCCTTAAAAAAAAAAAAAAAAAAAGAGGATATAGCAAATCCTGGGGATTCTTTTGCAAAAATTTGGACCAATGGTGAAAGCTTACAGAAATTGCATTAGAAAATATATATTCTGTTAACATGGTTTTAGAGAATTCTCGATGCTACTACCTAAGTCCCACACCTTAATTACTACTCTCCCCACCACACACGTGAGAGGCATTCAAAATCCAAAATTCAGTGAGTCCACCATCTCTTTGTGTCCATGTTCTAAGTTCTGCATAATATGAAAAGCTCCAAGAAAGATTGGCATTGACCATGAAATTTACCCAGACACTCCAAAAATATGACAATTATATTTTTTTCCTATTTCAAAGAAAATAGTATTTTATGTAATGGGACTTAGAGACTGGATTCCATATTCATTGTTAAGACATTTCCCTCTAGTGATTATGTGATGTCTCATTCACCCAATATCTTCACTTCACATTAGTTACCAAAAAATTATCAGAGCTTGGCAGAAACAGGTGAGAGTAATGGCCCTCTCAGACTCCTGAGTTGGTCAACTAGCCCTTTCTCTAAACATCCCTCCAAAGATCAGAAAAAAAAAATAGAGTGGAAAAAATTTTTAAATAAATGATTTGAGATATAAAGGCATTTGGGGTACAAAATAATCTGTCATCAGGCCATCTTCGGCTTACATCTTTTTTTTCACTGGCTTTCAGACAAATGCAACATTATTTCCACATATGAGTAGGCAGACATAGCCTGAGTCATCTTTTTTTGTGCTGGTCAATGGAAAGATCCCAGGGGCAACTTCTAATATGCCTGGGCACGTTTAAAAATTCTGTGGGTGTCTCTAAGTGTGCTTTTAATTCAATGCTTTTTAATTTTTGAAAGATTTTTGGACCATTTTTAAGGTCTTTGTTGAATTTGTTACATTATTGCTTCTGTTTTATGTTTTAGATTTTTGGCCACCAGGCATGTGAGATCTGAACTTCCCAAATGGAGATCAAATCTGAACCCCTTCATTGGAAGGCAAAGTCTTAACCACTGGACCATCAGGGAAGTCCCCAGTGCTTTTTAATTTAATGCTGAGAACAGTTCAGACCCAAGCTAAGGGTCACCCCAATGCAAACACAAGGTGTGAGAGAGGGGGGCTCAGGGAAACTTGAAAAGGCCCAGACACAGGGAGAATTCAGTTCAGTCCAGTTCAGTTGCTCAGTCGTGTCCGACTCTTTGTGACCCCATGAATCACAGAATGCCAGGCCTCCCCGACCATCACCAGCTCCTGGAGTTCACTCAAACTCATGTCCATCGAGTCTGTGATGCCATCCAGCCATCTCATCCTCTGTCGTCCCCTTCTCCTCCTGCCCCCTATCCCTCCCAGCATCAGAGTCTTTGCCAATGAATCAACTCTTGGCATGAGGTGGCCAAAGTATTGGAGTTTCAGCTTCAGCATCAGTCCTTCCAATGAACACTCAGGACTGATCTCCTTTAGAATGGACTGGTTGGATCTCCTTGCAATCCAAGGGACTCTCAAGAGTCTTCTTCAACACCACAGTTCAAAAGCTGATTTTCTATTCTAGGCGGACTAGTGAGGAACAGAAGTAAAGAGGAGGGAAGTACTGGGAGATTCAGCAGATGAGTGTATCAACTGTTTATTTTAAAATATCCAGGACTAGAAACCTGAAATGGCACTATTTGCAGCCTCTACTACTGGAAATGTAGCTCAGCTGGTAAAGAATCCACCTGCAATGCAGGAGACCCTGGTAGGATTCCTGGGTTGGTAAGATCCCCTGGAGAAGGGAATGGCTACCCACTCCAGTATTCTTGCCTGGAGAATTCCATGGACAGAAGAGCCTGGTGGGCTACAATCCATGAGGTCACAAAGAGTCAGACACAACTGAGCAACTTTCACTTTCACTACTGGAAATGGACTGACTGACATGTTCCATGTCTCACTGGGACAATGGTAGCAAAACTGGGTTTAGAACTCAAGTCTCCCAAGTCTTTCTGTGACTTCCAAAATTACACTGCCTATTACATCCTAGAAGTGCAGTTACCCTGCAGAGAATGGAGATGAAGGAGGATATAGGAAACACTTGATTTTCAAACTCTTTGGTATATCTTTCCTCATTTAAATAAGATGTGCTTCCCACAGGATCTAAACCCCTTGTTTTCATGTAGCAGCAACTGCTTCATTATACTGCAGCTGACACTGTACTTGTCTAGCTCTTTAGCCACACTATAAGCCCCTTGGGGCGGGGCGGGGGGGTTGGGTGGTGTGGAGATATATTTTGCCTATCCACAGCTCAGCACAGTGTTTAACATATAATAGGAACTCAATAGTTGTTGAATTAATGAACTGATTCTTCATTTTGTATAGCTACAGAGAGGTTCATTTTGTGTAGCTACAGAGAGCTATGGCCAACAGGTGACAGCTTCAAGAGGAGTTTATTTCAGGAAAGATAAAGAAAGATCTTTTGATCTTTCCAATACAGGAAATGATCATTTGAACCAGAGCTTCTCAGAGTGGGAGAGGCAAAATGAGACGTTGTGAATTCTCTTTTACCAGAAGCCTGCAAACAGAGACTGGATAACCACCTATCCAGTTTGCTGGAAAGAAGGTATCTGCTTTGGGTGGTCTCCAATTTAGTGATTCTGTGATTCTATTCCATTCCAGATCCCAGGCCTCATCATTTTTCTAAGACAAGAATCTCTAGTGCCATCTTCCTGTAACCTGGGGTACTTGGTAAAGGTCCATCCTTGCCTAAGCTGACTAGTGAACTTGCTGATCTTAGTTAGTATTGAGGCTCTGCAATTAATACCAAAACAACAACGAAAAGTAACTAAAACCCTACTCAATTTATCAATAGAGGTATAAGGTTGGGAAGCCACTAAATCTTGCACAATTAACTTGATTTGAGTTAGAAGAATGACACTTGCTCATACCCCATTAGAGGCACAATGCAGACATAATAAACAGAGGTCTCAATATATATCAGTGGAAGAAAATATAGACCAATCAAATCTGAAAACTTAACAGAACCTTACAGATCACCTGAACTAAAATCCTCATACATAGAAAAGGAGGCATTTATAATCACACAGCTAGTGCCTGGTAGAATTGGCACAGAATCCCGCTGATTACAAGGGCAGAGTTCTTTTCATTACCCAGTGCTGTGAAGCCCACTATAATATAACACTTAATTATACAGGTTCAGAAATACAAGTCAAAGCAGATCCCAGTGTAATAATAGATGCTAAAACTACATATGGGGAAAGCATGCTATAACATGGTTAACTTATGATGTAAATAAATTATAAAGGGATTGATTGCACTGTATTTTTCCCATCAAGGACTGAGCTGTGCTCCAGTATCGTGTAGCTCATTTGTGCTATAAACTCCAAAACACATGATCTCGTTAAGAATCCAAACCAAATGAAAGACGTGGGGCATCAGGGTAGATAAGAAAGACGGAGTACACAAGCACCAGGCTTTGAATATACTAGCTTATTTAGACTGACCAACTACATTACAAAGTAGTTATAATTATTTCTATTTTTAAAGATGAGACTGGGACTGAGAGACATCAACAGTTTAACTTCTGGTCTTACTACCAGTCAATAATAGAGTCAGGATTCAAATTCACATTTATTTGGCTCTCAAGACCAGGCTCCATCCCAAGGGATCAGGACACCCGTCACCCATGACTTTGTAAAGGAGTTTGACTTAAATAAATAGCTTCCCCACTTTTGGACTTAGATAATCTCTAAGGCTCATTCTAGTTCTAGAAGTTCTCTGATACAGCCTCCAATATTCAAGATTCAAAAGAAGTTCTTATGTATATTCTACCCCAAAATAAATAATGTATCACATAAGCATGCACTATAACCAAGATATCTAGATTACTTTCTTTTCTATTTCCTGCAGGGACGCATTTAGCGAAGTTTATCTGAAAGTTGGCACCAATAGAGGGTCTTCAGTAAAGAAGCAACATATTCACAGTTTCTTTACTTGCATGATGGGCAAGCTTAAGTGAAACATCTACCCTGTGCTGAACTTTGGAAGCTGCTGCAGCTTACATAGACATCATCATACATGCAGGCTGGAGTCAGCTAGTGTCGAAAGACAGAGGCCATCAAATGGATGGAGAACATCTCAATTCTATACATTAAGGCCCAAGACTGTTCCTCTACTTTTGGTCGAACTTATCTGGGGGGCATGTGTTCATCTATTTCTCTGTGACTGTGCTGGGTCTTCGTTGATGTGCTCTGGCTTTCTCTAGTTGTGTTTAGCAGGGGCTACTCTTCAGTTGCAGTTCGCAGGCTTCTCATTGAGGTAGCTTCTCTTGTTGCAGAGAATGGGTTCTAGCGCAAGCAGGCTTCAGTAGTTATAGCCCAGGGGCTCTAGAGTGCAGACTCAGTGATTGTGGCACACAGGTTAGTTGCCCCAAGCCCTGTGGAATCTTCATGGACCAGGAATCGAACCTGCATACCCTGAATTGGCAGGTGGGTGCTTAACCACTAGGCAACCAGGGAAGTCCGGGTTGAACTGATCTTAGAGGATAGCCCATGTAGAGAAAACAGCCCATCTCTTCAAGGCAGTGTAGTTTAGTGAAAATATCCCAGCCTAGAGGTCAGGAGACCCAACTCTTCGGTTTACTGAGGACTTCACCAAGACAACTTCTCTTTCAAGTGAGCCTCAGTTTCTTCATTTAAAAAATTAAAAATTAATCAGCCCTACTACATTTATTATGACATTCTCTGTGTGTGTGTGTGTGTACATGTGTGTGTGAATGCAAATATTGAGTATACAAAGGTCTTGCAGATTCCAGGACACTAAAATATCGGAAACAGACATTCTCTCTCTAGTCAAAATTTTCCCTGACTCATTGATTAATTCAACTCAAAAACAGAGATGAGATTTCTTTTGTTGGCTTTATCTTTATTTCTTCAGCATCCCCATGATAAGAAAAGTCTAGGTTTTGGTGTCATAGGGATCCTGTGTTTCATCCCAGATAAAACACTGGCTGGCTTTGTGGCCTCAAGGATGGTTCAGATAATCTTTCCCTTCTTCAGTTTCCTCATCTGTAAAATGGGAATAATATCACCTTGCTAATGGTGATATTTGAATTCACAATGACATATCTAGAGAGCCTAAAGCAGTGCCTGGCCCACAGTGGCTGTTTAATAAACTGTAGCAGCTACCGTAATTATTTACCACCCTCTTCAAAGGACTGGTGACAAACAATGAGAAAGGAAAATTCCTCCCTCCTGTACCAGTCCCAGCCCTATGAGCCCTTACAGCTGTGTCATCCACTGGCCATGAGGACTAGGGCATACACTCAGCACTCAGTGGGCCTTGAAGCCCTTCTGCCATTCCTCCTCCATAGGCCACCACTTCAGCACTTCTGCTGCCACCCAGCAACTGCCCAGAGGAACTGCATGGATATCAGAAAACTAGAATTTAAAGAGATTGTTATTTGAAAATTTTATGATACAATGAAAGGAAAACTTTGTTAAAGGGCTCTTCCCTAGCAATAACACTAGACAAACGTATGAGGGATTAAATGCTGGGATCATGTCAAATTTAAAACTCTTGATATCCAAGCACATTCCCTTCAATATGGTATGACTGCTGTAAAACCACCTGATCCTTTTCTGTTTTTGCTTCAGTATATCATTATTATTATTTTTAAAGGATACTCAGTTAACAATTTCAAATTATAGAATTTTAGTTTGGAAAGACACCTGGAAGATTACAGACTGTTCTCTTTGCTCTCCAGATGTTTGAGGAATAGTCCAGAGAAGAGAGAATATATTATACTAGTGTCAGGGAGCTCATTTATGAAAAGTCAAAACTCTAATTCTACATCTATCTTCACAGCCAATGTGTCTGTCATTCCCTAGATGCTTCTAAAAAGCAGAGTCCCTGTTTTCTGATGACATACAGAGAAGAAAGCCTAAAATGCTAGAATTTACAGGCATACATCAGTGAAAAACCTTTTTGGTTATTTCTCCTTCTTTAGGTTCTGCTCTCAGCTTTGCCACTGGGGGTCTGGGATACAGTCTCCTAAGACCACAGTTTACATCTATAAAATGAGGAAGATTGAACCAGATATTCTAAATTACTTTCCAACTCCAAAAACCTATATTTCTTATCACTCATGTATTGAATTATGATAATGGCACGTTGAAAGAATTTAAATACATCATAATTAGCAGGTTCTTCTGCATCAGAAGAAACAAATCTTGAACTTTGACCTGGCCGAGTGTCCCCAAGTCCCCATCTCAAGTCATTCCTCCAGACGGATTTTCACCAAAACAGACCCTACATAGCCTGGCGGATCAGCCCAATCTGCTGGACAAGGCTCTTCTCACCTGTATTTAAGCTAGTACACATCGGTAACATTTCTTCTTTTTTATGGGATCTGTTTCAGTGGATATCCTAATGAAAAATGGCATCCAAAGTGGTAAAAACAAAACAAAAAAATAATACATTGCTGGTGATTAAGAGATGATTCAGAAAATCATGAGGAGAGTCGCAGCATGTGACCTGTGCCACATGCTGTTAAGAAGAATGTGTTTTTAAGATGGATCTTGATAGGAGGACCAAAAACAGTGAACCTTGACCTGGAACCTTAGAGTGATAGCCTTTTTATTTGTGTTTGTGCTTATACCTTGTTTTTCGCTATGTGTTCTCCTTTGTGCTTTGTTTTGAGTGCTTAAAAAAACTAAGGACGTTAATGAAGAATTCCTAAAGACAGATGATTCCCCGAAAAAGTTATAAGATTTAATTGCTGAATCCTAATACTCTCATTCAGTGAAAATGGAAAGAAAATACATAAAATAAAAGGATTCTCCCCATAGAGAGATCTTAGGAGAAGACCATAGGAAAAAAATTGGTGGGGCCTGAAAAACCAACATTCACACATTGATTATGAGTAGCAAGATTAAAGTCAAGAATGTCTTATGTCTGAAAGATCCAAATTCTCTACCTTCCCAGACTCTGCAGTTAGATTCCAGAAAGAACCAAGCTCTTTTTCAGAGAACTGATTTTTTTCTTTAAAGCCAAATCCCTAACTCAGATTCTGTTTGTGCTTCAGATTTCTGCCACTGTGACACTGAAGACCAGAAGCATTTCCCTTGAAGAAATGCAGTGTCTATAACACTGATAGGTTTTCTTTCTCGCCGAGCAACAGAATTTAGAGAACCTCAGGCTGGATGCCCCACACTAAGTGTGTAGTGAGTACAGTGTAGGTTTTGGGGTGGTTCTCAAACATTTCCCAGAAGGGATGGGATCCTGCCCTCTGCAGGAATTACTAGGCAATAACTTCCTAAGGAGTTATTTCTCATTTAAATATAACCTCCTGGCAACCAAATATTTACCTAGAAGAAATTGGGAGTGGCCTTGTCCAATCAGGCACCTGGGTTCAGTCCATTTCTCAAAAATAACAGTATTGTGGCATTTGGGGAACGCCTTCACCCAGAAGTTTGCCAAGAAATAGTTCAGCAAAACCCCACCATCCACCCATCCTTGTCAACACGCCTCCCAGGGCATTATGAGTGAGTGGACAGCACCGCACCCAAGATCAAATCCAGAGCATTCTTGGCATAGGTCCCCAAAGGCAAAGTCAAGAGCATGTGTGACAAAATCCTTGTCTGCTGCCCAGTTCATCATAGTATGCGATGTAACTTGATACTTGGTGAGGATAGTAGGTCCAGAAACCCCAAGCAATTCTGCTTTCAGACTTCATCTCCATTTAAGTGAATCTCAAGTGGCTTTGCTCCACTGGAGTCTGAGGCCACTGATCAGTGTTGCCTGCAGAGTATGCTACTCAGATTCTCATTTAAGACTTCTCCTTTCCACACCTAGGCCAAGCATGCAACCCCTCTCACCAGGACTGAGTCAAGGATCTGATCATATGTTTCCAGTGTTCCAATCCATCCCACACACAACTGCCTGGTCTGGCCACGTACTCACCATTCACTGAGTACACAGTGATGTCCCTGCCACACTAATGTTCCACAGGCTGTAGAGACGCAGATATACAGAAAACCTCTCCTGCAATGAGAACTTTTAGACTCCCACTAGCCAAACAAAGGGCTTCCCTGGTGGCTCAGAGGGTAAACTGTCTGCCTGCAATGCAGGAGACCCAGGTTCAATCCCTGGGTTGGGAAGATTCCCTGGAGAAGGAAATGGCAACCCACTCCAGCACTCTTGTCTGGAAAATCCCACTTCTCCTTTCCCCTTCCTTTCTCCCACCTCTCTCCTTACCCTTCAGCCACCTAAGAGACTAGTCATGGTTTCTGAAACAATGTTTTAGACTTGCATCATCCTGCCTTTTGATAATACTCTCCCCCCTGTCTATCAGCACTGTTCTCTAACCAAATTCATCTGTCTCTTGAGCAAAAATTGCAACCTTAAAGAAAAAAAAAAGCCTTAGAATTGCTTCAATAATACATTGCTTCTGTCTTTCACTTAGGGTTTATTGTGTCAAGTGTCCTGTGAAAATTAGTTTTCTATATAATTACTCTCCTTTCCCTAAGGATTCATGATCATTTTTCAGATATGTATTTGCTGTCTCTATATCTTTAGTGGAATGTTTATATTTGCCGCCTACTCTATGAGTTTGGGCTCTTTTCTTCCTTTCACAAAAGAACAATGAAACAGCCAAGTCATACTGGAATTTCACTCATTTTGTGACTTTTTAATTTATGGAGTATTTTAATAATGGAATAATGTGTTCTATTTTTTTCAGTTTTTTTATGCTATGTGCACTGTAATGGACATGTATATCATTCACTTTTAATCTGTGTTACTAATGTACTCTTCATCACTTTCTAAAGTCCAAGCATTTAATAAAACCACAAACCCTTGCCTTAAAAAAAATAATTACTCTCCCCGTTCCTAGTTAGAGCTCAGGCCATCTGAGGGCAAGACCAATATATAATTCATCTTTCTTACCCTACAGAGACTACTAGGCACTGTCTTTCATTTGTTGAATCATTACATTAAAACTACTACAGTTAAAGCTTGTTTCCTGAATCTAGATGTAGCAATATCCAAATTACATGAAAGAGGAGGGGAAAAAAATGCAAGGGAAACACATCAAGTCTGTGTGCGAGTGCTGCCTCACTTCAGCCATGTCAGACTTTTTGAGATTCTATGGACTATAGCCTGCCAGGCTCCTCTGTCCATGGGATTTTCCAGGCAAGAATACTGGAGAGGGTTGCCATGCTGTCCTCCAGGGGATCTCCTCCAAGGATCAAACCCGATCTCTTATGTCTCCTGCATTGGCAGGTGGGTTCTTTACCATCAGTGCCATCTGGAAAGCCCACAAAGTCTGTAACTACGTTCAATAGCTGAAATGACTTTTTAACTAAAAAATCCAAGACTATTAATTACTTAATGTTCTTAATTATAATTCAGGTTTTATGTTAAAGCTGGTTTCCTCTGCCTGCTGCCCCATTACCAAATGGTATTATAAAGAATATAATACTAGGTGTTTCAGATGACCAGGCATTGCATTTAAGGTCACTTCTCTATGCAAACCTATAGAGTCATCCCTTCTTATACATGCCTCCTGCTTGGTTTGAATGGGGGTCAGGTGGCCAGGAGTACTGTCTTGTTCCTAAGAGCATTTTAACATGTGCTTTCCCTGCTTCCAGAAATAAACCTGAATCACCTGTTAACAGGGCTTAGGTGTTTTGAAACCAACTCATCAAGTTCCTATTTCCATCAGAAAATAAGTTCCAGGTCTTCGTTAGTTTGCCATGTAGTAACGGGCCCTGAGTAAAGTAAATGATCATCAGTTCTTTCCTGTGAAATTTACAGCATAGACCTGCAGCCCTAACTGCCCCACTCAGTGACTCAGTAGCTTTTCAGGGAGTAGCTATCTATTGTCGTTGTGCTCAGTTGCATGTGATTATTCGTGTCTCCATGGGTTGTAGCACACCAGGCTCCTCTGTCCATGGAATTTTCCAGACAAGAATACTGGAGTGAGTTTGCATTTCCTTCTCCAGGATTTCTTCCCAACCCAGGGATTGAACATGCATGTCTTGCATTTCCTGCATTGGCAGGCAGATTCTTTACCACTGCACTACCTGGGAAGCTCCTAGCTATCTATTAGCATTTTGCAGTACTACAAAACATGTATAGAGAGTGTTATCTTCCTAATAGAAAAAGAAATTGGAAAGCAAAAGGAAACGAATATGTTTGGAGCATCTATCACAGTCACCAGCTTGGCTCTTCTCAATGTTTTCATTTAATTCTCTATAGCGTGGATTTTATTAACTCCAAAATATGAACTACGTGTCTGTGTCTAGGGAGTTTGGACTAAGAGAAGATCAGGGGGGTAAAAAGAGGAGAAAGAAGAAGAATATGTCAGTCAAAGCTAGAAAAATTGTATCAAACACCAACTCTTGCCTATTTTCTCTCTGCACTTTACATCTTTCCCTAGGGTCTGCAAAATGAATGCACAAAAGTTCAAGTTCTGCCACCAATGATAAAACTTTCCCAAAACAAAAACTGTCAATGGTCACAATGTTCCTTCACTGTCAACAAGTTCTTATTGTTCTCATTTCACAGCAGAAATGATGGAAAGATAGTTATAAAATTACTGGCCCACAAGATGGCAGAGACCTTGAAGATCATCTGATTTTACCCGTTTTGTTACATGGGGGTAAAATAAGACTCTGGAAGAGGAAACAACTCTCTTTCAAGGACACACAGAACATTGAAGACAATATAGGGATAAGAATTTAGACTTTCTCATTCCCAGCCCAGTAAAATCTCCATGTTGCATTTTAAATAGCCACATTCATTTAACAGATTGACAAATGGCAAGTGCCCTTTATTTTCAGAGTGAATGAGATAAAAAGAGCACTCCCCATTCTCCCCCTTACCTCTCCATGCCTATATCCATTCCATCCACCTCTCAATACTCTGCCGCCTCCATTTCTTAACCTAAAACCCTCCTCAAGAACTCACATGAACTTCATAGGACTCTTAGTTTGGAGTCAAATGCCATAGCATCAAGAGTCACATCTGATCTTATCCCCCAAATCTGTTTCCATCATCACTAATAAATCCTTGTGTTTATATAATACCTTTCTCCAAAAAGCCTCGGATGATTTATGAACATTATCACATTACACAATAAGTAATTATCCTAAGAGATAAGTGAACAATTTGGTTCATTTTATACACTTGAATCAGAACCATTTCCCAGCAGTACCAGAAACAGTCCCACAGTTTAGAGCAAGGGCTTTCAAACTAGCTTTAACTCTGAACCTCTCTAGGAAATGCCTGCCAATGCAGGTGACAGATACCAGTTGAATTACTCTAACTCTTCCAAATGCCATAAGCTCATCAGCATCTAAATTTGAAACTCATCTCCACATTGGTGTCCCTTGGGCCCTCTTGTTGACTTGTTTATAGTTCCACAGAGGTACCAGGCTCTCTCTGTCTCTCTCCTTTACATGAACTATTTTCTCCCTGGACCACGTTCTGTAACCTCCTTCACCTTGTCGCCTTCAGTCCCAGCTTCAGAAGCCCTTCCTCAGAGAAGCCTTCCTTCATCTTTACCCTCCAATTTAGATCTAAATCCTCTAATAAAGGCCCTGATCACCTTCATGGGGAAGGCTGCCTGTTCAACAGCCTCCAGTGTCCACCTCTTGACCTGCTTGCCCTCAGGTGACAGCCACCACTTGAGTGTGAGCTGGACTTAGTGATTTGCCTCCATTGAATGCAACATGGTGACGAACCGTCCCTTCCAAGATTAGGTTCCCTAAACACGGTGGCGTCTATCTTGCTCACTCTCTCATGTTCCTTCTCACTCCTTCCCTTGTTCCCTGTAAGGAAGACCAGCAGCCATGTATGCTGTCAGTAGTCTTTGAGAAAGGCTCACATGGCAGGAACCCATCTCTCTGGCCATCCGCCTGTGAGGACTTGAGTCTGTGGACAACCACTCGAGTGAGCTTGAGATGCCATGGCCCTAGTGATCTGAACCACAGGACCCAGCTAAGGCGCACCCATACTCCTGACCCAGAAGCAGAGAAATAATAAGTGATTTTTATGTAATGCTACCAAGTTTTGAGGTGAATTGTTACACATCAGTCTATAATCCACACAACCCATATATCTCTTCTTCAAAGCATTTTCACTGTTGTAATTTTCTATGTATCAGTATGATGATTTGACTGCCCCCTTGACTGCGAACTCCATGAAGGCAGAAACTCTCTCTTTAGCACAAGGGCATCACAGTGCCCAGCCTAGCAACAGGTAATGCCAAGTGCTCAGTAAATGTCAATGGTGCAAACAGTTTGTTCCAACCATTGACTTTTCCCTGCGTGAGTAGCCAAGCAGCCACCCTAGATAATAAACATGAAGAGTGTCTTCCAATTGCAGGCTCACAGCCCTTCCCTCTCTCCCCCTCCCATACCAAGAACACCCAATTCGTCCATCACAGGCAAGAGATTCTACTGCAACCAAGTCTTCACACCCATGCCCTCCTTTTCACATCCACTGGCCCAGTTCAGGCTATTATAATTTCCCAACTCTACCCTCAGAGAATCTAAGCATCCCTCCCTTAGCTGGCCCCTTTCCCCAGTTTCTGTCTCTTCCAAACCGCCTCTTATATTGTTGCTCCCTCCTTAACTTCCCAAAGAAAAATGCCGATCATTTTCTCTCTCTCCTAAAAGCTTCATCATCTCAGGTCTTAAGATGACTAAACCCTAAACACCTCATATTAAAAATACCAGATAATATCACTAACATGTGGAATCCTTAAAAAAACAGGGGGGTGGGGGGTGGTACAAATGAACTTATTTACAAAACAGAATTAGAGTCACAGATGTAGAAAACAAATTTATGATTACCAGGGGTAAGAGGGGGAGGAATAAATTGGGAGATTGGGATTGACATATAATATACATATATATATGTGTGTGTGTGTATATATATATATACACACACACATATATATACATATATAAAGATAAAGATATATATATATATATATATATATATATATATATATATATACACATATATACACATACTGTGTGATGCTAAATCGCTTCAGTCATGTCTTACTCTTTGCAACCCTATGGACTGTAGCCCACCAGACTTCTCTGTCCATGGAATTCTTCAGGCAAGAATACTGGAGTGGGTTGTCATTTCCCTCTCCAGAGGATCTTCCTGACCTAGAGACTGAATCTTTGTCATTTTCATCTCCTTGCACTGGCAGGCAGGTTCTTTACCTGGGAAGACCACTATATATGCACTACTATATATAAAATAGATAACTAATAACAACCTGCTGTATAGTAAAGGGGATTCCACTCAATACTCTGTAATAACCTATAAGGGAAGAGAATTCAAAAAATGAATATATGCATGCTGCTGCTGCTGCTAAGTCGCTTCGGTCGTGTACGACTCTGTGCAACCCCATAGACGGCAGCCCACCAGGCTCCCCCGTCCCTGGGATTCTCCAGGCAAGAACACTGGAGTGGGTTGCCATTGCCTTCTCTGGAATCTATGCATATGTATAACTATTTTACTTTGCTGTACACATGAAACTAATACAACATTGTAAATCAACTATACTCCAACAAAAATTTTTTAAAATAAAAATAAACACCTCATATCATTATCCGAAACCATTCGAAAACTTCCACCGTACCTTCTTAACAGCTGGGACCCTGCCCCACAGGAGACCTGGCAAGATCATGCTAGTTGGGCATTTGTCTGCTGATGCCTGGACAACTCCTCACTATCTCTCTGCCCAAATTCTGCTCATCTTATAAAGACCTGCTCAGATTCCACCTTCCCTCTAAGACCTTCCCATATCTCCCAGGAGAAATTCTCTCCCCTTCTCCTGTGCCCACAGCACTATTGGCTTTTCACTGGAGCACTAATCAAAGCCTGGTTAAAACATTAGCACATATGTGTGTCTGCCATCCCATGAGATCATAGACATCCTGGGGACAGAATCCAGGTCTTGTCACCTTGTCATCACGCCTGCCACGTGGCTGGAGCTCAGGAAGGACTTGCTGAATGTAATCGAATTACTACTTGGAAAGAACATACATTTAGGGAGCCACTTTTTATTTTCAAACTGCTACTGAGAGGGCAGATGATTAAATCAGTGACTTTTTCTTTCTTTTTTTTTAAGCAAAGAGACCACAAACCACCTTTGAAGCCAAGAAAAAGATGTGATTGGAGGGAAATGAATCGCTATGTTTAATCTTCCACTGAGTTTGGATAAACAACAAAGTGCCAGCTTCCACCAGATCATTTCTTTTTAATTAAAAGTTAACCAGATTCTTTTGGAGCACTCAGTTTTCTGGTCAAGTCAACAAAAAGCTACCAGTGCCATCCACTCCCTCCCTTCCCCTGTCCTCCACCCCCACTCCTAGAGTTAGGCAACCCTTGGGGGCAGCAAACACTTCAGCTGTTTGCTCTGCGCTCATAATTAGATTGTCTAGACAGGAGATGTTGCTGGAGCAATAGGAAACTATTTCACAAGGTGTTCTGCAGAACCACACTTATAACAGTGATTAGGATGCACTGACAGACGCGAAGCCAGCAGAATCGGCCTGGGCCACGAGCCGGCTTCCCCCAGAGCAGAGAAGAGGCCCTTTGAAGCCCTTGTCTGAGAAAGAGATGCCAAATTAGGACCCTGGGGGCATGGAGCAGCTCACTGGTCTTTGGATCCAAAGGAGCAAGACTGAGGTGATGGGGTAACGTCTGGAATGCCCTCCTCTCTCGTGCCTTCTCCTGCTATACTAAGTCAACAGTGGGCAGGCAGCTCCCAGCCCTTGTTTTCACAGCATCTCTATAGACAGTATGAGTGACCGCATCCAGCAATTCCCAGCACAATGCAAATTTTAAGCAGCATGGAGAGATAAATGTGCAATGCCTACTCTTTCAAGGAGGCATTTCTTGGCCTGACCGTCCCCCTCAGGTTTTGTTGGCATGTCAATGTGACAGCAATAATATTTTCTAGCAGAAAATCTTTTGGAGACATTTTTCATAGGAGTAATTGATTAGGTAAAATTATTGAGCCCTCTAAGATGAATGACTTTGGGAAAATTGCTTCATCGATAGAATACCACAAAAGCACAGGATTTCAAGACTAAAAGGAAAAACGAGTCAAAATTTTTTCAGAGATTTAGGAACAAATTGAGAGTTTGGGAGTAACATATACACACTATGTGGTGATTTAGTTGCTAAGTCGTGTCCGACTCTTGCAACCCCATGGACTGGGGCCTCCCAGGCTCCTCTGTCCATGGGATTCTCCAGGCAAGAATCCTGGAATGGGTTGCCATTTCCTTCTCCAGGGGATCTTCCTGACCCAGGGATCAAACTCGGGTCTACTGCATTGCGGGCAGATTCTCTACTGACTGAGCTATGAGGAAAGCCCTCATATACATACTGCCAAGTCACTTCAGTCATGTCCCACTCTGTGCGACCCCAGAGACGGCAGCCCACCAGGCTTCCCCGTCCCTGGGATCATACTACTATATATAAAATAGATAAGCAATAAGGACCTACTATATAGTACAGGTCACTATAGTCAGTATTTTGTAAAAACCTATAAGGGAAAATCATCTGAAAAAGAATATATGTGTGTGTGTGTGTGTGAATATATGTATGTGTATATATATATATATATATATGAATCACTTTGATATATACCTGAAACTAACACAACATTGAAAATCAGCTACACCTCATTTAAAATAAAAACATCTGAAACATTTGTAAGTGAGGAAACTGAAATTTAGCAAGGGGAGGAGACTTTTTTGATCAAGAAAATAGATCAGGACCCAGATTCCTGAATCCTAAACCAGTGTCTTTCTCCCAAACTTATTATAGAAGCTCACATCCTTCAAGTGCTTATTACACACCACATATTTTTCTAAACATTTTATATGTATTATCTCATTTAATCCTTAACATAGACTGAGATATATACTATTACCCTCACCAGTTTCCAAGTGAAGAGACTGAGGCACAGATTGTAGTGTGACTTGCTCTAGGCCACCCAGAGCAGATTTGGCTCCCAGATAGCCTGACTCCAGAACCCGCTCTCTAAGCTCTCAGTTCAGTTCAGTCACTCAGTTGTGTCCGACTCTTTGTGACCCCATGATTTGCAGCATGCCAGGCCTCCCTGTCCATCACCAACTCCTGGAGTTCACTCAAACTCAAGTCCATTGAGTCGGTGATGCCATCCAGCCATCTCATCCTCTGTCGTCCCCTTCTCCTCCTGCCCCCAATCCCTCCCAGCATCAGAGTCTTTTCCAATGAGTCAACTCTTCATATGAGATGGCCAAAGTACTGGAGTTTCAGCTTTAGCATCATTCCTTCCAAAGAACACCCAGGACTGATCTCCTTTAGAAAGGACTGGTTGGATTTCCTTGCAGTCCAAGGGACTCTAAGCCCTTGGCTATCTAAACTCTTAACTCCTCATTACAGACTTCAGATAGGAATAAAGGTCATGAAATGGAGGCCATTTATTCACAAAAATTACAGTGCATTTGATAGCTAGTAGGAATTACCTGCATGACAAAGGATTTGAGATTAGAGGATCGCATGTTTCAGACCTCACCATGGGCTTCCCAGGTGGTGCTAGTGGTGAAGAACCTGCCTGCCCATGCAGGAGACGTAAGAGATGTGGGTTCGATCCCTGGGTCAGGAATATCCCCTCTAGAAGAGCATGGCAACTCACTCCAGTATTCCTTCGTGGAGAATCCCATGGACAGATGATTCTGGAGGGCTACCATCCAGAGGGTCCTACCAAGCTGAACAGGACTGAAGCAACTAAGTGCGTGCACACACACACAAACACACACACACACACACATATCATGTACCTACATGTTAACAAACAAGTCACTTGACCACTCAGTTTCCTCATCATTATCTCTTGTGGGCATATTTTTTTAAATGGGAGTCTTATCAGGTAAGTGTGGAGTTTTAGAACTCTTTTAGTAATGATTATTTTAATACTTTACAATTTACAAAATACTTTCACATCCACCATTTAAATCTATAGTGACCTATGAGTTAGGACTGACATGGAGTTTTATAATTGACATCTTATAGATCAGAAATTGAGAGTCCAGGAACTAAAGTGAGTTGTCTAAATTAAGACAGTAAGAAAATTGGTGCAGTTAAGATTGGTCATGGTTTAACCTTATGGTTAATTTCATAGAAATGGAGTCTTCCTCTCCCTCCTTCAGTTTTCTAACAGGTTACAGATACAAGATTATGAAAATTAAATTTTAATTAAAATCTGGGAATGAATCCAATTATGATAGAAATAAGATTTAATGTTCTCATCTCAGATAAGAGACAATAAGCTCTGTACTAGTACAAGAAGCTATGTACTAGCAACTGGTTAAGGCAGTTTTACCCTGTAAGATAAGCCAGGCCTTTTGCCATTTCCTGGTTTTCTGTCTGATGAATGCTCTAATCTAAAGAATATCTTCCTTCATCTCACACATAAATGATCTTTAGCCTCTAGTTGTCTCTTCCCATCACCTTCTCACTTCACCTTGAGCCAAAGGCAAAACAGTGACTAAAACAAAACAACTCTGTTTTGTAAGCACCAGTATAAGGGATATGCTGGCACATGTTCTGCTCAGTTCCAAAAGACCTCTCTGTGGCTTAAGAGAAGAAGCTATATTAACAAGCATGGCTGTCTTCACCCAGAGGAACAGACAGGAGGAAAGGAAAGGAGAGAAGACAAAAAATACAGAGGCAAGATCAAAGGGAGAGAAACAGGGGTGGAAAGAGAAGGCAGGGGATAGAAGGGGAGGGAGGAAGAGGGAGGGGAGGAGAGGAAAAAAAAAGGGATCAAACATTATTTATTAAAAGAAAGGAACACTGAACGGGGAGTTGGAAGAATTGATTTTGAAACCCAACTCTAATATTAAATAGTTGCTTGTGCCTGAATCTCTGCTTACCTCTCCTGGTCTCACTTCTCTCATCTCTAAAATGTATTCAGTTTGTACTATTTATTCTTGGTGTTGAAGGTTAAATGGCACAGGGGAGGTAAGAAGTGAAGTGAAGTGAAGTGAATTGGCTCAGTCATGTCCGACTCTTTGCAACCCTGTGGACTGTAGCTCTCCAGGCTCCTCCGTTCATGGGATTCTCCAGGCAAGAATACTGGAGTGGGTTGCCATTTCCTTCTCCAGGGGATCTTCCTGATCCAGAGATCGAACCCAGGTCTCCCGCATTGCAGGCAGACGCTTTAACCTCTGAGCCACCAGGGAAGCAGCTCCTGGTAAATAAGCATTGTCAGTATTACCATCTACATTCTTCTCCAGGGGATCTTCCCAACGCAGTGATCAAATCTGGGTCTCTTGCATTGCAGGCAAATTCTTTACTATCTGAGTCACCAGGGAAGCCCGCTAATGTTAAGTCATTTGCGTTTTCTTATAACAAAACAATTTGCTCACTCTGTTCAGAGTGAGCCAGTTCAAGATTATTTAGCAGCTGATTTTCTCTTGCCTCTTCCTCTTTTTCCTGCCAGCTACTGGCTGACCTTTAACTTAAATTAGTGACAATGTCCAATCAAGAAGGGCCAACTTACTTGGAAATAAAGGTAACAATCAAATTAATCTACTTAGTTCCATTCTAACAAAAACTTGTATCTGGGGAAAAAAGTCAGAACTTGTTAACACCTGATATCTCTAAGGCATATTGTAAAGCTCTTCTAAACCATTGCATCAGAACTCTGCTATAAAGCTATTAATGAAGCAAAATGACAATATGAATGACTTTTTGATAGATGAGGAAACAAAGTTAACCGTTGTAAAATTAGAACTGAAATCCAGCACTCTACCCCTACTCCAGAACTCTACCATGGATGTTTGCTAAAAAACAGCAGAACTTTAAAAACCATCCCTTCATCACACTGTTTCTACCCCAGGGTCCCAGAGAAAGACCTTTAACTTTTAACAACATGCCAGCTGCTGGCACAAGCTTTCTTACTCTAACCCCAGAATGAAAAGCTGAATAAAACTGCACAAATTAATTAAGAAGGCTGGAATTACACCAACTTTCTATAGCAATAATTGGATGCCTCATAGGAAATCAAAGCATGCCATAAAAAATGAAATTCATCTGAGAAGACTAATGAAAGAAGGGAGGTAAAGGATGAGAGACTGTGAGAAGAGTATGAATATGTAGATGTCTTACGTTTCACATGGAGATTTAGTATACACTGAGGAAGAGGGCATATCAAGTAGAAGCATACTTTTTACAAAAACATAATATAACTAATAATGGTAATTTTAAGCAAGTTTAAAAATGAATGATAGATATTGAAATCATACAGAGTCTGTTCTTTTGTCACTATGGAATTATGTTAGAGATCAATATAAAAAGATACCTTAAAATGACCATCAAATTCTTGCACCTGGTCTTATGAACTGGATATGTTTCAGTGTCTCCTAGTTTATAGTCTATGGGAACTTGAATAGAATTTTTATCTTACTGAGGTGTGAAAATTGTATAAATCTTAACTATATTGAATTGGTTCATAGTGTTTTTCAGGTCTACTATATCCTTTGACTTTTCTGTATATTCATTCTATTAATTTTTGAGAGTTTGATATTGAAACTTCAACTAAAAATTTAATTTTTCTGGTTAAAAAAGTAATTGTAATATATAGTGGAACTACATGTGCCTTGTTCTGTATTTTCCAGGTTTCTTGTAAATGTGTTAGCATATTTTCATAATTTAAAAAGCATTTATAAAAAAAATTATAGGGATGAGTTTATTATTGAGAAGCAAACAGATAATAATAAAAAAAGATAGAATTAAGAATGCTATAAGTTATAGTCACTAGTAGAAAAAAGCTATAAACTCTCTTGCTTAAAGAAAAATACACTCAATGGAAAGCAAAGGAAATACAGAAAATATGGTAATATGTTTAGAAAAATACAATAATCTAAAAATCAAGATGACAGAACTAAGACTGTAATGGTCATATTAATATGTATAAAAGGGTTAATCTTACCAATTAAAAGACCCTCAGGTTGGATAACAAAGTAAAATTCAATTATATGTTGCATACAAGAACACATCAAAAAATAAACCCCAAAAATTTAAAGTAAAAATCAGGCAGAAATATATGAAGAAACTTCAAACAAAATGGTCATAAGCTTTACCATATTTAGCAGACAAGATCAAAAACAAGGAAAAAAGTAAAGGAAATTTTTATAATGAAAAGATTAAAATAAGGATTCAACATCTATCAATGGTCCTACATCAAACAAGACAACACAAACATTCATAATATAAAAACACAAAGTAAAAAAACAAAAAAGAAAAATTGTATTTAAGGAAAATTTAATTCTTCTCTCAGTCTATGACAGATCAAGTGGCCAAAAAATTTGACTAATAAATAGTAGGCAAAGACAGATAAAACACAAATAGTATAATGATAATGGATATATAAGAGCAATTTATCAAATTCTACACAAAAAAAGCAGAGACTGTACACTCAAGTATTTATGAAATGTTAATAAAAAATTAAGTATTGAAATGTAAAAATATTTAGTAAATCCCAAAGAGTAGAAATAATAGAGAAGACATTTCCTAAACAGTGTAATAAAACTGGGAATTCATAGCATAACTCAAGGGAATAGGCACATGTTAGTCAAATTTCTGAAAGTTAAACATCAAGGAAACATTTGAAAGCATTTAGAGAATATATAGAGCAATAGCAGTTCAAATGATTGTGGACTTCCCTTCAGAAATTATGGAGGCCAGAAAACAGTGGAACATCTTAAGAATGAATGTTGAAAGAAAAAATGTTGGAATCCTCTAACTAAAGAAAATACTCCTTAAGAAAAAAGGCTGAACAAAGATTCTCCCCAGCCCTCAAAAAATAAGAATTTTTTTCATAGTAAATTACATTACAAAGAAATGCTAAAAAGTAATTTTTCCTGTATAAGTAAAATGACATCAAAGAGAAACTGAATCTTCTGGAACAAATAAAAAGCATAAGAACTGAAAACATGCATAAATATAAAAGATAATTTTGTTTTCTAATTTCTTTGAAATACATATGATTTTCTGAAAGCAAAATTTATACTATTATCCTTTGGGGTTTGAAATTCAATAAAAGTAATATGCATGAGAACTGCAACATAAAAGGCAATGAGGAGGGGATGAAGAAATAGAAAATAGAAGAGGGAGACTGAAAACGAGTTAAAGTAGCCTTAACTTCAATCATATCAAAATTCCATAAAATGTGAAAGGACTAAACACTCCAGTTAAAAGGCAGAGACTATCAGAACAGATTAAAAGTATGACCCAATTTTGTGATCTCAAAAAGAAAAGCATTCTAAATATGAAGAGAGGAAGAAAATAAATGAAAAAATATATACTAAGCAAAAGTAAGTATAAAATGATAGTGTCAATAATAATAAGAGATATAAAGTAGAGTACTAGAAAGAATATTGTCAGAGATAGAAAATAACATTTCATAATTAAAACAGGCTCAATTCATCAAAAAGACACACCAATCATGAATGTGCATTAATATAACACGGACTCTTAAAATACATGAAGCAAAAAAAAATTAAATTAAATAAAAGATACAAGAGAAAATCCCACAATAAGAGCAGATTTTAACACCCTCCTTTCAGTTCAATTCAGTTGCTCAGTCGTGTCCAACCCAGTGCAACTCCATGGACCATGGACCATAGCATTCCAGGCCTCCCTATCCATCACCATCTCCTGGAGTTTACCCAAACTCATGTTCATTGAGTTGGTTATGCTATCCAACCATCTCATCCTCTGTCATCCCCTTCTCCTCCTGCCTTCAATCTTTCCCAACATCAGGATCTTCTCAAATGAGTCAACTCTTCACATCAGGTAGCCAAAGAATTGGAGTTTCAGCTTCAACATCAATCTTTCCAATGAACACTCAGGACTGATCTCCTTTAGGATGGACTGGTTGGATCTCCTTGCTGTCCAAGGGTCTCTCAAGAGTCTTCTCCAACACCACAGTTCAAAAGGATCAATTCTTCGGTGCTCAGCTTTCTTTATAGTCCAACTCTCACATCCATACATGACTAACAGGAAAACCATAGCCTTGACTAGACAGACCTTTGTTGGCAAAATAATGTCTCAGCCTTCTAATATGCTGTCTAGGTGGGTCATAGCTTTTCTTCCAAGGAGTAAGCGTCTTTTAATTTCATGGCTATAGTCACCATCTGCAGTGATTTTGGAGACCCAAAAAATAAAGTCTGACACTGTTTTCACTGTTGCCCCACCTATATGCCATGAAGTGATGGGGCCAGATGCCATGATCTTCGTTTTCTGAATGTTGAGCTTTAAGCCAACTTTTTCACTCTCCTCTTTCATTTTAATCAAGAGGCTCTTTAGTTCTTCTTTGCTTTCTACTATAAGGGTGGTGTTATCTGCATATCTGAGGTTATTGATATTTCTCCTGGCAATCTTGATTCCAGCTTGTGCTTCTTCCAGCCCAGCATTTCTCATAATGTACTCTGCATATAAGTTAAATAAGCAGGGTGACAATATGCAGCCTTGACGTACTCCTTTTCCTCTTTGGAACCAGTCTATGGTTCCATGTCCAGTTCTAACTGTTGCTTCCTGACCTGCATATAGGTTTCTCAAGAGGCAGGTCAGGTGGCCTGGTATTCCCATCTCTTTCAGAATTTTCCACAGTTTATTGTGATCCACACAGTCAAAGGCTTTGGCATAGTCAATAAAGCAGAAAGAGATGTTTTTCTGGAACTCTCTTGCTTTTTCCATGATCCAGTGGATGTTGGCAATTTGATCTCTGGTTCCTCTGCCTTTTCTAAAACCAGCTTGAACATCTGGAAGTTCACAGTTCATGTATAGTTGAAGCTTGGCTTGGAGAATTTTGAGCATTACTTTGCTAGTGTGTGACATGAGTGCAATTGAGCAGTAGTTTGGCATTGCCTTTCTTTGGGATTGGAATGAAAACTGACCTTTTCCAGTCCTGTGGCTACTGCTGAGTTTTCCAAATTTGCTGGCATATTGATTGCAGCACTTTCACAGCATCATCTTTTAGGATTTAAATAGCTCAACCGGAATTCCATCATCTCCACTAGCTTTGTTTGTAGTGATGCTTCCTAAGGTCCACTTGACTTCACATTCCAGGATGTCTGGATGTAGGTTAGTGGTCACACTATCATGATTATCTGAGTCATGAAGATCTTTTTTGTACAGTTCTTCCGTGTATTCTTGCCACCTCTTCTTAATACCTTCTGCTTCTGCTAGGTCCATACCATTTCTGTCCTTTATCGAGCCCATCTTTGCATGAAATGTTCCCATGGTATCTCTAATTTTCTTGAAGAGATCTCTAGTCTTTCCCATTCTCTTGTTTTCCTCTATTTCTTTGCGTTGATCACTGAGATAGGCTTTCTTATCTCTCCTTGTTATTCTTTGGAACTCTGCATTCAAATGGGTATATTTTTCCTTTTCTCCTTTGCTTTTCGCTTCTCTTATTTTCACAGCTATTTCTAAGGCCTCCTCGGAGAACCATTTTGCTTTATTGCATTTCTTTTTCTTGGGGATTGTCTTGATCCCTGTCTCCTGCACAATGTCACAACCCCCTGTCTATAGTTCATCACACACTCTGTCTATCAGATCTAGTCTCTTAGATCTATTTCTTGCATCCACTGTATAATCATAAGGAACTTGATTTAGGTCATACTTGAATGGTCTAGTCGTTTTCCCTACTTTTTTCAACTTAAGTCTGAATTTGGCAATAACACACTACAGTGTATTTAAAAGAATTAAAGTCAAAGACACTATGTTCTCTAAATTAAAATTCAATAATATTAAAATATTAAGAAAAACTCAAAATATTTGGAAATTTGTCAATATGACTCCTTAAGTACCTGTGTGTCAAAGGAGAAATCACAAGAAAAATATTTCTAAGTGAATCATAGTATAAGCACAACATAGCCAAATCTGTGAGATGTAGTTAAAGCAGCTATTAGAAGGAAATTTATAAATTTAACTGATGCTTTTGAACTGTGGTGTTGGAGAAGACTCTTGAGAGTCCCTTGGACTGCAAGGAGATCCAACCAGTCTGATCTCCTAAAGGAATCAGTCCTGGGTGTTCATTGGAAGGACTGCTGTTGAGGCTGAAACTCCAATACTTTGGCCACCTGATGCAAAGAGCTGACTCACTTGAAAAGACCCTGATGCTGGGAAAGATTGAGGGCAGGAGGAGAAGGGGACAACAGAGGATGAGATGAGATGGTTGGATGGCATCACCGACTCAATGGACATGGGTTTGGGTAGACTCCGGGATTTGGTGATAGACAGGGAGGCCTGGCATGCTGCGGTTCATGGGGTTGCAAAGAGTCGGACATAACTGAGCAATTAAACTGAACTTAACTGAACTGAAATGCTCACATTATAAAAGAAGGAAAGCCTAAAATCAATGTTTTGGGTTTCAAATTAAAAACTTAAAAAATAAAGTAAGCTGAAAGTAAGTGGAGGAAAAAATAAAATAGTAAAAATCAATTAGAAATCAAGCAATCATGATCATTGGCAAAGTGAAAAGCATATTCTTATTAAAAGCAACAAAATCAATAGATTCATTCACAGAAAGAAAACAGAGTCTGCAGATCACTGATATCAAGAAAGAAGACATTAAAGGGATAATAATGGGATAGTAACAACTTTTAGCCTTTAAATGAAACACCTTAAACAACAAATTCCTGGAAAAACACAATTTACCAAAATTACCATGGAAGGAAAAATAGGAGTAACTCAGTATGTATAAAACAAAGTAATTTAGTATCTAAAACTGTCCCACAAAGAAATCTCAGGCCCAGAAAACTTCCCTTGTAAATTTCAACAAACATTTAGGGAAGACATAACACCACTTATATGTAAAGTCTTTTAGAGAATAGAAGAGAAGGGAACACTTTCCAACTTCTTTTATGGGACCAGCATAATCTAAATACTTGGCAAAGACATCTAAAAGAATGAAAATAATAGACTAATATCCTCATGAACATAGACACAAAACTCCTTAGTAAAATATTAGCAAACTGAATTCAACAACATACAGAAAGGATAGTGCAGTATAACTAACTGTGTTTGTCTTAAGACTGAATGGCTGATTTAATATTTGAAAATCCTATTAACAACAGAATTTTAAAAATTAAGCAAACTCATGGAGAAATAAATATGTGTGAATAAACAAATTCTTTAAAAATGAAAATTAATAAGATGGGAATAACTCCAGCAGATATTAAAATGGTAATAAAGTACTTTAATAATTAAAAAGCATTTTGCACTCTAATAAAGAAATAAGTGAAATGGGTAATTCAGAATAAACACAAATACACATGATAAAAATACAATATTTATTGGTAAAGAGGAGAACTGAATAAATAATGTTGAGAAATCTAGTCTGCCATCTGGATAAAGAAATGAAGTTGATGGCTTATCTTTTTCCTTACTTAAGATAAATTCCAGATGAAACATGAATTTAAGTATTTTAAAAAATAAAAGTCCTTGGTGGTCCAGTATCTATCATATAAAATCAACACACAGAAATCCCTTGCATTCCTATACACTAATAATGAGAAAGTAGAAAAAGAAATTAAGGAAACAATTCCATTCACCATTGCAACGAAAAGAATAAAATACTTAGGAATATATCTACCCAAAGAAACTAAAGACCTATATATAGAAAACTATAAAACACTGATGAAAGAAATCAAAGAGGACACTAATAGATGGAGAAATATACCATGTTCATGGATTGGAAGAATCAATATAGTGAAAATGAGTATACTACCCAAAGCAATTTACAAATTCAATGCAATCCCTATCAAGCTACCAGCCATATTTTTCATAGAACTAGAACAAATAATTTCAAGATTTGTATGGAAATACAAAAAACCTCGAATTGCCAAAGCAATCTTGAGAAAGAAGAATGGAACTGGAGGAATCAGCTTGCCTGACTTCAGGCTCTACTACAAAGCCACAGTCATCAAAACAGTATGGTACTGGCACAAAGACAGACATATAGATTAATGGAACAAAATAGAAAGCCCAGAGATAAATCCACACACATATGGACACCTTATCTTTGACAAAGGAGGCAAGAATATACAATGGAGTAAAGACAATCTCTTTAACAAGTGGTGCTGGGAAAACTGGTCAACCACTTGTAAAAGAATGAAACTAGATCACTTTCTAACACCGCACACAAAAATAAACTCAAAATGGATTAAAGATCTAAATGTAAGACCAGAAACTATAAAACTCCTAGAGGAGAACATAGGCAAAACACTCTCAGACATAAATCACAGCAGGATCCTCTATGATCCACCTCCCAGAATTCTGGAAATAAAAGCAAAAATAAACAAATGGGATCTAATTAAAAGCTTCTGCACAACAAAGGAAAATATCAGCAAGGTGAAAAGACAGCCTTCTGAATGGGAGAAAATAGTAGCAAATGAAGCAACTGACAAACAACTAATCTCAAAAATATACAAGCAACTTATGCAGCTCAATTCCAGAAAAATAAACGACCCAATCAAAAAATGGGCCAAAGAACTAGACATTTCTCCAAAGAAGACCTATGGATGGCTAACAAACACATGAAAAGATGCTCAACATCACTCATTATCAGAGAAATGCAAATCAAAACCACAGTGAGGTACCACTTCACACCAGTCAGAATGGCTGCGATCCAAAAATCTGCAAGCAATAAATGCTGGAGAGGGTGTGGAGAAAAGGGAACCCTCCTACACTGTTGGTGGGAATGCAAACTAGTACAACCACTATGGAGAACAGTGTGGAGATTCCTTAAAAAATTGCAAATAGAACTCCCTTATGACCCAGCAATCCCACTGCTGGGCATACACACCGAGGAAACCAGAATTGAAAGAGACACATGTACCCCAATGTTCATCGCAGCACTGTTTATAATAGCCAGGACATGGAAACAACCTAGATGTCCATCAGCAGATGAATGGATAAGAAAGCTGTGGTACATATACACAATGGAGTATTACTCAGCCATTAAAAAGAATTCATTTGAATCAGTTCTGATGAGATGGATGAAACTGGAGCCGATTATACAGAGTGAAGTAAGCCAGAAAGAAAAACACCAATACAGTATACTAACACATATATATGGAATTTAGAAAGATGGCAATGACGACCCTGTATGCAAGACAGGAAAAAAGACACAGCTGTGTATAATGGACTTTTGGACTCAGAGGGAGAGGGAGAGGGTGGGATGATTTGGGAGAATGTCATTCTATCATGTATACTATCATGTAAGAACTGAATCGCCAGTCTATGTCTGACGCAGGATACAGCATGCTTGGGGCTGGTGCATGGGGATGACCCACAGAGATGTTATGGGGAGGGAGGTGGGAGGGGGTTCATGTTTGGGAACACATGTAAGAATTAAAGATTTTAAAATTAAAAAAATAAAAAAAAAAAAACAAAAAAACAAAAAAAAATTTCACAAGACTTTTGTCCTAATATTTCCACTTGTGGAAATTTACATTACAAATATATTTGCATATTTATGCAAAGTCCTGTTGTTGTTGCTGTTATCAGACTCTTTGAGATCACACAGGCTATAACCCACCAGGCTCCTCTGTCCATGGGATTTTCTGGGCAAGAATACTGGAGTGGGTTGCCATTTTCTTCTTCAGGAGATCTTCCCAACCCAGGGATTGAACCCTAGTTTCCTGCATTGGCAGGCAGGTTCTTTACCACTGAGCCACTAGGGAAGCCCATAGCTTTGCTTGTAGTGGAAAAGATTAAATGCCCATTAATATAGGGCTAGATAAATAGATTAGACTTGAAATGGAATATTTTGTAATATTAAAAGACTGAAGTTAATCTTTCCACGATTATATAATAGTGTCTCCAAGGTATATCTTTGGGTAAAATAGCTTGAAACAAAGTATTTTATGATATGTGTACCCACTGTAAAATAATTTGTGATAAATATTTGCATTGATAAATATTATAAATATATAAAATATACATATATGCATGAAAGACAATTTTATCCTTATATATTTACAGACTATTTCTCAAAGGGGGAAAAAAAACATGAAAGTGTTGATTATCTCCTATGGAGATAATTCCGGAAAACTTAAGGTTTGGGATAGGAGAGAGATACTGACAGTAACTAATTTTTATGCTGTTTAAATATATGTTTACAATGTGCATAGGATATTGAAAAATCCACCAGTTCAAAAAGTTAGTGAACTGAATCAATTGTTTCTAACATCCATGAAAAAAAGAAATAAAAAATAGGTCTTTGATATGATATGCTTTATAAAAAGAAAACCAATCACTTGATCAACCTATGCTTTTTTTCAGTATTTTAGATTTTTCAGTTCTTACTACATACTAGGCCCAATACCAGGTACTTGAAGAACAACAATGACAATAATCAAAGATACCTGCCCTCAAAGAGCTTACAGTTCAGAGGAAGATGGCTATCCTCTGGCTCAGACTTAAAATGTCAAAGAAATTCAGTTCCTTCTGAGCCCGTCTCAAGAATTGACTCAGTTCAGCAATCCCCTGCCATAAACCTCATCAGGTCTCCTGGTAACTGTCAATACCTCCAAGAGAGCTGGTGTCCCCTCCACTCAATCTCTTGAAAGAGACTTCTTTCAAGAAGTGCTATTAGCTCTCATGAGTTCTGTCCATTACACTTTAGAGGATAATTTAATTTCCTAGAGGCATTTCACCTTTTCCCACCTTCATCTCTTTGACTCCTCTCTTCCTTCTGCTTGGCATATTCTTCAGCTTTTGTTCTTTGGTGGCTGACTCCTACCCCAAGTCAAATATTGCAAGTGCTTCTCCAGGAAAGCTTCTCTGATCTCTGTCATATGAACTAGGTGAGTAACATGTCTTCCATGTCCCTCCAGCTCTTACCACTTTACATCCAACCACTCACTTGTCAGGTACTCATATTAAAGTACTATGTAAATTGTGAAATGTTAAAATCGTATCCATGAACATCTGACATAGAGTAGGAACTCAGGATTGTTTGATAAATTCAACTACAGCTTCCCTGTTCTCCCCTGGCTTCTCCCAGGTTACAGGGAGAACTGAATTTTGTGATTGTTTTCCCTGCATGCCCCACCCCCACTGCACCACTTTCCCGAGTCTAAGACATCACACTCACTTGTCCAGTGACATCGCAGGGAAGGAAAACTTGCCCAGGCAGATGCAATAGATAGCACTCAGGGGGATCCTCTGCAACTGCACACAGCAGAGCATGATGAAGTCATATTTGCAAATTAAGAGAGTCTTCTCTGTGATCAGCAAAATCCTCTCCTTCTCATTGTTCCAGTGGTCTATCCTGTAAAAATCATAGAGAAGAAAAGTTGATGGCATAATCTTTCCAAATTAATCATCTTCACTGAAACATTTCTGCTAACACAAAAAATGATGAGGTTTATCACCTTGGAAGAAAGAGGAGTTGAAGAAAGTCATCCTCTCTCTCTCTCTCATTCTGGCCCCGTGACCAAGGAAGGAGAGAGGCAGAGGATCCCAGGAAAATGTTTTATGCCCACAGAGCTCAGAGATGATTATCCTTGACAGGTTCCATCAGGGGAATAGCAAGATTGTATCACATTGGCAGTCAACTGATTCATGCTCCTCCACATCTTCCCAGTTCTCTACAAAACCTTCATGGAGCCCATTCTTCTCAAAGGACACGAAAAATATCCCTTAATTTCAGCTCAATCTGGACAACCAGGCATTGGTTTATGCTAATCTTCAAAGGTCAAATTGCTGAATGAAGATAAAATGGAGACTTGAATTTAGGTTCACTGACCCCCCACCCAAGCTATTCTATCATACTGAGCTCATTCTATCATTTTCCTGTGGTGGAAATACAGTGAAATGAGTGAAATATGATTCTTACCAGCCAAAGACAAAGCAGATACTAGGTAAGTGTTTACTGAGTTGACTTGCATCAGTTTTCAGAGTCTTTCAGGGTATGCAATGAAATATTCTGAGAGTTAAGAATCTATTCAACAGAGAGAACAGAGAGAGTGAAAGCAGTGGCTTATTTTTTAAAAAGTGAGCATGGTCTGAAATTCCTCTCACCCGCAGCATTTGCTATCTGTCTGCTAGAGCCTTTGTATATAGCACTGCGTGACTTATATTATAACTTTTTCAGTGCACATTTGTCTTCCTAAGGAACTGGAAAGGATGACTGGGCTTCCTTGGTGGCTCACATGTTAAAGAATCTGCCTGAATTGCAAGAGATCCAGGTTCAATCCCTACGTCGGGAAGGTCCCCTGGAGAATGGAATGGCTACTCACTCCAGTATTTTTGCTTGGAGAATTCCACAGACAGAGAAGCCTGGCAGGCTACAGGTCATGGGGTCACAAAGAGTCAGACACAACTGAGCGACTGACACTTTCATTTTACTTTCAAGAGACTGAAAAGAATGATTTGTGATTGATACATATCTGAATTCCCACTACAAATCATCAATCTAATGTAAAGATTAAGATTGGTCACCCTGTTCCCATCCATTCTCACACAAAACCTCAGTGCTATTCTTAAAATACAAAAGGAGTGATGTTACCTCCCTGTTGACTTTGTTAAATGGCACCCTTTCAATTTCAGGATCAAATCCAATGGTCTGGCGTCTGCCCAGCACCATCTTATGGTAGGCTGAGAAAACTCGATGTCCAAGTCATGTCTTGAATGCCTCATTCAAAGATTTCCTAAACTCTGATGTAAACTTGTATCCCCATTATATTTTTTCAAAGCATTCTGATCCATTTTCATTTTCAGCTCTTACCAGCATTTGTAAGAAGAAATGATACATAAGAGGTTTAGTAACTGATACCATGTGAATCTTGACAAGTCAGAATCGACACCAAAGTACAGAGGCTAGGGCAATTCCAGTGATTATGGTCTAAGAATTATCCCTACGTGTGTGTGTGTGTGTGTGTGTGTGTGTGTGTGTGTGTGTGTGCATGCGTGTGCGCACGTGCACACACACACACACTCCATGAGGGCAGAGACTGTACAGGGCTATTTACTCTGTTCCTGTCAAATAGCCTGCAATAAATAAATATCTGTTGTGATAACTGATTGCCAATTGTAACTCTTTTGGAGGCCTTTGGGTCGGCTGAGTGTGGGGGTGAAAACATCCAGCTCTACTAATGACGAACTTTGTAAGACTGGACATTGAGTCTGTCTGTAGCTCACATTTCTTGTCTGTGAAATGGAGACAGTACCATACTCATCTCATAAATGTGGGGAGAGAGGATTCATGGGCAAACTTCTCAATCAGTGGTTCATAAAGGAGCTGTTACTATTTTTGGCAGGGAAATGGAAACCCACCGCAGTATTCTTGCCTGGGGAATTTCATGGACAGAGGAACCTGGCAGGCTACAGTCCATGCGGTCACGAAGAGTCGGACACGCCTGAGCGACTTAGACATGTAAGTGACTAGGTGACCTTGGGTAACCCAATATATGCCCTTCCTCAACATGGTTCAAAGACAGGGAAGACAAAGTTAGGAGTTAAATCAATGGGAGGAAGACCAGAAGGATACATAAAGAAGAGAAAAGGGGAGGTGAAGGAGGTAGAAATATTGAGAAACAGACATAGAAAGAAAGGACCATGAGGCTGTGGCCTTATTATCTTCTGGCTATTATGCATGTACAAGGGTTAGCTTTGCATCTCCCCACCACCCTTGGAAGAAGGTCACACCTAAAGTCATTCAGCTGGAATATGGAGGTAGAGTTAGTGATGTAGAGTCAAGATATCCGGTTTAAATCTTGGTCCTATGGCTTCCATCCACTCCAACAATGCTGCAAGACTCTACTCCACCAAGAGAAGAGAGAATTCTCGATAATCTGTTTAACACTCTGGCTTAGACAGAAAAAGATGAGGATTCTGAAATGTTTTATCAGCTATCTACATAAATTTCTCTAAATAGATTGTATCTACTTAGCAGCAAGTTATAAGCTGTGCCTAATAAACCAGGCTTGTTTTTAGTCTAAAATATCCTCAGATTTTGGTTGAAGGTTTTACTGAAAATGTCAGCACTCCATAATGAGATTTATTTTAAAAGGTAAAGGATGGATTCAGGGGGAAAAAAAGAGAGTTCTTTTTAGGAACACAGAGTGCTCTGCTGTGACACAGACTCTGCATAATTTTCATGTTGGGAAAGTTGGAATCCAAGTAAACACACAGGCTTATAAATAGTTTGGGGCCACCATCTCTAGCTTCTGGGTGGTATATTTATTTATTTAGACTTCAATCACACCTTTTCTTCCCAAAGAACTCTTGGAGAAAACACTGAATTTTATATTCCTAGTATTAATGCACTTTAAGTTTGGTGGTAATGTTCAAAACAAATATAGGAATAAGAATATCAATAATGATTCTGTGCAACTCATGGAGGATCACAAAGCCCTTGAATACCAATGCTTTTGTTTAATCTTCCCAACAATCCTTTGGACTAGATGCTATTAGCTTCATTTTAAAGAAAAAAAACTAAGGTCCAAAGACCATTACAATAATGACTTTCCCAATGCTTTACACAGAGCAAACAGTAGTTCAAGGACCTGAAATAAGTATGGAGGCAGCAAATGCAGGCATAGTGTTAGCTTTCTCCCTGGGACCACGAACAGTCAAATAAAGGACTTTTCAGCGTGGGGTACAAGTGTGGTAAAAGCCACCTCTGGAAGGAGCTGCTGTGATGGTCTATACCCATCCTGGAATCATCACCTCTGTGAAACAGCATCCGTGACCATCCCCTCCAAACCTTGACCTCTTCCAGCATTCTCTATCTTAGGGGAAAATCCTCCTTAAAGACTCCAAGACTTAGGAGTCTTTTTTCTCTCATTTCTTCACCTCACATGCTAAGTCCTAAACATTCTACTCCTCAAATACCTCTCAAAACCACTCACTTCTCTCCATCCTGACTTTCAACATTCTAATCCAGTCTTCCCACATCTCCTGCCTGGACCACTGCAGTTCCCTTCTCACTGGGCTTGGGCTATTAGCCCCCTGGACATGGTTCATCTACACATTTTAGTTCCTTCCCAGCCTCATCATGATACTGCAATGAGGCAGACCATTTTAAGAACAAATTTGGTCTTTACCTCCCAACTCTGGCTTCAAATACTTCAATATCTTTCCATGGTTCTTAGGAGACATGACTAAAAAAAAAAAAAAAAATCACCTAGTCTGAGGTTCTGCAGAGTTGGACCTTACCTATTTCTTCAAGGTCATTTCAGGCCAAGCCTCTGCACTCCTTTCTCCGGGATCTTTTTTCAGTTTCCAGTTTCTTCAGTTTCGCCATGCCGAGTCCTCCTGAAGGGACTTTGCCCGTGTCATTCCCTCTGCCAGCCATGTTGCTCCTAACCTTCTTTACCTACTTAACTCCTGCAGTGCTGAGCCCAATTACTCCTCACTCTGGCAAGCTTTCCCACCTCCATGACCACTTCTCCTGTTTCTAATATGTACTTTCATAAACTTCACATCTCTCCTTCACAGCACTTATCCCAGATGCAATTTTATAGTTATTTCTGTGATTATCTAATTAATGTCAGTCTCCTCTCCTATACTGTAAACGTCATAGACTCAGGTCTTATCATTCTGTCTCCAAAGTAGTAGGTTTCCCCAAAATAGTTCTGGAATGAATGAGTGAAGAAGTAGCAATTCCTTGAGACGGTAGCATTGAAACACATACGTTACTCTGTGTAAAACAGATAGCCCCTGGGAATTTGCTGTATGACACAGGGAGCTCGACCGAGTGCCCTGTGACAACCTAGAGGGGTAGGAGGGGTGGGAGGTGGGAGGGAGGTTCAACAGGGAGCAGACGTGTATACCTATGTCTTATTCTTATTGATGTATGGCAGAACATACTAGTATAAAGCAATTGTCCTCCAATAAAAAATAAAAAAATTTTGGAAAGATTTATCAGTTCTTGTGTAGTACAATCTATATGCTTTGCCTCATGCTGCTTCAAGAATCTCATCCTTTGGTTCACACATCGAAATGCTCCCCCATAAAACAGTACGTTTCCAAAAAATAGATGACAAACCAGTAACATTGGGGAAATGTTCATACCAAAAGGATGAGGAAAAGCAGAATACAAAGTAGCACCTTCAGTGTACTTCCAATTTTGTAACAATGATGACAAAAAAATACGTAGATCAAAACGTGAACACTGATCATTTCTGAGTGGTAGGATTTCAAGTGACTTTCGTTTCTTCTCATGCTTTCATTGATGATGAAAATCACTTAGTCGAGTCCGACTCTTTGTGACCCCATGGACTGTAGCCCACCGGGCTCCTTTGTCCATGGAATTCTCCAGGCAAGAATACTGGAGTGGGTTGCCACTCCCTTCTCCAGAGGATCTTCCCAACCCAGGGATTGAACCTGGGTCCCCTGCATTGCAGGTGGACTTTTTACTGTCTCAGCCACCAGGGAGGCCCCATGCTTTCATTAATCAAAGTTTAATTTTTATAATAAATGCTCTACTCATATGATAAAAGAGATATATGTTGTTAGTTTTCACTGAAATATAGTTGATTTACAATTGTGTTAGTTTCAAGTATACAGCAAAGTGATTCAGCCACACACACACACACACACACATATTTCTACATTCTCCTCCATCATAAGTTACCACAAGATGTTGAGTGTATTTCCCTGAGCTACACAGCAGGTCTCTATTGACTGTTCATTTTGTGTACAGTACTATGTGTATTTTAATCCCAAACTCTTGATTTATCCCCTTACCACTATCCTCTTTTGTAACCATAAGTTTGTTTTTTATGGCTGTGACCCTATTTCTGTTTTGTAAGTAAGTTCATTTGTATCATTTTTTTTTAGATTTCACATATAAGCAATATCATATGACATTGTCTTTTCTCTGACTTCACTTAGTGACATCTCTAGGTCTTATGACAATTTCTAGGTCCATCCATGTTGCTAGAAATGGCATTATTTCATTTGTGTGTATGTGTGGCTGAGTAATAGTAAGATATTTAAAAAAATAAGTAAAAAATCACCTATCCTTCAAGTTTTCATATTAAATTCTGTCTGTTTAATGGTGCCTTCGCCTCAGTTCCCTCACCCCTAGTAGATTGCATCTCTCGTGGTGCTAGTGATAAAGAACACACTTTTCAATGCAGGAGACATAAGAAATGAGGGTTCAGTCCCTGGGTTGGGAAGATCCCCTGGAGGAGGAAAAGGCAACCCACACCAGTATTCTTGCCTGGAGAATCCCATGGACAGAGGATCCTGGCGGGCTACAGTCCATAGGGTCGCAAAAATTTGAACACACGCTCTTTAAATACACACAAGCATTTAGCAGTGCCTCAGTTGTGGCCTCAGTCACAGCTTTCTGTACTTGTCTTTCCATTTTCCCCAAACTTGTTGGGAGACCCTCTGGTGTAGAGACAGTGACTGAGCCCTGTGTGGGTTCCCTCGCTGTGCCCAGCACAGAGCCAAAGAGACAGCAAAGTCTTAGCAAATGAGCAGAATGTGGAATAAAAAGCTAGAATCATTAGGTTCATCCCCTCAGCGATGACAGCTTGTCTCTGCTGGCAGTGGACTGGCCACATCCTCCCGTCACCGCTGTTCCTCAGCACTAACTTCATTTTCCTTCTGCTGGAGAAGGGGCCCAGACTTCATGAAAACCAAGATCCTGGTTGCTCAGGGAGATTTGCAGTTTCCTGGGACTACAACAGTTTGGCCAGCAGAGGGCAACAGCGAACAAGCAATGACAGGCAGGACCTATCTGCATAAGCTTCTAGGACCCCCCACCCTGTTGCTCCAACCATCCCAGATGCCTTGCCAGTGGCCCAGCCCTATGCCTGACAATACTCTCGGCAGCTCTTTTAGGGCTGTCAGATCAATTTTTATTTGGAAAGAGCTTTCTCCCTAAAATATTCTATTATTCCCTCAAACACATACACTATGCACACACACACTTATACACACACATACACACACATACCCCACTCATCAGAGACATCTTCCCAGATACTGAGTACAGTGATTGTACCTGATTTATAAATCAATCTTCTTTCCTGTGTCCTTCCAGCCTCTTAGCATAACCAGCCCTTGAAAGAGGAAGACAGCATCTTGGCTAGTCAGAAATCAGCAACTCAGAAGGAAAACACTAAATCATTCATTCCACACATATTCCCTAGCACCCACTGGGGTTCCAGGCCCTGAACAGAATCCAGTTTGGGTTTGCTATTCAAACACAAACAGATGAAAAATGCATGGCATTGAAGCAAAGCAATTTCCCTCCCCCTGAGTTAAGTGAAGTCTTATAAAACCTTTAGCTAAATAACCCACATGCAATTCTTTCAATCATTTGGTTACTCTCTCCCCAGGCCTCTCCAATTTGTTTAAAATAAGGGACCCTTCAAGTAAACACAGTATTCTAATAAAAACCCGATGTCCACAAACCTTCTCTGTTCCCTTCCCCTGACTTGACTTCCTGTGGTTCATTTTTTCCCACTATCCCATGCAGCAGTCATGAACCAGGCCCTGTGCTAAGCTACTTGGAATACTGAGAAAAGCATTCAGCTCTTAAAGAATACACAGTTCTCCACAATATGGGGGAATTGCCTAAGGAAGAGTTCATACGCTGTGAGGAGACTGGATGATGAGAAGACAAGTCCACAGACTCAGGTGTCTGGATTCTCAGCCCATTGTCCACAGAGATGAGTAGAAGGAACCCCAGGCATCTATTTGATGCCCTTAGAGAAGACTCTCTTATCAACTTTTCATTCCCTGCTGTTTAGTGAAGGTCTCAGTGTTGGAAAACCACAAGTTGCAAGGTACGTATGATTCTCTGAAGGTGCACAAAAAAGGATCTCAGGAATATTTAGTCATTTCTCCAATATCTCTTTAACATGTATCCACAATTCTTTTTCCCCCTGAGTAAGAGAAATCCTACCATGAAATGTCATATTGCTCCAACTGATTGCTTCCCTGGTGGCTCAGTGGTAAAGACTGCCTGCCAACGCAGGAGGCTCATGTTCAATCTCTGGTTTGGGAAGATCCCCTGGAGGAGGAAATGGCAGCCCACTCCACTATTCTTGCTTGGGAAATCCATGGACAGAGAAGCCTGGCGGGCTATAGTCCATGGGGTCGCAAAAGAGTCGGACACGACTGATTGACGAACTCTTTCACATTTAAATGGTTATTATCACCACTTTCCAGGTGGAGGAACCAAGCCCCAGTAAAGTGATGTGCATCTAGCACTAATGATAGTGCCATCTGACCCCCAGCCCAGGCCATGTACATTTCATCTAGCTGCTTCTGCCACTTACTTTCCCTATCCCACAGGCAAATGTGCCCTCCCTAGCACAGGACAGTCAGGAAGAAGATATTTTAAAAGCCACACAAAAGAGAAGACTGGGCACACCCCATCCTTCTCTCTTTCCCACACAAGGACTGGATAGCTGTTGAACAGCTCCGTCCTCCAGGGCACACCAGGCGCTAACAAGAGGCCCACCCCCTGGGGGGCTTCTCTCCTCCCCTCCTCCCCCGAATTTACTTCAGGGGATTCACTTGATCCAAAGCCAAAGAAGCTGGCAGGAGAGGAGGCGGCAGAAAGAACAGAGGGACAAGATACAACAGATGCTCACATCTTGCCACCTCCATTGTTTTATTCTTTTAAATGGGAAAGACATTTGCTTACTGTATGTATTATTATAGCTACATCTCCTTGGGTGCAGGAGACACAGCCCACATCAGGCAAGTCCAGGAAGAAGAGATGGGTTATAAAAATACTCTGAGCAATCCCACAGAAATTCAAGAACAGGAACCAAAGCACAGTTGGGCTTTAGGAAACCTGGAAAGTCACGAGGAATGAAATTTACTCTCTGGGGAGCTGCCTCATGATGTCTGTGTATCCTTCTACACATCTCATCTGTTTCCGACTGATTGGTGTGCTCCTTCTGCTCACTGTCAAGGTTTTTCTCCTTTTTAGTTCTACCTTGCCTGTGACCTTTAATTCTATCCTAAGTCCTGACTATACATGAATTTTCAGATCTGCTCTCCTAACTAACTGGCTTCTGTAGCCCTAGTTCTCCCAGTTCAGACTCTCAAGGTAGGGGGATCTTTAGTGCAGGTGATTCCTTTGGGTCCCACATCAGCTAACCAGTTTAGCTTCTATTTCTCCAATCAGCTCTGGCCAGGGGCTGAAGTTATGTAGGAGAAAACAGGAATTGCCAGTGAGAAACATTTTATTCTTCTTTTCTAGAATTGTTTTAACTATTCTAATTCCTTTGTCTTTCCATAAAAACTTTAGAATAGTTTCATTTATATTTACAAAAATCTTGCTAAGATTGAAAGGAATTATGCTGAACTTGTATGTCACATTTGTGGAGAACTGACATCTTTACAATGCTGATCCTTTAAATCTATGGATTTGGTATTTAGATCTTTGTTTCTTTTATCAGCATGTTGTACCTTTCAGCATGTAAGTCCTATATATATTTTATTAGATTTATACTTAAATATTTTCCCTTTTTTTGAGTGATTATTAATGTTATTGTATTTTTATTTGTTTTTATTCTAGTACATAGAAATAAAATTGATTTTTAATTTTTATTGAAATAGTTTTTATATGTTGATTGTATATCTTACTAAAGTCATCTATTAGTTCTGGAAAATTTTTGGTAATTCTTTGGAATTTTCTTCATAGATTACTATTCCTTCTGCAGTTAGGGACAGTTTTTATTCCTTGCTGTTGGATCTGTATTCCTTTTATTTCCTGTCTTGCTTTATTATGCTGGCTAGAACTTCCAGAACTATGTTAAATGTTGGTAGTGAGAGTGGACATAGCCATTTTGTTCCCAGTCTTAGGGAGGAAACGTTATCTCTTTCCCAAAAGAGTGATGTTAATTATAGGTTTTATGCAGACTTTCTTTATTAAATTGAAAAGATTTCCCTCTGTTATTTTTTTTTTTTTTACTATTTTTGTCATGAATGAATGTGCTGAATTTTGTCAAATGCTTTTTCTGCATCAATTGATCTGATCATATGATTTTTCTTCTTTAGCCTTTTAATATCATGGAGCACACTGATTAATTTTCTAATACTGAACCAACCTTGCATCCCTGGAATAACCCCACTTGATCATGGTATATACTTACATTTTTTTATATTGCTGATTTCTGTTTGCTAATGTTTTGTTAAGAATTTTTACATCTATATTCATGAGGGGTATTGGTCTGCAGTTTTATTTTTGTACTGTCCTTGTCTGAATTTAGTATCAGGTTAAAACTGGCATCATAGAATGATCTGGAAAGTGTCCCTTTCTCTTCTATTTTCTGGAAAAGAAAAAAAAGTGAAAGTCACTCAGTCCTGTCTGACTCTTCGCAACCCCATAAACTATACAGTCCATGGAATTCTTCAGGCCAGAATACTGGAGTGAGTAGCCTTTCCCTTCTCCAGGGGATCTTCCCAACCCAGGGATCAAACCCAGGTCTCCCAAATTGCAGGAGGATTCTTCACCAGCTAAGCCTCCAGGGAAGCCCAAGAATACTGCAATGGGTAGCCTATCCCTTCTCCAGTGGATCTTCCCGATCCAGGAATTGAACTGGGGTCTCCTGCATTGCAGGTGGATTCTTTACCAACTGAGCTATGAGGGAAGCCCATTTTCTAGAAAAGATTATGTAAATTGGTGTTCAGTTCAGTTCAGTCGCTCAGTCATGTCCGACTCTTTGCAACCCCGTGAATCGCAGCACGCCAGGCCTCCCTGTTCATCACCATCTCCCGGAGTTCACTCAGACTCACGTCCATTGAGTCCGTGATGCCATCCAGCCATCTCATCCTCTGTCGTCCCCTTCTCCTCCTGCCCCCAATCCCTCCCAGCATCAGAGTCTTTTCCAATGAGTCAACTCTTCGCATGAGGTGGCCAAAGTACTGGAGTTTCAGCTTTAGCATTATTCCTTTCAAAGAAATCCAAGGGACTCTCAAGAGTCTTCTCCAACACCACAGTTCAAAAGCATCAATTCTTCGGCACTCAGCTTTCTTCACAGACCAACTTTCACATCCATACATGACTACTGGAAAAACCATAGCCTTGACTAGATGGACCTTAGTCGGCAAAGTAATGTCTCTGCTTTTGAATATACTATCTAGGTTGGTCATAACTTTTCTTCCAAGGAGTAAGTGTCTTTTAATTCCATGGCTGCAGTCACCATCTGCAGTGATTTTGGAGCCCCAAAAAATAAAGTCTGACACTGTTTCCACTGTTTCCCCATCTATACTGGCAGTCCCCTAAATAATCGAGACTAACTTTAAAAAGAGCCTCTTGATGAGGGTGAAAGAGGAGTATGAAAAAGCCGGCTTAAAACTCAACCTTCCAAAAAACAAAGATCATGGCATCTGGTCCCATCACTTCATGGCAAATAGATGGAAAAAAAGTGGGAAAAGTGGCAGATTTTATTTTCTTAAGCTCCAAAATCACTGTGGAGGCTGACTGTAGCCACAAAATTAAAAGACATTTGTTCCTTGAAAGAAAAGCTATGCAAAACCTAGACAGCATATTAAAAAGCAGCAACATCACTTTGCCAACAAATGTCTGTATAGTCAAAGCTATGGTTTTTTCCTGTAGTTGTATACAGATGTGAGAGTTGGACCATAAAGAAGGCTGAGCACCAAAGAACTGATGCTTTTGAATTCCAGTGGTGAAGACTCATGAGAGTCCCTTGGATAGCAAGATCAAACCAGTCAATCCTAAAGGAAATCAGCCCTGAATATCCACTGGAAGGACTGTTGCTGAAACTAAAGCTCCACCTGATGTGAAGAGGTGACTCATTGAAAAAGACCCTGAGGCTGGGAAAGATTGAGGGCAGGAACAAAAGGGGATGACAGAGGATGAGATGGTTGGATGGCATAACTGACTAAATGAACACGAATTTGACCAAATCCTTGGAGACAGTGAAGTACAGGGAAGCCTGGTGTGCTACAGTCCATGGAGTTGCAAAGAGTTGGACTCAACTTAGCGACTGAACAGCAACAACAAGTTTAAGTTACTGGGCAATTGTTTCCAGAATCTATTGCCTTTCTAATAATGTGAACATCTTTTGTGATATCTTTCAGTAAGACAGAAATGCTTATAAGCATTTGGTAAGCGTATTCTTAAATATGGTAAGCATATTCTAAAACAATAATATTAATAATGATGATGCCCTGATGTTATTTCCTTGGTATAAATTCTTCTGTCATGACTGATTTCAAGATAGCAAGGTGAGGTCACAGGAGCTGGGATTGGAAGAGATGCATACAGCTGGCCATCTTGAGTGGGAGAGCTGAACACAAAGACTGCATCGGGGGATGAAGAGGAGCCAGTGGAAGGCAATGGGAAGCGACAAGGTGTTGGCAAACTGGGAGTGTATGCTCTAACTGAAAACATTCAAATTCAGATTTAAAAAAAACTGAGCAGGGTAGAAATGGCTTATGGCTCTCTAATTTGTGACTCCAAAACGAAATACATGATCCAGACTCCATAGTCTAGCCTTTGAATTTCTTTTTTGTCTGGTTCCTTTCAAGCCTTTCTAGCTTGTTTTTTGTCCTCTGAATTGTTCACTGTAATCTGGCCACATTGAGCTGCTTATGGTTCCCTGAGCCTGCCTCAGTTATCGCACAGATGCCCCTCTTTCCTGGGATATTCTTTCCCATCCTATCTTTTTGGAAATTTTTCTCCCTCCCTTAATCCTGGTTATTCTCCTGACCTATGTCAACAATACAGACACAGTGAGTTCTGAGCTCCCACAAAATTATTTGCCAGATTGTGTGCCAGCAAGTACCATACTGTGCTGCGTTTCATTTACACATTTTCCTTCCCCACAAGACTGAGAGTTTCTTGAAGATGGAAATTTTGTCTTACTTATTTTTTTTTATATTCATCATTTAGGACAGAGTTTGGCTTATGTAAGGAGCTCAGTAAACACACAAATGTATATATACATGAGTCACTATTAATAATTATTATTATTATAAAAGCAAACTCTTGGGTGGAACATGCTGCTGCTGCTGCTGCTAAGTCGCTTCAGTCATGTTCAACTCTGTGTGACCACATAGACAGCAACCCACCAGGCTCCCTTGTCCCTGGGATTCTCTAGGCAAGAACACTGGAGTGGGTTGCCATTTCCTTCTCCAATGCACGAAAGTGGAACATACTATATGCAAAAAATTAATGTAAGCATTGTATATATATTAAATGATTGAATTCTTAAATTAATATCCTTCTTTACATACCCACTTTATAAGTGGTAAAATTGAGGCTCAGAGGATGTAAAAGACTTACATACCAAGGTCACATCACTAATAAGTGTTGGAGCTGGGCATTTAGCTGTATCAGGCTTTATCCCACCTCTTGGCCTTTCTTGACTCCTCCTAAATTCTTTAGCAGTCTTAGAAAAACAAAAACACTTGCAAGTATGTTTGTGACCGCAGTGACTAAATGCCCTCACTGTCCTGTAATTCAAGTTACTCAGGACCATTAGTTATCTGAATGATGCTGCTGCCAGGGAGGAATTTAGAGAGAAAAGCAACATGTTTAATTAGGTGGTTGTTGATAACACTGACCCAGGATAAGTGGATTCTGGCAACAGAGGTGCTTTTGTTGCTGCCAGAGTCTTGCCACTGGTCATTAACATCTTGATAGATTTGAGGCCCTTTTCAGCCTGAATGCTTTCACCCAAGGATGGAGGAAGTGTCATTGGGCTTTGAGCTGCTTGGAGGCCCAGGGTAATGGAGGCAGGGCTCGATGGATGGACCCCACTAGTGTCAGTGAAGTTTCAAGCAGTAGATGTCTCTACCCAAATTAGATGCAAGTCAAGTTCACGTTGGATTCTGAGCCCTACCACATGTCAGACATTGTACTAAGTACTGAGAGGTAGGCAGAGATGGGTTTGGACAAAGGTGAGCCCTGACTTAAGCAGTGCTTTCCTCAAAATGAACTATATTATGTTGTAGAAGGTGAGCACAGAGAAGGAAGAGAAAATTATTCTCACTGAATCACTGTGGAAAGGTTTTATGGGCATACTATCTCTGAAGGACAGGAAAGGTCTGAATGAACAGAAGGGAGAGAGAGCATCCCAGACAGAGCAAAGTGGATGAGTACAATCATGAGGCCAGGGCATTGTGTCAGGAACTTTAGGGGATCAGCAGGCAGTTCCATTTGACTGATAGAATTTATTAAGGGGCATAATAATAAATAAAGCTGGAAGGGGAAATTCAGTCTGTGACATGTCCTAAGTGAGAGAGGAGAGCACACAGCACGGTACCAGGGGATGAAGAGGAGCTAGTGTAAGGTTCGTAGCCAGGGTAAGATCTTAAAGAGGCAACAGAAGGGCATGTAGGCAGCGAGAATCCACTGATGTCCTCAGAGCATGACAATGAATGTGACCTAGACTGATGCTTCCCAGAGGTGAATTACAGGAACCAACTGGGAACCCTGCGAAAATGCAGACTCAGGTTCCGCATGACTGGGGTGGCCCTGCATCTCAGCACTGCTAACAAACTCCTAAGTACTGCTGCTGCTGTTGGGGTGATTCGAAGACCACACTTTGAGCAGCAAAGTCTAGAAGAGACGGAAGTATGCAAAAATGAGTGGGGTTGGGTAGGAGATACATTTCAGGTTGTTTATTTGCATTTCACATTTATTATTCATGAATGAAATGTTCAGCAATCCCTAGTTTCACAGTTTGTTTGTTGTTTGGTTTGTTTGGTTTGGCTTTTACTTTTTAAATTATTAGTAGCAGTGCTTTTCATTACAAAACTAGCTCAGTGCTCTCCTAATTAGACTATGACAAGGTGAAGCACCATTAACCTTAGCCCAACAGCAGTAGCCGCCATTCCCTACAGGTACCTGACTTTTTAGTTGATTCTGGGGAAAAGACTAAATAAGATCAAACGGACAGCACAAGGCCAGAAAGGTATGGAGAGGAAGAGGAAAAGGTCTCGATCCTGCCCAGCAAATCTCAGTCTTCCTGCCTGCTAACAACAGACAGTCAACAAAGAAACAAGACACAGGCCCAAAGATCATTTAACCAGTTTAAACTGTGGTGATGACTGTGTCGGGAGATGAAAAATCACAAAAGGCAGCAAGAGCAGAGTGATGAGTAGACAGCCTGGCCAGGAGAGAGGTCCCGTGAAGCCAGGTCCTCCTGTGACCCTTAATAAGTAGTTGCCTTTAGATAGGTCATTTAATCTTTGGGTTTCTTCATCCATAAAATGAAGCCAATAGCTCCGCCTTGCTTTCTCCCACAGGTCTGTTTGAGGATCAAATATGAACTCAGGTGTGAAAGCAAACACAGGCACTGCTTTGGAGATCAGTGAACTCAGCGGCACCCTAAACCTAAGAAATGGTTCCTGATCTCCTGGGGCTCAACATTGCTTTGCTCCCAGGACGCCCCCCTCCTCTTTTATATGAACATACACCATGCTTATTTCTTCTGGGAAATCATTCTAAATTAAGCAGAAATGCCCTGCACACTTCCACTCACCCCACCAAGCCCAGGAAATAGAGTTGAGTTTATCCATTGAGTTACAATCTGATAAGGGGCACACATGGAATCTGAGCACAAAGGCAAAACAAAGAATATTTTTGCAAAAGGGAGAACAGCATAATGCATTGGAGCCCTATCTCTGCTACTTTAGAGCTGTGCTAGTCTTTTTTAAATGTTTTTATTAAATATAGTTGATATATAATGCTATGTTAGTTTCAGGTATACAGTAATTCAGTTATGTATACACACACACATACATACATACGTGTGTGTGTGCATATGTTTAGTAACCTATACTGGATAAGAGTATAAAAATTATATATATATACATATATATATTCCATTATAAGTTATTACAAGATATTGCATATAGTCCCTGTGCTATTCTGAATATTTTATATATATTACCCTTTGATTTCTTCATCTGCAAACTGGAGATGATGTTTCTACCTAAGACAATTGTTATGAAGATTGAATTAAATGAAGAGTAATTTTTAATCTATAAGTTATTATATAAATATTACTTATTATTTTTTGTCAAAAACAAATGGAGAATGTCGTATATATTTTCATTTCTCTTTCCAACTGTGAAATATTACTCTGGCCTACTGCTAAATATCCCTTACTCGGCACTTCAATTTTAAAAGAATAATATAAACCATCACACTTGTGTAGCCATTCACAGTTTAAAAGTAACTGTCTAATACTTTACAAAAATTACATGATAACTGAGAAAAATATGAGGAAAAACCTAAGAAAAATTCCATTTAGAGATTATAAAAATTATATAAATTATAGCAATATAATGGCAAGCACATAGAAAGCACTTATCACAAAGTGCAATTTAAGTGCTCAGTAAATGTTATCTATTAACATTATAGCAATCATTGACAAAAATGCATGGAGAAAAGCTGGAATGATATATACCAAAAATTAACAGTGGCTGTGCTTCTTTCAAGAGCAGAGGATTTCTAATTGATTAAAAGACTGTACTAAAGCAAATTCACTAATTTTAAAAAAATGGAAAGCCTATTCAAGTTCACCCAGCTACACTGATCATAAGCAGCAGAGTCAGGAATCAAGCCCAAGTTTTCTGATTCCAAATTCAGGACTCTTTTTATGACACTAGGCTGCTTCCTTGACTTTATCTCATTTTACTGTCTATCTGTCCAACATGGAGAGCTGGATTTGGCTAAAGCCATGGATAAAAAGCTATGTGAGTTTCAGGAGAGATAGGCTATGAAACATGCTGAAAGTATTTTCCACGAAGATGAAGAGCAAGAGTTACTTGATCCCAGCCACTAGAGGCAAGTCTTCTCATTCAGGAATAAGAGGAATAAGAACAACAACCCCCACCACCACTTCACACTAATGTGTGTGGAGTGAAGATCCCATCTCTTCCCACCTCCCTAAACACCGCAGTCAAAGACATCTTGAGTACTTTTGACTCAAGAGCCACTTCATTGCCATTGTATCACACTTTTTGAGACTCCATAGAGTGTCAAGTTGTTCTCTTGGGGCTGGCTTAATGGATCACTTCTAAAAGGGTACACACTATTTATTTTAAAAGTCCTTTCCCAAAGGACCAAGAAAGACAGTGCAAGGAGGAGATAAAGTTGAGATAAACATCATCCTGTCTTTATAGCTATAGAGGCTTATAAAGTTCCTAAACCGGCTGGGCTAAAAACTTGAGTCTCACTTGGAGTCTCTTTGCTTCATGCTATGCTAAGTCACTTCAGTTGTGTTCAACTCTTTGTGACCCTATGCACTGTAGCCCGCCAGGCTCCTCTGTCCGTGGATTCTCCAGGCAAGGATACTGGAGTGGGTTGCCATGCCCTCCTACAGGGTAGGAGGTATCTTCCCCACCCAGGGGTTGAACCTATGTCTCTTCTGTCTCCTGCACTGGCGGGTGGGTTCTTGACCAGTAGGGCCACCTGGAAAGCCCTTCTTAGGCCATTCTTAATGGTTTCAGCTAACTGGGATCCCGCTGAAGTTGACTGCATCTCATTTTGCTTTTGGTCTCCTTTTGGTCTCTCATCCTCCTTGTATTCTCTACCCAAATGCCTTCTAACCTTTGTTTTTCCAATTCTGCTGAACGATATATTTATATAAATTTAGAACATCACAAAGAAGCTCACCTGAACTAGTAGAAAATGCCTTGACTGGCTTAATGTTATTTCATGCCCTTATTTCATATGTAGATAGACCTTCTGCAACCTTGCAGCCTCTGTCTGGCATTCATCTTTCCTCAGTCACCTGTCCAGACTTCATCCATTCATCAGTGAAAAGATGACTCTTTTGCTGAATTGGATAACAGTTTTTGAATACTGGAAGAATATATTTTCTGAGCCTTTTTTGTGTTATGACAATATCATAGCCACATACACACTTTTAAACTTAATCTGCATCATTAGCGTATCCTCGACTACTTTCTTAAGTTTGGACAATTAACAAAACAATAAAATCAAACTCTGATCTCTAGAGCTTGCTTATTTCCATGGTATAATTGTTGCCACCAATTCCAAGCTACCAGCATGACATCACTGAACATGCAGTTGGTGAAAGATGAGCACACTATCACATATTATTTCCACCACACAAATAGAATAGGTAAAAATAGCCCCAGGTTTCCCAGGTGCCACTTGTACTAAAGAATCTACCTGCTAATGCAGGAGATGTTAGGGATGTGGGTTTGATCCCTGGGTTGGGAAGATTCCCTGGAGGAGGGCATGGCAAAGCACTTCAGGATTCTTGCCTGGGAAATCCCACTGACAGAGGAGCCTGTTGGGCTACAGTCCATGGGGTCACACAGAGTCAGACTCAACTTAGCAACTAAAACCACCACCACCTATACTAACTACCTGAACAGCAAGAAGATCAAACCAGTCAATCCTAAAGGAAATCAACCCTGAATATTCTTTGGAACCACTGATGCTGAAGCTGAAGCTCCAATACTTTGGCCACCTGATGCAAAGGACCAACTCATCGGAAAAGACCCTAATGTTAAGACTGAGGGCAGGAGGAGAAGGGGGAGGCAGAGGATAAGATGTTTGAATGGCATCACCAACTCAATGGACATGAAATTGAGCAAACTTAGGGATACAGTGAAGGATGGGGAAGCTTGGTGTGCTGCAGTCCATCAGGTCGCAAAGAGTTGGATGTGACTAACTATTGAACAATGACAACCTAAGTTCAGTTCAGTTCAGTTGCTCAGTCGTGTCCGACTCATTGCGACCCCATGAATTGCAGCACGCCAGGCCTCCCTGTTCATCACCATCTCCCAGAGTTCACTCAGACTCACGTCCATCGAGTCCGTGATGCCATCCAGCCATCTCATCCTCGGTCATCCCCTTCTCCTCCTGCCCCCAAACCCTCCCAGCATCAGAGTCTTTTCCAATGAGTCAATTCTTCGCATGAGGTGGCCAAAGTACTGGAGTTTCAGCTTTAGCATCATTCCTTCCAAAGAAATCCCAGGGTTAATCTCCTTCAGAATGGACTGGTTGGATCTCCTTGCAGTCCAAGGGACTCTCAAGAGTCTTCTCCAACACCACAGTTCAAAAGCATCAATTCTTCGGCGCTCAGCTTTCTTCACAGACCAACTTTCACATCCATACATGACTACTGGAAAAACCATAGCCTTGACTAGATGGACCTTAGTTGGCAAAGTAATGTCTCTGCTTTTGAATATACTATCTAGGTTGGTCATAACTTTTCTTCCAAGGAGTAAGCGTCTTTTAATTTCATGGCTGCAATCACCATCTGCAGTGATTTTGGAGCCCAAAAAAAGAAAGTCTGACACTGTTTCCACTGTTTCCCCATCCATTTCCCATGAAGTAATGGGACCGGATGCCATGATCTTCATTTTCTGAATGTTGAGCTTTAAGGCAACTTTTTCACTCTCCTCTTTCACTTTCATCAAGAGGCTTTTTAGCTCCTCTTCACTTTCTGCCATAAGGGTGGTGTCATCTGCATATCTGAGGTTATTGATATTTCTCCCAGCAATCTTGATTCCAGCTTGTGTTTCTTCCAGTCCAGCGTTTCTCATGATGTACTCTGCATAGAAGTTAAGTAAGCAGAGTGACAATATACAGCTTTGACACACTCCTTTTCCTATTTGGAACCAGTCTGTTGTTCCATGTCCAGTTCTAACTGTTGCTTCCTGACCTGCATTCAGATTTCTCAAGAGGCAGGTTAGGTGGTCTGGTATTCCCGTCTCTTTCAGAATTTTCCACAGTTTATTGTGATCCACACAGTCAAAGGTTTTGGCATAGTCAATAAAGCAGAAATAGATGTTTTTCTGGAACTCTCTTGCTTTTTCATGATCCAGCGGATGTTGGCAATTTGATCTCTGGTTCCTCTGCCTTTTCTAAAACCAGCTTGAACATCAGGGAGTTCACGGTTCATGTATCTCATGGCTTGGAGAATTTTGAGCATTAGTCCAAAAAAGATGTCCTTTTCATTATAGGGGACTGGAATGCAAAAGTAGGAAGTCAAGAAACACCTGGAGTAACAGGCAAATTTGGCCTTGGAATGAGGAATGAAGCAGGGCAAAGACTAATAGAATTTTGCCAAGAAAATGCACTGGTCATAGCAAACACCCTCTTCCAACAACACAAGAGAAGACTCTACACATGGACATCACCAGATGGTCAACACCGAAATCAGACTGATTATATTCTATGCAGCCAAAGATGGAAAAGCTCTATACAGTCAACAAAAACAAGACCAGGAGCTGACTGTGGCTCAGATCATGAACTCCTTATTGCCAAATTCAGACTTAAATTGAAGAAAGTAGGGAAAACCGCTAGACCATTCAGGTATGACCTAAATCAAATCCCTTATGATTATACAGTGGAAGTGAGAAATAGATTTAAGGGCCTAGATCTGATAGATAGAGTGCCTCATGAACTATGGACTGAGGTTCGTGACATTGTACAGGAGACAGGAATCAAGACCATCCCCATGGAAAAGAAATGCAAAAAAGCAAAATGGCTGTCTGGGGAGGCCTTACAAATAGCTGTGAAAAGAAGAGAGGTGAAAAGCAAAGGAAAAAAGGAAAGATATAAGCATCTGAATGCAGAGTTCCAAAGAATAGCAAGAAGAGATAAGAAAGCCTTCTTCAGCGATCAATGCAAAGAAACAGGGGAAAACAACATAATGGGAAAGACTAGAGATCTCTTCAAGAAAATTAGAGATATCAAGGGGACATTTCATGCAAAAATGGGCTCGATAAAGGACAGAAATGGTCTGGACCTAACAGAAGCAGGAGATATTAAGAAGAGGTGGCAAGAATACACAGAAGAACTGTACAAAAAAGATCTTCATGACCCAGATAATCGTAATGATGTGATCACTAATCTAGAGCCAGACATCTTGGGAAGTGAAGTCAAGTGGGCCTTAGAAAGCATCACTACTAACAAAGCTAATGGAGGTGATGGAATTCCAGTTGAGCTGTTTCAAATCCTGAAAGATGATGCTGTGAAAGTGCTGCACTCATTATGCCAACAAATTTGGAAAACTCAGCAGTGGCCACAGGACTGGAAAAGGTCAGTTTTCATTCCTATTCCAAAGAAAGGAAATGCCAAAGAATGCTCAAACTATCGCACAATTGCACTCATCTCACATGCTAGTAAAGTAATGCTCAAAATGACAACCTACACTACATTAAAAGGGTTTTTACTATTCATGATTCTGAAGATGGAATACTGATTTGAAAGCAGACATTCTTTAAACCACTGATGAGCAACCCTGGATTTCTCATCTCCCCAGAAGAAATTGAAAGTTGATATACACAAAGCTCAGTCATTTTTGTCACATATGAATAAGTGTTATGCTTGAAAAGAGTCTTGTGTGATTGGTAAAGTTGGGGAAATTGGTATATATTGCAGCCCCTGAAACTTATAAGAATGGATGGTCTTATTCCATTAGAAAAACAAGTAAAGGGGACAAGAGTAGCCTCAGGCTCTCACCTTTCTGGGCCTGTGTATTTATACATTTGTTTTGTTTAGTCTTGCTGTTGTTATTTTGGAGGTTTGGTTTTAGTTTGATTATTTTTGCTGGGTTTTTCTTTTTTTTTTTTTTTTGCTGCACTACAAATGAACAGAAGAGTTAAGTGTGATAAGTCATTCAAAACCTGTATGCATGTCTTTCTTTTGACAAACAACTTCCTATCTTCTGCCTGAACAGTCAGTGTCTGGGACCTCATTCATTTAGACCAGATGCCTGAACATCTCTACAACTGACACCTCTTTCCATTACAAGTAGGCAGTCTGATCAAGCTATAAGGATTAACAGGCAAAGGAAAGTAACTGGCAATGTCTTACTCTGGTAGAAATGTCTGAAATCAGATCTTCTCTTGAAACTTGCTTTTGATGGAGGGTCATGGGAGAAGTAAAAGAATTTTAACCGACAGGATGACCAAAAAAGAACACAAAATCACTACCATTTACAAAGGAGAAATGGGTTTCAGTGCACACAGGAGGAAAGCCTGACAGCAAATAAGCATATGTGACTGCATGAAATTCTACATGCATGGGATATACACATTATTGTTGTCCTTAATATAAATGGATACCACCAAATGAAAGCAAAACAGAAAACCAGTTGCTGGAAAGTGCTTTCCAACTCTTTGAGCTTCCTATTAGGTTCAGAGCTAGGTACAAAACTTGAGTCTTGGGGGTAAAACTGTTCATATTTATCTAAACACTGCTTGGTTCAGCATTCTAGTTGATATTAAAGCAAGCACACAATTACGGAGATAAGCCTCAACACAGATCACACAATCAGATTTATCTTTGGATAGCTGACATCTACTGGCTATAGTAATCACTAAGCAAAAGCATTCAAACAACTAAAAAAACAGGTCAAATAAAATCAAACAAAATAGGCACTATTAAAGAAATGAGAGAAATGAGAAAGTCACTCAGTTGTGTCTATCTCTGTGATCCCATGGACTCTGTAGTCCATGGAATTCTCTAGGCCAGAATACTGGAGTGGATAGCCTTTCCCTTCTCCAGGGGATCTTCCCAACCCAGGGATCGAACCCAGGTCTCCCACATTGCAGGCAGATTCTTTACTAGCTAAGCCACAAGGGAAGCCCATTAAAAAAATAACTGATACTATTACTAATATGTGAGAGTTCACACAAACATCCACCACTGAATTTGAAAGACCACATTTGTGCATCCTTTCTTATAAATGAGATACATTGTAGAAATGAATTAGTTAAGTGTTTACCTCTGATGTGACCTTCAGAGTTTAAGTAGACATCTATCCTAATCAAGTCAGGCTTTTCATTTGCACAAGTCATACTCTACCCTGCGAATGAGAGGTGGAGAGTGGAAAATAATGATGATAGAGATGGAAATGGATAGATAGAAATAAAAGCAGAGGCTACAAACAACAACAAAAACTAACTATTGGCTTACTAATACTACTGTGAACAGAGAAAGGACACTGATATGCGTTGAAAAGTCATATGTGCTGGGGATTTTGCTAAGAATTTTATGTTATCTCATTTAGTCATCTAACACCTCATCAAGTATATATCATTATCTCTAATTTATATATTAAGACACTGCTGCTGCTGTTGCTGCTAAGTCGCTTCAGTCGTGTCCGACTCTGTGCGACCCCATAGATGGCAGCCCACCAGGCTCCCCCGTCCCTGGGATTCTCCAGGCAAGAACACTGGAGTGGGTTGCCATTTCCTTCTCCAATGCATGAAAGTGAAAAGTGAAAGTGAAGTCACTCAGTCATGTCCGACTCTTCACGATCCCATGGACTGCAGCCCACCAGGCTCCTCCGTCCATGGGATTTTCCAGGCAAGAGTACTGGAGTGGGGTGCCATTGCCCTCTCTGATATTAAGACACAAATACTCAGAAATTGTCAGGTTGGTTTTCAAAATTCATTTTAATTCAAATATTGGAACCCATTTGAAACAATGATATCATGTGATGGTCAGACAGATGGAAACAAGCTATTTGGTTCTGCATTTCATTGATTATGGGATTTATTCTGCTTGCCTGGATGATTAAACATTCCAGAGTTGCCCTCCTAAAACTTAATCAAAGAAGATGTCCCACCCAGAGGTGAAAGACTAAATGATTCTTTACTCAAGGTATAGAAGTTGCTGAACTTTTCTGCTGAAACCTCTGGAGATCATATTACCAAGAAAACTTACTGAACTCTGAAGTGGAATTCTAACTGCATTCTCCTCTTAATATTATGGATTCTGCAGAAGAAAAGACATGCCTCTTACCCTTATTATGAGTATATTTTACCTATTATTGTAAAGACCATGACATTCTTAATATTTGCCTGGTGGGTTAAGTAAAGGTCACATAGACACTAGAGTTTTGGGGGAGGATAGAAAGGTAACCATCTCCATGGTGTCTTTTGCAGTGAAAACCCCTGTAGCTAACATTAAAACTTGAGAGTAAATAGAGCAATCAAAAAACTGACAAGGATGTAAGTGTTAGATTTGGTTTTTATCCTAACTCTGAACAGGGGGCCTGTCTTTTTTTGGCAGTGGTGGGGAAGGGGTTACATTTATTTATTTTTAAATTTTTATTTTGTGTTGGTGCATAGCTGATTAACAATGTTGTGCTGGTTTCAGATGTACAGCAAAGTGGCTCAGGTATACATATACATGTATGTTCTTTTTCAGCTTCTTTTTTTCTCATTTAGGTTATTACAGAGTATTGAGCGGAATTCCCTATGCTATACAGTAGGTCCTTGTTGGTTATCTATTTTAATATAGTAGTGTGTACATGCCAATCCCAATCTCCCAGTCTATCCCTTTCTACCAGGTGGCCTGTCTTTATCCTACATGATATTTCCTAGTTTTTTGCTCAAAATTCAGATTATATATGTTGACCTCACCCATCCTCTTTCCCAACCCTCCCTTCCACTGTATCCAGAGTGGGCTGGTTAGTAGCATGGCATGATTGGTGAGAGAGTGCTTACAAGAGACAGAGATTGGAACAGCGAGCTCAGTTAGGAGGCTAATGCAATGGTCCTTGTGAGAAATGGTCATGCCCTGAGTTAAAGTAATTGCAATGACAGTTGAGAGAAGCAACTTGCCTGGGAAACAGCTGTAGAAGTCAAACTTGGTCATAACATCAGCCATGGGGCACCACAAGAATTTACTCTCCAATAGGAGAGTAATTGATGATCTCTCTGTAACCAGAAGAAATTCTTCCAGAAATTCTGCCCATCTATTCTATTATAGTATTGTCAAACCAAAGGCTAGATTTCCGTTGCCCTTCACTTAGTCATAATTACTCACTCTGTCAAGAGCCAGAAGCCTTGAATTGTCTCTCCAGAAGTCTTGGTAATATGGCCTTTCAAGTCTTCTATGGCGGTCTCAATGGCCCCTGGCTGAGTAGGAAGAAGAAAATACCTAGTTTAGAGAAGACTGAGTCCCCTTCATTGCTTATGACCAGTTACTACATCCCAGCAACTCCTCCAGAAAGTTGACCAGGAAAGATAGTTCTTGGAGTAGCCTGTTGGTTGTTGGCACTCCCTGCCAGAGAGCTTAGTCTTGAATTCTGGTATTTACTAAGCTGCTCTCCTTGCACGAGACAAAAGGGATCCAGGTCCTATAAGCCTTTCATAATCTTACCCTCACTTGTTCAAAGAAATTAGGATTGCTGTTTTCAGAGGGCCAGTTTTTCTGATAAACAAATATGTTTATAATGAAATTCAATGCATTTAGCAATATCTACTTTTTTCTTAATCAAACTTTTCTCTCTTCAAACAGTACATGGCAGTAAAACATTAAAAAAAAGAAAAAAAACCCAACCTCCCAATGTTCTGACTATAATTCTGGTTCTGGGAAATGAACTTTTTTGTCTCCATACGTCTCTTTCTTCACCATTCTCCAAGCAGGTATTCCTACTATGAGCCTTCCTCTAGTTTAAAAATCGATTGACGTTCCTTAACAAGAAATTCACTTTCCTAGTGGCTGAGCAGTAAAGAAGCCTCCTTCTAATGCAGGAGACATAGATTCAATCCCTGGGTCCAGAAGATCCCCTGGAGAAGGAAATGGCAACCCACTCGCATATTCTTGCCTGGGAAATCCCATGGACAGAGGAGCCTGGTTGGGGAGGGGGTGGGGGCGGGGACGGCACTGTAGTCCTTGGAGTCATAAAGAGCTGGATGCAACTTAGTGACTAAAGAAGAAATTCATAGACCCTCAAGCTTAGCGATTCTTAAACTTCAGTGCACATGAGAATCACCTAAAATGTGTTTTTAAAATGCAGATTTCTGGGCACTGTCCCCAGAGATTCTGATTCAGTAGTTCCGAGGTGGGTCTGGGAATTTTCATTTCTATCAATTTCCTGGGTGATGATATTGGTGTGGGACTCTACTGTAAGAGTCATTGTTCTCTAGGCAGTCACTCCCAGCCTTTGTTACTCATCAGAATCGCCAGGGGAGCTTTGGGAAATTCTAATGCCGAGGCTGTACACCAGGCCAATTATATCAGATACTCAGTGGGTGGGATCCGCATAACAGCACCTCAGGATTTTCAAAAGCATCTCAGGTAACTCCAGTGTATAGAACCACTACAGCTCAGGGCTCATCAATTATAAGCCATTTCATTTTATAGGTGGGGAAACAGGGGTCTGCATATGGAAGTAACTTGTCAAGTTCCCCCAGCTAAGAGGTGACAGACACAAGACAGGAAACCTAGACATTCCACCTCCAGGCGTACAACACAGTGCTGACCTCATGCCCAAGCCTGGAACAAGCATGTTACACGCTCTTGTGTAGTCTCTGTGTAATAGGGATTTACACTAAACACCTAATCGTCCACAAATATTAGCACTCCTAATCCTCCTAGTTTGAGACCGTTCCTAAAAGGAAACAGGGACACTAGCCTGGCCAAGACCCATTCAAATATATTTTTCTCCCAGCGGTGAGTGGGTTGTAGGATTTGGGGTTGCTTGTTTTGTCAGTCTTTGATAAAAGGCTTTGAAAAATGTTGACCATAGAGTCCATTGGTTAAGAAAAATCTTACATGAGTCCACATGTAAAATATAGGAAAAGAAGTGAAGAATCCGCCCGCAATGTGGGAGACCTGAGTTCGATCCCTGGGTTGAGAGGATCCCCTGGAGAAGGGAAAGGCTACGCATTCCAGTATTCTGGCCTGGAAAATTCCATGGACTGTATAATCCATGGGGTCGCAAAGAGTCAGACACGACTGAGTGACTGTCACTTTCATACTTTCACTTTTCCCCCTCCCTTCCAATTCTTTCCACACAGTCCAAGTCTTCCTGGAATTTGCAGGACAAGTACTGAGAGTTGGGTGACCTGGGTTGATACTTCAGATCTGTCATGAATAAGTTCTTTGACCTCTAGACAATGATTTACTGTCCTTGGCCTCCATTTCTTTATCTATAAGACAAATGAGTAGGCTGAACCAAAGCTTTCCAAGCCAAGCTGATGATCCAAATCTCCTGGAAATCTTTAAGAAAATAGAATCACAGCCTTTACACCGAGAGAGTCTGACTCCTCAATTTTAACAAGTTTCCTGCTGAGTTGCACAGTCAGCCAGTAGACTGAATGATTTCTGACTCTTTTGTCATTCTCTGCTGCTGGTTGAAGGGCTGTGGAAAGCTAATACAGCACCCCAGGCCTGCTGAACCTGATGTGTCATGAAATCAATAAGTTCTGGGACATTCATTAAATATGCTTTGTGCTCCCATTGACACAGGAGGTTGTATCAGCATCACTGATCCAGTCCCAGGTGGCTCAGATGGCAAAGAATATGCCTGCAATGAGGGAGACCTGGGTTCAATCCCTGGGTTGGGAAGATCCCCTGGAGGAGGGTATGGCAACCCACTCCAGTCTTCTCGCCTGGAGAATCACCACGGATAGAGGAGCCTGGCAGGCTACAGTCTATAAGGCCGCAAAGAATCAGACATGACAGAGTGACTAAGCACAGCACAGCTGGTAGGACTGGTCTATGCTTCATGGAAATTTCCTGGGATTCTGTGACAATTCTCTCATCTCTCATCCTCAGCTCTCCATGATGCAGCTTGACTCTACCAGGATCGATGGTCAAAGTTCTCTGAAAAATGATACTTTCTTTGATGATTCATCATGGCTATTTTTCCTGTCTCTCTTCCTTTATCCGTGTAATTTCTTCTTCAAGCTAATATAACTTGGTAGTGAAACTAGTACTTTTCAGAAGAAAAAAAATTAGAAGTAGAATTGAAGAATAATGAAATAATCCTGAAATAAGCATTTTGTTGAATGCTTTTATACCAGGCACTTTGCCAAAAATAGGTAAAGACAAATAAAAGAATGTAGAATTTTTCAAAACTTTTCTTGTCTTTTCTATGAAAGGCAATCAGCAAAATCCATCAAAATGATCTATCCTTTGATCCACACATTCCATTTCTGTGAAGTTATACTACTGAGACTCTTGCATATGTACAAAATGACATGTGCAAAGTTTCCTCTGCAGCCTGGTTTGTGGATAGCAAAAATTCGGAAACCATGCAAAAGTCTAGGAATAGGAGACTCGTTAGGTATATCATAAGACACATACATGCAATGAAATATGATAAATATGTAAAAAATGAAGAAACATACTATGAAGCAAGGGTAAATATGTCATCATTTGTGTAAAAAAGGGGAGAATGGATAAGTATAAGTATTTTTGTTTGTACACACCTAAAGCAACTCCAGTACTTTGGCCACCTCATGTGAAGAGTTGACTCATTGGAAAAGACTTTGATGCTGGGAGGGATTGGGGGCAGGAGAAGAAGGGGACAACAGAGGATGAGATGGCTGGATGGCATCACGGACTCGTTGGACGCCAAGTCTGAGTGAACTCTGGGAGTTGGTGATGGACAGGGAGTCCTGGCGTGCTGCGATTCATGGGGTTGCAAAGAGTCGGACATGACTGAGCGACTGAACTGAAAGCCACTCTAGAAGGATACACAGAAAAGGTTAACAGGCATCCCCTACAGGTAGGGAAGGAAGTGATGGTGGACACAGCGTATAGAGGTGTTGTTTTACTGTGCATCCTTGTGTGGATGCTCAACTCTTTTCTACCCTATGGACTGTAGTCCACCAGGCTCCTCTGTCCATGAGATTTCCCAGGCAAGAATACTGAATGGGTTTCCATTTTCTACTGCAAGGGATCTTCCCAACCCAGGGATCAAATCCACATCCTCCTGTACTGAGCCTCCTGCATTCCGGGTGGATTCTTTACTGCTGAGCCACCAGGGAAGTCCATTGTTTTACTATATACCTTTTCAAAAGTTAAACGTTAAAAGTAAACTGGAACAGTTTGGAAATCTCTGAAATCCTGTCCGGGTACTCACTGCCTTAGTTCTCACCTTCAGTAGAAACATCGATCACGCCTTTATGGAACAGTTATGCATCCTGTCCTGATAAAATATTTTACTCTTCTCCATTTGTTACTCTTGGTTACTATGATACATTAACTTCAGCCATTTAGTGTCAAAAATACAATAAAGTGTGTGAACCTTTTGACTTGTGTCCAGGCCAAGGTTTTAAATCTCAGCCTTTCTGGTTGAGACCCTCGTGAAGTCACCTTTTCAAGTCACCTTGTCATTCCACAAATCAGTCTACATGCATTTGTTAGATAGATGAGATACCATTAACTGTAACAGCTGTTTGGAAATGCCTAAAACATTGATAACATTGAAGAATAAAAGACTCTACTACCATTCTTGTTGTTAATACTAAATAGAAGGGAAACCTTTGTACCAGGATCAGGGGATCAGATGATTACTGCAGTGGAACGATTAGCTCTGAGACTCCTTGCAGCCTGAGACTCAAAGGAAAGTATATTGGAATGATATGTACTCATCATCTGATCAAATAAAGCTTAGCAAGAGAGTACACATACATTTCTAATTCTAAATTTTAAGAAAAAAATCACTAGGGGGATCCTTTTTTTAAGTCACTACATGACATAATGAATAATAACTTCTCTGATGTCTAGCCCTAAATAGTTTCAGTCAAAACAAATGTGCTGAGGAAAGTTCAAGGACATAAGTATTTGTTGTTGTTGAGCTTATTTTATATTGGAGTATAGCTGATTAACAATGTTGCAATAGTTCCAGGTACACAGGAGAGTGACTCAGCCATACATATAAAGACCAGCCATACATATAAAGACATATGTGTTTGTCTCCTTGCATTTCCTTGAGCTAGACTAGCCTGGGAGTCAATTGTCACACAGACAATATTCATGTCTGCTATTAATATTTTCCCTTGTAATGGACACTTTAGCCAGACAGTGAGAAGAAAGGACAGAGTAGAAATGAGTGCTCCTAGGGACTTAGACACAGTCAGCTCTCTCTTGCAGGTGTCATCATCCTCAGAAAGGGTTTGCTTTGTGGTACATTCATAAGGTAAGAAACCAGTTCTGAGTTGGACCTGATTCGTAAAGCCTAGGCAAATTTGTCTCTCTCTGAAAATGAAAGAAATGCTTCTTATCTCGTAATTGTTAAGGATCCATGCTCAGATAGAAACACCAACTTTTATTACTATCTTCAAAGCATTTCAGTGTAAGGAGGGGAATCCAGAAACCTTCTGCCCAGTGAGATATATAATTTCTAAGCCAGAGGGAAGCTCACACAGACAATAACAATATAACTAATATATTTAGTTGTTCCCAGTACAAGAGCAAGACACAGGGAAGCCTATAGTAAGAGAAGAGGGAAAAGGAGAGAGTATGAAAGCCAAATTAGTGTCATGAAGGCAATGACATCTTGCCACACAATGGGAAGTCTCAAACCTGCTTATTAAAGTCTCGTTCCTCACAATAGAACACAGGCTATAAAAAGGCCACGGGGAACCAATAATTAAATATTAAAAGATCAAATAGTTTTAGTCCCATTAGTTTGTATGTAATTTACATTCTCAAGTATAAATTTAGAGATAATTCCCCATCTCTAATCGCTTTCAACTTTCTGATAAGGTATCTGCAAATATAGAGTCCTACAGGGAGTTTAAATATATCTTTCCCCATGCAGATCAAGTATTGTTCCTTTCATAAGAAGTTGCTTTTGAATATCACTCTCCACAACTAAAGTGATTATCATAATATACCTCAAGTTATTAGCCTTGAGGGGTACTTTTGTGGAGAGAAGGCAGTAGGCCATTTTTAGACATGTCTAAGCAATAATAGCAAATGAACAAAAGTAGGAGGAAAAGGTTATCCAAGCAGACTGATAGCAACTGGTGGAGGCCCTCATTATGTGACTCCTCATTCACTGTCCAAGGTCAGAGGCAGTGGATAGGTGGCACAAAGTGCCAGGAATCCTGGGTTCCAGGCCTGCCATGGCCCCTAAGTTGCCAAAGAAGAGAAGTCACATCAGTTCTGTGTGCCCTAGGGGTAGGATTAGATATTCTCTGAGGCCCTTCCTGGCTCGAAGCAAGAATGTCGCTAAGCTGTATCGGAAGGGCAAAGTCGCAGTAAATAAACATTTGTCTGGAAGACAGAGGAAAGAACGCAACAACACAGAGTGACGCATAAAATAACGTAAGAGGTTTAAGGGACCAGATTAACTTGTTTTATGACCAGATATTCAGAGATGTGATCTAATGCACAATGTTATGATGCTAAGAATGCCTCTGGTTTGCCCTAAATTGTCATATGTTTCCATATCCAACCTGAAACTCATATAATTGATCCTCCCTCTTATTATAGCATTAGGTGTCCACATCTGGCAGCTAAGAAATTGAGTCCATCTGCCTCAGTGAGCCAAGGAATAACTTTCCCTTCCAAGTTAAAAGATATGAACAAAAAGCAGCCTAAATATACAGCAAAACTTAAGTAAATTGGATTACATTTCCATGATACTTCTCTGGTGGCTCAAATGGTAAAGGATTTGCCTGCAATGCAGGCTATCTGGGTTCAATCCCTGGGTTGGGAAGATCCCCTCAAGAAGGAAATGACTACCCATGCCAGTATTCTTGCCTAGAGAATCCCCAGGACAAAGGAGCCTGGTAGGCTACACTCCGTGGGGCTGCAAAGAGTCAGACATAACTGAGCACCTGAGTGCACACAACAGATGTAACCCAATGTTTTGCACAATAAAATGTACATGTAAGAAAAAAGTAAGAAAGGATATTCACCAAAATGTATAAAAGCATGTTTATATATTTTCGTTAGCTTTGAGCTGTGGAATTATAAACCATCTCCAGTGAAATTATTTTAAAACCTTATAATAAAATGCAAGGCCAAGAAATTTTTCTACTCAGTCTTATTGCTCTTCTGCATTTGTTACATAGCCTTAAAATTCTTACACTGTAATAAATTGATTTCTTTTAAATCACTGCATGGGATCAAGAACTATGAATGGGAATTGGAAAACATCAACTCTAAACCCAGCTTTGTTCTTATTAGCTTCTTGGGCAAGTCAGTGTGCACTAAGTGTTAGGACTTCAGGTCAGCCACTGCCCCTCTCTGGTTCTTAGTTGCCACTAAAAATGAGAGTGTTGACTAGCAAATTGGTGTTCAATGTGTGATCTGTGGACAGAAACTATGAGTATTTCCATAGAGTGCATATAAATGCAGACTCTAAGGCCTCATCCCAGACCAACTGAATCAGACCAATATTCTAACACGCTTTCCAGGTAATCTGTTTGCATGACAAAGCTGAGAAACACTGCACCAGATCATCACTGGACTAGAGCTCCCTTCAGCTCCAAGAAGTGATAACTTGTGATGTGATGAATGTTTCATAGGTCTGAGTCATTCAGTCCTGGTCTGATTTAATTATCCCTTGAGAAAATGAGTTAGCTTCCTTCATGTAAATCTCTTTGCTGAAATAAATAAATAAATAAATAAAAATAAATCTCTCTGCTGCTACATACCCTATATGTCTACATTTATACCTTACTTTAGAGGTCATGGTGAGGTCATGAGCATCTTAATGCCATTCTTTATTACCACTTACAGAAATGTGAATGCCAAATTAACCAAAAAAAAAAAAAAAAAGAGGAAAAAAGTATTTAGAATAGCAAGAGATGCTGTTTATGAAATGTTAATATATGTGTCTTACACTTTATTAAGAACACTTTAAAAAGTAGCCTATTTAAACTCTCAGATAAAACTGACGTTTTATCCATACTTTGAAGAGAAGAAATTTATGTATACGTATATACCACACACACACATCTCCCATTTCCTCAGCTACCACCACATCAACAGATCTGTGGTTTACAAGGTAGTAAAACCATATCATTCCTTTATTCATTCAAACTAATATTTATCATTGCCTCAGTCGAACCCATAATCTCATTTTCATTATCCTAGAATGCATTAAAGCACATTCATTATACTCATGTGCTAAAAAACAAGAAAGAAAGAAACCAAGAAAAAAAAACCTCTTCGTATTCTGTCTCTTAGTCTGATGGAAAGTGAATGCTGACTGCCTTGGGAATGTAGCCCTCAGTTACCTCCTAAAGAGCCCTCATGTCTACTTCAGACTCGCTGACAAAATTAGAAGAAGGTTTTCCTTCCCAAGCTCTTGAGAACTTAAAGTTGTTTTCTATACACCTGGTGGAAAAGATGTTCATCACATGAATCAGAGTCAGTAATAGAAAACCTTTACTAAAACATCCTAAGTTCAATTGTACTTTATGGTAGAAAGACCACTGGACTTAGAAGATACAGAGTCTAGCTACAGCTCTTACACTAATATCATATGACTTAGTCACTTAACCCCTCTGAAGCTTCTATGCATTTACTCCTAAAACAAGACTGATAAGCCTTTCTCTGCCTACCTCACAGTGCTGCTCCAGGGGACTTTCTCTCATAAGCTACACAGAGCCACACAAATAAAAGCATCATGTAAATAAATAAAAAAAGTTCTGTTGTAACTTTACAAGAATTTACAGAATCCTTGTAAACCAGATCTGTGTCAATTTAGCTAAGCTGTAACTACATTTTCTAGAATTCCCTTTCTTGTCTGCTTCCAAATTAGTGTTGGCCACAACAGACATTTGTGTCAGACTTGAAAGGCAGAAGTGAAACATCAGTCGTGTTCTTGCTGAAGATCAGGGCAGCCAATCATACCCCATTGTTCAGAGCTGCTGAACAATGCCATCTCTTGTTTGCTTGATGGCATGAAAGGGGGTGGGGGAAGCCCCTGGACCTATAACTTCTTTTGTTACAGTCAGACTTCCTCCCTCAGAGCCTCCTTCCCTGAACTGAGTAAGTGTGCAGCTCACTCGGTGGAGAACACTGGCTTTTCCTGAAAATGACTCACATCTTCAAGTCCAAACTTGGTGGGAGAGCAACACAGGTTCCATTTTTCTGTGATGAGTGCTGCTGGATCAAAAGGAATTCTAATTTGTCCATGTAGGTTCCCCTGTTCCCAAGTTCTACTACACAAGGGCCAGCTGGTTGATGTATAGCACCTCCAGACCCATCAACAGAGGCAAAGACAACAGCTTTGCATAGATTTCTCAGGCAGCTATCTTAATTGTACCAGCTTCCAATGATACATCTCTTATTCCATATCATTCATCACTGTTCTTCTCTCCTCTAACCCTGATAGCTACATCATCACTATTAAAAAGATGGATATTCTAAGGGATGCTTTGATTTTTATCCCAGGTATATCTTACAACTAAACTTTGCATATTCAAAAAAGTTAATATGCTTTGGAAAACAAGCCATTTGCTTTACATAGGCAAAAACACACAAACACACACATAATAAGGAACATGCCAGTAATTTGCACATATGAATCACTGAATATAACTAAGACTCACTGAATATAGGTAATGTGGATATATGTTTTCAAACACACACACACTGAGTCTCTTTAGTTACAACTTTATCTTAACCAAAGTTTAACTTTAAAAGCTAGAAAATCCAAGTTTATTAATTAAAACATTATAAATAGCCTCAAACTCTTAGCCACCACTTATGTAGGGGTTGAGTTGAAAAAAAATGTCAGTAAAGAGATGCTCCAGGTACCCGTGAAAATTCAGGTGGTCTCTGCTGCCACAGTGTACAATCCGCGGTTTATCCTCCAATTGTTTATAGCCTAGCCTATAAGCTCACTGCTGGTGTGTTGACAAGAAAGTTAAAGCATTGTTAAAGTAGATCTATAAACAGGAAGAAGAATTCAAGACAGAGAAAGGTACTAGAAACCAAGGATGTTTCTACTTGATCCAAATGTGAGAAGTCTGAAATATTTTTAACATTTGGATCTATAAACACCACCCTCATTATGCACCCATCTATTTACTACCCAGCTTTGATGCACAAAGAAGAAGCTGAGTTCCAGACTGCGACTCTATACTTGAAATGAAGTGCCTGCCCCTACACTGTACTACCAGCATGCCCTGTATGCCCTTGAGGTTCAGGTATTCTCGGCAATGCTTTCTATCCCATCACTCATGTCTTTTCCTAACATAGAGCAAATACTCCCTCTGGGCTCCCAGCTTTATATTCTTCTAGCAAGTCTGGTTTTCTCTTCATGGAGCATTAACTTATTGAGGTCAGGTTTAGCAGGAATACAAAACTTAGGAGCCAAAGACCCATGGGAACTGGAGGACTTGCTTCTCTGGTGGTCAAAATAGACCCATAACTTCTCTGAAATTCAGATCCTTCACCTGGAGCGTGAAGATAAAGATCCCTACTTCACAGTTATTGTAGCTATTACATGAGATAAGAAATGTGAAAACTGTTGATAAAATGTGGTATATGGAAGAATATTAGGATTTTAAAGAGAAGTCTTATGCAGTATTTAAGAACACTAATGGTTTTATGATTTTACCCGAGTGACGAAGTACTTCCGTGAGAGATAAGGCTTGTGATAGGGATTCGGGTAGAGAGCTGATTCAACGACACTTGGCAGCCTTGAAATCTGCTTTGGCGCTGGGACCTGTGTTTCTGGCTCCCTCTCCTCCACGGACAGCTGATCCATCTCAGAAGGTTGGTCATCTTCCTCTCGCTTCAGAGACACAGGCTGGAAACCCTCAAAGCTCCCAATTCTTGACATTTCTTTAGCCTAAAACAAAGAAACAAAATTCTCAGGGAAAAAAAAAAAAGTCACCTGTGTCTTAACTATGGTCAAAAAGCCCATGATGAAAAACCAAAGCTCCTGAAACTGACAAACCCACCTCACGTTAGCTGAACAGATGCACTGACGGATGGAGTTCGGTAACAGAGACTCTGTGAACATCAGGGGACATTTACCAGGGGAGAGCAGCAGAGATTTTCTGGACAGAAAAAAAGAAGCTACAAGTAGTTTCATTTTCCCCATCTTTAATTCCATGGAACGGGAAGGTAAACAAGGAAAGAAAAATATGAAATTATTATCACTAGACAATTTCTCTTCAAGTTTTTGACGTGTTTTTTCTTGAAAGTCTACTAGCCTGTGAGCTTATTTAGGAGTTAAAAGCAATGATAATGCACTTGCTTATGTACTTCTTACTAATAGGGCACAGAAGCACTTAGAACTGAGTGCTTTCTTGTAACTGAAAAATTGCAATTCTAAAAATGTATCCTCAAGAACATATTGTACAACACAGGGAATATGACCAATATTTTATAATAGCTATAAATGAAATTTAATCTTTAAAAATTGTGAATCACTACATTGTACATCTGCTACATATAACACTGTACATCAACTATATTTCAAAAGAAAAATTTTAAGTAAAAAATAAATTAAAAAATAAAAATGTATCCTAAAGAAATAATCTAGACATGCCGAAAGATGTAAATATAGAAGGTCATGCATTACAACATTGTGTCTAATAGAAAAAAAAACATAACTTCAAGTCTAACAGCAAAACATTGTATGTAATAGCAACATTAGACACTCACACAACATTGTGTCTAATACTAAAGATATATATAGTGAAACTAAGTATCCATCAGCAGATAATTGGCTAAGACAAGAGTTATAGTGCACAAATACAATTTGGTCATCAGAAATGTGAGAATATATTTTTACTACAGAATGATGTCCAAAATGTAATGCTAATGGAAAAAAATAAGTTATAAAATATTATGAAAATGTTATTCAAATTTGTTGCAATAATTCAGAAAGAAGGAAGGGAGGGAGGGTGGGTGGGAATGAGGGAGGCAGGAAGGAAGGGAAGAAGACATAATACCTGAACTTGCGTACATATATACATGTATGGTAGGACAGAGGTTAGGAAAAAACTCTAAAAAGAAGTAAAATAAAATATGAACAATGATCATCTCTGAAAATCTAGTGGTTACCAGTGGGGAGAGGGAGAGGGGAAAGGACCTGATAAGGTAGGGAATTAGGAGGTATTGACTACTATGCATGGGCTTCTCTGGGAGCTCAGTTGGTAAAGAATCTACCTGCAATGCAGGAGACCCGGTTCAGTATCTGATGTGGGAAGATCCGCTGAAGAAGGGATAAGCTACCCACTTCAGTATTCTTGGGCTTCCTTTGTGGCTCAGCTGGTAAAGAATCCACCTGCAGTGCAGGAGACCTGGGTTCAATCCCTGAGTTGGGAAGATCTCCTGGAGAAGGGAAAGGATGCCCATTCCAGTATTCTGGCCTGGAGAATTCCATGGACTGTATAGTCCAAGGGGTCACAAAATATTGGACAAGACTGAGTGACTTTCACTTTCAACTACTATGTATGAAATAAAGAAGCTATGAGGACATATTGTACAGCACAGGAAATATAGCTGATATTTTATAACTATAACTGGGGTAACCTTTAAAGGTTGTGGATCACTATATTGTACACCTGAAATGTATATAGCATTGTATATCAAGTAGACCTCAACTTAAAAAAGACAATGATTGTCTCTGAATGAGTTACTGCTACTGCTACTGCTGATAGAGTTACAGGTGATTTTTATTTTCTGTTTTCATAAGTCTCTGGATGCTTACAATGACTACCTCTGACTTAACATAAACAGAAACACAGTAGATTCACTAATATTTTGTACATTAAAAGAAGTATCACAAAGCAAAACAAAATAGAAGCTACATGCTAGCCTAGCAAAAGGTGTCCTTAACCAAGTGACCTTTCTCAAGCTGAGGCCACATAGTTACGGCTACTGTGCACACATGCCCAATGCTATGACGGAGGAAGTTCTCATGCCCAGCGTCACCATGGGACTGGGAATGCCATCTTTGTCTTAGGGCTCCTTCCCACAAATTCCATTTCCTTCCTCTTTGTGAAACAACAGAAAGTGAGAAGCAGCGCCTGCCGGGAGCCAGCACGGGAGATCCCACCCATGACAAGGTCATGCAGAGAGGCCTGATGTCAAGGCAAGTCAGGTCTCAAGGGGTCCTCTGTCTGAGCATCTACCCTGAAACCAAAATCTGTCTGTTTACTGTCTGCTATACTATACTCTTCTGACATAACAGGGGGCTATCCTCGAAAGAGTTAATTCAGAGCTCCAGTTAACAGTCTCCTGCATATAAAAAGAATGTCTCGGTTTAAACCCCTTTAATGGCTTTCTAACTTATCTGACCGGTCTTTACAACTTGTGGATTGTTTACAGCCCCCAACCGTGAGAGGCATGAAGCTCAAAACATCTTAAAGATATAGAGCCTTTTAGAGCTAAGAATTCAGAGAGGCAATGGCACCCCACTCCAGTACTCTTGCCTGGAAAATCCCATGGACAGAGGCGCCTGGTAGGCTGCAGTCCATGGGGTGGCTGAGGGTTGGACACGACTGAGCGACTTCACTTTCACTTTTCACTTTCATGCATTGGAGAAGGAAATGGCAACCCACTCCAGCATTCTTGCCTGGAGAATCCCAGGGATGGGGAAGCCTGGTGGGCTGCCGTCTATGGGGTTGCACAGAGTCGGACACAACTGAAGTGCCTTAGCAGCAACAGCAGAGCTAAGAATTAGTTTGGTGAAGGGTTCCATTGTTGAGTTAATGTTTGCTGCCAGGCCTCCATATCCTTTATCTTTTAGGCACCTGGAAGGATATTAATCAACGTAATTGGGATGCAGAAATAGGAATATAGTAGTTTTGATGTTAGCAATACTAGACATTTGAGTTAATGAACTTTCTCTTTGTTATAAATCACTGTACTCCACTTCTTGTTATAAATTGTTGTGTCCTTGCCATGTAAGAATGTAACTTTTTTTAGTGCTTTCTGAGAGTGGCACCAGACTTTGGGAAGATCAACACTATTACCCTTATCAGAAAAGGGCTGTAAAATGTTAATTAGCATTCTGGCCGGAAGATGATGTAAATCACCTAAGACTTATGTATACAACTAGGTATGCAGAGAAAAAGCCTGGTCTCGATAAGAGTCAGGGCTGTTGACACTGTATAATTTTGTATTATCCATTGATCTCTATGTACAATCAAAAAGTGAAAAAAGCTTTTCAAACAATAAAGGATGGACCAGTTTCTTAGACCAGCTTCTCGAACTGGTTTCTTGGAAATCTGGCTCCCCCCATATCGAGTCTCTCTCTCTGTCTCTCTTTCTCTGTCTCCCTCTCTCTCCTTTTCAGGCTGAATTCCCATCTGGGCCGTGGAGACTCTCTGAGGCTACTTACTTTCCCTGGCTTCTAAGATCCACGCGAGAGGGAGCCCAGGGCGGGGCACCCTCCGCTATTCAAGTGGGCACTGGTGGCCTAACCATAGATGGTGCAAGTTCCTTCTCTGGAACTTTATTAGCTTTCTGTGTAAACCAAGTTATTCAGCCTCTTTTCTCCACTGAGTTCTCCTACTATACTATTTCTTCCTAATCTCTTTTACATTTCTAAATAAATAAGTTTTTCCTCGCCTACTCCATCTCTCCTTCGAATTACCCTGGATCCACCAGGGCTGGACCCCAGCAAGTGCCTACGCACAGCAAATTACATTATTGAAACTGGGAATAATTAAAGTAGTCAAGGACGGTAAAATAGTACTAGCATATAATTTATTGCTTAACCCTGGACCATGGAAAAAGCAAGAGAGTTCCAGGAAAACATCTACTTCTGATTTATTGGCTATGCCAAAGCCTTTGACTGTGTGGATCACAATAAACTGTGGAAAATTCTGAAAGAGATGGGAATACCAGACCATCTGACCTGCCTCTTGAGAAACCTATATGCAGGTCAGGAAGCAACAGTTAGAACTGGACATGGAACAACAGACTGGTTCCAAATAGGAAAAGGAGTACATCAAGGCTGTATATTGTCACCCTGCTTATTTAACTTCTATGCAGAGTACATCATGAGAAATGCTGGGCTGGAAGAAGCACAAGCTGGAATCAAGATTGCCAGGAGAAATATCAATAACCTCAGATATGCAGATGACACCACCCTTATGGCAGAAAGTGAAGAGAAGCTAAAGAGCTTCTTGATGAAAGTGAAAGAGGAGAGTGAAAAAGTTGGCTTGAAGCTCAACATTCATAAAACGAAGATCATGGCATCTGGTCCCATCACTTCATGGGAAGTAGATGGGTAGACAGTGGAAACAGTGTCAGACTTTATTTTGGGGGGCTCTAAAATCACTGCAGATGGTGACTGCAGCCATGAAATTGAAAGATTATTACTCCTTGGAAGGAAAGTTATGACCAACCTAGATAGCATATTAAAAAGCAGAGACATTACTTTGCCAACAAAGGTCCATCTAGTCAAGGCTATGGTTTTTCCACTGGTCGTGTATGGATGTGAGAGTTGGACTGTGAAGAAAGCTGAGCACCAAAGAATTGATGCTTTGGAAGTGTGGTGTTGGAGAAGACTCTTGAGAGTCTCTTGGACTGCAAGGAGATCCAACCAGTCCATTCTGAAGGAGATCAGCCCTGGGATTCCCTTAGAAGGACTGATGCTAAAGCTGAAGCTCCAGTACTTTGGCCACCTCATGCGAAGAGTTGACTCATTGGAAAAGACTGTGATGCTGGGAGGGATTGGGGGCAGGAGGAGAAGAGGACGACAGAGGATGAGATGGCTGGATGGCATCACTGACTGGATGGACATGAGTCTGAGTGAACTCCAGGAGGTTGTGATGGACAGGGAGGCCTGGTGTGCTGCGATTCATGGGGTTGCAAAGAGTCGGACACAACTGAACAACTCAACTGGACTGAACTGAACCCTGGATACTTCTGAGCATGAAAAAAGTGCTATTAACACTTATGCTAGGATGATAGGCATAAAGCAGCATTGTCTCAGGCAAATGTGGACATAGTCACCCTGAGGGGCTTGAATGGAGGGAACACATGGCTGGTCAGAGACTCACAGGCAAAAAGCCCTCTGCTGATCACATGACAGGTTATTTCCTCTGATTCTCCCAGCAACCCTAGAATGATGGATTGGTTCCCATCTCTCTGAGGATCCCAGAGTTGATGGGATGCCACCCACCCAACCCCCACCCCATCCATGGCACAGGTGGTGCTAGTGGTAAAGAACCTGCCTACCTATGCAGGAGACATAAGAGACTTGGATTCAATCCCTGGGTCTGGAAGATCCCCTGGAGAAGGAAATGGCAACTCACTCCAGTATTCTTGCCTGGAGAATCCCATGGACAGATAAGCCTGGCGGTCCATAGAATCCATAGGGTTGCAGAGAGTCAGACATGACAGAAGCACCTTAGAAAGCATACACGCATCCACACACGCATCCCAGGGCATGCTTGGAGAGGAGAGAAAGCACCTGGACTCCCACTCAGGACTCCCAACCACACTCGAGGTCCACAAGCCTGCATGATGCACGCTGTCTCACAACAGGAAGGGCTTCACTGTGTTTTCAGATAAGTTTTTCAAGTTATTGCCCTGTGAGAAATACAAGGACACGCATGGAGAAGCAGGAGGATTTGTGTGTGTGTGTGTGTGTGTGTGTGTGTGTGTGTGTGTGTGTGTGTGTCTGTGCGTGAGAGAGAGAGCAAGCACAGAGGCACTGTAGCCTCCCTGTTAGTTGCATGCTCTATTTTTGCAGGTCTGCCACCTCTTACAGAGGCTTTTGGAAGGAAGTGTGTTTCTAGAGTTCCCTGTAACCTGTGAAGGAAGATTTGTGCCTTTGGGAAAGGAAAGCCTGCTTCTGTATTTGCTGCACTGTGTGAACTGGAGCCTAACAACAGACATCTGTGTAAAGCTCCAGTGCCTGGAAAACAGAGGGAGGATTTAATTAGCACCACTTCCTCTCCCTCAGGCTGTCTTCTCTGGAAACACTCAGGGATGAGAAGTTGAAGCACTTAGAGACAGAGCTTTTGAGATCCAGGAAAGAAGGAAACTCTCCTCCGCTCCAGTTAAATTCTGACAGCCGTGAATAGTGGGAACATAGCACAGAGACCTCAGTCCAGAAGGAGTCCAGCTCTGTTTCTGGGGACATATTCGCCAGGACAATGAACTTACCTCCCTTTAACAACTTCCAGGATATAAGAGAAGTGTCACGCATTGAAGCAGCCCCCTCTATGCCACTTGCCCTGATGCTGTTTATTCCCAATTCAATAAGACATTGCATCCTATCTCTGCTTAACCATACTATATACATTGAAATACTAAAAGCTTTGTGCCTGGATAAATTAGGCTGCCTCATATCAGACCCATCCAGAGCCATTTAGAGTTGAAAAGGATTATTGTTCCCTAAGATTGCCTAGTAAATTGATCTTAGCTTGTGGTGCCCAAGAGAGTCAAGGCAGAATAATTTCTTAGGGAAGCAAAGGGTCAAGGTTTAGAAAAGAATTTCATCCATATTTTTTGACCTGATTTTCTCATTTTACGGAATTCATATCAATGGAGGAAACAGACAAAACAGGCTTCATCTTGAAAGCAGGACTCCATCTTGGGCCGGACTGTGGACTTTGAGCTATATGCCCAGTATCTATGGAAACGACATACCAACTGGAAAACCAGACTCTCCGCCTCCTTGGAAGAGCCCCAGGGCTCGTACCTAGACTCTCCTTCACCTAAACAAATACCCTAATTACCTGTGTAACCAAATAGAATCATAAATTCTATTATGCTTATTGGGGTATGACCACAGGCCTATTGATAAATGTCTCCTGTTAACTACCTAGGCTTAAGGTATATGAATCACGGGTTAACTTTGATTGTATCTTTCTTTTCCTTTGTTCAGACTGCTGCTGCTGCTGCTGCTAAGTCACTTCAGTCGTGTCCGACTCTGTGCGACCCCATACAGGGCAGCCCACCAGGCACCCCCGTCTCTGGGACTCTCCAGGCAAGAACACTGGAGTGGGTTGCCATTTCCTTCTCCAATGTATGAAGGTGAAAAGTGAAAGTGAAGTCACTCAGTCGTGTCCGACTCTTCACGACACCATGGAATGCAGCCTTCCAGGCTCCTCCGTCCATGGGATTTTCCAGGCAAGAGTACTGGAGTGGGGTGCCATTGCCTTCTCCGTTGTTCAGACTAGTTTCAGAGAATTTGGGGAGGTGGGTTTGAGCACGTACCCTTAGAGTATATAAGTTTTTCACAAAAAGTGGTCGGGGTCCTAGGCTAAGGCCAAGACTCTGCCTTGGGCCCGCCAGTATAATAAACTGCACTCCACTATCTGCATTGTCCTTCTGAGTAAGTTTGTTTCCCAGAACGCATGTCTACAATATAATGACACATCACCAACTCAATGGACATGGGTTTGGGTGGACTCCGGGAGTTGGTGATGGACAGGAAGGCCTGGCATCCTGCAGTTCATGGGGTTGCAAAGAGTCAGACACGACTGAGTGACTAAAAAAAAAAAAGAAAGAAAGAAAGAAAGGAAGTAAAGCCCTACAATACTAATTGCATGTTCTAGGCAGTAATGAAAAATTGGAAACCCACTAAACACCCAATGGTCAAGGAATTTCCTAGCTACCTAAATGACACTGAGCAGATCCTGAAAATAACAGCCCTTAAAATAATTTGTACAAGCACTACAGCAGCACGGAGTAAAGGATGTATCACTTGGGACAAGAAAAGCAAAGAGATTTTCTGTGGTAATGATTGAATTGTTTTTATGTTGGTAAAGACTAGAGGGAAAATATTTGTATGTATCGAGGTAGAGGGATAATAAGTGAATTTTTGCTTTAAAAAAATTAAATCATGTTAGCACTCCTTTTGTAATAAAATATATGAATAAATCTGTTGGTTCACAAAGTCAGGAGCTTCCTGGGTAAAATCTGAAACTGGCTCCTGTACAGAAAGGGCAAGAAGAGACCAAAGAGAGAAGCAGACCACTCCAAATTGACCGGTGGCAGAATTCATAAGCAAGAGAACTTACCAAGTCTTGTCTTGGGTGGCCACAAGGTACGTGAATCTCCACACCCACCTGCTGGAAACTTAAAAGCTTATAGAGAGGCCTTAACTGGTCCAGCCACATCTTCAGTCCAGATGGTCTCAACACCACATTGCTCTCTCAAGGCTACCTCTGGACAAGGGCTCCCACTTTGGGGATGGTGGGTGAAAGGTACATGGTACATTGCAAAGATGTGGTGGAGGGTCCATTGCTCAGTTCACTTACTGGTCAACTAGTCACCATGCCCTCTGGAGGACCTCCTCCAGCAATGTCAAATAAATACGTAAAGAAGTGCCACCCTCTCTTTGGTCAGACAACAAGAATTGTGTCTTATTTCTCAGCTGCCAGAAATTTCAGAGCTAAATTTAATATCATATTGCAGTAAATAACTTATTTCTGGATCCTGGTCTGCATATGCCTGCCTCCTTCAGTACCTGCTATTGTATCTGAGACTTTTTCTAAGAATATTTCAGAAGCATATAGAGCCTAAGTGATAGCTAGAGAATTGTTGCCTAGTCCAGTTCCTTCATTTTGCAAGGTTTGGAACACTGATGTAAAAGATTTGCCCAGGGTCATACAGCTAAATAGATTCAAAACATGAAATCAGACTCCAGGACTCTAGTCTATCGCTACCCATTGTAACATTTTAAAGAGAAACAGTTATCATACTTACAAACTGATAAACTGAAAATGCTTTTGCCAGCTGTCTACAGCCAGTCAGGCTTCTTTTGCTCTGAGATGGGAGAAACAACTCCCACAAATCAGGCTTCTCCAAGCTTTTCCCCATCAGCAGCCCACAACTAGCCCTGCAAGGTGAAGCTTCCTCCTTTGCCTGACATCAGACTAATCTATCCATACACATAGGGGCACAGTGATTGGGTCCACAGAACTTGTAGGGGCTCAGGAAATGTTTTAATGTATTTTAAAATCATAAGCAGAGACATCACTTTGCTGACAGAGGTACGTATGGTCAAACTTACTGTTTTTCCAATAGTCATTTACATTTGTGAGCGTTGGACCATAAAGAAGGCTGAGAGCTGAAGAATTAATGCTTTCGAACTGTGGTGTTGGAGAAGACTGTTAAGATTCTCCTTGGACAGCAAGGAGATGAAACCAGTCAATCCTCAAGGAAATCAACCCTGAATATTCATTGGAAGAACTGATACTAAAGCTGAAGTACCCCAATACTTTGGCCACCTGATGTGAAGAGCCAACTCATTGGAAGAGACCCTGTTGCTGGGAAAGATTGAGGGCAGGAGGAGAAGGGGACGACAGAGGATGAGATGGTTGCATGGCATCTCCAACTCGATGGACATGAGTTTGAGCAAACTCCAGGAGATGGTGCAGGACAAGGAAGCCTGGCGTACTGAAGTCCACTGGGTCACAAAAAGTCAGACATGACTGAGCAACTGAACAACAACAAAAATCAGAAGAGAAAAATTAAATTTCATGGTCAAAAAATTGTTTTCATTTTTTCTTGTATCAGAGGAAACAATGAAATTTGTAGGCCACCCCAAATCCATTGCATTTTGGCTAAAAAACAAACTAGATTATGCAAGTCATAAGATGCTGAACTATGTACAGTTATAGAAATGTGTTTTAACAGTGATATTATTATGGTAGAGACATTCAAGAAGGAAAAGTTTTAGGCCCACAGAAGTCATAATGTGGACCTGACTTGACTCTATATCCTGCTACTCAGATTTGCCGCTTAATAGTTCATTCTGGGGCTCCATACTGGACTGTCGAAGCTAGAAACATCCCCACATTCTAGCACTTTCCAATCTCCTTATGAGACTGTGGGTTATCAGTGGCAAATCCATTTGCCCTGGCTTCACTAATCAAGGTTGTTTAAGATTTGCATGTCCTCTGAACAGCCTGTAGCCTATGTGAAAAGTGGTTTGCTGAGATGTTTTCCAGGAACTTAGAGTCAGTTTTTTCCAGTTCAAGTTGAGCTGGATGGGACTGGCTAGGACCACTGACGCTCCAACTGGGCATATGCAAGTGTCCATCCACTTGGGGACCTTTTGATGCCGGATGGCCAAGACTCCACCCTCAGATTTAGGCTAAGTGCCTCCACCATGAGCATGCCTGTAGTCTAGTTGTACCTAGTCTAGTCTAGTCGTATGTGTGTGTGTGTGTGTGCGTGCATGTGTGTGTGATCAGTCACTCAGTTGTGTCTGACTCTCTGAGACCCCACGGACTGTAGCCCACCAGGCTCCTCTGTCCATGGGATTCTCCAGGCCAGAACACTGGAATGGATGGCCATTCCCTTCTCCAGGGGATCTTCCCAGCTGAGGGATTGAGCCTGAGCCTGCCATACTTCCTGTGTTGCAGGCAGTCTTTACCCTGAGTCGGTAGCCCAGCTGCATGTGCAAAGAATGCCGATTGCTGCATCTTTTTCCAGTCACCTTTCCCCACACTTCTCATACTCCCCATATCTCCAACCGCCCCACTTCTTTATTCCTCATCACATAAATACTCAGAGCCCCTTGACTTGGAGAGGCAGAACTGAGTCTGGCTTGGTTGCCTTGTGAATAAACCCTCTCTTTGCTGCAAACCTCAGTGCATCAGCATTTTTACTTGCTTCGTGTCATACGAAATGAACCTGGCTCTGTAATACTCATTCTGGAAGATTCTGTTCCACTATCCACTGAAAGATTTCTGTCCTATAGACAAATTGTACAATCTTAAAGTAATTATTTTTGCTTTCTTAAAATCAAAGGGAGATCCGGAATTAATCACCCTCTAATAAATATAGGTTTCCCAAAGAAGTAGATGAATAACCATCCTAAGAACTTATAATCAGCTTGAAAGGAGTCACTGCTTCCACTGAGGGGCCACAAAGCCAGCCAGAGGTGAAGAAAGGGGGAGTGTATGGACTTTTTCCCTCTCACAAGAGTTTAATAAAGAACAGTTTGTATGTATCAGAAAGCACCATTTTTTTTTTTAGTTTTATTTATTTATTTGACTGCTCTGGGTCTTTGTTGCCATACTCAGGCTTTCTCTGTTTGCTCTGCATGCAGGTTACTCTCTAGTTGCAGGGTGTGGGTGTCTTATTGCTGTGGTTTCTCTTGTTGCAAAGCATGGGGTCTAGGGCATGTGGGCTCACCAGTTGTGTCTCACGGGCTTAGTTGCCCCATGGCATATGGAATCTTCCCAGACAAGGGATTGAACCCATGTCCCCTGCATTGGCAGGCAGATTCTTAACCACTGGTGCCTGGGAAGTCCAAAAAGTATCATATTTCATATTTCTGATCAAGACAGCAGGACTGACATTATATAGATCCTGGTAAAACTCAGGAGTGTTTCATGGTGAACTACTTCCTAAGGTCATGTACCCTCCATTTCCTCAGCACGACTTTTGCTCTTTGTCCATCTAGTTTTCAGAATTCCTTCCTGGCTTCCTGCTCTCTCTGCCACTCTGGAGAACCTGTACAACCAGCCTCTCCCTTGCTCCCTTTACTGTCTGTCTCCTAAGATCTCTATTAAGTTTCCATGGGATTTATTTATTTTTTAACCCTATGCATCCCTAATGCAAAACTATTTTATTGTGATTTCCACAAAGCTTTTGAAATATGAATAGCTACTTGAGTGTTCCCAAGACCATCCCTCTGGACCCTTGGAAAGATAGATCACCTCGTTAGAGAGCACCAATCTATTCTAACCTCCACATTTTGTAAATAAGGAAACTGAGGCCCCAATGGATTTTGTGTCTCCTGAACCCTCAGTTTAGTTAATTTTTTGAAAATTAAAGACAATAAAGAATGAAGTTGTGGCCACCACAAGATTAAAAATATAGTATCTTGAGGAGTACTTGTGGACTAACCAGCAGCTTAGAAAAGTATATGGTTTATTAATAAGAGCTGCTTCCCACATGCAGGTGAGGTGGTTCTGGGCTGGGGAGGAAGTCCACACTTGAGTTCCTGTGGCTTGGGTTGCATTCAAAGATATCAACTGTGTTTTACTGATGGTGACATTTCTATCCACACAAAGGGGTTAACATTCTCAAGGCACAGCCCCAAAATAAAAATCTGCTTTTAATTCTGACATTTCGTAATTTATGTGAATTTATGTGTGCAGCCTTTCCTGAGTCTCTGTGAACAGCCAAGGGATGTGCAATGGATACACAACAACCTCAAAACTCTCCAACAAACCCTCCCCTGTGCCAGTTGAGATAAGAAGATTGTCAAAGAGTTCTTCACAATTTCGCATTTTGTACATTAGTGATAACATGCCAGTGGGGCTGCTCTGTGTCCTGGGGAAAAGTGGACTTGATGGAGGGTCTCTTGCCTCCCAGCTCCTCCTCTGCCAGGCAGGGCTCTGTGGTCTGTTACTGGAGATTTTACTCAGTGGAGGAGGGGGGCGGGGGGGGAGAGGAGAATACAGGACCAGGATAAAGAAACATGGCTCCCCACTCCCTCACTGGTTAGTGATAGTGAAAGTCATTCAGTTGCATCTGACACTTTGCCACCCCATGGACTACACAGTCCATGGAATTCTCCAACCACAATACTGTAGTGAGTAGCCTTTCCCTTCTCCAGGGGATCTTCCCAACCCAGAGATAGAATCCAGGTCTCCTGCATTGCAGGGGGATTCTTTACCAGCTGAGCCACAAGGCCCTGGGCAATTTCTTCTCCTTCTCCGCATGGCAGTTTCTTCATCTACAAAATGGGGAGCCAGACTTTATGGTTGGCAAATGTGCACTCTTGAAAATGACTAACCAATTTCAATCAAAACAAATTTCATTTATCTGTTTCTGGATTTCTTCTGAAGCTTTCATTTCAGGAGAAAATATATTGAAGTCTGAAAGTTGTTGGACTAAATTATTCCTCCCAGTGCATTCACTCTACAAGATTTCATTTTTCTCCAGTGCCCAGAAGATTCCAGATCTAAGCCTACAAATGTTCCATATAGTTTCCCCTACCCCCTCTTTAGCTGAGCATGTTAGTTCCCTGTGATTCAAATGTGAGGTCAAAGAAGGATTGGGAAGGCAGTCATGAATTTGGGCACCCATTGTGGAGAATCTGGGGTGTTTGGCCTCTGACTTCCTCTAATGAAAGCGGGTATGCACAGTGACAGGAAATACTAGCAACACCCACAGTGGAACATTGGACACTAAATCTGTGCCAGGGCCAGAGATAGCCTCAAAACTTATTCTTGCATTTTAGAAGGAACAAATTTAGAGGTTTTCAGAGCTTCTCACACAAAATGTTAATTTTTAAAGATATTTCCTCAAAAATAATATATGGAAAAATTGATTAGGATAAGGATATTGATTAGAGAATTTGGAAACATTAGATTCCTTGAAATTAACTTTGCTCATTTCCATGAACACTCCACCATCCACCCAGTCCAGGTTACAACGATGCTGGCATTCTTAACTTCTGTAGTGTTTGTCATGTTGCTCTGTAATCACCATTTACTCTCCTGTCTTCACTCCTGGGCTGTGAACAAGTCTGGAGCAGAGACTGTGCTACCCTCCTCTTTAGAGACAGCACTTGGCATGGGATGAATGAGTTCTCAGATGAATGAATGGATGCCCTGCTTTTTTCTCTATCAGGTCTGAGACCTGAGGGCAAGTCTTATGTCTGATCCATTGTTATTGGTACATTGTCTTATACATCATCCATGAAAGTGAAAGTGAAAGTGAATCACTCAGTCATGTCTGACTCTTTGTGACCCCATGGGACTGTAGCCCACCAGGCTCTTCCATCCAAGGGATTCTCCAGGCAAGAATACTGGAGTGGGTTGCCATTTCCTTCTCCAGGGGATCTTCCTGACCCAGGGATTGAACCCAGGTCTTCTGCATTGCAGCCAGATGCTTTACCATCTGAGCCACCAGGGAAGCCTTGTCATCCATGAAGTGAAGTGAAGTGAAGTCGCTCAGTCATGTCTGACTCTTTGCGACCCCATGGACTGTAGCCCACCAGGCTCCTCAGTCCATGGGATTCTCCAGGCGAGAATACTGGGTTGCCATTTCCTTCTCCAGGGGATCTTCCCAACCCAGGGATTGAACCTGGGTCTCCTGCATTTCAGGCAGATGCTTTAACCTCTGAGTGCTCAGTAAATGCTTATGGACTGAGTAATGAAGTTCTTTGTGAGGCACGAATGGAAATGGCTCTGAACACATCCACTTACAATCAGACACACATCGAAATACATGCCACAGCTCAGAACCTAGTGGAGGTGATGGAAAGAGAAGTGGAAACCTGCAGACCTGATAGAGCCAGAATAAGAGAATGTGTGCAAACACAATGGAAACAGGAGATGGAAGTAACAGGGGTGAGTGGAGAAAGAGTCTGGAGAGGGTAGAAAGTTAGAGCTATGGAGAAAGGTGCCTCGGGGCTATCTGCATCTTAGAGGGTGGGTGAGGACATTCCTAGCAAAGGTTCAAAGGTATGAGATGTGAAGAGGATGATGTGTTTGAAGGACAGAGGGCTATATGGTGTATGAAACTCAGATGTCAACTGCCCGCCTCCAGCCCCTACCTACTCTGGAATAGCTGGTTGAAGTGAAGTGAGGTCACTCAGTCGTGTCTGACTCTTTGCGACCCCATGGACTATAGCCTACCACACTCCTCTGTCCATGGGATTTTCCAGGCACGTGTACTGGAGTGAGTTGCTGTTTCCTTCTCTAGAGGATCTTCCCAACCCAGAAATCGAAGCTGGATCCCCTGCATTGTAGGCAGACACTTTACCATCTGAGCCACCAGGGAAGAGCTGGCTAACACTTGGTTAAAACTATGGGGCCCTCTGACAGTATGGAAGTCTGAAATTCTCCTGATAATCCTCTGTATTCCCTTCTCTCTGCCATCACGCCTCCATCTGTGCTGGAGTAGGTCCCCCACAGTCACGCCAGATGCAGTCTGGGCTCAGTACTGTAAGAATCCACTGGCCTCAAGAACTTCACGAGGTTAACAACTTCCTTAAAGATTTAGAGCCATCATGGAGGGGTGAGTCACTCTGTGTATAGTCCAACTTTGCTCCATTCATCTATTTCTTCTCTCTTATCGGGATAACAATTTTTGCTTTGTGTGTGTGTTTATATTTGAAATATGTATGTATTTTGTTATCATATAATCCTGCAATCCCACTTCTTGGCCTATATCCAGAGAAAACTCTAATTCAAAAAGACGCATGCACCCCAATGTGCATTGCAGCACTATTCACAAGAGCCAAGTCACGGAAGAAGCCTAAATGTCCACTGACAGATGAGTAATAAAGCAGATGCAATATACATATATACAATGGAATACTGCGTGCTGTGTGCTTAGTCTCTCAGTCCTGTCTGACTCTTTGTGACCCCATGGACACAGGGAAGAAAATTTGAGTGGGTTTCCATGCCCTCCCCTAGGGGATCTTCCCAACCTAGGGATCGAATCCAGGGATCCCACATTGCAGGCAGATTCTTTACCATCTGAGCCACCAGGGACTGGATCAGTGACATTGATACAACCTCATATGTGACATAGGTAACCAATAAGGACCTACTATATAGCACAGGGAACTATACTCAATATTTTGTAATAACCTATAAGAGAAAAGAATCTGAAATACACACACACACACACACACACACATGCTGGGAGCCAACACGGGAGATGCCACCCATGACAAGGTCATGCAGAAGAGACCAGACGGGCAAGGTGGATCAGGACTCGAGTGACCCCCTGGACCTGCTCAGCATCTACCCCCAAACCAGAATCTGTCTGTCTTACTGTTTTATGCCTTTCACCAACTCCTCTGACATTAACGGGGGGCTATCCCCGACCACCTTTCTCTAAAGGAAATCAGCTTAGAGCTCTAGTTAATAAGTCTCCTGGGCATAATTGGAGTGTTTCAATTCAAACCCCTCTGATGGCTTTCTAATTTGCCTGACAGGTTTATCCAGACTCTTACAACCATGCATGTGATTGTTCACAGCCTCCCAACTATGAGAGGCACAGGAAGCACAAAACATTCTAAAAATATAGAGCCTTTCGAGGAGTTAAACATTATTAGAATAGTACTGGTGGAGGGTTTCATTGTTGAACCAATGCTTGCTGCTAAGTTTTCATGTTTTTCATTTTGTGCCTGGGAGTGCATTAATTAATATAGTTGATATATAGAAATATAAGTAGTAGCCTTGGTATTAACAACATTAAACCTTGAGTTAATAAATTCTTTCTTTGTTATAGCCCACTGCACCTTTGCCCTATAGGAATGCAACTTTATCTAGTGCTTTTGGAGAATGGCGCCAGACTTTAGAAAAATCACCTTTAGAGAAAATAAGCTTTCTGGTTGACTAAGCTTTATCAGAAAAAAGGGTCATAAAATGTTAACAGGCCTCCTAGCCAGAAGATGATGTAAATCACCTAAGACCTTTATATATAGAAAGGTATGCAGAAAGAAAGCCTGGTCTCGATAAGGGTCAGGACTGCTGACCCTGCATGACTCTGCATCTTCCATTGTTCCCTGTGTACAACTTAAGGTATAAAAAAGCTCCTTTTGAAAATAAAGTTGCGGGCCTTGCTCACTGAAGCTTGGTCTCCCCGTGTCATTCTTTCCTTCTCTCTCTCTCTTTCTCTTTCCTTTTCAGGTTGATCCCCTGGAGCGCAGAGGCTCTCTGAGTTCACTTTCCTGCCCGGGCTTCTAAGATCCTCTCGAGAAGGTGCTCTGCACCTTCGCCACATCGAGAGGGCGCCTGAGGCCTTCGTGAACAGAGCAAGTCCTGTGTAGGGGCTTTATTCGATTTCCTGTAAACCAAGGAATATCAACCTCTTTTCTTTCTTTCTCTCTTTCTCTCTCTTTCCTGATGCCAATGCCATTCATCCTGAGGGTATCCCTGGATCCTGCTGGGGCTGGACCCCGGTACATACACATATGTATAACTGAATCATTGTGCTATACACCTGGAGCTACAAATGTAGCTCCAACAATACTTCAGTTTAAAAACATGAATGCCTACAATTATGTCACTTATAAATATGTATTCTTTGTTGAAACATACTTATCTATTTTATTCACATACCGAGGTCTCTCAGGTTTTCTCCTTCAACATCCCCAAATAAATGGAATTCCCCCACCAAGATGAATTCTGGAGGTAGCTATCCATATAAACCTGTACAGGGGTTTGTGATTCCAGGAACACCTGACTGGATTTATATGTCTGAAAAAGTAGAAGAAAGCCAAGCAATAAGCCACCATCAAGGACAGTGACTTATCTCAGGTAGGAGCAGAAGTGTCTGATTTGCCTTTGGCCTGACCGTGAGGAGCCTGGGGCAGAGAAGGGATAGAAAAGTGGCAGCCTTGTCCTCCTGAGGAGGAGGATGGGTGCATGAATGCTAAGCCACTTCATTGTGTCCAACTCCTTGGGACTCCATGGACTGTAGCCTGCCAGGCTCCTCTGTCCATGGACTCTCCAGGCAAGAAAACAGAGTGGTTGCCATGCCTTCTCTTCCAGGGGATCTTCCCAAACCAGGGACTGAATCCAGGTCTCATGTCTCCAGTAGTGGCAGGCAGGTTCTTTACCACTTAGCACCACCTGGGAAGCTGAAGAGGAGAATGCTGCTGCTGCTGCTGCTAAGTTGCTTCAGTCGTGTGCGACTGTGTGACCCCATAGATGGCAGCCCACCAGGTTCCCCGTCCCTGGGATTTTCCAGGCAAGAACACTGGAGTGGGTTGCCATTTCCTTCTCCAATGCATGAAAGTGAAAAGTGAAAAGTCAGTCGTGTCCAACTCTTCGCGACCCCATGGACTGCAGCCTACCAGGCTCCTCCATCCGTGGGATTTTCCAGGCAAGAGTACTGGGGTGGGCTGTCATCGCCTTCTCCAGAGGAGGAGAATAATAAACTTTAAATCACCAGCTTCCCTACTCCCTCAAAAGAAAGAAAGGAGAAGCACTTCAGGAATTAAACAGGTTAAAAATGTACTTTGGGGGTCCTAAAGCACTCAAATAGTTTGGTTTGTTTTTTTTTTTTCTCTATACAAGTGAAAAAGAAAGGAGCAGAGCAGTGAAAAGAATTGACCAAGCCCAAATCATTCAGCCTGCAGCAGTTTTACTTTTTTTCTCTCCAAAGTAATAAGATCCCAGATTTTGAATCTTCTGATTGAGAATGCTTAGAATTCTGGTGATAATATTTAGAAATTCGAGCCAGCCTCTTTCTCAGTTACTGGGACATCTCAGGGGAGTGTGTGGGTTATGTCTACCAAGGATTACTACCTATCCAGCACTAATCCTGGTCCACGGAGGGGCACTAGCCTGCATTCCTCAGCCAGATATTCCTGGCTGGAGCTCTGTTTAAGGAAGTCACCCCAAAGCCTGAGTTTCCTGCTAAGCCAACTGCTCTGCTCATGAACAGATTTCATGAAATTCAAGTAAAGACATTTAACTAAGTGCTGACAACAGTCTCCCCTACCCTCCCTACTACCCAGCCTTTGTTGTTTTAACAGCATTCTTATTATAAACATTTCTACTGAAGTAGGACATGCACTCAAAAACTCATAAGTGTGCAGGTCAGTGAAGTATCATCAAAATAAACACACCCATAGAACCATCACATTAGTCAAGAAATACCATATTACCAGCACCCTGGTGGGTGATGGAATCTGAGATCACTGCCAGACAGTTTAAATATCATCTAACTCAACACCCTCATTTTACAAATAAGGAAACAGATGCTCCCATGGGAGCAGGTAAGTGATTCCTCTACAGGTCTGCAGGAGTTCAGATCATGAAGGTCTTGCCTACCATGCTCAGGAGTTAGATTTTATTTAGAGGACAGTGGGGTAGGTGGCCAGTGATATGATCTGATTTGTATTTTAGGAATATGAGTCTTCCCTTTGTGAGCTGCACACACTTGAGAGAGCAATACTGAAGAGAAATCAGTTAGTAGACCTTTATTATGATAGCCAAGAGGTGGATTAAGGCTGTGGCAAGGAGTGGAACAAAGTAGAAAATTCAGTACCTACTAAGGAATTAAAAACTGTAGGACTAGGTGCCTGATTGGTCAGTATCAAGCAAGAAGAGGTTATCAGGCAGCTTTCTGACCTGGGAGAATGTAGAGCTGTGATTCCCTGCACTGAGGTTGGAATAAAAAGGAGAATCATATTTACGATAGAGGTAAAAAGATAATAAGTTAATCTTCAGACAAGAAGAATTAGAAGTACCTGATGGCTAACAAAGAGGACAGATCTAGGAGACAGCTGTATAGATAGAACTGGGACTTGGAAGAGGGATATGACTATAGATATAGATACGGGAGTCATAGATTTACAAATTATGATTAAACAATGAAAGCAAAGGAGATTGCTTATTGACAGCATTCAGGGTGATTTCTGGTAAGCATCACCATGTTAATCAATATAACAGAATTTATCATACCTTAGAATAGTACCTGTCAACTTGCTTTAACTTTCAGCTTCCTCACTAGCACGCAAAATCCCTTATGATAATGATAAGGTGTTTTGTGTTTTCTTTTTTTTTTCCTTCCACTACAGTTACCTTAGCACTGAGTAGAGCACATGGAAAGCATTATGTACCAATTGAACAAATGGATCCATAATAAATATCCATACTCCATGGAGTATGCATGGCAGAAAATGCAAAGGAGATTCATTCCTAGAGAGTCTCTCCTCAGATGTGATGGCACCAGACATAACAAGGGATGATTTGAAACCCTTTCTTCTAAACCAAGCTCCAAACTCACCAGTTCCTTCAAGCAACTTAGAAATGCAATTGGTCCTATGCTGTCCAGGCACCACGATCTTTTTTTATCAACCAGTTCTTTAATCATTGCTTGTAACTGGTCTCCATGAGCAGATCGTGAGCTCCATGAGTGAAGGAACTAAGCCCATCTCTGTCCCCTTGGATTCCCACAGAACACTAGACCTGTGTTTGGCACAGTGATCTCAGGCACTGAGGGTGTCACAGAAGATGTTGGCACCATGGGAAACACAGAACAAGGAGAAACTCACTTCACCTGAAAACACCCTGTGAGGTATGTGACAAATATGAAACCTTCTCCTAAGGGCTGGAAGGAGGGAACAGAGGAGAGCCTGTCTGAAAACCAAAGGGCAACATTCTTCCAGGAGCAGACATTTGAAAGGGGTAGAAAAAGACCAGAAAGGAGAGCCTCTAGTGTCACACAAACAAGATTGCTACCTTCTCATCTTGTGGGCCACCAGGACTGAAGAACAATGTGCATTTTCAAAATGAAATATACGTGGAGTTCCTAAAATGTTGAATGTTAAACAAGACACCTCATTAGACAATAATAAGGGATGTAAGAAAGTGTTAGAGAAATACTCTAAGGCGACTTTGACCCATTTCCAGTCCCCCCAGGTGAGAGTGTAAATACCTGAAATTCAGTCTGTTCTACAAAAAGATCTACATAGGTCCAGAGAGTTCCACCAGGGAGAGAGAAAAGATAAGAGAACTAGAACAAAGGAGTAGCTCTCAAGAAAATAATGAGGGCTAAGGAACAAGTATGGAGCAATGAAAGCAGTTCTGTCTCAAGAGTGACATTCAGATTCACTATAAATGATGTAAGTGGACAGTTCCGAATGCTGAAGAATAAAAACTGTTCGTTCTTTAGCATTATAGTATATACAGTGTGTATATATATACACATACATACTCTCTATAGTTTCTATGGGCTTCCCCAGTGGTTCTGCAGTAAAGAATCCACCTGCAATGTAGGAGACACAGGAGACCCAGGTTCAGTCCCTGGGTTGGGAAGATCCCCTGGAGAAGGAAATCCCCTGGAGCAACCCACTCAAGTATTCTTACCTGAGAAATCCCATGCACAGAGGAGCCTGGCAGGTTGCAGTCCATGGGGTCACAAAGAGTTGGACACGGCTAAGCACACGTGCATACACTCTATATATGCACTGTATACATAATATATATATACTCACTATAAGTGAAGTGAAGTCGCTCAGTCGTATCTGACTCTTTGCGACCTGTGGACTGTAGCCCACCAAGCTCCTCCGTCCGTGGGATTCTCCAGGCAAGAATACTGGAGTGGGTTGCCATTTCCTTCTCCAGGGGATCTATACTCACTATAGCATATTTTATATATAGGTTTTATTCTATTCTATTTTATTCTATTATCTTGCTGAAGGTAATTAGATAATAGACACAGATGAAGAACAGTAACAACCATCAAAAAAAGCCCTTTTCTTTTTTCTGTATTTCAGCAAGAAAACAAAACAAAAAATATGTGCCTAAAAAACAGAATTATATTCACATATAAGTGCATTATATTAGAAAGTGAGGATAAATGTATATTTCTGTGTGACCTGCTACTATTACCATTAAAGCAATATAAGCCAGAATAAGTAACAAATGCACTGAGAAAATTAAAATACTACCTTGATAATCAGATTTCCTTGGTCCTATGAATGTGTTTCTCAAGGCTGACTTACTGGTTAGAGATAATGTTTGGTTTTGACCAGCCTTCCTATAAAAGTATGGCTTTACTCAGAGTGATCAAGAGAGGGTAGAGTATGGACCAGGGAAACCATGATTAAGTGTGGTCAGTAATGACATCTTCATATACAAGCGTACACATATGTAGGAATACTTTACTACAACCTCTTTATCTGTGAAAATGTGCACGAGGAGACCTGCCTGACTTACTATCTGAGATATTTTTGTAAAGATCAAATTTTTTAAAAAGTTGTGAAAGTGTTTTGTAAATGATGGAGTGTCTTGATCTTCAGTCTTCTGAAGAGCAATTAGTATATTATCATAGAAAGAGGAGGCAAGAAAATAATACTTAAGCAGTGTGGTTGGCAGTCTCTGGAAGATGCCAAAGGGAAAGTAACATTGTCCAAAGGTTTTAGGGAAGGTTAAAAAGCCTCTTGATGACAGTGAAAGAGGAGAGTGAAAAACTGGCTTAAAGCTCAACATTCAGAAAACAAAGATCATGGTATCTGGTCCCATCACTTCATGGGAAATACATGGGGAAACAGTGGAAACAGTGTCAGACTTTATTTTGGGGGGCTCCAAAATCACTGCAGATGGTGACTGCAGCCATGAAATTAAAAGACGCTTACTCCCTGGAAGAAAAGTTATGACCAACCTAGATAGCATATTCAAAAGCAGAGATATTACTTTGCCAACTAAGGTCCATCTAGTCAAGGCTATGGTTTTCCCTGTGGTCATGTATGGATGTGAGAGTTGGACTGTGAAGAAGGCTGAGTGCTGAAGAATTGATGCTTTTGAACTGTGGTGTTGGAGAAGACTCTTGAGAGTCCCTTGGACTGCAAGGAGATCCAACCAGTCCATTCTGAAGATCAGCCCTGGGATTTCTTTGGAGGAAATGATGCTGAAGCTGAAACTCCAGTACTTTGGCCACCTCATGTGAAGAGTTGACTCATTGGAAAAGACTCTGATGCTGGGAGGGATTGGGGGCAGGAGGAGAAGGGGACAACAGAGGATGAGATGGCTGGATGGCATCACTGACTCCATGGACGTGAGTCTGAGTGAACTCCGGGAGATGGTGATGGACAGGGAGGCCTGGCGTGCTGCAATTCATGGGGTCGGAAAGAGTCAGACATGACTGAGCAACTGAAATGAACTGAACTGAATTGAAGTCTATATTGACAACGTTGAAACCATTGGCAAGATGTGGGGTGATGGTGAGCAGAGGCCATGTATTTAGATGAGGGATGTTCCAAACTATCCCAAAAGGCCATCTTCCCACTCAACCTTGGGGACCAGATTGAAACCAAAGCCCACAGGGCCAGAATTTGATGTTACCCAAGTTGCTTGCACACACACCTCCTTATGTCAGTTCCTGCTCTAGAGTGTTCCTTTAGAGTGTAAAAGCAGTGAAAAAACATCTATGGCTAATAGAGGTCCTATTTTAATGGAGAAACTCAACTCAATGGATAAATTTGACCACTTCTTTGAACTTTGTTGAGATAAGCGTCACCAAAATAGATTAGTTCAGAGTATTACTGTTAGGCAGTATCTCTGCATCTGAGAACTTCAACTATGACACTGCATGGTATTTAAAGAGATCACTGAGAAGTTTGACACATCACCAAAACATATTCCCTGTTATCCACAAGGGAAGTTCCGTTTTTCTTTCTTTATGAGCTGGGACCAGTCTATAATATGCAATACATTCTGAGTGTATGTTATCCATTACTTCTTCTCTTGCATCTCACCAAAAATATTAACAGGTAATGCCAGATTCCAAACCCCATTAATGTTTGACTGTAAAAGTCAGTGATTCTCCTACCAACCCCCAGCCAGTGGATAAACTTGCTAGAAAATACTACAAAGAGGGCTTTCTTGTTGAGAGTGACTGAGAGTAGAATCTCGAATTTAGGAGTGACCTTATGTAGCTCAACATCACATCCAAGAAGCATCTCTAAACTGGTTGCTTTGATTCTCGATTAATGTTACTTATCTGTAGACTTAGATCTCATGACCAAGGAAGTGGAATAAATTGGTACATCATTAGAAACTGCACTGGTATACTTTAACATATGAAATAAAGAGATCATTTAAAATAAGTGATATAGCTACCTATCCTTTTAACTCATGATTTTCCTGTAGCAACTCTAAGTACATTCTTTATGCTAATGCCCTTTTTAAAATAGTGACACTATTTTATTTATAATTTATTTTTAATCACTAAACTACCTAATTGTAGTTAGATAAAATATTTTGTAACTGTTATAATTCACACTGTACAAATACAATAGAAGATACACAGTACATCTTTTAAAGTTATAAAATAGGACATACCATGATTTTAGTTTTTATCAAAATAAAATATGGTTATATGTAACTTATACAAATGTATTCAAGAATATCCACACAAAAATGTTACCAAAGGTTTTCTCTGGGTAATTTGGATTATATAGGTGTTTTTTATTTCTTTTTTACTTAATTATATTTTCTAATTTTCTACAATGAAAATGTTATAAAGAAGATGAAATAAGAAAAAAAATATTGATACTAATCAGAACATTTGAAAACACAAAGATTTTTTAAGTACTCACATTTTCATCACAAATTACCTGTTCTCCAGTATAAGAAAAAACTAAATTGTTTCATAGAGTAAATACATCAAAATTCAGGCCTCAGAAATTTTCCAGAAATTAAAGTCAAAAGACTAAAATTCATACCCAGGTATTTCCCTGTACATGGATAGTTGCATTTTGGGGCAACGATTTTCACCTGCCTACTAATACACCAAAGCTACATTCAGGAAATAAAATCAAAGAAGAGAGATGGAGAAAGATAATGTATCTTGGGCAAGTTTTATCACAAGAAGTTATGAAACTGCTATAAGAGCTAAAAAGTTAAAAACTCTTTATGTAAATTATGTAATGAAACAAGGTGGGAGAAATATTTGTCTTAGAGAGATAAGTCCAATGCACCTCTAGTGAACAGATATTCTGAAAACAAAGCCCTTAGTTACAGAGGGACTGGACAGAATAATTTGGCAGAAGTTCTAGTTTTCCCAGCAAAGGGTCATAGCAACTGACATGGAGTTGGAGAGGGAAGGGATGGCAGTGACCCTGTTTCAGAGTGACCTGGGAGGGCGGTCATTGAGAGGCTGTGGAGGGGAGCCATTCCACAGCACCCTAACCTTGACCTAGGCCAGCTTCAAAAACTGGTCTGAAACAAACTAGAGTAAAACAATTTTCCCTTTTCCTCCTGTGTTATGCCAGAAGAACTATAATCATAAAGCAGCCCATCTTTCTTGAAAAAATGTCAAGAGCAAATGCCCAGCCAAGGGAGTCCATATCCCAAAATAGAGCCCTAACTTCCTTTCAAGCCTGCTAATCCTTCCATGACTCCTCTGACATGGGTGCTTCTTGAAATACATTCTCTCTCTCAATAGAGATGACACTACTTATGTTGACCAGATGTGTTTTTGTTTTTTTCTTTCTTTTTCTTTCATGCCTTTTCCTCAATTTTTGTAAAACTTTGATTATTGTTTGTTTTCCATTAAGCTTCAATCCTGTTTGGGAGTTCAGCCAATCAGTAGGAGCAGCTAAGCCCCACAATTTAATTTCTTCCATTGGAACCTCAAAAGTGTCTTTACTTTTGATTTAAACAACTTTGTGGGTGATCTGTCAAGATCACTCACCTACAACTCAAAGACATAATAATGTTTGGAGAATTAATTAAGTCATCCTTTCCACAAGATAATGGATAAGGAAGAGGAAGGACATAAATTGATTCATTTGGTGTAATCAGTTCCTGTATTAGGAAGTAGGCTGGCACAGTAAGGAAAGCTTTGGAGTCAGACAGATCTGGGCTTCAATCCAGACTCCACAACTTACCAGCTGCCTAAGGTTGGGTATCAATTTAAAAATCTTGAGCTTCAGTTTTCTCAAACGTGAAATGGATCCAATATTTAACTTGTAGGATGATATAAAAATTAGATGAGCTAATGGATCGAAAGATTTGGCAAAGTACATAAAATATAGTAGGTTTTAAAACATAGTTTTAAATGTTTGAGGAAAAGGAAGGCCAGAAGGAGTCTAACAATCAACTGAATCTATTTTAGAGCAACTTGAAAAATTGGAAGAAATCTACATGATAATCATGATGGTGGAAAATGCCTTAACGTAATAGGAGTTAGGAACCTGGATTTAGATGCAAGTCATGTCTTCTCTCTGGGCATTGTTTTTTCACCTATGCTAGGAGAGTACTGGGCTTCCCTGGTGGCTCAGATGGTAAAGCGTCTGTCTGCAATGCGGGAGACCCGGGTTCGATCCCTGGGTTGGGAAGATCCCCTGGAGAAGGAAATGGCAGTCCACTCCGGGACTAGTGCCTGGAAAATCCCATGGACAGAGTAGCCTGGTAGGCTACAGCCCATGGGGTCGCAAAGAGTCGGACATGACTGAGCGACTTCACTTTCACTTTCAGGAGAGTACTGAAGCACTTGGCTCCCATGATTCCTTCCAGTTGTGCTAGTCTAGAACTCCACATGGACCTGATGGGAAGCCTCCATTCTAAGTCAAGGTGAAGAGCTAGGAGGTTATCTACAAAGCATCTGCAAATATAAAAAATAATTAGGCTAGAATATATTTAATTTTATCTCATTTATCCCACTAGAAATCAAAACTTTCGAATCCTTTGTTGCATGTTTAAAGAAAAGTACATCTTTACGAGCATCCTAGATAAGAAATCAGTAAGAACAAGACCAACTTATTAGCTTATTTTTGCTTTTTGTACTTAACAGGCAAGGAACACTGAATGATAGGAACCTCTTTCTTGGTTTCATTAGCCATTTCCTCTTAAGCAATGAGACTGGCACTTCAGAGAGGACTGACATTCCTAGGTTGGGGCATCATCCAGCTACAACTGGTCCACCCAGAGTAAACCTTTCCCTCCCACCCAACAAATCACAACACTGTGAGCAATAGTCTCATCTCTGAAATAACCCAGTCACAGCTTCCTAGATCCGTGCATATCATAAAGCCTTCCACTCAGAATTCATCTCATCTAGAACAAGGGATTTTAACTTTGTCAATTAACTACATGACCACACTTCAAAAAGAATAAAACTAGATCTTCTTGCATGGCGTTTCGAACCTAGAAGAGATTATGATTTAAGCATCAATCCTAAATTAGAGACATTTATTCGATCACACTATGTGCACACATTCATGGTGGAATATTACGCAACCCTTACAGATCACATGTTAAGATATTAAATGACAGACAAAAATTCATAGAATAACACTAAGTGAAAAGTAGGGCCCTAAGTTGCACATACCCTATGGTTTTATTTTCAAACCAAAATTTTATGTAAATATGGAAAGAAAAATATTAGAAATTAACATATTTAAGTGTTAAAGGCAGTTTATCTTTAAGAGGGGGTGGTTGTAAATGACATCATAGAGTAGGGATTCTCCAGGCAAGAGTACTAGAGTAGGTTGCCTTGTCCTCCTCCAAGGGATCTTCCCAATTCAGGGATTGAACCCATGACTCATATGTCTCCTGCAATGGCAGGTGGGTTCTTTACCACTAGTGCCACCTGGGAGGCCCTAGACAAATATTAATTGACATGAAAAAATATATTATTATAAAGCAGAAAGTTCAGTTCAGTTCAGTCGCTCAGTCAGGTCCAACTCTTTGCGACCCCATGAATTACAGCACGCCAGGCCTCCCTGTCCATCACCAACTTCCGGAGTTCACTCAGACTCACGTCCATGGAGTCAGTGATGCCATCCAGCCATCTCATCCTCTGTCGTCCCCTTCTCCTCCTTCCCCCAGTCCCTCCCAGCATCAGGGTCTTTTCCAATGAGTCAACTCTTCGCATGAGGTGGCCAAAGTACTGGAGTTTCAGCTTTAGCATCATTCCTTCCAAAGAAATCCCAGGGCTCATCTCCTTCAGAATGGACTGGTTGGATCTCCTTGCAGTCCAAGGGACTCTCAAGAGTCTTCTCCAACACCACAGTTCAAAAGCATCAATTCTTCGGCACTCAGCCTTCTTCACAGTCCAACTCTCACATCCATACATGACCACAGGAAAAACCATAGCCTTGACTAGATGGACCTTAGCCGGCAGAGTAATATCTCTGCTTTTGAATATGCTATCTAGGTTGGTCATAGCTTTTCTTCCAAGGAGTAAGTGTCTTTTAATTTCATGGCTGCAGTCACCATCTGCAGTGATTTTGGAGCCCCCAAAAATAAAGTCTGACACTGTTTCCACTGTCTCCCCATCTATTTCCCATGAAGTGATGGGACCAGATGCCATGATCTTCATTTTCTGAATGTTGAGCTTGAAGCCAACTTTATCACTCTCCTCTCTCACTTTCATCAAGAGGCTTTTCAGTTTCTCTTCACTTTCTGCCATAAGGGTGGTGTCATCTGCATATCTGAGGTTATTGATATTTCTCCTGACAATCTTGAATCCAGCTTGTGCTTCTTCCAACCCAGGATTTCTAATGATGTACTCTGCATAGAAGTTAAATAAGCAGGGTGACAATATACAGCCTTGACACACTCCTTTTTCTTTTTGGAACTAGTCTGTTGTTCCATGTCCAGTTTTAACTGTTGCTTCCTGACCTGCATACAGATTTCTCAAGAGGTGGGTCAGGTGGTCTGGTATTCCCATCTCTTTCAGAATTTTCCACAGTTTATTGTGATCCACACAGTCAAAGGCTTTGGCATAGTTAATAAAGCAGAAATAAATGATTTTCTGGAACTCTCTTGCTTTTTCCATGATCCAGCAGATGTTGGCAATTTAATCTCTGGTTCCTCTGCCTTTTCTAAAACCAGCTTGAACATCAGGAAGTTCACGGTTCACATATTGCTGAAGTCTGGGTTGGAGAATTCTGAGCATTACTTTACTAGCATGTGAGATGAGTGTCATTGTGCGGTAGTTTGCGCATTCTTTGGCACTCCCTTTCTTTGGGATTGGAATGAAAACTGACCTTTTCCAGTCCTGTGGCCACTGCTGAGTTTTCCAAATTTGCTGGCATAATGAGTGCAGCACTTTCACAGCATCATCTTTCAGGATTTGAAATAGCTCGACTGGAATGCCATCACCTCCACTAGCTTTGTTCGTAGTGATGCTTTCTAAGGCCCACTTGACTTCACATTCCAGGATGTCTGGCTCTAGATGAGTGTTCACACCATTGTGATTATCCATAAAGATCTTTTTTGTACAGTTCTTCTGTGTATTCTTGCCACCTCTTCTTAATATCTTCTGCTTCTGCTAGGTCCATACCATTTCTGTCCTTTATCGAGCCCATCTTTGCATGAAATGTTCCCTTGGTATCTCTAATTTTCTAGAAGAGATCTCTAGTCTTTCCCATTCTGTTGTTTTCCTCTATTTCTTTGCATTGATCACTGAAGAAGGCTTTCTTATCTCTTCTTGCTATTCTTTGGAACTCTGCATTCAGATGCTTATATCTTTCCTTTTCTCCTTTGCTTTTTACTTCTCTTCTTTTCACAGCTATTTGTAAGGCCTCCCCAGACAGCCATTTTTGCTTTTTTGCCTTTCTTTTCCATGGGGATGGTCTTGATCCCTGTCTCTTGTATAGTGTCACGAATCTCACTCCATAGTTCATCAGGCACTCTATCTATCAGATCTAGGCCCTTAAATCTATTTCTCACTTCCACTGCTTATAAAATGATATTAAAAATCGCCCACACATGCATTGGAAGCACATGTACCAAATGTTATAAATGATTAGCTCTGCATGACTAGCTTATGGATGAGTTTTACTTTCATTTTTGTATCTTTCTAAATTTTCCCAAATTTTTGGCACTGAGCATACATTATACTTACGATTGAGGGAAAACCTTTTTCAAGGAAATCTACCAAGTGAATATAAATCAAAGTCCTAGGGTTATGGGTACAAAAGAAATTGATCGAAATAGAATAAAAAATCAAAGACCCCAAAAAGTGGTGGATAAAGAAGCAATCATACAAGAAATCTCATTCAAAGGTTTTGTGACAGAAGAGGCTTCGGAAGGCCTCCATCCTAGTCAGAGATTACTATTCCTGTGGACTATGGAAACATAGTGGCTTTTAAAGTCTATCTAATAATTGTTCAGCCCTACCTCCTTAAAGAAGGTTTCCCTAGCTACCAGAACTCATTTGCAACACAAGGACCTTCTCAGCAAGATGAAGCACCTCAACATGATGCAGATGAAACATGCACTGTTAAGGTAAATGCCCTTTCCCTCCCAGGGCACTATAAACTCCTCTAGCTAAGAAACCATCCTCTGGCTGCTTTATATCTCACCCTTCTGCCAAAACTGAGTGTTCTGAACAAAACATGCTTAGCAAATGTGTATGACATACACGAGATACGGTATGGCAGAAGGACAAGGACAGAGGAGCAAGGGAGACCTGGCGGTAACCAACTGAGTGCTACCAACCATTGGATATATGGCGTTAAACTAGTATGAGAGATTGTGGTGACTTGACAATGAAGAAACAATGATAACACAGGCAAAGAAGTACTGAATTGATAAATGTTCATTTATCTATGGGGATGGATGTTAATGATTCTTTGGACCCATTTAACTTTTCTTATTGTGTTACAAGCCATACATAAAAGCCAAAGAAAGAAAAGAAATCTGTCCTTAAACCCACCATGCTGAGAAAATGAAAGTGGATCATTTTGATGTATATCCTTTAGGACATTTTTGACATTTTTCTATAGATAATGTCATTTTTTCTACTTTGAAAACTGAGTTATACTGTAAATATCATTTGAAAAGCTGTCCTTTGCACTTTATGCATCAACAATGATGCTGACAGTGACAATGATAGTAACGTTTATTAAGCACTGACTGTGTACTGAAACTGGGTTTTAACAGGATTGGCTCATTTCACACTCACCAAAGCCCTGTGGTCCAGGTATTTCAATGATTTTCATTTTACAGATTAGTACACTGAAACTTAGGCTTTCTAGATGGCACTAGTGGTGAAGAAATCACCTGCCAGTGTAGGAGATGAAAGAGACGTGGGTTCAGTCCCTGGGTTGGGAAGATCCCCTGGAGAAGGGCATGGCAACCTACTCCAGTATTCTCGCCTGGGAAATCCCATGGACAGAGGAGCCTGGTGGGCTGCAGTCCATAGGGTCCCAAAGAGTCAGACTGAAGTGACTTAGCATGCACGCATGCACACTGAAATTCAGAAAGGTTGAGAAATTTGCTCAAAATTGCACAGTTAGCGATAAGAGCTTGAAGTTGGTCAAATATCTCTCTGATCTCAGGCCCCTATTTTCCACCACTGTGCCATACTACTTAGTTCATGAACAATGTCTACAACAGCACATTAGTGACTGCATAGCATTCCATTATATGGTCATCCATATTTACTCATCCCTTACTAGTCACTAATTGCTTCACTGTTGCAGTGACTATGCATTGAAGATCCTTACAGGTGCAATTTTTCATAATCCTTAATTTTTTCCTCTGTTTAAATTCCTAGAAATGAGAACGCTGAGTCAGAGAATTTGTAGATTTAAGGTTCTTGATATATATGGCTAAATTACCCGTCCCAGAAATGTTGTAGCTATTTAAGTCTTAGCAGGCCATGAAGCCTATTTACATGTGGAATCTCTTAAAAAAAAAATTCATAGATACAGAGAACAAATTGGTGACCACATGACTACATGTGGAGGGTGAGGGGTGGGCTAGATGGATAAAAGGAGTCAAAAAGTACAAAAGGTATAGACTTCCAGTTACAACATGAATAAGTCTTGAGGATGTAATATATAGTATGATGACTATGGTTAATAATACTATATAGCATATTTGAAAGTTTTTGAGAGTAGATCTTAAAAGTTTTCATCACAAGAAAAGAATTCATAAGTATGTGGGTGAAGAATAACAACCAGACTTATTGTGGTGATCAATTTCCAATATATACAAGTATTCAATCATTATATTATGTACCTGAAACCAATATAATAGTAGATGCCAATTTTATCTCAATATTTCAAAAATTACAAAATTTTTTTTAATGATATAAAGTCCATTTTTCTGCAGATCAGGAGAGGACTTATAATTTAAAGTTTTATTCTTGGCAATAAATAATTTTAATAGTTCAATATTTGTCTTAATTTGCAATATTTTTTTTAGTTGTGAGATTGACAGCTTGGAGGTGTGTATTCTAGACATTTTTATTAGTTTTGTCTTTGTCTTATTGATTGTCAAGAATTCTTCATTTGTTAAATATATTAACAATCAAAGGAATGTTTATGGCATCAACAGCTGTTAATGATTGTACTTGCACTCCTGAGGCTTATAGGCATGAGTAATGATGATGTTAAATTTTCAACATGGACATATCCATTATACAGGTTTATGTATTCCTAACTGTAGAGCAAAATGAACTGTACCAGCTGGTTTCCAAGTTATAGATCTGAATTGCCTCATTCATGCACTAATTTTGTTTACTGCTGCTAAGTCACTTCAGTCGTGTCCAACTCTGCGTGACCCCATAGACGGCAGCCCACCAGGCTCCCACATCCCTGGGATTCTCCAGGCAAGAACACTGGAGTGGGTTGCCATTTCCTTCTCCAATGCATCAAAGTGAAAAGTGAAAGTGAAGTCGCTTAGTCGTGTCTGACTCTTCGCGACCCCATGGACTGCAGCCTACCAGGCTCCTCCATCCTTGGGATTTTCCAGGCAAGAATACTGGAGTGGGGTGCCATCACCTTCTCCGAATTTTGTTTACAGGAAGATCTTGACTTGGATACTCTACTTTTTTCCTTATACAACTTAGATTAACCTTCAGTATGAAACTCTACATGGCACAAATTGTTTCATTTAATTTATTAATTCAAACACATTTTGGGGGGAACTTCTCTGTGCCAATAACTGTGCTAAGGGAAAGAGAGAGAGGTAGAAAGTAGAAGAAAACCTACAAATATAATGTCTTTCTGTTTTGAAGAGCAAATATAGGTGAAAGAACCAGATCTGCAAATAGATAATTGAAAGATGGCCAGATAAAGCCTAGAAAGTAATCTGTAAAAAGTGTAGTAGAGCGTTCTAGGGGCATCACAGTGTCACACTGAGCTGTCTGGATACATGCAATTTGGACAAAATAAAGCAGACACCAAGGACCCAGTGTGACCTGCTGCTGAAGGATAAATGCGATCTTTTACTCCATGAGTTTCCTTCTGGTACCATCATGGATGGGACAGAACATCTGCCACCAGGTAGGAGGGTGGCTTTGGGAGAGGGGGAAAATGGTCCCCCTTTACTTTGTGTAAAGTTTTTTATTCTGGGCATTGAGGACAAACTGAAATTATAATCAAATAATCATAGTTTAGATATGTTGTTGTTCAGTAGCCAAGTCGTGTCTGACTCTTCACGACACCATGGACTGCAGCATGGACCAGTCCTCCCTGTCCTCCACCATTTCCAAGAGTTTGCCCAAGTTCATGTCCATTGCACTAATGATGCCATCCAACCATCTCATCCTCTGTTGCCTCTTCTCCTTCTGCCTTCAATCTTTTCCAGCATCAAGGTCTTTTCCAATGTTTCAGCTGTTCTCTTCATGTGGCAAAACATCGGAACTTCAGCTTCGGCATCAGGTACACAAAAATGAGATTAGGTGGCCGTTGAGAATCTGGCCTCAGACACATCGCTAAACCACTGAGAAACTGAACTTTCTTTACCCAAGGACACCACCAGCTGTATTCAGAATAATAGCCAACAACTGCAACTTTAGGTACTCAAGGTCCCACTTTGTAATTATTAACCATTTCAGGCCCCAACCAATCCTTGCTTAACAAGCATTCTCCTTTCTCATCAGCTGCAATTGTAATTCTTGACAAACAACTTATGTAGCTAACCGTGGCCTTGCAGTTTTTGCCTTTATAAGCTTCCTCCATTTTGCAATCCAGCAGAAAACAATTCAGGCGCTTCTTGAATCTTTGTCTTCCAGGTTGCAGTTTTAACAAACCCCAAATAAATGTCTGTTTATTTCTAGCAAGTCTCTGTTACTGAAATTTTTGTTAGTAACATGCATTGTTCAGGGCTGTGTCAAAATAACATGTGTTTCACTGTATCCCTGAATATAGAGTAGCAATATCCTGACCCAGAAATGTGTGGCTGGAGCTCCATGTAAGCAAAGAATTTTAACAGTGTATCAGCCTCAGGTGGACAGAAAGCAGACAGTATTAAAGATGCACCATGAATGTCAATAAGTAGACATAAATTCACCACTAGATGCAGAGATTGGTGTGAGAATCAGTCCAAGATTACTGGCATAAGAAAGTACATTCCTATCTTCCAGAAAACAGATGGTTCAACCAGAAGCCCTGAGTTGACCGTATTTGGAAGTTTCAAGTTTCCACTGATGCAGATGCTGGGTTCTAGTTCCCTCCCAGGGCCCCAGACATCCTGCATTTGGTATAACACACCTGCAGTTTAGGGCACATACCTGAGAAGTGTGAATTCCTGGGATTTAGGAAAGGTCCATAAACAATAACAAAAATGAAAGTTTCTAGAGCTTGGAGTTCCAAAGCTGTACGTGATCTCCAAAATTAATCTGTTTAGTATGAGGCAGTGGCAGTGAAGAAAAAAGTGAATTCAACCTTTTGGACCCAGGTGTGAGTTTCATCTGGTATTAGTTTGCTGTGTGATTTGGGGCAGATGATTTCAACCCCCTGAAAAAAAATGTAAGACAAAAAGTTTACCAGGACTACCTACAGGTGTGTGTGTGTGTGTGTGTGTGTGTGTGTGTGTGTATGTGTGTTGGTCACTCATTCGTATCTGACTGTTTGTGACCCTATGAACTGTAGCCCATCAGGCTCCTCTGTCCATGGAATTCTCCAGGCAAGAATACTTGGAGTGAGTTGCCATTCCCTTCTCCAGGGGATCTTCCCAACTCAGGGATTAAACCTAGGCCCCCTGCATTGCAGGTGAATTTTTTACTGTCTGAACCACCAAGGGAGTCCCACTTACAGGCGTAGGAGAGAGAAATACCCTGGAGTTACAATCTCTACAAAAGTATATTTCTATCATCTTTCTCTCATCATAAGAGGGGCAGGGGAGAAAAGCCTCTTTCTTTCCCTCCTGGGTTGTATCCAATTTCTCTGGCTCTATTTACAAATGGGATTCTTGAAAGAAATTTACCAGCACCAATTCCCTTTCTCTCTTGAATGCAGCTCATCTCTCTGACATCAACTCATCTGCCTCTCAGCAACATATGTACCATCCAACCCCTCTCTTCTCCTTGGATACCTCCTTCATTTGGATCCCAACACACATCACTGTCTCCTAGTGTTCACCCTCCCCTTCCAGTGCTCCTCCTCCATCTCTTTTCTTGGTTGCCATGGAACCGGAGGGAATAGAGAGTGGTAAGAATGGTAGGAATGGTCTGCTCCAGAGTGCAGACAATAAAGGGATGATGTGTTGTCTATAGAAAAGGTAACTGAAAAATGTTTTTCATTATTGCCATGTGCTGGCGATTCTAAACAACCTCAGTGAAAAAATCCTCTCTGCTGATGGAAGACCACCTTCACCATGCCCTTTCCCCTTTAGTGCATGCTAACTAGATCCTCCCCACTTCCCTAATCCAAAACTTTATAGCACCTCAAAAGTCAGCCCTTAAACCTCTTCTCTCTTCCGTCTACATTGACTTCTTTGAAGATCTCATTTATTTTTATTGCTGTAAATAGTATGTATCTATTGATGATGACCACTTTTTATCTTCAACTCAGATAGCCTCACTGAATCCAAGGTTCATATATTTAGTCACTACTCAGCATCTCCAGTGCCTTCCTGGCCAAAATAATCTCCTGATGCTCTTTCAAAAACCTGTTCCTCTCACGTTCTTCTCCATCTCAGATGAAGACCGCTCCTTCCTACCATTTGCTCCACAAATTCTTGGAGTCATCCTGGTCTCCTTCCTGTCTCATTACTCCCCCTGCAATCAATCAAACACAAGGTCTAAACGCTTGTCAACACCTCCGCCATATCCGCTTGTCCAAGCTTCCACAGCAATCATCTGGATGATAGGAAAAGGTCAAAGCAAAATTAAAACTTGTCATTGTAAGGAGTCTCACAGAGCGTCTGGGTTTAATCCCTAAAATGACACTGTTAACACTTCTACTTAGGGCTGCCCAACACAATTCACTACAGGTAGTAACCAGTGAAAGAGTTAAAGCCCCAGAGATCACTGGCCACCCGGCCTTGTGCACACTGTGTCCCCTTTCTGAGCCTCAGTTTCTCTATTTTGAATAAGGTAATTGCTTAAGTGTTCTTTTCAAGACCCTTACAGGCAGAAAGATACTAAGAATATATCAAAGAGTGCTAAAAATTACATAACATTGCAACCCACTGCATTGTGGTGGGCCCACAGGGATGAATATTAGCACTGTCATAACAAACTCAAACAGACACACACGCACACACACATCCGCAAAAGAAACATTTCCTTCCACAACCAAGAACGATATAACCTTCAGAGCATGAAGAGAAAAATGATAGCCAAAATTAGCATCTTAAAAAAATAAACTACATAATCACTGAAGATGAGATTTTCCTAAAACTGTAGAACAATGAGACATAATGATAGCTGTCATAAGAGAGGAAATTGCAGGAGTCAATTTGAAAGGATTTGGGAGTGTTCCCTCCTCCCATTGAGATTTGGTTTTCCACATACCTCAGTAAGACAGAAAAGCTAAAATATTTCCCTAGGGCCATTGTGATCAGTGCCTCATAACACTGCTGTTGACATTAAGAAAGTGTCATTCAGCCCCAAATGAAAGCCAGAGCACGCATCAGACTCCATATCAGTGTTCAGTTAACAAGGCCCCTTTATGTACAAATTCTCATTCGTCCTCTAAAAATAGTTTGATGAAGCCTAGATATCTCTATGAAATCTCTCTGTCTCTCAGATGAATTCAAAATATCCCTCCCAATCTCCCTGCAAGAAAGGAGCACCTCTTCTTGGCCATTTGACAGCTTAGGAAACACATTCACTTCTCTTGGCTTTTTGAGATAAGGTGTGACCTGCCAGGGCTGAGGGGTGGGGGCCCTGCAGAAGAGGGAGAGAAAAGGAGGCATCAGATCTAATCTTGGCCTAAGTCTGCAGATCAAACTTGAACAAATCGCTTCAATTCACTAAGCCTCAGTTCCTAAGCCACTGAATAGAGAAAATTACTCCTATCCCATGATTCTTACAGTGCAGTTAAGATCAAAATCAATAGGGAGATAAGTGTGTCAGGGGATTTTATAGGCTGAAAAATGCTGGTCTACAAATATCATCAACCCTGAGCAGTAAGGAAAAATGGGACACTTTTTTCATTGGGTCACAGAGAATATGAGTCTAGATGGAAGTACAAGGCAAGGGTGGAGGGGAGCTGAGATACAAGTCGGGGACAAGATAAATCAGTTCATAGAGAGAAGCCCCATCTCTTTATAGAACCAGTGAAAAGCCATCTGGCCTTACCTGGCTAGACTCTTGCCGGTACTCAAGGATGTGTTCTTCTTGGATGAAGGGGGCCAGACCACAGACAGTGGCCAGGAGAGGTGTGGTTGGCTCAGAGGAAGCCAAACAAGAGGGAGTTCTTGTGCTCTCAGCCCACTCAAGCTGAAAAAATCTTGCTCACCGACAGGGCTGAGGGTGATGTGATCCACCTTCAACAAAGGGTCAAATGAAAAGACTGGGGATGTTTACAAGGAGGAACTCCACCTGTCAGAGGTGGGGAACTAGGTTTGTGGGAGGGGCCTTTCTTGTTCTACAATGACACACCTCTCTCTTCTGTCCTGTCTCAAGAAGTCCTGGATTTTTCTGCCTACTCCCTCTTTAATTCAACTCTCCTGATGGGATGGACAGAAGCAGACTGCCATCCACTCCTCCCCAGCATCTGTGTGCTTCCCCTTCACAGTAAGAAAGCTTAAGCTTGAAGACTATGCTTCTTTGATTAATGTTAATAAATAAACATTATTTATTAATGGATTGATTTTTTGGATATTTATGATTTTGAGCATCGTCATCGCTTTCAGCTCGGGAGAGGAGAGGCATGAAGAGCAGTATGTCTATGAGAACAAACACAAACTCTCTGGTCAGAACTTGCCACATGACACTTCTCCTTTTAAGTGGATGTCCCTTTTACTAGACTGTGAGTTCCTTGAGAGCAAGGACCACGTCTTATTCTCCTATAGATTCTTCACAATGCCCAACATGCGGCAAGCACTTAATAAATACATATGGAATGATCATTTAGTATCTAGTTAGCTAGAGGGGTGGGATGGGGGTGGGAAAGAGGTTCAAGAGGGAGGGTATATATGCTGCTGCTGTTGCTAAGTCACGTCAGTTGTGTCTGACTCTGTGCGACCCCATAGATGGCAGCCCACCAGGCTCCCCCATCCCTGGGACTCTCCAGGCAAGAACACTGGAGTGGGTTGCCATTTCCTTCTCCAGTGCATGAAAGTGAAAAGTGAAAGTGAAGTTGCTCAGTCGTGTCCAACTCTTCACGACCCCATATATACTTATGGCTGAATCATGCTGTTGTACAGAAGAAACCAAAACAACATTGTAAAGCAATTATCCTCCAATTAAAAATAAATATATAAAGAAGGCCTAATGATAGGCAATGGGCTTCCCTGGTGGCTCAAATAGTAGAGAATCTGCCTGCAATGCAGGAGATCCAGGTTCAATCCCTGGGTCAGGAATATCCCCTGGGGAAGGGAATGGCAACCCACTCCAGTATTCTTGCCTGGGAAATCCTATGGACAGAGGAGCCCAGCAGGCTACAGTCCATGGGATCCCAAAGAGTTGGACACAACTGAGTAACTAACACTCAGTGATAGTAAAGAGAGGATCAACGTATAGATTTTCTTTAAGTTTTCATTTGATTTATGAAAATACTTAGCTGATGCTGCTTTCATTTGATTCAATAAATGAAAACATTTCTTTTCAAAACAAATGTGCATGCATGGTAAATCACTTCAGTCATTTCTAATTCTTTGCAACCTCATGCACTATAGTCCACTGGACTCCTCTGTCCATGGGATTCTCCAGGCAAGAATACTGGAGTGGGTTGTCATGCCCTCCTCCAGGGGATCTTCCTGACTCAGGGATCCAATCCATGTCACTCAGGTCTCCTGCACTGGCAACTGGGTTCTTTACCACTAGCCCCACCTGGGAAACCCAAACAAACATTTCTCTTATAGAAAAAAATTAGTATCTATTTAATGAATCCTGTTCTGCCATTTAATGGCTTTGCAACCTGTGGAAAGCCATATATTAACTATTCTAAGCTGATATTTCTGTAAATCGGGGATATCATTCCTCTTTCCAAGATGCAGATGCAATTTGCAAGGCATCCTATCAAAATGAATATAGGATAAGACTTAATATGGCAACACTTGCTAGAAAATGTAACTGAACATTAATAAATTTTTCTGAGGGATTCCTTGGTAGCTTGGTCTTCGCTAGTGACTCAGATGGTAAAGAATCAGCCTGCAATGCAGGAGACCTGGGTTCGATCCCTGGGTTGGGAAAATCCCCTGGAGGAAGAAATGGCAATCCACTCCAGTATTCTGGCCTGGAGAATTCCATGGACAGGGAACCTGCTGGGCTACAGTTTATGGGGTCACAGAGTTGGGCATGACTCAATGACTTTCACTTCACTGGTAGCTCAGTTGGTAAAGAATCTGCTTGCAATGCAGGACAGCCAGGTTTGACTTGGAGAAGGAAATGGCAATCCACTCCAGTATTCTTGCCTGGGAAATCCCATGGACTGAGGAGCCTGGCGAGCTACAGTCCATGGGGTTGCAAGAGTCAGGCACAATGATCTTGAAACCCAAATAAGAGTTTACAACTTAGAGAGTCAGTGTAAAGTAAAATATGAGCTATGAAGAGAATCATAGGTCCACATGATTTTTTACAAGTCTCCACAATGTCTGTGACTTCGCAGGTGGTTCAGTGATAAGGAATCCACCTGCCAGGGCAAGAGACACAGGAGATGTGGGTTCGATCCCTGGGTTGGGAAGATCCTGTGGAGGAGGAAACGGCAACTCACTCCAATATTCTTGCCTGGAGAATCCCACGGACAGAGGAGCCTGATGGACTACAATCCATGAGGTCGCAAAGAGTCGGACACAACTGAGCAACTAAGCACCACATGTACAATGCCTGTGATGTAATCAGTTTATGCTTTCATTCAGCAAGTAGTTAACTGAGCAAGGACATTGACCATTATCAGTTCTCAGAGCAGACAAGCATAGGAAAATGAACTAGACATAGTCTCTGGCATAAGGAGCTCAGGAAGATGAAATATATAGACAATGATGAGCACCTGAGATGAGAACAAGAGCTGTGGGAAGCCACAGGAAAGAGCAGTCTCCAGACGCTTCATAGAGGAAGAGGCAGCCTTAGCTCTAGGGGTTGTAAAGAAGAGCTGGAATTTCAACAAGTGCCGATGGTGGAGCTGGATATAAATGTTAACTGTGAGATGGACTTAGCCACCATTCCCTGACCTCACTGATTTATGTCCTTCCTTAATATAGACTCCAGGATGAAAAGCGTTTCACATAACTGGTATGTAGGTCACACCACTTACACGCCACAAAACTACAGGGCAATTAGAAGTAATTGCGAGACAAATACTGTTCCCACTTGGCTCCACGCCTCTTTATGATGGCTCAGGATGGGGGAGCAAATAGAGAAGGAGCATAAAGATGCTGAATCCCAGCCTGATCATTTAAGAGTGGGACCAACCGGTGCATTGCTATTGAAGTTACTGCTGTATCGAGTTAGTTTGAAGGGCAAGAGACTGTGAAAAAACACCGCAGGTCCATGTGGCAGCTATCTAATGATCACTGGGCTTCCAGGGGCTTCCGAACCCTCCTCCCAGCTCCTGCTACGCTCCTGTCACAACCGACCCAGCAGGAACTGAGCAGGAAGTGATCCATCCAGAAAAGAACATGAGCAGAAGAAAGAACATCACAGAAAACACAGGCTCTGGTTCCTCGTCTGCCACTCGTGGGGATCATCTGCAATAGCTTAGTCTTCCCCAAGCCTTGGTTTCCTCTTCTGTGCAATGGGAGTTATAATGCAGATCCTACTCCCATCCCTGGGCGAAATTCTGGAGGTGATGCCAGCCCTGTAAATGCCAACATTTAGACGTGAATGGGCAGTGCTATTATGATGGGACATATGATGACACAGGGGATTTGCCTCGTGTCTTCTGTTTCCAGTTATATATCACAAGCCATGTACAAATCTCCCGGTGGATGAGAATATAACCACCAGTTAAGGAGCAGAGAATCACAGAAAATGTGTACTGGGTAGGCACTTAGAGATCATTTCTCTTGGAGCGTCAACCCTTCTGCCTCTTCTGCAACAGCCATTATGACTGGTTCCCCTTCCTCCCCTATTTCAATCTTGCACTCCCTGGCAGGGAATGTAGGTTGTTTCTTGTTTGGGTAAGGGAACACTAATTTATTAGACCTCCTCCCCGCCTGCCATTTTTCAGATGGAGACAGAGAAACACCCCATGTACACACAGCTGGCTCTCATCCTGGCCTCTGCAGGGCTGTTCTATTTCATACGTGCTGGGGGCAGCAGATGGGCAAGAGAAAACATGAGGAGGCATGGATCTTCACTATGTCTGAACCAGAGCCCCCTCCACTCTAGGTTCCACCCCCCCCCACACACACACCCTGGTGCAGAGAAGTATTGGTACATAGCCATGCATCACCAGGGTAAATAGATTCTGTCTATAGGAATCCCACATCCCCACTCCCCAGCTATGCGCTTTCCCCAGGAGTCTTTTGGGAAAGAGGAACACAGCGATGATGAATAGATCCAGGCAGCAGATCCAGCTGAAGCAAATAGGAACCAGCAGGCCAGTTATCAAGCAGAAGTATAATGAATATATTATAATGAATTTCTCCTTCTCTGGAGTTCCAATAGCGCGTAGCAGGCATCACTAGTATTATTCTTAATTGTGGTTACTTTCCTCTCATGATAGTAGTTGTCTACTTTCTGTAAAGGTAGGGGTGATGTTTTAAACATTCTTTTCAGGATTTAGTATAATAAAGGAGCTAGAGGTACCACCCAGTAAGACAACAGAGGTGCCCAAGAGATGCCTGATAGATGGAAGAATAAACAAATGCATGAATATATAATCTACTATCTCCTTTCCCGGCTCCATGAGGTCTTGACGCCTGAGAGATGACAAGCAGGAGAAAGAAGCAATAAGCTCCCCTGTGATTTTGACATGGAACTGAACTCAGCCCAAAGCGTCTTTTTCCCTCTCTCTATTTACTCTGGACAATTTGTCCTTTATCAGATGACCTCAAGTCTGGTTGGAAATAGGTGTATTTTATTGGAAAATATCATCCTCTTCCAGTTTTGTTTTGCTGAACAGACACTTGTCTGCTTTGTTGTATGTTGTGCATCCAGTAGGACTCAGACAAGTGGCTTCAGCTTTCTAAACTGTTTTGTTTCCTCCATTCAATTATTCTTTATAATCCTTTTCCATCCTGCTCCTCACTCTTATTCCCAAGTTCCCACTTAATCCACAATGAGAGGGCACAATTGTGCTGTTACTCAGCTTCAGGGTGAGAAAGAACATGGGAGCTGGAAGGTCTGAGATTTAGATCCCATTTGTCACCAACAAGTAGTGTGACCTTCCACCAATCACCTTTGCTATCTGGGCCGGCTTCTCTTTTGCAAAATAACATTTGCCACAGAATCTAAAAGCAATTGCTTGAAACTCTCAGGGCCCCAAGCTGTAGTCACCCTTGTGCTATCTTCCACCTTTAGTGCAGCTTGGGAAGACTTCTCGTTTTTGGCTTGGGTTGGAGGCAGTGGTCTGGTGTCTACTGGCTGAGTGAAGTCCCTTCCCTCTCTACCTCAGATCCCCACTCCACACCTTGAGCCACCACCACCACCCAGAGCAGACTCACAGGACTGCAGTCTGAAAGTGGCACAGGCCCTGGCATACAGAAGGGCCCCCTGCATGGTTTTGCTCTGCTGATACCATTTTGAGAGCCTTGATAATTCCAGACCACTGTATCTGCCTCCTGAGAAACCTGTATGCAAGTCAAGAAGCAACAGAACTTTACATGAACAAATGACTGGTTCAAAATTGGGAAAGGAATAAGACAAAGCAGTAAATTGTTGCCTTGCTTATTTAACTTATGTGCAGAGCACGTCATGAGAAATGCTGGGCTAGATGAATCACAGGCTGGAATCAAGACTGCTGGGAGAAATACCAGCAACCTCAGATATGTAGACGATATCACTCTAATGGCAGAAAGTGAAGAGAAACTAAACAGCCTCTTGATGAAAGTGAAAGAGGAGCATGAAGAAGCTGGCCTGAAACTCAACTTTCAAAACACTAAGATTGTGGCACCCAGTTCCATCACTTCACAGCATATTAACGGGGAAAAAATAGAAACAGTGGCAGATTTTATCTTCTTGGGCTCCAGAATCACTGTGGATGGTGACTGTGGCCATGAAATTAAAAAATACTTGCCCCTTGAAAGAAAAGGTATGACAAACCTAGACAGCATATTAAAAAGCAAAGACATCACTTTGCCAACAAAGGTCCATATAGTTAAAGCTATGGTTTTTCCAGTAGTTATGTATGGATCTGAGAGTCTGACCATAAAGAAGGCTGAGCACCAAAGAACTGATGCTTTTGAACCTTGGTGTTGGAGAAGACTCTTGAGAGTCCCTTGAACTGCAAGGAGATCAAACCAGTCAATCATAAAAGAAATCAACCCTGACTATTTATTGGAAGGACTAATAGCTGAAGCTCCAATACTTTGGTCACCTAATGTGAAGAGTCAACTCATTGGGAAAGACTCTGATGCTGGGAAAGACTGAGGGCAGGAGGAGAAGAAGGCAGTAAAGGATGAGATGGTTAGATAGCATCTGACTCAGTGGACATAAATTTGAACAAACTCTGGGAGATAGTGAAGGACGGGGAAGCCTGGCATGCTACAGTCCATAGGGTCACAACGAGTTGGAAATGACTGAACAACACAATAATTTTTGAACGAAGGGCCTGCATTTTCATCTTGCACTGGGATCTCAAACTGTGTCAACATTCCTGCCACTCCTTTTCTACCCCCACTACCCCAAAGCAAGAGAACTAAGAAGCCTTGCTGCTGCTAAGTCGCTTCAGTAGTGTCCGACTCTGCGTGGCCCCACAGACGGCAGCCCACCAGGCTCCCCCATCCCTGGGATTCTCCAGGCAAGAACACTGGAGTGGGTTGCCATTTCCTTCTCCAATACATGAAAGTGAAGAGTGAAAGTGAAGTCGCTCAGTCGTGTCCGACTCTTAGCGACCCCTTGGACTGCAGCCCACCAGGCTCCTCCGTCCACGGGATTTTCCAGGCAAGAGTACTGGAGTGGAAAAGGAAAACAATGGCACAGCTCTGCCAGATAGGGATGGCTGTGAAGGGACTGCCCAATGCACAGCCTAGCTGTGGAACGCCCTTCCTTATACATATACAACCTAAGAAAGGACAATGACAGGAAACTTGCCACAGGCCCCACCTCTATCAACACCTTCTTTCTTGAGAGCCTCCGGAGCCTGACTCAGGCCAAGGAGTGGCTCACCATTCCTGCTAAGCACTGGGCTCCTCCCTGCTTTCAGGTGGAAATGCAGGTTGCCTTGGACCAGACACCACCCAGCATCACAGAGCTGGGCAGGATCTCAGAGCAGAACCCAGGCAGCTATCACAACCCACCTTCCGGCATCAGTGAAAAAAACTGCCCCAGGTTAGAGAATGGACTGACTCAAGTTCACACTGTGAGTCAGTTTCCCAGGCTGCTTTTGGCATTAATTCTCTTTAGGATATCTTCCCCTTTCTATATACTTGCGACCTGCAGAGAAAATCAAACAAACAAACCACCCTGTTATTCTGTCACACAGATAACATACCCCCACACCCAATGCAGAGAGTTACAGAGTCTGATGCTCAATTTATATTGGCCAAATTAAATGAAAGATGACCCTGGTATCTTAAAACCGTAACAAGATGAAATGATCTCCTTGGCTCTCTTCTGTCCCAAATTCTGCTGAGAGCCTCAGTCATTTCACATGCCTCAGTGGGAAAGAAATCTAAGGAGGAGGCAAAGCTTGACAAAATTTAAACATGTGAATAAAGAGTGTGTGATAAGCTACAGTGCAAACAGAGACACACTTTTGAAACATTGAGACTTGAAGGAAAATAGGAAGAGCACTAGTTAGGATGAAAGGGATTATGCACCTGTGTGGGCACAGAGAATTACTTCCGGGTCTTAGTTCACTAGCTCTCTGGGTGTTCTTAGGCAAGTACATCTCTGGGAAAGTTTCTCTCTGGCCTTTGGCTTCCTGGTCAACCACCTGAGGAAACTTGGACACGCTCTCAGTGAAGTCCCTTCGAGAGCCGGCATTTTGTGTTTCTAAGTAGCCACTGTTATCACCTCCATATCAGTGTCAGGACTTTCAGACTGATTTGCAGAGGAAGATTACCTTCCAGAACCTAAGTTAGTGCAAAATAATGAAAGCAGCAAAAGAATTCAATTCAGAAAGTTGAGTTCTGGCTATCGGGAGTGATCCAGAGAAGAAACTGCTGTGGAATTCTGATCCAAAGAAAGAACACATTTCTGAGGGACAAAAGCATGCTGGGGTGAGTATCTGAGGAGGGACCTTGGGCAAGGAGGCTCCCATTCCCCAGTGACTCAGTTTGGACTGGCCGACCCCTCCCCCGCGAGCACAGTCACTTGAGCAGTCTGGTCACTCTGCTCTGCTGGGATGAGTGATGATGAAGAGAACAGAAGATTCTAAGGGTAAGACCATGTTACTGAGCAGGTCTGAACAGCAGACCAAGGTGTTCTTAAGTTTCACATATATTATGTTTTAGGGACCATGTTCTATGATTGTCATGACATTTGAGGAGTTCCTGTGAGCTGTATCCAGATGGCAAACAAGACAGCCTCAAATAGCCTCCCCAAGTCCCATGGGGAAGGAGAAACCCATGTGCCTTTTTGTCTGACTCAGTCCCTGGCCCAGCCACACTCCTGCCATGTGAGTGATGGGGCACACCAGCAACTTTCTGTGGCATCTGAACCAAAGCTAGAACCACAGTGTGGGCTTTGTGACCCAAGTCTCAGGCCAGACCTTCAGCACAGGGCATCCTTCAGGGCCAGGACCGCGACAGACAGCCCTGAGACAACATCTGATGTGTGGGCAGAGTCTGTACCACTGGCTTGAGAACTTGCCATTAAAAATGCACATTAAATAGGAAAAGGAGTACGTCAAGGTTATATATTGTCACCCTGCTTATTTAACTTATGTGCAGAGTACATCATGAGAAACACTGGGCTGGAAGAAGCACAAGCTGGAATCAGGATTGCCGGGAGAAATATCAATCACCTCAGATATGCAGACGACACCACCCTTATGGCAGAAAGTGAAGAGGAACTAAAAAGCCTCTTGATGAAAGTGAAAGAGGAGAGTGAAAAAGTTGGCTTAAAGCTCAACATTCAGAAAACTAAGATCATGGCATCTGGTCCCATCACTTCATGGCAAATAGATGGGGAAACAGTGGAAACAGTGTCAGACTTTATTTTGGGGGGCTCCAAAATCACTGCAGATGGTGACTGCAGCCATGAAATTAAAAGATTATTACTCCTTGGAAGGAAAGTTATGACCAACCTAGATAGCATATTAAAAAGCAGAGACGTTACTTTATCAACAAAAGGTCCGTCTAGTCAAGGCTATGGTCTTTCCACTAGTCATGTATAGATGTGAGAGCTGGACTATAAAGAAAGCTGAGCACTGAAGAATTGATGCTTTTGAACTGAGCTGTTGGAGAAGACTCTTGAGAGTCCCTTGGACTGCAAGGAGATCCAACCAGTCCATCCTAAAGGAAATAAGTCCTGGGTGTTCATTGGAAGGACTGATGTTGAAACTGAAACTCCAATACTTTGGCCACCTGATGTGAAGAGCTGACTCATTGGAAAAGACCCTGATGCTGGGAAAGATTGAGGGCGGGAGGAGAAGGGGATGACAGAGGATGAGATGGTTGGATGGCATCACCGACTCAATGGACATGAGTTTGAGTAAACTCCAGGAGTTGGTGATGGACAGGGAGGCCTGGCTTACTGCAGTTCATGGGGCCACAAAGAGTTGGACACAACTGAGCGACTGAACTGAACTGATTTCTGATTTACTAGATGAGAACCCCTGGGGTGGGCCCAGGAATCTCCGTATTAGGAAGTTCTGCCATATAGCTTTTCTGCACATAAAAGCTTGAGAAGTAGAGTGTTTCACTTTCTCAAACTACTCTTAGAAAACTCCAACAGGGAACAGACTATGAAAAACTCAGGGACAGGAGCTTAGAGACTGAATCCATTCCTGCTGCAAGGAGGCAGTGGTGAAACACACACAGCTGGATGGTAAGCAGAGGGGAGTGTGTGATAAAGTTAGAAGACAGGTAATTTGTACGTAGGTGACCCAGAGCCCTTTAATTTCTGTCTTGCCCTTAACTGTAGGATGCAGGAGCTCCTAGGTGAACTTTGAATTTCAGCACCTACATCCCAAATCCTTAGCTGGATTCCTATGCTCTCACTGCCTGATTAAACACAGGAGAAGTACTTGCTTAGCAACAATAATAAGAAAAAAAGATACAAGGGACAGGGGCCAGAGCCACCTGCATGACATGAAGGTTTACAGAAGAGAAAACCTGAAGGCTCTTGTGAGGGGAAGGAGGCTGGCCATCCATGCCTCTTAAGAGGCCCCCCGCCACGTTCAGGGTGTGGAGCCAGTGAGGACAAGCTTCCTCTCCCTGGAGTTTTCGTAAAGCACCCAGGTGACGTGGAGACTGCAAAGGGAACCTGCCACACAACATGCCATATCCGTTTTCAGAGGGTGTCAACACCCTCCTTCCCACACCTGCTATTCCCAAATATCACAACCTGACTTTTTTCTCCAGCCTCCTGTCTTGATGATGACGATTAAATATTCATGGGATGCTGTGATGCCAGCATGCTTTGTGAAATTTCAGAAACCTTTTTTTTTTTAACTGAAACATTTCTTTTTTTCTTTCAGCTGATCCCAGTTTTGAAGAGAGGTAGAAAGAATGACAAATGCCAGTAACTCAAAAACTAGAAACTGTACCAGAAAAGCTAGCATCCTAAGTTTTCACGATTGTGTTTCCAGCCTACAGTGCCCCACTTTAAGAAGAAGAGGAAAGCACAGAATCCAGAAATCAGAGATCCAGGAGTTGTTCCTACTACAAAAGAATTCTTCATTTTACCATGGGGTTCATTTAAATAGCAAACTTCCCAACTCTAGGTGAAATATTATATGAGCAAATTTATTTATGTATGTATTTATCATTTAATTATTATGCAAAAATATGTTCACCTTATTTGAAAAAAAAGTATATATTCTGAAATCAGAGTCTGCTAGCTAAAGGCATCATCTTATGCAGTGGCTTTCAAAATGAGCTTCAGGGAGCCCTGGGGTTCCTCCAAGATGCCTCTAGGGCCACCCTGAGACACAGGCTGGGCCTGCAAGGTGGAGCAAGGTAGTGCCCATCTCAGATTACCCAGCACAATTCTACTCCCCCCCAGGTATATATCAGAGGTACATGTAATGTTTAGCTTCTAAGAAGTTGAGGGAAGGTATCCAAAGCACTCACAGAAGCCTAATTCCTTAATTTTACATTTTGGAAAACTAATACAAAGACATGATTTCCCCAAAGTCATATTACATTTTAGCTTCAGTCCAGTGTTTCCTCTTACACTGTAACTTGTTGCCCCACAGAACACTCAAAATCGGATTAAGGAAACCTGTTTGTCTCCTAGAGACATTAGCACCTTAGTCTGAAACTAGTCAATCATTAAAATAACCAGAAGAACCAGCTCAGAAATAATCAGAAACTGAAGGTAAATTGCAAAACATTTTCTTGCAGAACAAGCCTGACATTCTCAAAGGTCTCCAGATGAGCTGGATAATGTCAGTGTTGATCACAGCTCTGTCTTGAATCACAACACAGATAACTTGAGCTAGCACCTTCCAAAATGTTATTCAAAATACCAGCTAAAGCAAGGTGCCTCCATCAAGCTGAATCGATGCCTCAGTGAGAAGTAGTCACACAGAGGAAAAAGTAGTAATGAGAACCTTATGTTGGATCAACTTGTGCCCTATATTTATTTATTTCTAATTATTTAACAAATACCTATGTGTTGCTTGCTCTGTGCTGGGAACTGTCAAAAGCGCCTTACAAATATTAATCATTCCATTCCTATAAAAAGGCTGTGAGGAAGGTACTATATATCATTGCCATTTTACAGGTGAGAAAACTGTTTACAAAGAGGCTGTGTGTTGTGCTTAGTCACTCAGTGTCTGACTCTTTGCAACCCCATGGATTGTAGCCCACTAGGCTCTTCTGTCCATGGGGATTCTCCAGGCAAGAATACTGGAGTGGGTTGCCATGCCCTCCTCCAGGGGGTCTTCCCAACTCAGGGATCAAAGCCAGGTCTCCTGCATTTGCAGGCGGATTCTTTACCAGCTGAGCTACAAGGGAAGCCCCACAGAGAGACTAAGTGACCCTTAGTCACAACTAGTACACGGCTATTCAGAGTGACAAGTCTCAAAGACACACCCCTAGGTCACATGCAACACAAAAGGTGCTATATCACACTTCCCCAAATTTACTCCAAGACCTCTAAAAGCAGAGCCTATTAGAATCTGTGCTATCAATATCATTATTGGGCTTCCCAGGTAGCGCTAGTGATAAAGAACCTGCCTGCCAATGCGGAAGACATGAGACGCAGGTTCAGTCCCTGGGTTGGGAAGATCCCTTAGAGAAGGAAATGGTCAACCCACTCCAGCATTCTTCCCTAGAGAATCCCACGGACAGAGGAGCCTGGTGGGCTGCAGTCCATAGGATTGCAAAGAGTCACACACAACTACAGTGATTGAGCAATATCATTATTAACAATCAGCTGATAATATCATCTAATATTAACACCTTTTACTCTGCCAGCACTGCATTAATATTAATCCTTACAGACATCACAAGTCTGTTAGGAAGAAATCATCGTTAGACCCATTTTGCTGCTGAGGGAAGAAACACAGAAAGGTTATGAAATATGCCAAAAATCATGGGAACCTAAAAAGGTAGAATTGGAATTCAAAAGCAGATTTATCTCACTACATGATGTGTATCCTAGCAGAGTTCTTTAATTGACTCCTGCAGATTTGTTTGTTTTGCCCACAGTGTTTTTACAATTTTTTTGAATGAGATGCTAAAATCGACTAATTGAGAAGCTTCAGTGAAAAATCCAGAATTGCTAGATGCTTCCCTCTTTAGAGGAGGTTTCCACTTCTCCATCATCACACATCCAGCCAGCTTCCTGTCTTTATGCTATTAGCCTGCCTCCTTGAAGCACTTGAGCTTGAGTCATTGAGCAGGATACTCCAGGAGATTCCAGAATACCTCCTAAGAGGCACTCTGCAAGTGATCCCTGGCAGAACCCTCAGACTTTTTCAAACTTGAGAAATGTATGGACCCATTTACAAGGAAAAAAAAAAAAAAAACAGTGACATGAAACCCTGAAATACATCAAAAACCTTTGAGAGTCAGCAGAGCCCGATTCAAAAGTCACTATATTAAAATGTAATCGCTGTGACCTACACAGATATTTTCAACTGCACACCATAAAAAGTGATACAACTTGTCATTTCTATTAACACTGAAATAACACAAAAATTTAAAGCTTCTTGATAGCATAATGCTTTCAAAGGTAATCATCCATGATGTAACCTGTATCAATCGTTTGCTTCTTTTTAGGGCTAAATAATTATTCCACTGTTTGGCTAGGCCAGATTTTGTTTATCCACTCATCCATCTAGGTTTGCCTGGGGCTGGGGGAAGGGGGAGTAGGAGTGATGCTTAATAATTATGGATTTCCTTTTGGGATGATGGAAAAGTTCTGAAAGCAGATAGACAATGGTTGCACAACATGTCAATACATTTGATAGTTAAATGGTAATTTTACATTATGTGAATTTTACTGCAATTAAAAAAAAACCTCTAATGGCACATGAAACTTCCAAAAAAATTGACTTCAAAGAAACAGAAATCAAAGTTAATTTATTTAAGTTCCTTATTTGATAGATTTACATGTACTCTGATCTTTTTTAACCTAGAAACTAGCATCACTGATATGAACTGTTAGAATCTCATTGTGTTTACTTTAAATCCATCTGCTCAATTCTCCTAGCTGTATCTTCTATTCTTAGCAGTCTGGATTAAACTGTTTTCAAATGATTTCTGAGGCTTTCTCATCTCTGTGTCCTCACACATCTGCTTGACTTAGAATTTGAAATGCTGCCATACCAACTATCAAAGACCCAGGTAAATACCATTACCTGGTCATTACTAGAGTCAGATGTAAACATCACTTCTGATACAACTTACTGTATCATTCTTGCCCCACTCAGAAAAACTCTGTGTTTCCTCATTACAAACCAAACTGAGTACAAAATTATTATCTTGTCATTTAAAACGATTAACAATCATGCCTCATCTTTATTCCCCGGTATGTCCTTTCATATACCATATCTTCCATCCAAACCAACCTGTCACCATTCCCCAAATGTGTCTCATGCACTTCCACACCTGAGCCTTTTCTCAGGATGTTCCCTCTACCTGGAGCCCCTGCATCTAGAGGAAGTCTTCCCAGCTCTAGTATTCCCAGCTGACCTCTCCACGGAACTTCCTCCAATCGTCACCATCCTGCCACAGCTCAGGTGCTACCTGCCTCGATTTTGACCCTTTACATTCTTTCACCTCTTTTCCAGCATGAACAGTCTATCTCATCGTGAAATTATTTCCAGACTGTGGAAATATATATTTTAATCTGGGAACTCTTTGAGAGAAGAACTGTCACATTAATCATGGTAAGTACCATCATCTCTGGTATATAATAGGTGCTCAATTAACATTTATTTCATGGAAAGGAATGCCATAAAATGAAACAAATACAAGGTAAAAAAAAAAAAAAAAAAACAGATAAAGAACTGAGGTGCAATCATTGCATTTAACCGTACTGTCAGGATTTTGGCTTCCCAGATGGCTCAGTGGTAAAAGAATCTGCCTGCCAATGCAGGAGACACCAGTTTGATCCCTCCGTTGGGAAGATCCCCTGGAGGGGGAAATAGCAACCCAATCCGGTATTCTTGCCTGGAGAATCCATGGATATGGGAGCCTAGTGGGCTACAGTCCATGGGGTCATCACAAAGAGTCGGACATGACTTAGCAACTGAACACACATGCATGTCAGGGATTTTGAGCCTAGAAAATAAAATCTTTTGTATAGTCACGACACCTGAAAAAAAAACTGGGTTGGCCAAAAAGTCCATTGGGGTTTCCATAGGATGTTATGGAAAAACTCAAATGAAATTTTTGGCCAACCTAACAGTTGGTGTGGAGAGGCAGGCAGATGCGGATAAGAACGACAGAAGGATGAACTTACTGTCTATTAAGCTGAGAGGGCAAGCGCTCTGCTGGGCATTTGATGTTTTTGTATCACTGGGTTCTCACAAGATCCCTCCATCTGATGGCTGAAGATACTGAGGAGAAACAGGAGGGAATGTGCAAGTTGCCCGAGGTCACACAGGTACTCTAACGCCTGTCTCCCCATACTGTGCTGTCTCCCCACTCCACACTGCTTCTCTATAACAAAAGAAAGGGCTGCGAAGACAGGCCAATTCCCGCTAATCTTGCCCTCCATGGTGATCTGCCTCAGCAGCTACATGCAATTTTAAAAGTAATAATAAACGCTGCTACTGCTAAGTCGCTTCAGTCGTGTCCAGCTCCGTGCGACCCCACAGATGGCAGCCCACCAGGCTCCACCATCCCTGGGATTCTTCAAGCAAGAACACTGGAGTGGGTTGCCATTTCCTTCTCCAATGCATGAAAGTGAAAAGTGAAAGTGAAGTCGTTCAGTAAGTGTTCAACTCTTCATGACCCCATGGACTACAGTCTACCAGGCTCCTCCGTCCATGGGATTTTCCAGGCAAGAGTACTGGAGTGGCTAATACCGCTTATATATCAACCATGTACTCAATGAATAGGCACTTTACACACACTGTCCTAAATTTTCCAACCATCCCATGAGGTGGGCGTTATACATATCATTATGAGGAAGGAAACTGAAGTCTTTACGTGTTCAGAGTCATGCCACAGTACAAAGCCAAAGACCCTACCCAAACCTCTATGGGGTGCCTTTTCTCAATAGATTCTGGCCATAAGGAATTCTCACCAAAAAAAAAAAAAAATTTACCCTGGACGGAATCAGTGTTTTGAATATGAAAGACACAAGAATTTTCCATTTGGTAATCTGTATTTTTATCCCCAGAGAAGAACAGACATGGAAACAGTTCTGGCAGGTGAAGAAGTTGGGACAACACCAGCATCCCAGCGCTTCCTCTGAGCTTTCACCTTCCCCTGGAGTTCTTTTATTTTGACTCCCGTTGCCACCACCAAGTCAAGTCCCCATCTCCTAGGGCTGGGGAGGCAGATAGGATAAGAGAGAAATACTTTCCCTCTTTTCCTCTCAGCTCAAGGTAAACATAATCTTTCTCCTTGTTTTTCTTTGCACAACTGAGACAGGCTGACATATTCAAGATGAAATTTATCAAACACTAAGAAAAACCTAAATGTAAATAAAGAAAATAAAAAACAGCACAAAATAGATGACTGGTCCTAAGACTTTTAATGAAAGAAGGAGTTTACTGAGCACCAAAGTCCATTGCACTCCCAAACATCAGCACAAATAATAAACCAGCATCAGCACATTGCATGGGGTCCCACCCACTTCATGGCCAAGTGGCACTGTCTTCCAACTGTGAAGAAAAAATCACCCAATCAAATCCCCAGAATCAACTCACAGACTGCCTAGGGGCCTCCCACTCAGTTTTATTCTTTCAGAAAAATCAGCTCATAGATCATTTGTCAAGAGGAACTAACTGACATTCTGGACATTTATAAGTCCCAACGAGGTCTGCAGCCCTTCTCAGTTGGGGCTGACAACTCTACCCACTTCCTTCTCGGCCTTCAGTTGACCCTTTCACCCATCAGCCCACCCATCCACCAGAGACGTGTTCCTTTGAAATTTGAATTTTAGAGTTTATTATGACATGAAGCAGAGAGTAGCAGTATTTGAGAAGGCCACCTCCTACACTCCTTTGCAATGCTCACAAGATTTATGACAGTAGGTCTTCACAGCTCACAAAGTCCATAGAAAAACATTCTATCCAAGCATCACCTACCACAACAGTTTACCCCCAGGACTGTGGGTATGAATCTGCGGGACCTGAAAGAAGCAGAAATCCTGCTTCTCATTTCCCAACCCACAGTGCACTCCTAAGACCAAGAATAACAAGAGGACTGAAAAACACCATCCACTGAATCAAATCATTCCTCTTTGGGACTCATGGCTGACTTCAGGTTGCTGGTAATAACAATGACAAGAACACACAAATATCAGTATTGGCAAGAGCAAACACTGCTGCCTTATATTAGCCTATGAAAGCTTCTCATCTCTCTTCTTAATTGGGCTTCCTGTCAGTTCTAAGGAAACACCAGAATCGGTCCTTCTTCTTACCAGCCTATTCTTCCAGAATTCTCTCTCACTTTCTCCCATATTTCCCTTCTCTATGACCCTGATACACCATGTTTGCTTATGTTTCTCTATTTTTGTCCTTCTGATTCCTTCTACCTGAAACACTGCCTCGATGTTTTCCTTTATCTGATTTAATATGCCATTTTTGGAGACCTATTCCCTGAAAAGCTTCTGTAATTTTCAGAATTGGTTCTTCCCTTGCCATCTCTTTATCTAAAAAGCTGGATAGAAGCTTTATTGTCTTTTTTAAATGCATTGCTCAGATGAAGTACCATTTTAAATATTTTTGAAGAGTATACTTTGATTTAACATTGAAGCAAAAAGTTGTGAGCACAGGATGGCCCAGCCCCCAGGGCAGTAGGGTGTAAATGTGGTGTGAGCGGAGTACATTTTTATCATTAAAAGAATAACTGCCAGCCACTCTGAAGGAAATTTTGGAGACAATAAACTTTATTATCTTAACTTTCACAATAATTCCTTTTAAGAAGAAAATTGCCTTTGTCTAGGGCAAAAGGAAAAAAACACCTTGATAAGCTCTTAGTATAGAAAATGTGCTTTTGAGGACAGCTTCAAAGAAGTGGGCAAACATCTACAGTGAAAATGAGAGTAATTTGGTTTTATTCTTCAGGAGAGGGAGAGAGAAAAGAAAACAACAGAGCTGTGGAAAGACGGGGGAAAGTCAGAGTCCAACAAGACAGCAACAAGCTTTTCACTTTAGTAATTAACTATTACTAAATAAAAAAGGCCAGTGTCATTCTCTGTCGTTGGGGATGATGGTTTAAGAAAGGTAATGCCTGCTCTTCCCATTTGATGGTATTAAAAGACTTCATGTCCGCTTGATTTCTAGGAGCCTCAGTTTCCCTAGTCGTCCAAGGGAAATAACAATCAAATCTAGTTCACAAGGGCTATTTGGGGGACTGAGTGATACACATTAGTAAGAACAGTTTGAAAACCAGGAAATAGTGATAGTTACTATTCTCAGTATGAGATGGTTTGAGGGTGATGGTGAATGACTATGACATGACCACATGATTTCCCTTCCATCATCAAAGTTGTGGGCAGAGTCTTTGTCTTATAAATGTGGTCCCTGAGAACCAAAAGAGTGATGTCACATTAATAAAGTTCTGCAGTAATTAGATCATTTTCTTTTTGTGTTTTGCCATGACCCACGGTGTGCGGGATCTTAGATCCTTAACCAGGGATCGAACCTGAGGTCCCTGCAGTGGAAGCACAGAGTCCAAAGCACTGGATGGCCAGGGAAGTCCCTGAATAATATACTTTTAATCCATTTGCTTATTTAGTCAAGCTTTATTAGTCTATATAATATGCATTGCACAATACACGGCACTAGTAACGCAGTCTTTGGTGCTATTAGACAGATCAGGTTCCCCACAACCAGAAAGGAGAGAGGATGAGATCTTCTGTCATGGAGACCCAGCAGGCTCCAACTCATCAACCTGGCCCAGGGAGGAAGATGGAGAGTACATCCACAAAACAGGTCGGCTCATCCTCCGAGGATGTAGCAGTAAGGTGCTTTGTTTGTGCTTTATTTTAAAGGAAACGTTTTCCCAGAGGGTAAAGGATTTCTGCCATACTCCCTAAGCAGTATAATCACTTCCTTCTTTGCTTTTTCACCAAAAGCATCAACAAGCAACAAGGACAGAAGGTGGCCGGAACCTGCTCTGTGTGTCTGCCTCAAAGAGCCTCAAGCCAGAAGGAGGGTGCCCCTCACTGAGTTCCTGGCATTTGATGTCCAGTCTGGAAAGGAAGTGTAGCCATCTGCCCTGGACTCTGTTGAATAGATAGAGCTCATGGACCATTTGCAACAGAAATAACCTCTCTAATGCAGCCTAAGAAATGATCGCTTCAGGGTCAGAATAAAGCCCCATAGGATGGCAGAGAAGAGAGGATGAGAGAAGCAGGTCAGTGCCTGCTCCTCAGGACCCAAGACAGAACCATGGCTGGCTGAAGCTGTGTTCAAGTTTCTCTCTGACACACCACTGATGCTGGTGAGAACCAGAGAACCAGGTTCAAGGGGCCTCGTGGAAAGCATTGGCTCCAGTGCCTTCCATTTACAGATGAGGAAACCAAGGCTGGAAACGAGAGCGACAGCAGGTAAGCAGCAGAGCCAGATTCAGAGGAACCTGTCTCTCCTCTCACTGCCCTAATAAGAGCCTGGTCACTGGGTAAGGACAGTCAGAGAAGGGCGGTGGTGGTAAGTGACCGTCTCAGTGATGTTCTGCATAAGGAATCATCCCCACAGCTTGAGAACCCCATCAGCAGACCATCAACAGGCCTCCAGATAATACAGTTTACGTCAAAACAACTTTTATTTCCTGAGTGTTTTCTCAGCTGTGCCTTAAAATAAAATATATGTGTCTAATCTCATCCAGCTCTATGCTGCCTGCTGCCATCAGAGAACAGTGAGGAAGTGCTGATAGAAAGAGGCTGCAAGAGTGTGAAACTGCTGGGAAGCTAGGGGAAGGGTGGCAGCAGCGGAGAAAACCATCGGACAAGCTTAGCTGGGCACATCTCCCATGAATGTCATCCTGGCTCGGCTCCTGGCATGGTAGGAGAGGACAGGGTGTGGCCTGATAGACCTGGTCTCATTGTCACACAGAGCAGGTGTTCCCCATCACTAGAAAGGACATCCTTTCAGGGGCTCCATCACAAACTTTTAAAGGTATCCCTGACTTTCTTTTTCTCCCATTTTTCATCCACTCGATCACTAAACACTGTTGGTTCTGACTCCATAATAGAGCCTATGTTGGTTTCCTGGTGGTACTATAACAAATCACCACAAAGGTAGTGGCTTAAAATACAACCCAATTTCTTTTATTTTACAGCTCTGGAGGTCAGATGTCTGCATTCTGTCTCTAAGCTCTAGAGGAAAATCTTTTCTTTGACTTTTCAAATAAGCTTCTAGAAGTCAATTCCATTCCTTTTTTCATGGCCCCTTCCTCCATCATCCAAGCCAGCAGCAGACCATCTTCTCTTCCATCCTCATGTTGTCCTTTCTCTTTCTTATTCCACTGTATCCATCTTTAAAGACCCTTTGATTACACTGGGTTCATCACATAACCCAGAATAATCTCCCCACCTCAAGATCTTTAACTATACCTATAAAATCCTGTTTGTCTTAAGGCTTTAGGAAAAGGGACCAGGACATGTTTAGGGGCCAGTATTTAGCCTCCCACAGAGCCCAACTCTGATTATATTCTCAGCATTTCTACAGCTACTAGCCTAATCTCATCCTCCATTATCACTCATCTCCTTTATTGCAGTGTCTTCCTAATATTTATCTGCTTTTGCCATCCTTCAACCAACACTACTCTTTCCCAACACACATGAGCTCTTCTAGAAACAGCAGTCAGAGTGATCTATTTGAAGTGTAAGTCAGATCATGCCAAACCTCTGCTCCGTGTGCTTTCTGATCTCCAAGGCCCCCGTGATCCAGCCTTGCGGGCCAGGTGCCTGGCCACTCCCTCCCTTTGCTCACTCTGGCGCACATGCACCGGCCTCCATGTGGGTCCTTGAGTTTCCCAGGTGCACCTGTGCCTCATAGCCACTTGCACTCGCTGTTCACTCTGCCTAGCGCACACCTCTCCAGATCCTCCCCTTATGTCCTTCAGGTCTGTGATGAAATGTCACTGTTTTAGTGGGACCTACCTTGACCACCCAACTTAAAATAGCAAAATCATCATAATACAGCCACTTCTTTCCTCTCCTTTCCTGATTTATTCTTCTTTCTATTATTTGTCTCAAGCTGGTATACTGCAGGATTTACTTATCTGTTATTTTCTGCCTCGATCTGTCCCCACCACACAGAAATATACACTGCGTGAGGGCAGAGATTCCTGCCAATTTTGCTCACAGCTGAAACACTAGCCCCTAAAAAGTACCTAACACATAGTAGGCACTCCACAAACATTTGATGAATAAATGAATGAAGGTTCTTAACCTCTCTAAGTCAATGAATGAAGTTACGTGTGAGCCAGTCTTTATGCTTATAAAATGGGAATAACAAAATCCATTTTGCACATGGTTCGGGAGGTGTTTTGCACATGACTTCTGTTTTCTGTCCAGCCTCCAACCCGTCTTCCTGTTTCTAAAGACTATCTCATGATATGAGTTATGGATGAGATGAAGTGCCTTCTTCCCATCCAAGAAAAAAAGTCTCCCTCTCTTTATTTCCAGGCATTTGTAATGGACATATGACCAAGATTTGGCCAACAGATGCTTCTAAGCAGAGACCTAGCTTTGGAGGGATAACGGGCTTTACTCCCAGTCACTCTGGTGTGGTCCAGGGTTATCTAGACATGGCGCTGTCTTGGTTAGTCAGTTATGGCTGAAAGACCCTCCTTGCACTGAGGGTTTTCTAATACGTGATCCTCCCGGCCCTCGAAGACTGCCTTGGCTTCTGCCAATGGTCCAAATCCGGTGCTCCTACTTCTCAAAGCAGTCAGCCCTCTCTGGCTTCCAATCAGTTCTTCCTTCCCCTATGCTAGTCAGAGATTTTGTTGCCTGCAGCCAAGCCGCAGTAGTAGACTTCAGGGGGAGACCTGGAATAGATTCTGTTGGCACCCAACCCAGATTCAACCTGCTGACTGGAACACCCAGCTTGCAGCTCCTGAAGGTATGTAGCTAACAGCTTACACACAATGGTACTCAAAGAACTGGCCTGGGCTGATGGGAGCTGACTCCCCAGAGACACTTGAGAGGTTCCCATTCCTCACCCCTTATATCCAATGACTGACTGATCCAAGGGTCAAGAAGCCTAGACCTCTTGCTTCAATGTGGAACCACTCTCCTGGGTGAAGTATCCTGAATCAGACTGACGCTTGACGTCACCTGAGAGATCACATGTTGCCTGGCTCTCCTCTTCCCTATCTGCTCTCCTCATTCCTTTGGAGAGTGTCCCACCCCCCCCCCACCCCCCGAGGAGCATGCCTTCAGTTCGCCATGTGCACCCAAATCCCTTCTCAGATTCTAATTCCAGAGAACCTGAATCACGACAGATCTCGACTAATAGCCAGATGAAGAGAAAGAAAATATTTACTTGGAGCAATCCTAGCCAGTGCCTGGCACAGAAAGGCCCAATCAGTGCTAATGACGAAAGTCAAAGCCTGGCAATGGTAAACTCACTACCTGATATGACCTCACACCCCGTCTATATTGTGCTCTGACCATCAGAACAAATAGTTTCCTTAAAAGATGTTTCCCTGTATACATCCCGGTCCTCTGCCCTGTCTCTCTCCTCTAGAGCCATCTGAGGCACTCCTGATACCACTTTCATAAGACAGCTGTGCAAATAATAGAGCAGCAATCCTGCTCCTTCCAAGGTGTTCTCTTCACTGAAGGAACATTCCCAGTCAAGCAGACACAACTGTCCCACCATCACACAGTCCTTTGGAAAGAAAACTGCCCTTGTACTATCTTCAGTGAGTGATGGGGGTTCCCTCTGGGTTTAGGAATAGTTGTATTTATAGGCTAGAACCTGCTTCTGGCCAAAGGTGCAGAAAGTGCCCACAGCCTAACAACTGCCAAAGTATAGGCTAATAAGCAACTATGGAATGACTTGAAGAACACCATCTACCCAACCAGGGGCTATGGTAATTAGCCACAGTAACCAGATTCTGCCTTTCCAGGTTATAGAACATGGAGCCAATGGGGCAGCTTGTAGAATACAAAGGACAGACCCTAAGAGAAGCAGAAGCTGACAGAGTAGCTGGCTCGCATTGAAGATAAAGCACAGATCAAGGCAAGTGTGTCCTGGCTCCCACAGTCCCTAGAGCAGATCTAAGTCACTCTTGGGTGCAGACCACCTTCCCCTTCCAGGAGCTATGTCGACTATTGGTTACGGTTTGCCTGGCTTCCAGTAAACCCAGAGGCCTACTTCCATGCATGTGTATGTCCTTAAAAATGTTATTCAGTGATCTGATATAACTGGGGTTGAGTTTCCTTTTTTTTTCTTTTTTTTACAGCAAAGAGAGCTTAACATCTCAGTTGTTGTTCAGTTGCTAAGTGGTGTCTGACTCTTTGTGATCCCATGGACTGCAGCACAGCAGGCTTCCCTGTCCTTCACTATCTTTGGAGTTTGCTCAAACTCATGTTCATTGAGTCAGTGATGCCATCCAATCAATTTATTCTCTGTTACCCCTGTCTTTTACACCCTCAGTAATTAAATACAAACAAATATCCTATTGTAAAGCCCTTTGCAATGCTGTGGTTTTAGCTATATTTAGGGTGAGTTTTGACTTCATAATACATCTCCAACATACTTACATTATATAGTGAGAAGACTGCTGCTGGATATCAACTCTACCTCTTAAGTCAGCTTCTTCCGCATGGGTGAGTGCTTAGTAACACAGTGTCTGGGAACTGTGAAACCCACCTGCTCTTCTGAACGCCTGAACTTATTGAACCCCAAGGACAAGCAGCACTAAGGGACTCCTTTTGGAGGCATGCTTTCCATTTGAATCATCGGTGCTGATCTTTGTCCAGACATCTTGAGAAATGAATGGGAGCCAACACTGGACTTTTACTAATTGAAAATTGCTCAGCAGTTCCCATCAGAAGATTGGGGCTTTTTTTTTGTTCCTGAGACAAAATAGAAGAAATCTAACCCTAACCCTAAAGGAGATCAGTTCTGGGTGTTCACTGGAAGGACTGATGCTAAAGCTGAAACTCCAATACTTTGGCCACTCATGTGAAGAGTTGACTCATTGGAAAAGACCCTGATGCTGGGTGGGATTGGGGGCAGGAGGAGAAGGGGATGACAGAGGATGAGATGGCTGGATGGCATCACCGACTCGATGAACATGAGTTCGAGTAGACTCCAGGAGTTGGTGATGGACAGGGAAGCCTGGCATGCTGCAGTTCATGGGGTCGCAAAGAGTCAGACACGACTGAGCGACTGAACTGAACTGAACAGAAGGCATTGTCAGAGATGGAAGGTTCTAGAGAGTCAGTGTCCTCATTTTGCAGGTGGAAAACTGAGATTGTAGTATGAGTGACTTAGCCAGGCTCACCTGTGTGGGAGCTGGAGAGCCAGAGCACTAATACAGATGTTATAACCTCTAGCCTTGCTCTCTCCATCAACATCCACTTTCCTGCCCCCAGGGATCTATGGAGGATGCTGAACAACCCCAGACTGTATGTGAGTACCACTGCACTGTGTTTGGGCTTCCCAGGTGGTGCTAGTGGTAAAGAACCCACCTGCCAACGCAGGAGACGTAACAGACATGGGTTGGATCCCTGGGTTGGTAACATCCCCTGGAGGAGGGCATGGCAACCCACCCCAGTATTCTTGCCTGGAGAATCCCATAGACTTACTGATTTTCATTTGAAATTAGCCCAGGGGGTGGGAAAAAAGTTGCATCTTGTCTTAAGGAAACTTTGCTGAGGACCCATATATCTTCTATATCTGTACGGGTTCTTCGAAATATATTGAAAATCCACTGAGAAAAGTAATTATTGATCATGTACTGTGAGTCAGGTTCCAAACCAACACTGAAGGCTCCTTCCTCCCTTAACAAAGGGAGACGAGTGTCAAAACCAAGTCACATCTGAGTGAGGTAAGTGAGCAGCAGACAGTGACTCGTAGAAATCCACATAGTGTACAAAGGTCCTCCCACCTCACTGCTTTTCATCAAGGACTATAGGATAAGCTTCATTTCCTCTCTCCCTAATAAGACATAGAACAGCGAGCCCCATGGACTCTACAGTGTGACATTCACTCAGCTAATGTTCACGGAACTTGGTACTGAGTACATAAAAGGACACTGGCCAGTGTGTCCTCAGGAAAATAACAATTGAACTTAAGCAATGCAGGCGAGAGTCGGTGCTGAAGTAGTTGTTCAACCATGTGGAAAATTCTGTGTACATAATCAAGTCCTGGGAAAAGTCTGAGTGGAAGGTAACATCTTCTTGTGAAAACCTCCAAGAAAAGGTGGGGGCCTGAGTTGGAAAGATGTGGCAGATGTCAGCTGCCAGATGGCAAGAAGGAGGCAGTTCCGGACACAAGCTTGAAACAGAGAAGCTAGTGTGGGAAGGTGAGAGCAAACTGACCCCATCATGCAGAACGAGTGGGCAAGGCGCGAGGAAAGACAAGGAGCAGGAGAGGGAATGAGAGGAGGCGCTGTGGAGTGGGTGGCATTTGTGTTTTGCCTCTGAAAGTGTAGATCTGAAAGGGCAAGAAGATAACTACTTAGGGGGAACAAAGCAGCTTTTGGCTACGGGTAGGGGGGCGGGGCGCGTCACTCTTGATCAATTCTCCCACTGAAATCCCTCTTCTTACAGCAAATGCCATCCAGAGGCTACAAGGCTTTACAGAACAGCAAGACAAGCAGCTTTCCTTAATTCAGCCACTCATTACAAGGTCTTGACTGCTTTCCCAAAGTGCAGTTCTCAGAATAAAGGCAACAAATTACATGCCATTAGCAAGAGCCAAAAAATTCCCTCTCAAAACTCCATCATAGATGGTCTGTGGGCCGAGGACGGCATGTATGCTGCACATACTGAATGTGAATTAGTATATTGGGCAGCAGATAAATGATGCTTAATAGGCACTGCAGAGATGGCTGGTCTCTAGTCACCTTCCTACATGTACCCTTTTGCAACTAGAGCCAGGGACCAAGTGATATAGGTTTCGTGTTTAAGAAAGTTAATTTATTAATATAATGGGGGTGAGCATAAAATAAAGTTTAATGTAAGCAGCTCTAATGAAAAGCATAGGAAAGAAGTCAGTCTTAAAAGGCTACATACTATATATGATTTCAACTGTATGACATTCTGGAAAGGCAAAACTTGGGAGACAATAAAGAGGTCAGTGGTTACCAGGGAGTGGGGAAAGGGATGAACACAGAATGTTTTTAGGGCAGTAAAACTCTAATGCAAACTCTGTGCTTTGGTTGATTATGATATGTCAGTAGAGGTTCATGGGTAATCGGTGGTAACAAACATACTCCTCTTGGAACAGCGGATAGTAAATGGGGGAGCCACGTGGAATGGCAAGGAATACATAGGAAGTCTCTCTATCTTCCTCTTAATTAAGCTGTGAACCTAAAAGTGCTCTAAAAAACAGTATCTTTTAAAATGTCAAGAATAAGTAGCATAATTTTGTCATTAATTTAAAATATAGGAAAATATCTAGGACTTAATATATGAGAAGGACAGGATGTGGTTAGCTCTAGGATCAGAACAGGAAAGGTCACGTTAGTGAAGGGACTGTCCACAGCGGTAGGTACTAAACTATGTTTTGCTGGGCTTTAGTATTGCCCCAAAGCATCTACATGCACCAAGGAAGGGAGATAGAGGGTGGGAGACAAATCTTCAGGCTCTAAACTGTCCCTTCTGCTTCACCCTGAATATCTATGGCTTCAGCTAGTTTACATATGGGTTCCATGCTGCTGCTGCTGCTGCTGCTAAGTCGCTTCAGTCGTGTCCGACTCTGTGAGACCCCATAGAGGGCAGCCCACCAGGCTCCCCTGTCCCTGGGATTCCCCAGGCAAGAACACTGGAGTGGGTTGCCATTTCCTTCTCCAATGCATGAAAGTGAAAAGTGAAAGTGAAGTCACTCAGTCGTGTCCGACTCTTAGCGACCCAATGGACTGCAGCCCACCAGGCTCCTCTGTCCATGGGATTTTCCAGGCAAGAGTACTGGAGTGGGGTGCCATTGCCTTCTCTGATGGGTTCCATAGGAGACTTCAAATAACTAAAGGGTCTAGAAGCTTGAGAGCATACGTATAGACACTTGTCCAGATTACTTTACCACTGAAACCTGATCCCATATTTTCCTGCTAACTCATCTTATATAGACTCATTGCCTTACTCAGACATTCAGTCTTTCATGGCCTGGCCTCAACCTTTTTCCAGCTTTTGTCTATAACTTCTTTTCCACATTCCTTACTTATCAACCAGATTACCTAACAGTTTACACTCCTAAAATGGTGCTTTTTAAGATACAATTATTTGCCTACATATCAGGTTCTTCCATTAGATTGGGAGCTCTCCAAGTTGTTTTCAGTCACTCAGTCGTGTCTGACTCTCTGTGACCCCATGGATTGCAGCATGTCAGGGAAGGGCAGGCTTCCCTGTCCTTCACTATCTCCCAGAGTTTGCTTAGACTCATATCCGTTGAGTCAATGATGCCATCTGAACATCTCGTCCTGTCACCCCCTTCTCCTCTTGCCTTCACTCTTTCCCAGCATCACGGTCTTTTCCAATGAGTAGGCTCTTCACATCAGGTGGCCAAAGTATTGGAGCTTCAGCTTCAGCATGAGTCCTTCTAATGAATATTCAGGACCGATTTCCTTTAGGATTGATTAGTTTGATCTTGCTGTTCAAGGGACTCTCAAGAGTGTTCTCAAGCATCACAGTTCAAAAGAAACAATTCTCTGATGCTCAGTCTTCTTTATGGTCCTGCTTAGTGCTCTTCAAGGACAGGAACCATATTTTGTTCATTATAGGGAGAAAAGTGGGCCCCTTCTCCAAACCGTTGGTTGAGCAAACGTTCTCATTTGAACTGCAGTGACCAGCAGTTGCCACCAGATGGCAGTGTGCGGACACTTTTCCCTTACCAACCAGAAGGGAGGGGGAAGGTTAGGGCAAATTGCCTTTCATCTCTGTCCTTGCAGACTGACAAACAAATCTCCGCAGACATCAGAGCTTGTGACTGGGCAGGAGACGTCACATGGTGAATCAGAACCTCAGGCGGCTGCTGTATTCCCTCGATACTGCCTCTCTCTGAAAACTTTCCTTCTGGAGGATGAGAACGGATTATTCTAGTCTGTGTTCTAGGACAGAGGAACTTGGAGTTGAGTTTGATTGTCACAGGCACACGATGACCATCTTTTCAACACTTAGGAGAAATGGCCACCAACACCCACTGATTGCTGTCATCTGTTGAGGTTTCTTAACCTCCTGCCCAGCCCCACCTACTACGCCCAGGCAACAAGCAGAAGTCAGCCAAACATGCCGGCTAACTTCTGAAGACAGCGGCTTCCCCAAGCTCCTGCCTCCTTCCGCACTGGAGAATCCTGGATGATCAGCTCAGGAGACCTTCAGGTGCTCTGAGCCTGCAGCCCCTCACCGCTTCACTACCTGGGGACCCTGTGCTCTGCTCTGGAATGTCTCAGAAGAAAATGGCTCCCAAATAGAAGACAGCCCCAGGCCAAGTGAAGAAACAAGGAGAAATATCTCCAAAGGACCTTCCAGACTCGAAGTGCCCTGGTACAAAAAGGGCCTTACCTTTTCACTTCCTTCTGTTTCTGTAGGCCTCTAATCTCACCACAGTCCAGGAAGGCAGGAGCCTTCCCTTCTTGCTCCTTTGAAAGCTTCTATGTTGTGTCTCCCATCATCTAAAATGCTGTAGCCCCTCTAAACTTGTCCTGTCCCTACAGACTTCTCCTTTTCTTCACTGCTAGAGTAGAGAGTATAATTGGATATAAGTCAAGAAGATTCTGGAGAGTTCAATTTCTTTTAATCAAACAAGCTCCCAGTTCTAAGGGGATCTCCCTGAGATGGGTCTCACTGCTAACTCTGCTCCACCTTGAGCAACACACCTCATTCAGTGGATAGAGGGGTAGTTAAGACCCAAGCTCTGGAGTCAGCAGATGTGGGTCAAATTCTGCCTCTGCCACATCCTAACTACTTGACCTTGGGTGAGTTGTTCAACCTCTCCAAATCTTAGCTTCCTCATCTATAGAACGGACGAAGCATCTACATATCTCAGAGGGATGTTGTGCTCATTAAATAAGGCTTGTAAAGTATTTAGCACAGTACCAGTTCAAGGGGCATTAAATAAATGCTCGGACTCACTATTAGCATTAACAGAAATACCCTGCAGAAGACACAGCTCGCTAGAAGTAATTCTTGGTGTGATATGCTAGAGAAGGAAATGGCAACCCACTCCAGTATTCTTGCCTGGAAAATTCCATGGACAGACGAGCCTGGTAGGCTACAGTCTATGGGGTCACAAAGAGTCGGACACAACTGAGCCACTTCACTTTACTTTACTTCACATTCAGCAAAGCTGCAGAAACATCTAAAGACTCCAAAAGCTTTTCATAAATCCTACTGGGACCTATCCCTTCAATGAGATCCGTTTTGCTTTTATTTGTTTAGTTTTTTATTCAGTAGGATCTAACTGAGCTTATAAGCTGTGGCAAGCTCAAGGGAGGCCGGGAAGGTACATATAAGACAGCCTCTGTCCTCAAAGAACTCAGAGCACATTGAGGAACCCACCCATGAGCAATTATAATGTAGTGGGATCTGTGCTTGAACCTGGGTAAACACACCATCCTGCAGATGCAGAAGGAGGGAGCCTGAGATCCAACACATCTTGCAAGGCATTGTCAGCCCTTCATGCTCTAACTCTAGCCTTCCTGGCAGTGTCTAGTCCAAGAAATAATTGTCTTCCTGACAGTACACTGTGGTATCTCAGCTCTCTAACCATGGCACTGACTGTGCTCTCTTAATGCAATGTCCACCTGCCTGGAAAACTCCTACCAGCCCTCTAAGTCTCTGCCTAAAGATAGCAACCTGTGAGAAGTCTTCCTCAGTCACCCTAGAGAGACTCGAGGGCTTCTCCACAGCAACTGTGAGCTCACGGAAAGTTGGGGCAGCATACTTCTACCTTGGTATCCAGCACTTGACTCAGTGGCCAGTGCCAAACTGGCATTCAGCAGTGACGGTGCACAAAGAAACCCGCCTCTGTGCACCACGCTCCCCAGCCCCTTGTGACCAGCACTGCCCTCCTTTCAGCCAGTACAGGGAACAAACCAACCCACTGAAGCAAGGGTCTACTGTCACCCAGATCCGTTATAGGAGCTCTATACTGTTACAGAAAAGTTTCTATTGTCATCCAAAGTTTCTTTCCTTTTAATGCCCGCCAGTTTGGGCGTGGTTTTACTCTGTAGAACAAAGCAGAATAAATAGGTACATATTCTCTTCAACATAGCAACCCTTCAAATATATGAAGACATCAGATAAATATAATGTCAATATAAAACCCTCATTTGTGTTTATTCCTTTTCAAACACACGCAGCTAATTAAGTCATCAACACACATTTTTTAAGTGCCTAACATATGCTGAGTACTTCATAGAAGCTTTGAGCATCATAAATTTAGTCTTGATATTTTCAACACCATCAGCATATACATACCTATGTTTTGATTTATTGCATCGTGTTGGTTTCATTTCTGTGTTCTAGGTATCCTAGATCATTTTAGATACTAATGCCTCACTATTATTATTAATATTGCACTAATTTATTAAAAATATATGCCATGTATACATTTATATAGGCTTCTTTCTAGATACTCATATTGAGCTGAAAAGGTAAGTAACCATCTTGCTTTTTTACAGGTAATGAGATTGAACCATCAGAGATTAAGCCCTGTTCAATGTTATCTTGCTGACAGGAGTCAGAGACAAAAGACAAGGTCAGCTCAGCCTTCTTCCCGGCCAGGGCTCCTTCCGCTCTATGTGCAACGCCACTTCTTGGTGTCAGTCTGCTGCGTTTACTTTTCGTTTTAGTTTGGTGTCATCTGCAAATTTGGACATTTCTCCTTCTAGAGAATCTTTGAAATCATGAGTGAAAAATATTGGCGAGAACAAAAAGGCTTCAGTCCTTGCCAGAGATCACTTTCGAGCTGACATGGAGCTGTTAGCAACCCTTAAGAGACATTTTTATTACCCAACTGTGAAACCAGTGAATACATGACATGATCCTGCTCATATGTCACCATCTTATGCAAAAATCACTTTACAGGAGGCAGTGTGAAATCTGTTGCCAAAACTTCCTCACCCTACTGATTTACCAGTGTAGTGGCACAATAAGAAAAGGGAATGTGGTGTGTCTAGCACGACCTGTTAGTGGTAAACTTGAATGAACTTCTAGCAATCAGAGCCTTTGCTTCAAAATGCCCACAAATCAATTGTGTAAGGTTCCAAAATTTCAGCAGAAACTTAGATGAAACTCATATTCCCATCTTCAGTGTTTAGTCCTGTGTTATGATGCCAAGTAAACCCCTTTATTCACAGGGGAAACCTTGTGAACTTGTCAGAATATGATCTGTTCCCGGGGCTGTTGACAAGCATCCTCAGTGACACTGACTGCTCAGTTTGATGCAGAATGTCCCACTTCTTCATTTTGATACATGATGTTACATCTGTATTTCATGCACCTTTTTCTTTCATTGCTTATATGTCACTTGGCAGGCTATTTGGCTAAAATTTCCTAACCCCCAAATTAAAGGCTAAAAGTGACTTCAAATGGTAGGAATAAATTGTTGTCTAAGAGGTATGTGGATCTCAGAAGTTCACTTACAGGAAACATCTTTCTTGCCCCTTGTATTTCCAGTGCCAGGAGCATAGTAAGCACTCAAGATGTGTTTGTTACAGCAAATGGGGAGGAGATACAACAACTTCAGACCAAAAAATACAAGCATGAAAATATGTATACCTTTAGGAGAGGGAACTCCAAGTTTTAAACTCATACTAAAATGTATGTGACTGATATGAGAAACTTTCTAGACACTAGGTCTTGTTGGAAGACTGCAGGAAGAGTTCTGGAAGATTTTTAAAGCAGGATGGAAAAGCCTCAGAGAGAGGAAAGGGAAGGGGAAAGTAAAAGGGCCAGGAGCTACCCTGAAAGCAATAGAATAAGTTATAATGTTGGAGACAGAAGCCCAAGGTACAAGCTCTCAGTGTCTATTGTTAGCTGTTTGCCATCGAATAAGTTTCACACCTTAACAGAGCCTCAATCTTGAGGGATGTGACAGAAATACAAAGCCACATCTCACAGAAGTGTGTGAGCATCTAACGAGATTAAAAATATGAAAGTACTTTATCAAATCAGCGTCGCTTACACCCAAATCTGTGTTGGGGTCGGCCTGAATAAAAGCAGTGAGATCACAAGAGAATTGTGAGGATGGATTAAGAGATTGCTATGTAAATGTGAGCTTTCAGGCAAACTTGAAATGTTTCCCACTTAAGAAAAATGTTGAGCCTTACCAGGTTGGGAAGCCAGTGCTTATGCAATATTGGAGCAACTGAGAGATATAACCATACAAGCATTCCTCCAGCTCCAAGTCCTCTAGTCAAATAAAACTGAGCACATCCTAAACTGAACTTAGAATTTTTTTGCTGAGAATCAGCCATCCTAATTCTGTTACTGATAAAACTGTATCCTAAGCCACTTAAGCCTGAAATTTGTGTCTTGATAGTTAACCTTCTACCAATCTAAGGACAGTTGGGGTGGAGAGAATTGATGCATGTAACTTTTATCCTTAGACATCTTTGCTCTGATCCCTAATATTCTCATCTGTTGAATGGAAACAATTCCACCTGCCTTATTGGGTTTTAGCATTTTATGAGAATCAACTGATTCATGTAAAAGTTTTTTTTAAAACTGTAAAATCCTCTGAAAATAAAAAGGTATTTTTTAATATTTGCAATAGTGTAAGACTAATCCTGGGATTTCCTGGTGACTAAGTGTGATAAAGAATTCACCTGCCAAGCAGGAGATATAGGTTCGATCTCTGGGTTGAGAAGTACCCTGGAGAAGGAAATGGCAACCCACTCCAGTATTCTTGCCTGGGAAATTCCATGGACAGAGGAGCCTGGCAGGCTTCAGCCCTTGGGGTCGCAAGAGAGTCGGACATGACTTAGTGACTAAATACCAAGACTAACCCTAGAAGACTGACTTTGTCTAATCTGCACAAAGAAAACTGAGCCCCAAAATCTGCCATTTAGTAATACCAAAAGATATTGGTTCAAAAAATTCTGAGTACCACCTGTGTAATTGTTCCACTTGTTGTCTAGCTAAATAGCTTGAATCTATGGAGTTTTGATGCTGAAAGAATTAAGGAAATCATTACCACATTAAAGGTGCAAAAAATTTTTAAATATATTAATGAGGTGGTGAGAAGTGCACTGACAGTGAATTCAGACTGGAAGTGTTTAGTTTCCCTAATTAAATGGAGCTAATGAGTTTCTGCACGGAGCCTGAGCGCTGGGCTAAACAGTCTAACAAACCTTGGATTTCTATGATCTCAATAAGAAATGACCAACTGGCAGCTAAAAATAACCTGCGTCACGGAATGACTCATCCTTCACACCTTTGGGTGGAAGCTCTGCATCAGAAGGCAGAAGGAAATCGCAAGCACTCTGCTGGGCTGAAGTCAGATCCTTTGGGGTCTTCAGAAGCTGCAGACTCCTCATGACAAGGGATCTTAACATCATGTCATGATGAGGCAAGGAGAATCGCAAAGTGAATGCTACTCTAAATCACAAATCAGGGTTAGGAAAAAACTGACAAAGAGGATTTGGAGTTAAATTTAATCGACATTCATTGAGCCTGGAGGTGCGGAGTAGTATCAGTTCAGTTCAGTCATTCAGTCGTGTCCGACTCTGCAACCCCATGAATCATAGCACGCCAGCCCTCCCTGTCCATCACCAACTCCCAGAGTTCACTCAGACTCATATGCGTTGAGTCGGTGATGCCATCCAGCCATCTCATTTTCTGTCGTCCCCTTCTCCTCCTGCCCCCAATCCGTTCCAGCATCAGGGTATTTTCCAGTGAGTAAACTCTTCACATGAGGTGGCCAAAGCATTGGAGTTTCAGCCTCAGTATAAGTTCTTCCAATGAACACCCAGGACTGGTCTCCTTTAGGATGGACTGGTTGGATCTCCTTGCAGTCCAAGGGACTCTCAAGAGTCTTCTCCAACACCACAGTTCAAAAGCATCAATTCGTCAGTGCTCAGCTTTCTTCACAGTCCAACCCTCACATCCATACATGACCACTGGAAAAACCATAGCCTTGACTAGGTAGACCTTTGTTGGCAAAGTAATGTCTCTGCTTTTGAATATGCTATCTAGGTTGGTTATAACTTTCCTTCCAAGGAGTAAGCATTTTTTAGTTTCATGGCTGCAGTCACCATCTGCAGTAATTTTGGAGCCCCCCCAAAAATAAAGTCTGACACTGTTTCCACTATTTCCCCATCTATTTCCCATGAAGTGATGGGACCAGATGCCATGATCTTAGTTTTCTGAATGTTGAGCGTTAAGCCAACTTTTTCACTCTCCTCTTTCACTTTCATCAAGAGGCTTTTAGTTCCTCTTCCATAAGGGTGGTGTCATCTGCATATCTGAGGTTATTGATATTTCTCCCGGCAATCCTGATTCCAGCTTGTGTTTCTTCCAGTCCAGTGGTTCTCATGATATACTCTGCATATAAGTTAAATAAGCAGGGTGACAATATACAGCCTTGACATACTCCTTTTCCTATTTGGAACCAGTCTGTTGTTCCATGTCCAGTTCTAACTGTTGCTTCCTGACCTGCATACAGGTTTCTCAAGAGGCAGGTCAGGTGGTCTGGTATTCCCATCTCTTTCAGAATTTTCCAGAGTTTATTGTGATCCACACAGTCAAAGGCTTTGGCATAGTCAATAAAGCAGAAATAGATGTTTTTCTGGAACTCTCTTGCTTTTTCCATGATCCAGCGGATGTTGGTAATTTGATCTCTGGCTCCTCTGCCTTTTCTCAAACCAGCTTGAACATCTGGAAGTTCACGGTTCACATAATGCTGAAGCCTGGCTTGGAGAATCTGGGGATGGTCTTGATCCCTGTCTCCTGTATAACGTCATGAACCTCTGTCCAGAGTTCATCAGGCACTCTGTCTATCAGATCTAGTCCCTTAACTCTATTTCTCACTTCCACTATATAATCATAAGGGATTTGATTTAGGTCATACCTGAGTGGTATAGTGGTTTTCCCTACTTTCTTAAATTTTAATCTGTATACAGAGACATACAAGGTATACCTCTGCCCTCCTCAAACAAGCTTTCTAACAAGTTAAGGAAATAGATACAATTTTTAGAAACTAAAAGACAATTTAGAGTATCCTCAGTGCCTCCATGGTTTCTCCAGGTATAATCAATCTCTCTACATAGATTATGAAGCCATTTAAGATATACCCCCACCTTGAGCTTCTCAGACATGGTGTCCTCTCAGACCTGTGTGTGTGTGTGTGTGTGTGTGCACTGCCCCCTTTGCCTGAAATGCCCTGTTTTTGCCTCTGGCCTTGGAGAATCATCCTTAGTGGGGCTGCCTAGTCTGCAAAGCCCTTCCTGATCACCCTATCTTGTCACTCTGTTGCTCACAGTTCCTTAAACTCTCCAAACTCTTTCCCACCTGCCAGACTTCCCACTTTCCCATCTCTCCCATTCTTATTCCTACTCAGTGCTCAGGTGTCCACTTAAACTCAGCACAGAGAAGCATTGCTTGATGTCCCACTACATCTAAGTCAGGTCTCATCTTATTTTTCTGCTAGAATCCTGTTTTCTTCCTTCATTATACTTATGGCAGCCTTTAAGTGAGTAATAAATAATAAATTGTGGCTTAATGTGTTTGCCGGCTTCCTTGTGGCAAGAATGGATTATTTACCACTACCTCCCTGGTGCATACCACTGTGTCTGGCACACAAGTAATTTTTAAGAGGATAAATGAATTTCTCCATTTTGCCCTGATCCTCCAGAATACCTTAGAACACTGAAAGAATATTATCTTCCAGTACTCCGTTGTCTCAGTCACGGTGCAAGTGATTCCTGCCTGGAGCACATCCAGTAAAACCTATAAAAGTTTCTGATTTACAGAATAGTTGCACAATGAGGGTATCAGCCTCCTTGAAGTAATGATTTTCTCTGCAAAATGATGCAGATAGCTGGAGGCACGAAGCTTTACTTCCCCACTGAACTGAAAGCATCACAAGATTCTTTGAAAATTGCTATCTATGAATTTCCCAAGGGGAGGCTTTTTAGTAAAGCCCCGTGAAGTCTGGTGAAACATCACTCATCATCAGGTAGGATCCTACCTGGTCCTAAAACAAGCCCTCTCCAAAAAGTGTGCTCTGTGTGATACGGACATAGTTAAACAAGTTCGAGAAGAGCAGCCAGGCTCGTAAAGAAAGGGACTCAGTGCTGTACCAGACAAGGAAGCTGAAGGCACAGGAGGTGCTAAATGAGAGTAGAGAGTGTTTGCAGGGTGTCCGATAGCCTCTTATCACTCAATTCAACTTTGGCTGTGTATCTCAGAAGAAAGGCTCCAGGTGGGGAGAGGTTTGTCTTTATTTAATATGAGGAAAATCTGTTTCACAGAATTGTGCAGAAGAGAATGGGCTGCCTTAGAAAGGGCTGACGTTTTGCACAGAAAGGATGCAAGACCAGAATAGTAGAACAATGGAGGCTGAATCTGTAAGAGACATGACGTATCTAAATGGACAATGAGGATGGTATCGAACAGGTGATAATACTAGTGGGCATAGTTGATTGGCTCAGGTGTATGCTTAGATATTTAACCTCCACAGCATCCTAAACTGTGAGGTACTCCTATTACCCTCTACTTCACAGATGAAGAAACTGAGGCACACAAAACTTAAGCATGGGCCTTAGGTTACCACACCAGGAATGGAATCAGGATTCAAGCCCAGGTTCATCTGACTCCAAAGCCCATGCTCCAAAGACTGCTAAAATCCCTTGCAAATCTAATATTCTGTGACTTTTTTGCATACTGAGATATCAAGAAAAAAATTAATAAACCAGTCTCCAGTGCAACTAATGAAGCTGAGTCCTTTGCTTTCTCCCTTCCATTGTCCTCCATTGGAATTCATATGCTTGTGAGAACAGAGCCTCTAACCGGGTTTCAAGTTTCCTGTGTGTCTCTGTGCGTATGTGTGCATAGATCTGACAGGGCTAGTTCATTTCAAGTAACCGAGTATGTCTTTGGACAGCTCTTGTCAAGATCCAATAGAAGAGCCAATTCCAAAAATATGTTCCTTTAGTGGTTTTTTAGGGTTCTCTGCTCTGCACGGATTGACAATGTGGTAACAAGAGACATTCTGGAGACTGGATTTAATGCAACCATATGCTAGACAGAATGAGAACCCATATTGCAGCAGACCAGCCGGTACATTTCCATGTTAACAGAAGCTTGATTGCAAATTACATTTAGTCTCAACAGCTCAGTTCACTGCACACAGATGCCATGGGGGACTGTAAAGTTAGCGAGATGTGGGGGAGTACGACTAACATTTTTTTTTTTTTGAAAAAAAAAAATCCTTCAGCTGATAGAATGCCAAGGAGCATCAGCGCTGATGCTGAAAAGAAAATGCTGCTATATTTGTTTTGCCAGGAAAGGAAAAATAATCATTGTCGCGAGTTGTTAGTCAAATTATGAATACGAGCTCGGCTGGTAATTGTCTGATAATACAAACAGTGATATTAGGGCTGTCAGAGCTGCATGCACTGTTTGACAGCTAACATGTACACGCTCTCTGAATGAGGAGTTGGTTCACTGATTCCAAAAGTTAAGCAGACAGAAGGGCGGGTGATGGAGGAGAGTTTCCCCAGGATCCTGGCTTTATATCCAGGCCTGGATCTGGGTCAGCTTCCCAAAGTGTGGCCAGCATCTCCCCCATGCAGAGATGGATTTGCAGAATTATAGAAGAGCACAAAATGAGTCTTGGTTGCAGGTCTGTCTCTTACTTTCCATGCAACCCCGGGTAAGTCATTTAACCTCTCTGGGCATAGGTTTTCCCACACCTAAAATGGGGTTGATAATACTCCAACAGGTCCTGTTCCCAAGGATATGGTGCAGCTTGTATGTGAGCATACAGTAAACACATGCTGCTCTATAAATGTTGGGGCTATAAGTTGCCTACTTGGCTGGGTTTCTTTTTGTTTCCATTTTAAGAGTCGAGCTGAAATGATTTCTTATCCATTGTCTCATGGCTGGAGCAGAGTTTTTGTCCAGGCATGAGCACTTTTCAGTTAGAATCATTCATCTACTTTCTTTGAAGAGTCTAGATACCCTGCCCCTCTCACCTAGAACCTATCATTGACTCTTTTATAACATTCATTTCCCATCAGGAAACTAGAAAGCTTTCATCAAATTCCATCAAGGATGCAGTATGCCTTTATTCTCTCCGCCCTCCTGTTCTCCAGGTTCCAAGCTGCAGTAGAGACTATTCTGTTCAGTAATACATGTTCCTCCCTGAGCCACTAATTACCAGAACCCCACTGCAGCTAAGAGTGGCCATGGGCAAGTTTCTGGCCATAGGAACATGAGCAGGAGTGAAGTCTATGGCTTCCTCTCCTGACCTTTAGTCTTCTTGCCTCATTCTCTTTCTCCATCCGCTAGCTGAGTGGCAAAGACTCAAGAACCTGTGGAAGGACAGAGTCACAGATGGAAGTGAATTGGGCCCCTGAATGACTGCCTGGAGCATAAGTACCTGCCAATCTAGTCTAGGCTCTGAAGTGAATGAGAAAATCTGCTCTCTTGATCCACTGAGGTTCATGGGTTGGTTGTTAAAATAGCTAGCTTGTATTAAAACCCAAGTGGTCATCTATTTTATCTCACTATACAACATGTGCTGTTACCAGAAACACAGTGAGCATCTCATCAAATACATCCTGAACACTCCATGCCCTTCCATGCCTCCAAGCCTTTGCTTATATGCGATGTTTTCCCCTGCTTCCCTCATTCCCCTCAACCCCACCTGGATGCTTTTCTACTGAGCAAGCTCTCACTTCCAGGGTTCAGCTCTGAAGAACCCATTCATATGGAGTTAATTGCTTGCTTTCTTTGGATTTTCACAAAATTTGTATAATCCCCTTGTTGGATTATGGGGCTTCCCCAGTGGCTCAGATGATAAAGAATCTGCCTGAAATTCAGGAAACCTGGGTTCAGTCCCTGGGGCAAGAAGATCCCCTAGAGAAGGGAATGGCTACCCACTCCAGTATTCCTGCCTAGAAAATCTCATGGACAGAGGAGCCTGGTGGAGTCCATGGAGCTGAAAAAGATTCGGACATGATTGAGCAACTAACAGTGGTTGGCTTGTAGTGGTATTATGCTGACATATATCTCCCTCCCCTTAAGGCAGAGAATCTGTATCATCAAACCCTTAATGAATGCACCTTTCCTCTTTTACTTCTATTTTCTTTCTTCCACTACCTGTGGGATGAGGTGCCCTGGAGCTGTGTCTTCAGCTTAAAGATGAAGGGGCACAGAGGCAAATGTAAGCACCTCTTAACTTTATGAGCTGTCCTCCTACAACTCAGGAAAAGAAAGATCACATCTTGCTTTCTATGCATCCACCTTCCAAGGCCTGCTCTTTATACCTAAAGAGATTTGAGGAGGAGGATCCTGGCCTGAGAAAGTCCTTAGAACATGTGGTGGGTATGAAGGATGTCCCTATGAATGGAGGCCTCCTCCCTCTCCCTGATCATCCTGCCCCCCTCACCTTGCCACCCCACTGGGATCTCTACTGATGATCCTTCAAAAAGCAATAGGCAAAGTTATGGCCTCTTCATGTCTGAGTCCAGCTCAGCCTGTCAATCAGGGCTGCTTGGAAGATACACATGTAGAGTTCTGTTCACAGCAGGGTGAGATGCTCACATCAAACACTGCTTTGTACCACTTAAGGACACCCTGCTGAGTTCCAGCTCTAAGGGAACAAGTCTGTCTTGTTTTTGTTTTTCCACTGACTGTTGCTCTTGTTCCTTGTTTTGGTTTGGAATCTGTTTCCCTCCTACCACTTTGGAGTTTTCTGAGACTGGTTTATTTTCTTACCTTCTTCTATTTGTTACTTTGGGTTTTTATATATGTCGCTCTCACAGCCATCCACATAGGCAATAGCTATTTATTTTTAGTTAACTCCTAAAGAGTGCTAGGCGATTCTCCATCAGCAGTGAGGCAAAAGGATGACAAAATTAGGGTCCTGGTTTGAGAATGAGCTGGCTCAGACTGTAAAGCATCTGTCTACAATGCGGGAGACCCGGGTTCGATCCCTGGGTTGGGAAGATCCCCTGGAGAAGGAAATGGCAATCCACTCCAGTACTATTGCCTGGAAAATCCCATGGACAGAGGAGCCTGGTAGGCTACAGTCCATGGGGTCGCAAAGAGTCAGACACGACTGAGCGACTTCACGTTCACGTTTGAGGATGAGCAACCCAGCTGAGTTCCAGCTCTAGCACCTGGGACTAATCACTTCAGCTTAGTCTCTTGGTCTCTAAAATAGGAATAAAAGTATAAATGTAGTTCCTTTAGACTGTAAACTCGATCAGAGCAGGGATCATACCCATTTTGTTCAAAATTGAACATACTCAGTGCTTGGTACGTTGTAGGTCCTCCATAAAGATTGTTCAGTGACTGACTGGCTGTTGCAGAGACCAAATAAGGTAATAGACATAAAAAAAAAAAAAAAACCCTATAAATCCTATAGTGCTACACACAGGAAAGTGTCAGTATTGCACAGATGGGGAGTGCATGGACTATCCTCAAACTGAGAGCTACTTAGCTATTTTAAGATATTGACAGATACTTTAGTTAATGTGTTTCAAATGTGCATAATATCCTTGGAGTGGCCCAGGGATGCAGTTCAAATAGGAGACAAGGCAGAGAGGTAATTTCTGAATCTCTTAACAGAGATGAAGAAAAGGCAGCCTGTGTTAGAGAAGACTGTAATGTTCCTAAGCAGAAGAATTACACGTCAGAGGGGAACCTTACGCTCACTTGTTCTAGCAAAACAGGTTTTATTGGCTGGCCAAGGTCATTGGAATCTAGAGTTGGAGAAGAATTCTCTCGAAGACACATTATTGCTTAATGTGTTTTATATTTATTTATAACCCCACCAAGTCTGAAAAATGACTTATGGCAGAACTTGTCCAAACAGACAATCCCAGCTGACATTTGAGTTGGTCCCATTTCTCATCTCATATATGGGGGAATGAAGAAACTGATGTGTCCAAGGTAACTCAGCTAGGTGATAGTCACTGCTAACTGCATTGATCAGTAAATATGCAGGTTGATACTGAAGCTTCAAGAATCTTCCCTAATATCCGCTCTCCAGGAGTGACTCTGCTCTCCGTGATCTCTCTCATACAGATCTGGTATTGTAATTGATAATATACTCATCACATCGCCCCTTCTCAATGCTTCCCTGTCCCAGCATAACACATATGGGTTGTCATCTATACCAGGTAGCAGTGGGGGAAGTGAGAAGGCTAGAGATACTCTCCTAGAACTGTAAGCCTGTGTCCTGCATGAAGTTCACTAAGCCTCCACCATAATATACTCAGTCAATACTGAAGGAAGTGAAAGAGAACGGAATCACCATTCCAGACTCAGGACAGAGAAATAAATAAAATATAGTCTCCAGCCCTTAAGAAGCTTAGAATTTATTGGCAGATATATGCAATGCACACAACTAGAATGTAATTTGAACATTATAAGAGACTCAAGTACACAGTCCTCTGAGAGCTCAGGCATTATGCTGGGATGTGGGATCAAAGAAGACTTCAGAGAATAGGAGATATTTGAACTGGGCTGTGAAACATGCGTAGGATTTCCCCAGATGGCCAGAGTCAGGGAGAAGGGTGCTCTAAGGAGAAGAAACAACAAGTTCAGTGACCAAGAGGGGTGGACACATGTGGCAATGATAGAGGGCTATGGTTCATCTGGGATGACTACCTAGCATCTTCCAGGAGGTGCTCCAGGTAAAAAAATATTCTATGGCCAATAATTATGGGAGATGCATCCTGTGTTCCTATTTAGAAATTAAAAATGCATATTTGTCTATCAAAGGCTCTAAGAAATAAATTAGGAGGCTATATAGCCAGTCCAGAGAAATAGAGTGGAAGGCCTGAAGAGGGACTGTGGCAGTGCATACAAAAAGGAATATATGTGAGAGCGATTTCAGAGGACAAAGATCCAAGATGCACCAAATGCAGAAGAGAAATGGATTTAAGAGGATCTGGTTTTAGCTTGTTGGACTTTCAGTCCAACAAGATGGTAGATGGTAGCACAATTTGAGAAATTTTTGCGGAAAATAACACAGACCTTGTTTCAGTCCTGTTGAACGTGAGCTGACTATGGGGCAATCACATGAAGATGTTAGCAGATAGCTGACAATTCAGGTCTAGGTTCCAGAGGTGATTCTGAAGTTCAAGAAGATGCTAGACAACTATTATAACCTTTATGGAAAAGATCAAGCACTGGACAGGGCACTGGATTGGATAAGATCCAAAATCCCTTTTGGCCCAAAGCTAGTATGACATTATGGCCAGAGGGCCCTGCTAACGAGTATAGACAGTCCAGTCTCTGCCTAATGATCAAGTCCAAGAGCATAATCTCTTGCAGCTGGTCATGGAAGGAATGACTACAGAGGAGTTTGACATCGGCACACATTTCAGTGAACAGAACTGGTTTTAAAAGAGATGTCTTTTGCTAGTAAAAGTCTGTAACGACCCTGTAAAATGGCTCCATTTGTTTGATCCTGGCCTCACTGGGGAGAAACAATGGAAATACAGGATATGCAAAAAACATCATGGAAGCACTGTGTTCCTTGCAAATGCAGTTTATTGACTTTTCCTAGTATCCATGCAGCCTGGGAGAGTGGAGACAGTCCTGGGCTGAAAATCAGGTAGCCGAGGTCCTGACTATCTCACTAAATCACTTCATGTCCTTTGGAAAATTCCCTACCTGCTATGTATCTCTATGGGTTTCCCAGGTGGCTCAGTGGGAAAGAATCTGCCTGCCAATGCAGGAGGAAATGGCAACCCACTCCAGTATTCTTGCGGGGATAATCCCAAGGACAGAGAAGCCTGGAGAGCAAAGAGTGAGAAACGACTGAGTGAGCACACGTGCAGTTTGGGGTTTTTGTCTATTTAAAAGGATAAATTTTTTAAATTTTTATTTGAGTACAATGTTGTGTGAGTTTCTGCTATACAGCAAAGTGAATCAGTTATGCATATACATATACCCCCTTTTATTTTATTTTTTTATTTCTTTTTAACTGGAGCATAATTGCTTTACAATGCTGTGTTAGTTTCTGCTATGCAACAACTTATAGCTCCTCAGCTATAAATATACATATATTCCCTTGAGATGGGTTTATTTTGTGAAAGATAATATTAGCAATGAAGACCACCTGTTCTAAATATACATCTTAAATTATCGGAGTCTCAAATGGCCCTGGACACTGAATCACAGGATAGACTCATTTGCAGATGGGAAACCAAGTCCCAGGGAGGACAGGTGACTTAACCAAGATCAGACAATAGGAAGCTAAGCAGCGTCAGCAGATAGGAATATGTTCTTCCTTCTAAGTACTGCTGCTGCTGCTGCTAAGTTGCGTCAGTCGTGTCCGACTCTGTGCGACCCAAGAGACAGCAGCCCACCAGGCTCCCCCGTCCCTGGGATTCTCCTGGCAAGAACACTGGAGTGGGTTGCCATTTCCTTCTCCAATGCATGAAAGCGAAAAGTGAAAGTGAAGTCACTCAGTCGACTTAGCGACCCCATGGACTGCAGCCCATCAGGCTCCTCTGTATAGTACTCAGTTAGTCAGTCAGTCAGTTCAGAAGCTCAGTCGTGTCCGACTCTGTGCGACCCCATGAATCGCAGCATGCCACCCCTCCCTGTCCATCACCAACTCCCAGAGTTCACTCAGACTCACGTCCATGGAGTCAGTGATGCCATCCAGCCATCTCATCCTCTGTCGTCCCCTTCTCCTCCTGCCCCCAATCCCTCCCAGCATCAGAGTCTTTGCCAATGAGTCAACTCTTCGCATGAGGTGGCCAAAGTACTGGAGTTTCAGCTTTAGCATCATTCCTTCCAAGAAATCCCAGGGCTGATCACCTTCAGAATGGACTGGTTGGATCTCCTTGCAGTCCAAGGGACTCTCAAGAGTCTTCTCCAACACCACAGTTCAAAAGCATCAATTCTTTGGCGCTCAGCTTTCTTCACAGTCCAACTTTCACATCCATACATGACTACTGGAAAAACCATAGCCTTGACTAGACGGACCTTTGTTGGCAAAGTAATGTCTCTGCTTTTGAATATGCTATCTAGGTTGGTCACAACTTTTCTTCCAAGGAGTAAGCGTCTTTTAATTCCATGGCTGCAGTCACCATCTGCAGTGACTTTGGAGCCCCAAAAAATGAAGTCTGACACTGTTTCCACTGTTTCCCCATCTATTGCCCATGAAGTAATGGGACCAGATGCCATGATCTTCGTTTTCTGGACCCCCAAACATCAGTCATCACATTGAAATTAAAAAAAAAAAAAAAAAAAAAAAGACATTCCTATCAACCAGGAAATTCTAAGGGATTTAGAAGCTCTATATCAGAAGATCAAAAGATGCTCTTATTACTTCTATCACTCAAGAAATTACAAGGGTTTTAGCAGCTTTATGCCAAGAACCAGGGACAAAAACTAAACAATGTATATTTCTTATTATGCCACAGTAGCCACGCTTGACTTAAGCAAGTGTCTCCTAATTGACACTTCTGGATCTGGTTCCTCTTTCAGCTTTTCTCCCCACAATTGACATTGTTATCCTCCTGTCGTGTCACTGATCCTCCCCCTCCCCAATCCCACAGCACACAGGGCAAGATCCAAATCTTCATCTTGGCATTCAAAGCCCTTTTGGATCTGGTTGCACTCTGCCTTTCTAGCTTTATTTCTTCTACTCCAATATTTGTATCCCACATCACTGGACTCATCGCTAAATCCTGAACACATGCAGGCCTTAGCCTCACACTCTGCTAGGCCATTCATCTGTTTCCTTTGCACTCGCATAGTCTCATGTTTTCCTTGTTTTCAAGCACACATTTTTTTTTTCATAATATTGTGATGTTTGTACTTGTGTATTTGTTCCACTTCCTCATTAGATGGTCCCCATGTCCAACCCCCACAGTACTCAGCTCAGTGCCTGGTAAAGTCTTAGCCAGAAAATAACACATTGAGGGGGGAAAAAGGTGCATACATTGCACCAAAACTAAAGACCACCATACTCAGAGACAAAAACCAACTACCATTGGCTAAAGATGAAAGGATTTCCATGTAGCTTCAAATCAGAGCTGAGTAGCTGGTTCTCCAGACAAGCATTTGGAAAAACGGTTTTACCTGTTCTCCCTCTTGTCTGTGCAGTTGCCTAAGTTGCTTTGAAGTCTGTAAAATGGCCAATATCTCCAATCAGAGCAGTGTTTCCTTTCCAGACAGGAAGGCTGCTGCTAAAGAGAGAAGCCACGCTTGTTTTTGAGGTCTGGGCTGCAGCGGTGACTCATCCAGTAAAGCCAGAGGCTGTCTATTTTGATCTTTCTATGTTCAGAGTCTATTTACGGTTGTAATTTTCTTCCTCTCTCTTTCTCCCTTCCCGCCTCTGGTGACTTATCGGAATGGTCACACACATTTGACAAACGGAACCTGTATAAGGAGAGAGTGAGCAGGATGGAACAGGCTTTCAGCTAAAGCCCAGGAATGAATGCTTGTGTTTACAGCTCTGATGATAGGGTTCCGGTAATGACTTGGCCTTTTTCTCCCTGATTGAATATTCCCCTGGGCCTGCCAGTCTGGGCTCCTGTTATTTAATGAGGACATTGGAGCACAACCTCAAGATGTCTGCAAAAATGACCTTTTCTTTGGGCTTATTCCAAATGCAAAGAAAACTAGAGCCCCAGTTTAGACAGGCACTTCTGGAATACAGCTTTGGAATCCACTCTTTCTCCCAGAAGCTTAGAATCACACTCTCTCACAGCCAGAGCGAACCATAGAGATGATCTGGTTACCAGTTTTCATTCCGCTGATGGAGAAATTTAGGAACAGAGGAAAAAAGCAAGTCATCATAAATCACCAGGCAGGCATAGTCACAACAAACTCAGGCTTGAGACCTGAGACTCTAAGTTGTAGTCAGTGTACTTTTGAATGGGTCAAGATAGAAATTAACAGCTGGCTAAATGGTGGCTTCCAGGATGGAAAAGCTTCTCTTAATTTCCCCTGTGTGGTACCATGGCAGCATTGTGTTCTCCTTCAGCTATGCTCACAATGAGAGACTAGTGGCACAAGCAAAGGAATTAGCCTCTAACTATAAACTCAGTGTCACAGCTTTAAAAGCCAATATAGAATTAGCATAAGAGTCAGTTGTGTGGAGTCTTAACTAGGACAACCTTTGAGATCTCAGATCTTCCTTACTCACTCTACATTTGCATTTTGGCTTTATCTGCAAAATGGGGAATTCACTTCCTGACTGTGAACATCCTTATAAAGTTTAAATGAGAAAACATTGTCAGTAAGTTCTTGATACTATAAAGCTCTGCTCTACTTGTGAAAAGGATTATTATTACGTTGTTAGACTCCTACTTGTAAGGTCTTATTTTTTTCAACATGGTGATTTCATAGTCTCCTATGAAAGAGACCCCTTAATTCTAAATGAAAGAATTTGAAGATAATTTTTTGCTATAGATTTTCCCCATGCTCATTGTAGACTATCTGGAAATCCAGAAACATAATTTTTTTTAAATCAACTATCTCATTACCCAGCTATCGCCACATGTTTTCACTAGGTCCAAATTATTATAATTTTGCCTTTTTTATGAGTTTTTTCCCTAGGTCATTAAATATATATAGTATATAGTTTGTAATATATATATTGCATGCCTTTCCATCAGAATGCATCATAATATATTTAAATGACAATTATTTTTTAACATTTAAGTAGTTTATTAGTGATTTTCTTAACATAAGTTTAAAGACTGAATGTAGCCCAGCTTGGAATTTCTCTGAGCCATCCTATAAATAGGGTGACCATATGTTCTCTGGTCCAAAACAGGGCATTTTCTTGGAGTAGAAAGTCATACTATTGATAATTATGGAGTGACAAAAAGTGTAAATCTGAACTGTTTTGGGCAAAGTAGGACATATGGCCATGCTAAGTACAGTCATAAAGAATTTTAGAAATATCACTGTCCACAGGCAACATTACATAAGGTCAAAAAAATGCACACTCTAGAATCAGGGCATTTGAGTCCAAAATCGAGATCTACCATTGTTAGCAAAAATAACCAAATGATGCTGAACTTCAGTTTCTTCATTTTAAAATATAAGCTATTACCTACATCTCAGATTTACCTGCATTTGAGTAAGAATGTAAATGAAGGTCTGTTGTAGCTGAAATAAACTTGACAGTTCAGAAGGTGTTTTTTTTTTTAATGGTATTAATGCAATGAAGCTGGGTTCTCTTCACATCAGCATTCTTCATGGGGTGTCCTAAACAATTCACATTCTGCCTGAATATGCAAATGATTCCTCCAACAGGATATAGGATAATAAACCACTGACCCACACAAGGAGAATCTACATTTGCCCTTAGATGGATCTCATTACACTCCACATAAAAGGACAATTAGAGTTCTCTTTAAAGCTGTCCTTTAGCTTTATTAATTACTAGTTGAAGTAATAGTTTACAGTTTAGAAATCCTTTGACCATGTGAGTTCTTTATCTTCTGATGATATCTGGGTCACTGGGATTATACCTATATGGCCTTTTCTAGTCCTTTGTTAAGAAAGAAAGCACAAAGAACATGATTTTAACTTTTCCAAGTATCCATACTATACTTGTTATTGTTGTTCAGTTGCTCAGTTATGTCCAGCTCTTTGCAGTTCTATGGACTGCAGAACTCCAGGCTTCCCTGTCCTTCACCATCTCCCAGAATTTGCTCAAACTCCTGTCTATTGAGTCAGTGATGCCATCCAACCATCTCATCCTCTGTCATCCCCTTCTCCTCCTGCCGTCAATCTTTCCCAGCATCAGGGTCTTTTCCAGTGACTCGGCTGTTCGCATCAGGTGGCCAAAGTATTGGAGCTTCAGCTTCAGCATCAGTCTTTCTAATGAATATTCAAGGTTGATATCCTTTAGTAATGACTGGTTTGATCTCCTTGCTGTCCAAGGGACTCTCAAAAGTCTTCTTCAATACCACAGTTCAAAAGCATCAAATTTTGGCTCTCAGCCTTCTTTATGGTCCAACTTTCACATCCATACATGACTACTGGAAAAACCACAGAGCTTTGACTATACAAACCTTTGTCAGCAAAGTAGTATCTCTGCTTTTTAATACATTGTCTAAGTTTGTCATAGCTTTATATAATTTCCAAATTCCTAATGAGGAACAATGCCTGAATTCACTGAAGCCTCATAGTTTCCTTCTGGCAGGAAAGGAACTCTGGGTCCCAAAAGCAGTCAAATGGTTGTCTTTTAGTTGGGTTCTTTTCTCTGTGAATTAGGAGAGACTATGGTGCTTTCGACTTAGCAGCAGCAGCAGCAGCAACATGGTGCTTATAGTTGGGCTTCCCAAGTGGCTCAGTGGTAAAGAATCCAGCTGCCAATGCCGGAGATGCAGGAGATGCGGGTGTGATCCCTGGGTCGGGAAAATACCTTGGAGGCAGAAATGGCAACCCCTTCCAGTATTCTTACCTGGGAAATCCCATGGACAGAGGAGCCTGGCAGGTTACAGCCCAGAGAGTTGCAGAGTCAGACACGACTGAGCATGCACCTACCGCCATGGTGCTTAAAGTCTATGAACTAAGGCATCCAAGATCTGGACATACATCATCATCACAGAGCTGACCTTTGCAGTGATGGCTTGATTACTGCATTGTGGATACACCTGTCCTTGCCATAAGCATCAAAGTATCATTTATTAGTTCCATGTTCAACTCAAAAGTTTCATTATCACTTTCATAAAGAGTACCTTAAGTATTCATCTTTACCAGCCTCCTTCAGGTATATGTACATTTTTATTTTCTTCACAGTGCCTCACACAATACTTTGTACAGAAATAAGTGTTTGATCAACACTTGTGAAATGAGCGATCAATTTCCATCTCCTCTCCATCGCACACTTGAAACAACCACACTGCCCCTGCTGTTTAGTTGCTAAGTTGTGTCCAATTCTTATGGCCCCACACACTATAGTCCTCTCGGCTCCTCTGTCTGTTTGATTTCCCAGACAAGAATCCTGAGGTGGGTTGCCGTTTCCTCCTCCAGAGGATCTTCTGGACCCAGGGATTGAACCAGCATCTCCTGCTTGGTAGGTGTGTTCTTTACCACTGAGCCACATTGGAAGCCCTGAAACAACCATACCTTTACAGTAACCCCAACTCTTACTTTCTCCTTCACCTGTGCTTTAGTGACAGGAGCAATAAACTCAGAGTTACAACAACGGAGTTTAGATGAGAGTGAAGCTACAACTCTTTCCTACAGAAGAATTTCAATTAATAAATGTAGGAGGAATAAAAAAAACAGAAAATGGCCAGAATACCACAATAATCGTGCAGGCAGGCAAGATCAACCAACAGATGCTAAAATCAGTTGGTGAGAGTTTGAATAGAAACACGGTATTTATATCTTCTCATTTATAGTGGAGAAACCCAGCAGGTGCCATAGTTAGCAAGTGATCAAGGTTAATGCTTCCAATAGTACCTATCAATGTAATCTGACACGCCTTGGGAAAAGTACATCACCTCTGCAGTATTCTTCCCAAGTACGGCTTCAGTATAATAACAAGAAAACAACAGACAAGCCAGAACTGAAGGCTAGTCTACAAAATAACTCAGCAGTACTCTTCAAAAGTGTTAAGATCATGAAAGACAGGGAAGAACTGTGAGGGGCTATTCCAGGGGGCAGGAGACGAGGGAGACGTGGCAATGACAGTCATGTGGGAGTCAGAAGCGGATCCTGGGCAGGCACCAGGGCATTCATGGCAAAGTCGGTGAAATCTGAATAAAGTCTGCACTTCAAGGAATAGTACTGCACCAAGGTTCATGGCTTAATATTGATTATTGTTGTCTGGTTATACAAGGCATTAATTAGGGGGAGTTGGGTGAAATGCATATAGGAATTCTCTATAGTATGTTTGCAACTTTTTGCAGCTGAAATCATCCCCAAATAAAACTTTAAAAAAATAACTGAACTTGAGTGCTAACACTGCTACCATCCTTGGCATGTCCTTGGGTAAGTCACCTAACCTCTGGGACCCTCACATTTCATCATCTCTAAAGTTAGAAGAACAGCCCTCATATTTTGTTAATGTGAGTTCAAAAAAGAGATAAGGGAACTAAGAGCACTTTCACAGTTACAAAATTCTTTTAAAAAGTATTTTTATTATCATTTACCTCCAACACCAACACCAACACCTCCCCTCCCTTAGACTTTTTATGCCTCATCCAGCTAGGGTTTCTAGAACAATACAGGATGCCCAGTTAAATTTGAATTTTAGATAAATAACAGATTTTTGTAAAAGTATATATCATGTGATAATTGAGATACACTTAAAAACCACATGTTTATTTATCTGGAATTCAAATTTAACTTGGTATCCTGTGTTTTCACTTACTAACTCTAGCAATCCTACCTACACCCAACTTCCATACTCTGTCCCTTTCTTTAAAACAGCTCTTCCTTCCTTCAGTCTCTCTTTCTACAATGCCAGTGCTCTTGGCTCTGAGCAAGGATTCCACCTGTACACTATGGCAGTCCATGCTCCAGGAGAAACCCATGAAGGTTAGTCAATAATGAGATTCTGACTCTGGCAAAGCAAGCTCATGGGGAATGTACACTCAGAGGAATCTCCTCTCTCTGACTTGCAATTGTGAACATTTTTAACTCGTTAAGGTATTTTTATGATCCACCCTTCACAACAATCCAGTGATAGTCTGATGCACGTTTTTAAGCCACAGGGAAAAATTGGAAACACCAATAGCCCAAGTGAAAGACTACCTCTCGGGACTTGTGGTGTGGTTTTGGGGAAGGAATGAGAGAAGGACAGCATTTGAACATAAAACTTGCACATACATCAGCTCACCATATGGGGAAGCATGACTGCCCTTTGTTCGCTAAGAAACTGAGGCTGAGGGAAGATGGAGAACTCATTTGCTCTCAAACTCGTAAGGAAATGACTGTCTTTTTGTTTTAGGCCTTTCATTGTGTTCACTTCTCTTTCCTCTTCCATTGCATCTGATCATCAAGGTTCTGCTCAAGGGCCACCTCTTTTTATGAGTACTCACCCCTGATTCTCCAAAGCAGGTTTGTTGTTTTTTTTTTTTCACTCTGCACATTACACTGAAAAGAATTAAGACCTTTATCTGAAGTATAGGCACATACATCCACATTTGATCTCCTTTTTTGGCTTTGAGGGTCAAGATTGTGTCATGTTCATGTCAAGATTCCCTACAGTGACTCCATGCAAAGGTAAGGCTTTCTAAAGTGGGGGTTGAGAGGCCAAGTCCTGTTCAGATTAACCAGAAACTTGGCCCATTGGTAACAGGGTTACTTCTACAGCTACAGTTTTAACATCAGTAAATAGCAGCTGTTTATTCACATATATAATCGCCTACACAGTTTCTAAGATCCTTCCAGTTTGACTCACTGAGCTCCAGGACCTTGATGTCTGACAGAGCAGGCATCTAAGTAATGGTCTTGTGCTGTAAAACACCTTCCTGGCTACTGATAACAACTCCCCATATCACAATCTTTCCTGTTGGCTGAGACTCCCACATTCCTTCTCCCGAACTTGGAGGCATATCAGAAACATTAAAAGCAAGGGTCATCTTTCGAGGATGCCCCAGGCTCCAAGGACACAACTAGTGAACAGTAACAGGTTTTCCATGAATCAGCAGCCTGAAATCTCAGGGTATCTTTTCCCCCAGATCAGCTTTAGGAAAGATGTTTGCTGCCTCAAAGGGAAGATGTAGTTTAATTCTAACCAACAGTACTCACAAACTTTATGTTTATATGTTGCTTTACAGGATATTACTGCTGGATGTAGTAAAGTAATACATTTTGTCTTTTAGGGTTTTATTGTTGTTGTTCAGTTGCTAAGTTATGTCCAACTCTTCGCAACCCATAGAGTTCAGCATGCCATACTTCCCTGTCCTTCACGATCTCCCAGAATTTGCTCAAACTCATGTCCTTTGTGTCAGTGATGCCATCCAACCATCTCATTCTCTGTCACCCTCTTCTCCCCCTGCCCTCAGTCTTTCTCAGCATCAGGGTCTTTTCCCATGAGTAGGCTGTTTGCATCAAGTGGTCAAAGTATTGGAGCTTCAGCTTCAGCATCATTCCTTCCAATGAATATTCATGGTTGATCTCCTTTAGGATTGACTGGTTTGATCTCCAAGGGACTCTCAAGAATCTTCTCCAGCACAACAATTCGAAGGCATCAATTATTCGGTGCTCAACCTTCTTTATGGTTCAACTATCACATCTGTATGTGACTACTGGAAAAACCATAGCTTGGCCTATACAGACTTTTATTGGCAAACTGATGTCTTTGCTTTTTAATATGCTGTCTGGGTTTGCCATAGCTTTCCTTCCAAGGAGCAAGCATCTTTTAGTTTCAAGGCTTCAGTCACCATCCACAGTAATTTTGGAGCCAAATGGAAACCATGCGAGAAAGAGCTATTCTTTCCTCACAGTGTTAGGGAGACATCAAATAAGACACAACTAGCGACTTCACTTTCACTTTTCACTTTCATGCATTGGAGAAGGAAATGGCAACCCACTCCAGTGTTCTTGCCTGGAGAATCCCAGGGACGGGGGAGCCTGGTGGGCTGCCGTCTCTGGGGTCACACAGAGTCGGACACGACTGAAGCGATTTAGCAGCAGCAGCAACTATTTATAAAGTGAACATCACCAGCTAGGTACCAAGCCTTCGCATGTATCATTGAATCCAAATACCCTTGTAACTTTGGTATTACAGTCCCCATTTGAATGATGAGGAAGCCCATGCTCAGTAAGTTTAAGCAATTTGTACAAAGTCATACCTCTAGGAAATGATTGGACTGGGATTCAGACACATTGCTGTCCCACAGATACTTTTAACTACACACTCCCCACTTCTTATATGAAAATGCTTTAGAATCACACATATGAAAGAATTTTCACTTAATACTAACAACACACTAGGGGATATACAGGCAGATATTTTTATCTCCACTTTATAAATAAATATAGATCAGACCTATTTTTGTACAGCTAGTAAACTGCAAAATTAGGAGCCAAACTCATTGCCTGGTTCCACAATCAGATTCCATAAACTAAAGAAAGAGGCATACAGCTCCCTAGGCTATACAGTCAGACTTTGTTGTTTATCTATTCTATATATAATAGCTTGCATCTATGTATAACTGAATTGCTTTGCAGAAACTAACATAACATTATAGATCAACTGTACTTTAATGAAAATTTTTAATGTAAAAAATGAATAAAAGGTCTTGCAAGAAAGAAAGGCATAACCTTCAAGCGCTGTCTGAAAGTAAAATGGTACATATTTTTTAATACTAGAAGAAGGTCATGCTACCTTACAAGACTATGGCTCTCCCTTCCATGTGTCTTATGAGTCAAATTGACTTATTTCTTCTAGAACAAGGAATTTTCCCAATGTCAGCACCTCATAGTCCAGAATGGGTTTTTCTGTCTCATGTATCATTCCCCCAAACCTAAATTGCCAGCAAAGTCCTGCTCCCAGAAATTTTATTATCTGTAATGATGCTCTAAACTAAGGGAAAGAGCCGAGCTCTGTTCCAGGCATCAGCCGTGCTCATCATGCTGGCAGGGAGAAATCCACCTTTGTCAGGAAAGTTAATCTGATATGAGACAATAAAGATGAACACAACAAGGGGTATGTTCCCACAGAAGCACTTTGCTGATCATGAAAGACACTTCAAAAATAAAACAAAATAGAACAGCCACAAAAAAACAAACCAGAGGCTCCATTTTCTGGGCAGACAATGAAATCTCTCCCTGAAGAAAATGTAAATGTCTGCCGTGAAGAATCCTACAAAAGAAAAGGGTGGTCTTCTCAGAGATCTGAGGTCCTGGAGCTCTAAGAATCTTAATGTGGGGCTGGAAGGTGCTGCTTCCTTTGTGCCTTGTGATTAAGAAGACACACGAATAGGGAGATCGAAGAAAGATTAAGTGGGAGAGAAGCTGCTTAAAGGAAGCTGTAGCTGTTCATTTTGTTGCCAACCCACCTCCCCCACCTCTGTGGGCCTCAAAAAGCAGGAGAAGGGAGAAGGTGGGAATTAACCAACTATAAACAAACAGTGCTGGAGAAGATCATATAGTCTGGCAGGCCCAGGCCTCAACGAATAATAAGCACTTTCATTTATGTAACACTTTACAGTTCACAGTATACTTCCAGTTAGGTTATTTCTTTTGATCCTCAAAAAGAATAAGGGAAGTCAGCTGGGATTAGAATCCTCATTTCCTATGAGAAAAAACTGAAACCCAAAGAAGGAAAGAAACTTGGCCAAGGTTACACAACTAGTTTGTAGCAGAATAAGAATTTGAACCACTTTCTCTGACTCTAGAATATAGGTTCCCTCCCTCCCCACCCCACATGCAGCATTGTTATCATAAAGTAAAAGCTGAAAACAGGAATACCCATTGTTTGAGTACAAGCACACTTCTGTACATAGTTGCATAGAAATCAGGTAAATGAATAATGGTAGTGGCAATCTACCTTTGCCATCTAAGATTAGAAAACAGAGGGCAGAAGCAAGCATTTAGTACAGGCAGGTACCTAAAAGATCACCTACTAAAATGAATCAGAGTGCATCATTTAGGATCTCATTGCTAGAGCTACTGTTGCTTTGGTAGAAAGTTTATTTAACTTTCAAGCTAACAAACTAAATGTCACGATTTCCTTAACACGGGTCTTCTATACAAAGATTGGTCTAGTCACTGCCACTGTTCACCCGTTCAACAAATATTTATCTTGCTCTGAGCCAGTTGCTGACCTTCCCAAATTGAACGTAAAAATATTCCAGTAGGTAGGTTCCATGGAAGAAGATCTAAAAGGATCATTATTTTTAGCTCTGATTGCTGCTACTGCTCCTAAGTCGCTTCAGTCGTGTCCGACTCTGTGAGACCCCAGAGATGGCAGCCCACTAGGCTCCCCCGTCCCTGGGATTCTCCAGGCAGGAGGTAGGTTCCAGGGAAGAAGAACTAAAAGGATCATTATTTTTAGCTCTGACTACAAAATAACAAATATTTAAGATAAATATTTTCCTCTCTGTGAAATGAGAAGGACCTTGCCTCTTGCTACCAGGAGTTAATAGAGACAACTTATTATATTGTTTGCCTGTATTTTGTATAAAGTCTTTTGCTCTAAGAAACTCAAAAGAAATGTGCATTTATGAAGCAAGTAAAAGAGGAAATCTTCAGCTGAGGGGAAGGGGTGGCTGGGGTTACACATGAGTAATCCAAGCGCGCCTGGTCTTTGTCTCCAGCCTTCTGCCAGAGCCCACTTAGGGAACCGCTGCTTTATTCCCTGTACAAAAACAAGCTCTCATCCTACTCTGAGCTCCCAGTGCACATTGAACCTGCCTCTCGTCTAAGCTCCTGAGTCTTATTGTCAAAAGAATTTTCCTGCCTGATCCCCTCCCCTACCCCACTAGACTGAGCACGACTTGAGGACAGGCCTCATGTTTTATTTCGCATCCCTACTCCAGAGCCTTGCCCCTACTGTCTCTGACATTCTGAAACTGACTAATGTGTTCTGAATAACTGTATGAGTTAGCAAGTGAGAAAATGAACAATAAGTATCTTTAAGAAGGAGGCAATATTCTTGAAAACTCTGATCAGAACAAATACAATGAAATAAAGATAATATTCTGTGGCATCTAACGCATCTTGAAACCTAAACCAGCATAGGTTAACATCTCTATTTTGTAAATGGAGGAGACACCAGCCTCAAGGGTCCTGCCAAGACTAGCAGGTCAGGGTCTGGATGAGAGGGAACCAGAAGAATATTTCCCAGGAACATTTTCAGTCCTTAAAGAGCATGGCTGCTATCAAGTTAATCAGTCAAATCCTCCTGATTACCAGAGGTCAAGAGCACAGGCAGCAAACCATGTCTCTGCTGGCTTAGGCCAAGGAAAGGCTTGATAGAGTGCCAGAAAATTCAATGAATGTTTTACCTTACAAATGCTAAGGAGACAACATGTTCCTTTTAGCATTAATTGCTTAATTCAAAAGAAGCCATTTAGAATCTGAGTCTGGTCTTTTTCCTTGATGAGCAATTTCAGGCTGCCTATCCAAGCTTTTGTTTGTTGGGAGGAGAGAGGAAGAGAAAGCATTTTGTGAAGGCATTTTAATTTTCATATTTAATGAAACAGATTGGGTACCAGGTTCCTTTGGTTTTATTTTTCTGTTCCCTGAATACCTTCTTGTGTATTACATATTCTGCTGGAGCTTCCTGCAAGAGCTTTTCGACATTTCACGAGTTAAGGCTGTCAAATGTTACCCACGGAATCAAATATATTTCTTGTGCCAATATTCGGTTGTTATTATTATTGTAACAGACCTATCATAAATCTCAAAGCTGAAGAGAAAGGGAACATGTACTGATGTTTCCCCATATTCTCTTGAGCACATAAAATGATATAACTCTCTGAAGTCCTCTTTTTATTGCTGCATCTAAAAGGCTTTGCATTCTTCAAAGAATAAATTTTTGAAGAGGTTATTTCTTCTTATTAAAAGAGAATCAATCAATCAATCAGATATTTCATTTGCTTTAGTTAATTAACAAAAACATAGAGAAAAATGCCACTGGATTGAAGTCAAGAGTCAAGCTCACGCATTTGAGCTGTTATTTATTACAGTGCTCTCTCTCTTTCTCCTTGATAAAACGAGGGCAAAGGCTTTGTCTGTTTCATTCATAATTAGAACAAAACAAGAACAGTGTCTGGACCACAATAGGGGTTCAATCAATATTTGTGGAATAAATGAATAAGATAATTCAGTGATTTGATTTGGTTTTTCTCAACTTCCTCGTTTGTGAGAATACCAAAAGGATTAAAATAATGTCGGTGTTTTCCAGTTTGTGTAGTTATTGTAAGGATCAAAAGAGCTAAATGATGGCTTTGTGAAACTGTTGAGTTATGCACATAATTAAAGAAACAGCATTATTAGTAATAATAGTGGGTCTGCACCTAATCAGCTTCTGTGACCTTGGCCAAAACATTCCAGTTCTCTATGCTTTCATTTCCTCATCGACAAACAGGCAGGATTGGACTCAATGATCCCTAAATTTCTTTCCAGCTCAATCAAGTTCTTTAAACCAGTCAACAAATACTTATCTTGTACCCACTCTATGCAAAATACTTGTCTAGGAAAAAAAGAAAAAACACCACAGAGTAATAGAGATTTCAAAGAAAAATGAAAACACTAACTTTTCTAAAATACTTCTTCCTGGTTAGTTGTTTGAAATATAAAAGCAGCTATTGAGGGAAGAGCATGGGAAGATGTGAAAAGAAGATTTCACAAGAAAGAAGTCATTTGGGGAAATCAAAAATTGAGTTAGCTGCTGGTATGTATCTTGTGGAGATCATCCTGACCTTCCAAATGGCTTGTGCAACAAACTTGGATTTGACATTTGGTGTTGGCTTTTACCATCTACCTAATGATAAATATCTTTAAAAAGAGTAAGAGTATGCTGCATAAAAATGTTCAGAAAAATGTACATTTGGGGGGAGGGGAAGCCAAGGAAAAAGCAGCATCAAATGTGCTATCATGATTTAAACAAGCTACTTCCTTGGACTGTGTGGATAACTCAAGGCCATTCCAGGCACAGAAAGGATAAGCATCTTCACAGCTCTCAGGGAAATTCATTGAATCAAAGAGTCAGAAATCTCCTCCAAAATTCAGCTGAGCTGTAAAGGAAACAACCCATCAACAAATGGAGGTTTACATAGATAAGATTCTATAGTAAATTAAACATTTAAGACCACAAGTATATATACAAAATACCCTCAATGATATTTGTAAGATTATTCATAGTAAGTTAAATATTCCTCTAATATAACATGTCCAAAATTAATTTCATACTTTTAATCCTCAAGCCTACTCATCTAAATTCACCATTTTATCTATACAAACTGAAAAACACAAAAGCTTTTCTTGATTTCTGCTCCCTTAGCTTGTATGCCCAATGATTTGCCAAGCTTTATTTTTATAAATGATCCCCACAAAGTCCAAAGAAGGGCGCAAAATGACCTCTAAGTGGAGAAGTGTATTTGTTGGAACACTCCAGGTTATGCCTCAATAACAAATAACCCCTGGAATATCAGTAGCTTAACACAGCAAACATTTACGTCTTGCTCATGTTAGAATTTGATGTAGGCTGGCTCTATTCAGTGGTTCTCCTAAGCCATGATTCAAGGATTCAGTTGCTTTAGCTTTTTAGCATGTTGTAGAAAGGGAGACAATATATGAAGTATTTTCACAGGCCAGGCTCAGAAGTGATTTACATCTCTTCTGCTCACAGTCTATTGACTAAAACTCAGTCACACAATCTTCATTTAATCCTTAATCCTAATCAGTCACTCAATTCTAATCTAACCTTAGGGAGGCTGAGAGATGTAACCTTAAGTTGTGTGGTGAACTCAGTCACAGAGACTGATAGCAAAATTATATTATTATATTATCATATAAAAGAGACTTTCAGTCACTAAGATTCACAAACACTCAGGGTTCTCTACCTGCTGACAAAATCCACTCCTAATTAAACTCTCCCAAAAATCCTTTTGATTTCATCACATAAGAAAATAAAAATGTCTTTCCTGCCACCTCATTCTGAGATAAAAGATTTCTGTGCATACAATTCTGTGCCGTTCAATAATTTACCTTTAGCATTCCCTCAAGTGTTACCCTTTCTACATCGCGGAATAAAATATGAACAGTTCAGTTCAGTTCAGCTGCTCAGTTGTGTCCAACTCTTTGCCACTCCATGGACTGTAGCAGGCCAATCTTCCCTGTCCATCACCAACTCCCAGGACTTGACCAAACTCAGTCCATTTAGTCAGTGATGCCATCCAAGCATCTGATCCTGTGTGGTCCCCTTTTCCTACTACACTCAGTCTTTCCTAGAATCAGGGTCTTTTCCAGTGAATCAGTTCTTCGCATCAGGTGGCCAGAGTATTGGAGCTTAAACATCAGCATCAGTCCTTCCAATGAATATTCAGGACTGATTTCATTTAGGATGGACTGGTTGGATCCCCTTGCAGTCCAAGGGACTCTCAAGAGTCTTCTCCAACACCACAGTTCAAAAGCATCAGTTCTTCAGTGCTCAGCTTTCTTTATAGTCCAGCTCTCACATCCATACATGACCACAGGAAAAACCATATCCTTGACTAAACGGACCTTTGTGGACAAAGTAATGTCTCTGCTTTTTAATATGCTATCTAGGTTGGTCATAGCTTTTCTTCCAAGGAGCAAGCATCCTTTAATTTCATAGCTGCAGTCACCATCTGCAGTGATCTTGGAGCCCGAGAAAATTAAGTCTGTCACTGTTTCCACTGTTTCCCCATCTATTTGCCATGAAGTGATGGGACAGGATGCCATGATCTTCATTTTTTGAATGTTGAATTTTAAGCCAGCTTTTTTACTCTCTTATTTCACTTTTATCAAGAAGCTCTTTAGTTCCCCTTCGCTTTCTGCCATAAGGGTGGTGTCATCTGCATATCTGAGGTTATTGATATTTCTCCCGGCAATCTTGATTCCAGTCTGAGCTTCATCCAGTCCAGCATTCCACATGATGTACTCTGCATATAAGTTAAATAAGCAGGGTGACAATATACAGCATTGCCATACTCCCTTCTCGATTTGGAACCAGTCTGTTGTTCCATGACTGGTTCTAATTGTTGCTTCTTGACCTGCATTCAGCTTTCTCAGGAGGCAGGTAAGGTGGTCTGGTATTCCCATGTCTTGAAGAATTTTCCACAGTTTGTTGTGATCCACACAGTCAAAGGCTCTGGCATAGTCAATAAAGCAGAAGTAGATGTTTTTCTGGAACTCTCTTGCTTTTTCAATGATCCATTGGACATGGGCAATTTCATCTCTGGTTCTTCTGCTTTTCCTAAATCTACTTGAACATCTGGAAATTCTCAGTTCATGTACTGCTTGAAGCCTGTTGAAGTACTGTTGAAGACTGACAGTCACCATTACTATCATTACCCCTCCATAGCTTGGCCTCAAGCTGTAAAACCAAAAATGTGAACATATGTGACTTTATGTCATAGCATCTTTCTCTTATGACTCTAACTAAATGGCGAAGTCTTGAAGACAAGAACCAGTTTGTGTTTCAGTGCATTTCTCAATACTTCATTCACTGTCTTATGTGTAGTAGGATTCTTGAATATGTGCTTTAGACAGTATACCCTATGAACTCATGCTGAATTGGGCATAGATATCACCTTCAGCAGAATTTTATATCTGAACCTATAATAGAATTTTGTATCTTCAAATCTGTCCTATGTCTCCATGTTGATTCAAATCTTATCTTAAAGTCTCTATTTCCAATCTGTCTCCTATTTCATATAGTTGTTTAGGAATATCGATGACAAAAAGTTTATAGACCATAAAGTAAAATGCATGACTATTGGCAAATTCTTATCCCTGTGTTTTATTATTCACCTCTGGAAGTAGAACATAGCAAACCTGTCATAGCAAATCACCAGGTGGTATATAACTCAAATTGGATATGTTTTATTGTCACACTTATAGTAGGGGAAAATATTTTAACCACTTTACACTTTACAAGCTTTATTACAGGCCATCTAAGGCAGACTAGCTGTTCTCCTTGAGGGAAGATACCAGAAGACTCTTGGGGGTAATTCAGCTCCCACCTCCATGAGAGCTACCATCAATCAACCAAGCTGCTCCTTTGTGTATCCTCTGGAACCAAGGTGGGCCGTTTAACTTTTGCCTTTAAAATACTTAAATGGGTAAGAAGAGGAGTTCATGTTATACTGTAGACCAAGCATCCTCTTGTTATTCTAAATTATTCCCTTTAGCATCATTTAATACATATAGAGACAGTGAAATCAAATGTCAAAGTAAAGATTGCTTTCAAAAAAATTCAAGTTGAAAATATTCCAGATTTGAACAATAAGAATTTCAATCTATTATCAAATTCTCATAGAGAAATCAAGGTTCCAAAATTAATATCCTTTATTATTTTAAGTTTTGTGCGAAGAGACGAAATCTTCACTACTGCTTTTTCATTTCAGCCAGAGGGTCGGTTGGCTCAGAACCCTGGACAGAGCCTGAGTTCCTGTATCATCCTCAGCCTGGACTCTCTACTTCCTTAAACGCCTACCAAATTAAATTAATCTCATCAAGCCTTTCTCATGGCCCACAAGTTTAAAATACCAGAAAGTTAATAGATACAAATGTTATCACAATGTCTGCTCCACATTCTCAAAATCTAAAAACCACAAGCAAGTTCCTAGTCCCAAGAACAAAGCTTTCAGTCCAAATGATGCCCTAAATCTCATGGTACAGAACACTGAGACATGTAGCTGCTGCCAAGGCACAAATAGGTAACGAGGATCTCCTGAGCAGAGGAAAGACAGAAACATGGCATCCACACATTTCAGCCTTACCAGTCTCTTTGTTCAGAGTCTATGCTGAACAAACCTTGGATCTTATACTTGGTCAGAATAAAAGTCATAAAACTAAGGATAAGAGAACTTCTCTGGTGGTCCAGTGGTTAAGACTCCACACTCCCAGTGCAGAGGCCTGGGTTCTATCCCTACTTAGGGAACCAGATCCCACATGCTGCAACTAAGTGTTTGCATGCCACAACTAAAGATCTTGCATGCTGCAACTAAGACCTGGCACAGTCAAATAAATACATAATTTTTTAAAAAAGAATAAGATATTTACTTTAATTGCCTACAGGGACAATTCATTTGTGCATACTCTCAACTTTTCTTTAGAGACTGCCTTTCTTGCTTTTTCATCAAAGTTTAGAAATTTTCAATGGTAGCAGCCCCAGGCATCAGTCATTGAGTTTATTTGTTTCTTTGTTTTCTTCAATCCAACATACTAAACCTCTAAAAATATCCACCTTTACCTTGAACTTACGCTCCTGGTTTGTCAGCACTGGGGGGAGAGCTGACAGAGCCTCCACTCTCTATTTTTAGCAAGCATTCTAAGCACAGTGGCTATGGCCAACGCCTCTGGCGATAACTGCACGTCCCATATTTTGCAGTAAGCACCTTTGCTATAGACATTTTGACCACAGACATTTCACTGCATAATTAATTGGTCTTAAGGCGGTTTTGCTGTGAAAGATAAAATAATTGGTTGACAGTTTTTGGTTTGACAGTTTAGTTTTAGCTGGTTGAAATGTGTTAGCATTTCTTCCAGTTAGTAACTTTACTGATGGCTTTACTGAACTGATAGATGATGATGATTTAGACCAAGAATTGATTGCTTACTTTGAAACACACTGTATCAGAAGAGAAAGGCTCAGGCTCTCAAATGCTCGGAGTTGAACCCATATTTCCCATAGAACTCCAGAATGTCTGTCAACAAACATGTGACAAGATGCCAAGAACAAACAATAGAATACACAGTTCAGTTACAAACATGCATCCTAGTATTTGGAACTGATTTCTCTCTTATTGAAAGAAGAAATTTTAGTGAAAAAGAAAACGTGCGATACCACAACAGAAAATAAATCAATAAGCCAAAAAAAAAAATGTTTAAACACTACGAACAAAAGACTTCAAAAAGAAATGCCCATAAGATAAAATTATTTATTTGTATGATATTGCCGTGAAAACTATACATGTTGAATGTATTCATATATTATGTATTTTGCAATGGAATCTTGTATATTTTGTTATTCATATTTCATGTTCCATTATATTCCTTTTAATTTCCTCTTTTATTTTTCATGATTTTCTCTTTTACAGCCAATTAGTTATGCAGCAAAAATGCTTGCAGCAAAGATGCTTAAAGAAAGTACAAGAACCCAAACATTGATATTTGAGGTGTGTTACAGCAGATATCATCATTTACCCTTACCAACATAGGGACCCCATCATAGAGAAAGTTATGAAGTCATGAGTTCTGAGTTTTTGAACTGCACTTATTTTCAACCAAACCTGGTCTGTCCATATCTCCCAGCATTACATGGTCACATTTTGAACGTGCTGTTCCATCAGATTAGTATTTATATCAAGCCTGGACACCATCTCTATTGACTTAGTATTTTCTCCTTTAATATGACTCTGTGTCTGGCACAGTTGAAATGCCCTTTGAGGTCTCACAGTTTCTCACTTGCCTCCCAGATACTCGACTCTGGCCCAAGGAGAGTGTGACATGCCACTGCCAGCTCCAATAACTCCTCATCTGTTAGCATGGCCTCCACTCTGCCTGCTGTGTCCAGAACTAGGACAGCTCTGGCAGCCAGGCCACAGGTTCCTTCTACTACTTGCAAACTTGGATGCAGTGCAAATCCATGGGGTATGGAACCTGGCTTCCCCAAGGATGAAGTACAAGAAGGTGTCTCTGTAATGAGAAGTTTGAGTGACAGGTGGTTGTAAGGAACTGATTAATTCCTCTCCCCTCCTCCTTCTAGAGGTGACCATGTGATTGAACAACCACTGGTGATTATTTATGAAAATGTGGACAGCTTAGTCACTCCCACCTTATATTTGCTTACCTCTTTTCCTCTTTTCCTCATTCTCTCTGCCTGAGATTGGACCTCCCAGTGAAGTATTTGTATTAAACTTTGCCTCAAGTAAAGGAAGCAAGACTGTTTGAACTGGAAAAAGAGAGATTTCTTTAAGGGAAAGTTTGAGATCTTGGAGAACAGTCAAACTGATATGAAAGAAAACGCGGGTCCAGCCAACTCTAACTTCTCTTTGAGAAGTATATTTTCAGCACTATTTTTATTAAATTGTGTTTAAAATATGTAAAACATAAAATTTGCCATCTTAAGTGTACAGTTTTTAAGTGTACAAGTCAGTAGTGTTAATTACATTCACGTTGTTGTACAACCGATCTCAGAACTCTTTCCGTTTTGTAACACTTAACGCTGCACTCACTCTCTGTTCCTCCCTCCCCCCAGCCTCTGGCAACCACTATTCTACTTTGTCTCTATGGATTTGACAGGAAGTGACTTAGCAGCAGCAGCAGGTAGCTCATATAAATGGAATCACAAAGTATTTGTCTTTTTGTGACAGGCTTATTTCACTTAGCAAATGTCCTCAAGGTTCATGCACGTTGTAGCATGTTTCAAAATCTTTGCTTCTCTTTACGGGTGAATAATATTCTATTCTATGAATATACCAGATATTGTTTACTCATTTACCTGTCAAAAGACACTTGGGATGCTTCCCCTCTTTGGCCATTATGATTAATGTTTCTATGAACCTGGGTGTACAAATCTTTAAATCTTGCTTTCACTTCTTTTGGGTACATAGTTAGAAGTAGAATTGTGGGATCATATGTTAATTCTATATTTAATTTTCTGAGTAACTTTCATGCCATTTTCCACAGTGCCTGCACTACTTTAATTTTCTGAGGAACTTTCATACCATTTTACACTCTTACCAACAAAGTGCACAAGGGTTTCAGCTTCTCCACATTTTGGCCTAAACTTGATATCTCTGTATTTCTGTATTTATTTATTCTATAGTAGTCATCCTAACAGGTGTGAGGTGGAATCTCAGTGCAGTTTTTGTTTGCATTTCCCTGAAAGGGATTTTTAAAAGAGATTTTTCAGTTGTTAGTAGATTCAAACAGGTAATGAGTCCAAGGAAAGTCTCACACAAGAAGAGAGGGGTGATGGTGAGAGTTAGAACTTTATTCTCTTCTTTATCCCAAAACCAAATAAATTCCAAAAAATGATAAAGAGTAACAGAATTAAGGGAGGTTGATCTAATGCTAAGGCTAACACCTAATACAATTTAGACACCATGTCTAACCTATTGTAACTTTGTGGAATTTAGTTTGAACTTCTGTAATTTTAAAGCCCAGACCAATAATCCTGGAAAAATTCACAGTGCAGGGAACCATTGGTCAACTATTAATACTTTAAAGGTTTGTATAATGAAGCTCAACTGCACTGAACAAATCTATGCCTTCTTCAGTCCAAGGTAAACTGTACCAGTGGAAATTCAGCTGTATAATAAAATATAAGCCAGTGCCAATCCCTTGAGGCAGCTACACACAAGAATTTGGCTTATCAAAGTATCAAAGCCTACACCTATTGCCCTAGCTATTGTGTAAGGCTCAATTTCTCCTGTAGGCAATTAAAATAGGCTCATCTTTTCAACAAAAAGTTCTGAAACAATTGGATGTCCACTTGCAAAGAAATAAAACAAAAAGAGCCTAGATCACAACTTGTACCTTATACAATATTTAACTCAAAATGGATAATAGACTTAAATGTAAATGTTATAAAATATCTAGAAGAAAAAAGGGCGAGGGGAAACCTTTATATTTTTGGAATAAGCAAAGAGTTATTAGATAAAGCATAAACCACAAAAAAATTTGATATGTTGTACTATATCATCTGTGGGAGAAAGTATTTCCAAATGATATGTCTGATTATGGACTTGTAGCCAGAATATATTAAAAACTCTCAAAATTCAACTACTAAACCAAAAAAAAAAATTTTTTTTAAGGGGTAAAACATTTGAACAGATAGTTCACCGAAGATGCAAAAAGGGCAAGTAAGTCATGCAGATTAAAATCACAATGTAATACCATTATACACTCATTAGACTTACAAATTAAAAACAAAACTGACAATACAAAGTGGAGCAGGTCAGATTCCTCACATATCTTTGATGAGAATGTGAACTGTTAGATCCACTTTGAGAACTGATCTCACAGTATCTTATAAAGCTAGACATAAATCATACAGTACAGTAAACTTATCCCAAGGTATTTACCCAAGTAAAATGAAAACCTGTGTCCACACAAAAACCTGCGTGTGAATATTTATAGCAGTTTTATTTGCAGTCACCAAAAGCTGGAAACAACCATAGTACATACATATGATCAAATAAATACAATCAGTAATTAAAAGGCACAAACTACGGATACATGCAATGCCACAGAGGAATCCCACATGAATTATTCTAAGTGAAAGAAGCTAGACTCAAAAGGCTTCAATAGTTTTGATTCCATTTAAATGACATTCTTGAAAAGCCAAAACTAATAGGGAGAAAAACAGACCAATAGTTGCCAGGGGAGAGGGATGGACTACAAAAATACACTGAGGAATTCGGGGGAGTGAGAGAACTATTCTATACCGTGATTGTGGTGGTGATTAGAGGCTAAATATTTGCCAAAACTTGCAGAAGTGTATACTAAAAAAATACATTTTACTATTGTAAGTTTTTCCTTAACTTTTTTTAAGTGAGCAAAACAGTTCTTGTAGAGCAAGTATGCCTCTCAATCCAATCACTTAGGTGTGAGTGCATGCATACTTAGTTGCTCAGTCGTGTCTGATTCTTTAGGACACTATGGACTGTAGCCTGCCAGGCTCCTCTGTCCATGGGATTCTCCAGATGAGAATACTGGAGTGGGTTGCCATGCCCTCCTCCAGGGGATCTTCTCAACCCAGGGATCGAACCTGTGTCTCCTGCATTGTAGACGGATTCTTTCACCACTGAGCCCACCAGGGAAGCCCTCACTTAGGTGTACTATAATATAAAGATTCATTTTCTATAATCCAGTTTAACATTCCTGTCCTGTGTTTCTATTCTGCTAGGTTGGTAGACAAACTTACTGTCTTCCTGAGACTTATCTCCCTACCCTTGTCTCTCCCAAGCTCATGCCATAGTTACGACTCCATACACAAAAGCGAGGTGAGAGGACAATGTGAGTTACAGTCATAAGTCCACAGGAGTTGCTCTATCTATTGTCACATGGTAAATGGCTCATTATAACTGTTTAACTCTCCATTGTTTCCCTGTTACTCTTGGGGAAAGGGAATTTTTCTTACAAGACTAACTGGGTACCAATTTTCACTCTGTGTTCTGTACAGGAGGTAGCCGTTTCCTCTTTAGGATCTGGTTACTGCTCCATCAGCACTGCTGGGAAGCAGCAGGGAGGGGTCCTTCTGCCCTCTGGATGACAGAGCTCTCTGTGTCATTCTTTCTCTCTCTCCCTCTCCCTTTTCTCTCCCTCCCTCTCCCTTTTCTCTCCCTCTCTCTTTCTTTCCTCTGTCCCCTCCTAGCCCACAAAGCCTCACAGGCTTACAAAGTGCCCAGAGGAATACTCTGCTCTCTCCTCTGCCTGCTTCTGGCCAAAATACTTTGTATATATCCTTAAATACCAACCTTTTACCTACTCCACAAAACTCTCAAAGTTCCCCTGAGGGCTTAGGCTTTTCCATGACAAATGTCAGAAAGACAAGCAGGCTATTTCTGAGCTCAGCCCTTTTCCTCACTCCTCTGGGGCCATCAAGTACTGACTTAATGACAGAGGTGCAGCAGAAGGGAGGGGAGAAACACTGGTAGGGGGAAAAAAGCAGATTGATAGCTTAAAATATTACTCCACCTCATCTGGATAAAAAAATTTAAAGGCAGTACTTTTATTGTAGTTTCCTTTACAGGAAGATGAAAATACCTGAGTGAACAAGGTACCATAAAAGTTGAGATTTGATTTGACATAGTTAAAATTACATTATAAAATTATATTATTCCAAAAAATTCAGAAACAGAATCATTTCCGAATGTAAGGAATAAATGTGTGAACCAACAAGTGAAAAGAATGTGCATAAAATCTTACTAAGAAAAATTGTGGTTCTATCAGTATTCTGGACAGTTGTTATGAAGCAAAAAAAAAAAAGGAAGAAAAAAAAGAGAAACAGATTCTAAAAGCTAAAATTTATGAAAACTGTGCTGCCAAACGTTAAGTAAAAAATAATCAGTGAAAAAGACTAATTAATTCACATATTACATGTTCTCCTTTTTTAATCTTCCCCAATGGTAATCATGTACTTTTGAAAGGGACATCTGGAAACCTAAGCTAACTGAAAACTATTTTTTTTTTCTAGCAAGCAACTAGCCAGGAATCTCCATATTCTGAAAGTTGCTGTCAGCGTACCCCTCCCTCCAGCCCCAGATGAAGTCAGCCTGTCTTGGTAGCAGACAGTCCAAACAATCCACACTGGCTCTGTGGGCAGAGCACCATCTCCAGATGCCCAGGATTCAGGAAAGTTACTGTTCAGACATAATAAAGCCACATACTATATAAGCCAGTGACTTGCTGGTGGATTAGAGGGACCACATTTAGTTTGGTAGGCAGCCATCCTGGTTTCCCCCTGGGTGTATATGGTAGAAGTGAGGTGGTGACTTCCCCATCACAGAAAGTACTCAAGCAAGCAATAGATGAGTTTGGAGGACACTTTGCAGAGAGTCAAAGGCAGTTGATCTAAATGACCCATAAAAACTCCCACCGCCATAAGACCTTAGGATTCTATGAAATTCCCTGCTTACAAAGAAGTGAGAAAAAAATACTACACATGATGGGAAACTCTCTTCCTACTTGAAGCCTGGCTGACACCATACAGAAATGAAAATAAATGATACAATATTCAGGAGTTATATAACCTGAGATATAAATGAGAGTGTACAAAATAGGGAATATTTTTTAACTTTTTATTTTATATTGGAGTATAGTTGATTAACAGTGTCATGATAGTTTCAGACACACAGCAAAGTGATTCAGTTATACATATATATGTATCTATTTTTTCCCAAGGGAGTATTTTTTTTAATATACATCAACTCAGTAAAACACTTGTAGTGATATATATGATTCTTCATTTGAAGTAAGTTTATATTCTATGACTGTTCTGGGATTTTATCATTTTCTGAATGCAGGAGAACAAGAGACCTTTTTAATTTGTGTGTGTGTGTGTGTGTGAGCACGCTCAGTCATGTTCGATTCTCTGTGACCCCCTAGACTATAGCCCTCTGGGCTCCACTGGCCATGGCTAAAATGTCATATGAGTCACTGGGGAAAAAAGGTTAAATGTATGGAATTTCTATAGAGGAATGATGTTGCATTGCTTTCAAGTCTTCATGTTGTTGCAAAGGTAATGACAAAGTAAATCAATAGAAAAAAACCGTAATTTGTAATAGATATATTATGAAGAAAAAGGTATGTTTAAGAGTATTTTTAATGTTTTGAGCCACTAGGTTGAAAAGAACTAATATTTTCATTTTGACCAATTGCTCTCATAAGAAAATACATTAAATGTATTCAGATGGAGACACTGTTTCCTGCCTTTAATCAATATATATTACATATAGCCTGTGTGAATTTCTGTGAACCCCCAAAATGGGATTAAGTCAGTGAAATCCTCCCTTTACATTCTTCTCTACAGTAGGTCACGTGAAGAAATCGAGTCTTGAAAGTCACGGGGTGCCGCTGTGCTGTGTGTGCTTGGTTACATCCGACTCTTGCGACCCCATACACTATGGCCTGCCAGGCTCCTCTGTAAAAGTCACTGGGTGGTGGCAGGCAAATGGAAAAATCTCTGTATCTTTTTGCTCAATTTTACTGTGAACCTAAAACTGCTCTATTTTTTTTTTAAGTATACTAAAAAAAAAAAAAAAAAAAAAAAAAAACTCAGGAGATTATATTTTACCTAGATCTTTCTAGGAAGCAGATACTATTTTTTCAAGTTAAAAAAATTAAATTGTGGGCATTTAAATCATTTCCCAAAAAAGCTATTTTACTATTTTTAAATATTACTAATAGAAGAACACTAGGAAAAAAACTTTAAGAACAAAAGAAAATTTTAATTAAAAACAACCAAGAACTAGACTGAGACAACAGCTCCGCATGCCACCACCTAAGTGAGTTTGCGTTATTAGCTCCTTTTTCTAGACTTTAGCTTCATTAGATGGAAATTGGGACAGTGATGACCACCTTTCCTTACCTATAACGACAGGAACACAAAAACCTTTTGAAAGCAACAAGGCCATATACAAATGTAAGTAAGGAAGAAAGGAAACAGCATGCTTTAGGAGTTATTCATTCATTCATTCATCCAACAAATATGTGAATTCCCAACATAAGCCAGGCTCTCTGCCAGGAGCTGGGAATTTCATTATAAATGAAGCAGACAAAACTGAAAACTTTCCAGAGTTTACAGTGTACTGGAGAAGACAGTTGCTAAATAATCACACAAATAAATGTATTTAAAACTGTGACGCTTGCCACAAGGAAGAGCTAAAGGTAGGGTGGAAAATATATCGTGATGGGTGACATGATTTAGATGGAGACTGGGGGTCCGGAGTAAATGAATCAAAGAAAAATTTCTCAGAGACTTCAAGCCTGAGGAGCTGGCAGGCAAATGTTTGAGGAGAAGAGATTGCAGGGAGTATTCCAGGCAAAAAAAAAAGCATGCAAATGCCTTGAAGTAAAAAAGCTTGACATATTCAAGGCACTAGCAGAAGGCAACACCATTGGTGGTTTTTGTATTCTTGCTCTCATTATAATAATCTCATACTATTTTTGAGAATGGGTTTCCCTGATAGCTCAGTTGGTAAAGAATCCACCTGTGGGAGACCTGTGTTCGATTCCTGGGTCAAGAAGATCCCCTGGAGAAGGGATATGCTATCCGATCCAATATTCTTGGGCTTCCTTTGTGGCTCAGCTGGTGACGGATCCACCTGCAATGCAAGAGATCTGGGTTCGATCTCTGGGTTGGGAAGATCCCCTGGAGAAGGGAAAGGTTACCCAGTCCAGTATTCTGGCCTGGAGAATTCCATGGACAGTCCATGGGGTCACAAAGAGTCAGACACAACTGAGTGACTTTCACTTTCACTTTAATTTTCGTTTTTGAGAATAGGCTAGAACAATTATGAATATTGACACACTAATTTCTACTTAGGCTAAGCTTCAACAAATGTTTCCAATTTAGAATATCTCTATAACCAAGGCAAACTCTGAAAGACATTTGAGATATCCTCTATTCTGTAGGCTTCAAAGACAAAGTCAACCTGTTAGAATTAAGAATTTTAAAAAGAAAATTGATAAACCAGAATCTATCATGAGAAAAGCTAAGCAACCCAAAACTATAACACATAAACAACAGCTGAAGTTCCCAAGGCTGGTGGTGATGAAAAAGAGAAAACAAAAGAGACACAATCTTGATCCCATGTACCTACTCAAGCTTTCATGTGGATAAGAGGAAATGTCCACTATTTTGAATAGACACCAGATGATTTCACAGCTAAAGTTTGCAGGAGGGCAGAATGTTCCTCTGGCTTCTCAGGTAGCACTAGTGGTAAAGAACCTGCCTGCCAATGCAGGAGACATAAGAGACATGGGTTCGATCCCTGGGTTGGGAAGATCCCCTGGAGGAAGGCATGGTAACCCACTCCAATATTCTTGCCTGGAGAATCCCATGGACAGAGGAGTCTGGCGGGCTATAGTTCATAGGGTCACAAAGAGTCAGACATGACTGAAGTGACATGGCACTCACATAATATTCCTCAGTATATAAGAAAGAACTGGATAAGAATGGGAAATGCCTAACTGTACAGAGGGAAGAAACTGCTATTCCTCTGGAAGCCATAAATAAATCATAAATGTAAGTACAGATTATATTGCCCCTTGGGGACACTTAGAAAAAATTCAGATATCTTTAAAGACCAATGTAGTAAACAACCTCTTAAGTGTCCTCCAGCATTGAGAGATGCCATTGAAAAATGTCACCTTAACAGAAAGATATAAGAAACTATTCTCAGTAAAAGAGAAGTCTCATCTCCCAAAACTCTTAATCATTTAAGATACTGGCACTGTGATCATGAATGAGGTGGCCTTAATACCATGGCCATCAGACAATTGTAGAGAGTTCTGTAAACCATAAATAGTTTCAAAAAAGTGTTTATCAGTGGAGAGACATTTTTTATTCATCAGAAGCCTTCTTTAGCATTACCCATGGAACAACAGACTGGTTCCAAACAGGAAAAGGAGTACGTCAAGGCTGCATATTGTCACCCTGTTTATTTAACATTTATGCAGAGTACATCATGAGAAACGCTGGTCTGGAGGAAGCACGAGCTATAATCAAGATTGCCGGGAGAGATATCAATAACCTCAGATATGCAGGTGACACCACCCTTATGGCAGAAAGTGAAGAGGAACTAAAAAGCCTCTTGATGAAAGTGAAAGAGGAGAGTGAAAAAGTTGGCTTAAAGCTCAACATTCAGAAAACGAAGATCATGGCATCCGGTCCCATTACTTCATGGGAAATAGATGGGGAAACGGTGGAAACAGTGTCAGACTTTATTTTTTTGGTCTCCAAAATCACTGCAGATGGTGACTGCAGCCATGAAATTAAAAGACGCTTACTCCTTGGAAGGAAAGTTATGACCAACCTAGATAGCATATTCAAAAGCAGAGACATTACTTTGCCAACAAAGCTCCGTCTAGTCAAGGCTATAGTTTTTCCAGTGGTCATGTATGGATGTGAGAATTGGACTGTGAAGAAAGCTGAGCACCGAAGAATTGATGCTTTTGAACTGTGGTGTTGGAGAAGACTCTTGAGAGTCCCTTGGACTGCCAGGAGATCCAACCAGTCCATCCTAAAGGAGATCAGTCCTGGGTGTTCATTGGAAGGACTGATGCTAAAGCTGAAACTCCAATACTTTGGCCACCTCATGCGAAGAGCTGACTCATTGGAAAAGACCCTGATGCTGGGAAAGATTGGGGGTGGGAGGAAAAGGGGACGACAGAGGATGAGATGGCTGAATGGCATCACCAAGTCAATGGACATGAGTTTGGGTGAACTCTGGGAGTTGGTGATGGACAAGGAGGCCTGGCGTGCTGCAATTCATGGGTTCGCAAAGAGTCGGACATAACTGAACGACTGAACTGAACTGAACTGAACTGAATATGGGTTTGGAAGAATCAGTTTTATGATGAAAATTATGGTAGGAGGTAAGAACCCCAGGGTGGTTGGCTTGAGCAGAAATGTTCTATAATAGGTCTGGGAAAAAGTTGCTTTATAATTTCTCGAGGTGGGTGGGGATGGGATGGAATTAGAGTCAGAGCAGGTGCTGAAGGTGGAAGAGCTATGCAAATGAAGGTAATGGGGCAGAAGAAGACATTTAGCATGAGATAAAGAGCAAGGGTGACCCAAGAGAGGAGGTATGTTCAAGAAAGTGCAAGAATTAATTGTTTGATTGTTTGTTGAGTGAGCTAGTCTGGTGAAAAGGTAAGCTTTGCTACTGAAAAAATAAATACTGATCCAGCCCTTAACCTTAAGTTTCTGTTAGTCTTCTGATCATATGAATATAGTCCTTTATTGGTACAAATGAGGTATTTGCTCTGGGATGCCCTAGAGCTTTTCTTAAAGAATCAGGCTGAGGATGAGCCAAGGGCAAGCCCTGACTTTATTTATGTTGACTTAAGTGAACTGAACTGAACTGAACTGAAGTATGATTAGGAGACAAAATGGGACACAGAGATAACAGAGATTTTATCAGGTCATCTTGCTGATGAAATTTTTAAAGGTGATATGCTATGTCTCTCCTTAATTTTCCCTCCCAAATCCACCCCAGGTGGGGGACTGGAACATTAGGTAGTATTTACTGAGTGTCTGTTATCTGCCAAGTAATGCATAAGTGTTTTGTTTTGTTTTTTCTCAATACAAGCCTATAAGATAAATGCTATTCTCATCTTACAGCAGAAGAGGTTAACTTCTTTATTCATTTCATTTAGTCATTCATTTACTGAGTCAACATACATTAGTTAAGCACCTCTTATGTGCTATTATGGGTGGGGACATCTACCCAGTATTCTGTGGGGGAAACTGCCAGGAACTACTATAAAAGTCACCTATGGTATCATCTGTCCAGTACCTCTTTTTCTGAATAGTACCACTTCTATTCTGGGAGATCTTCTTCTTCCAGTCTATCTATATGTATCACTAAAACTTCCATTTTCTCATCTACCCCCTATTCCCTGACCACAAGAAGTAGTCAACTAAATTTTGGGATTTGGAACTAAGAGCAAATCAAAATAAGGCCTGGTTGGTAGCTGAAAGCTATGAGATGAAATATTGAGGAGCTGAAATGGGCCGTGATTTTTGCCAGCTGCAGGAAGTCCGTAGTGAAAGGGAAAACTAAAGCTGACAAAGCGACAAACAGCAGAGACGCGAGACAGAGACTGGGTCCTGAAGGCACTCATATATCTGCTCGATTGTTTGCCCGTCTCTAGGTGTTCACCTTTTCCTGAGTCCATGAGTATATCCCAAGATGCTAAACATGGAAGATATAAAGATGAAAAACTCACAGTCCCTGCCTTACAGCACTTTTAAGAGGTGCTTCATAAGGACACGTGTATGGGCATAAGTTATTATGACATTATCAGTGGGGCGGGGAGGTGACCCCCTACATTGTGTATCTGAATCAGCCAACTACTCATCCTTTGCAAAATCTTAATCCATTTCCTCCCTCCACACATGGGCATTTCTGACTAAGAACCTGGCTATAGTGATGCACAGTAATTGATACAAGGTCAAGGGATCTGCAAACATTTTCTATAAGAGACCAGATGATAAATATTTTGACTTTGTGAACTACATAGACTCTGTCACGGCTATACAGTTCTGCTTTCATAGTGCAAAAGCAGCCAATATTTATGTGAATGATCATGCCTGTGTTCCAAAAACAAATCATTTCCACTGGATTTGGGCCATGGGCCATAGTTTAACAACCCTAGCTCTAGGTGTTTGGAGCAAAGTGAAGTTCAGAACCATGATGTGCAGTGTTAATTGATTGGTAGAACTACGTGTCAGGTGCTGCAGAAACTCAGATGAAGTAACATACTGCGCCATGAGCATCAGGAAGGTGAGAGCTGAGCTGAGTCTTTAAAAGAAACACAAGGCGGAGTTAACCAGAGCAAGAAGGGATGCCTAGGAAGAGAAGCGTTAACAAATGCAATGAGCTTTGAGAGACCCTGGCACTTGAGAGACTGCCAATTTAGACCACCACTGAGGCAAAAGTAGAAAGGAGAGTAGCAAAAATAAGAAAATGGAGAAAAGCAGGGAGAATATTCTTAAAAAACTGAACATACTAAGGATATCTAAACATACTAAACATACTAAAGTTTATCCTGAAAGTTTTAGGGAGCCACAGAAGAATTTTAGGAAGAAATCATCTGGCTGAAATCATCAGACATCATCTGATTTTTTTTTCTTTAATAATCTTTCAGGATGATAGAAAGTAGAGGCAGGAATTTTATGTAGAAAAACACTGCAGTTGTTCAGATGTGAAGTGATAATGGTCTGAATTTAGACAATGAAGTCAATTGAAGCTTTAGAATCTATAGGATACAATTTGGAGTTAGGTTACATGCAAGATCAAGAGAAAAAAGGCAACTGGGTGGAGAAGAGGGGATAGTCATCAACATTGAAACACTTAGGATATGGTGAGTTCAGTATGGGACATGCTGTGAATGAGATGCCTGTGGCAGATTCAAGGAAGGAGAGTTACCCAGCGTCTAGCAAGGGAGATCAGCTTTTACATACATCTGCTTACTACATATGACCCTATGAGGTAGGTGCTGCTTTTATTTCCATTCTGCAAATGAAAAAACTGAGGTAAAGGAGAGGCCAGGGGAAATGGTTTTTACAATCATTCCAACTGGATTATAGAATTAGGACTTAATAGAGGAGAAGGGCTTCCCTGGTAACTCAGTAGTAAGGAATCCACCTGCCAATGCAGGAGACATGGCTTCAATCCCTGGGTCAGGACGAGGAGACCAGTGGGCTACAGGCCATGGGGTCGCAAAAGAATTGGACACAACTTAGAGACCAAGCAACAATAACAACAAAATATAGGAGCAGGTGACAAGTTCATTTCGGAATAGTGAGTAGGATGAGAAGAGAAGGCTGAGGCTGAAATCCGAGGAACAAAAACTTGGAGGAGATGAGGAGACTAGTGACTGTGGCTATTCCCAAGAGCCAGAATGTCTGAGTTCAAACCCCAGTTCAGTTGCTTATTAGCAGCTGCGTGATTTGAACAAGCCATTTAGACCCATCCAGCCCAGTTTCCCTATCTGCAAAGTGAGAATACTATAGGCCGTATCTCCTAGGTTGTATGCATCAAAGAAAAGGATGTACATAAAAATCTGACCAGATACAATGGCAATAATGAATACTCAAGAAATAATTGCTGGGCTTCCCTGGTGGCTCAGTAGGAAACAATCTGCCTACCAATGCAGGAGACACAAGACTCGCAGATTTGATCCCTGGTCCAGGAAGATTCCACATGCCACAGAGAAACTAAGCCTGAGTGCCACCACTATTGAGCCTGTGCTCTGGAGCCCAGGAACAGCAACTACTGAACCCACATGCCCTAGAGCCCATGCCCCACAATAAAAAAAGCCACCATGGTGAGAAGCCCTTGCACTGCCAGAAAGAGTAGCCCCCACCGCCCACAACTGGAGAAAAGGCCTGTGCAGCAACGAAGACCCATTCCAGCCAAAAATAAAGGAGTGTAATTATTTTTAAAAAAAGAAATAATTGCTTTTATTGTTATTACTAACTTGTAAACGAAAAAAAAAAATGAGTGGTAAAATATGCAGGTCAGGAAGCAACAGTTAGAACTGGACATGGAACAACAGACTGGTTCCAAATAGGAAAAGGAGTACGTCAAGGCTGTATATTGTCACCCTGCTTATTCTATGCAGAGTACATCATGAGAAACCCTAGGCTGGAAGAAGCACAAGCTGGAATCAAGATTGCTGGGAGAAATATCAATAACCTCAGATATGCAGATGATACCACCCTTATGGCAGAAAGTGAAGAGGAACCAAAAAGCCTCTTGATGAAAGTGAAAGAGGAGAGTGAAAACGTTGGCTTAAAGCTCAACATTCAGAAAATGAAGATCATGACATCTGGTCCCATCACTTCATGGGAAGTAGATGGAGAAACAGTGGAAACAGTGTCAGACTATTTTTTAGGGCTCCAAAATCACTGCAGATGGTGACTGCAGCCATGAAATTAAAAGACGCTTACTCCTTGGAAGGAAAGTTATGACCAACCTAGATAGCATATTCAAAAGCAGAGACATTACTTTGCCAACAAAGGTCCATCTAGTCAAGGCTATGGTTTTTCCAGTAGTCATGTATGGATGTGAGAGTTGGACTGTGAAGAAAGCTGAGCGCCAAAGAATTGATGCTTTTGAACTGTGGTGTTGGAGAAGACTCTTGAGAGTCCCTTGGACTGCAAGGAGATCCAACCAGTCCATTCTGAAGGAGATGAGCCCTGGGATTTCTTTGGAAGGAATCTTGCTAAAGCTGAAACTCCAGTACTTTGGCCACCTCATGTGAAGAGTTGACTCATTGGAAAAGACTCTGATGCTGGGAGGGATTGGGGGCAGGAGGAGAAGGGGACAACAGAGGATGAGATGGCTGGATGGCATCACTGACTGGATGGATGTGAGTCTGGGTGAACTCCAGGAGTTGGTGATGGACAGGGAGGCCTGGCGTGCTGCGATTCATGGGGTCACAAAGAATTGGACACGACTGAGCGACTGAACTGAACTGAACTGAAAACAGAAAATGTAGGAATAGGTACAATCCCAGATGCTAAGGAAAGAGAAACTTCAAGAGACAAGAAATATACAAAGCATCAAATACTATAGAGAGGTCAAGAAAAACAGGTCTCAGATCTGTCTGATTTGCCTCTTCAAGGTCACATGTGGAGGAAGCAGCTAGATGGGCTGGTTGAATAGAAAGAGTGGGTAGTGAAGACACAGAGTCAGTCATAGCCAAGTAGCTAAGTATACTCTCAAATGGTTTGTAGGTGAAGGAAGCAAGGACTGTTGGCTAAAGGAGGTTATCAGTGGAATATAGGTTTTAATAACTATGGGTTACTTAGGTAGGAGACATAGGTAATTTTCTATGCTGAAGGGGAAAAGCAAGTAGTGAACAAGATATTGAAGACAAGAAATTAGCAGAGAACTGTTAGAACAAACGGCTTGAGAAGGAAGAAATCCAGACCTTGGGGGGAGCTGACCTGAAGTGTAAAGAGACAGCTATTTGACAGAGGCAGGTATAGACAAGATAATGAATGATCCTAGATACAGTTCTCATCTGAGAACATCAACATCATTGTGAAGATACAGTACATTGTTGAGTGATAGAGCCATAGGATAGAGTGGTTGAGCCTCTAAAAATTCTACAATGTCTATTGTAGTAAATAAAAAGAGGAAAAATTCTAGGTACATAAAAGACTTTACAGGTGTCACTAATGACCAGACTGAGGTTGAAGCCATGAATTTATAGTGGCTTCAATTTATAATCCACCCCCCCCCCCCCCCCGCCAGTTAGTTCCATCGTCCAAGTGCAGAAACAGAGGAAACAGAGTTGATCAGAATGTACAGTGGCCAACAAAAGTGATATATATTAACAAGAATTGCCCCCTAGGCTGGACAGAATGATGGGCAAGGAAAACAGAGAACTAGTAGGTGAAGGAAGGTAGGCATCAACAACCAAACAAGTGTCAAAAGCCTCAAGGAACAGCTGGAGTGGGTTAGGGGTGGAAAGATAAAGGTCTGTGGTCAAAGGACGAGATACTGACATTTGTGAAAGTCAAGGAATTGGATAGCCCTCTGGATAGTAACCACTCTGCCAGGGGAGGGCCCAGGGAAGGAAGGAGAACAACCAGCTCTGTGCCTGGGTCTCCAACGAACGTGCAGAAAGATGAGAATGGCCACAGTTGGCAGTGAAGATGAGGGTGGAACATGAATGATTTGGGTGGTGTAGCCAAAGACTATGTTTTCTGAGAGAAAAAGGAAATAGGAAGAAGAATGATTTGGAAGCAGCAATGTGGGGCATTGGAAACAGTTGCATTCCTCTAATGTCAGGATAAGAGTTAAGGAAAATATGTTGGAAATTCAGGTAAAAGAACTTCCAGGCAAGTGGTACCCCCTGGGAAGACAACTTTCCATAAAGACAGAAGATGGAAAACTCAGTAAAGAGACTAAAAATATGAGTTTGTCAGCATGGACAGGCCAGCTTCAAGGGAGCAATGTAAATGGTTGAAAGGGATATATGCAACAGGGAAACGGAGAGGAATGAAAGGGCAGAGATGCAGGGATGTGCCCAGATGGGCAGCAATGACCCAAGGGCATGGTTGCCAAGGAGAGCCATGATGTGAACACTGGCAGAGCTTACTGCCTTCAAATGTCCAAAAGAAACTTTGGAATAAACTTGTTTTGATGCTAGAAAACCATGGCATTTGCTCAGGGTTCCAAAAACCCTGTTGGTGAAAATATGATGCCTCCAAAATAATCTTTTTCTGTGTGTGTAGGGCAGGATTTTCTTTTACCAAAAACAGAGCTTGTGGTAGACACGGCAGTGATTTCACTACCAAATAAGAGGGCACAGATCTCTCTTCGTGGCACCCGCTGGACTGATTCAGCCAAGTGTCCCAGCTTGCTGTGCTGTGCTTAGTCACTCAGCCGTGTCCGACTCTTTGCGGCCTCATGGACTGTAGCCCATCAGACTCCTCTGTCCATGGGGATTCTGCAGACAAGAATACTGGAGTGGGTTGCCATGCCCTCCTCCAGGGTCCAGCTCATCTAGTCTCCAAATAATAAAGCTTATAAAGCTTATATTCAAACCCTTATCTAATGGAATCAAAGTCTGTGTTTTTTGTATTAGCTTGCCTCTATTTGAAGTAGACTAACAATAACTATCTGTTTCTCACAGTCACTACAGAGAAAGAACAAATGAGTTAAGACTTGCAAAAGTAATGAATTGTACTAGCAGAGATACACCGTACAAATATTAAGCACTATCACCAAATGGGGCTTCCCATGTGGCGCTAGCAGTAAAGAACCCACCTGCCAGTGCAGGAGACATAAGAGATGTGGGTTTGATCCCTGAGTCAGGAAGATCCCCTGAAGGAGGGCATCGCAACCCACTCCAGTATTCTCACCTAGAGAATCCCAAGGACAGAAGAGCTTGAGGGTCTATAGCCCATAGGGTTGCAAGGAGTAGGACACGACTGAAGCAACTTAGATCATAAGCATGCACTATTACCAAATAATTTCGGATGTGACAGTTTGAGATACATACTGTAAACAAAATATGAAGTGCAAGAGTGGGGTAGAGAGGCTGGGCCAAGACTCATGCGGAGTGACTCAGCAAGGGTTCTTGGAGGAGGTAAGATTGGAATTGGCCGTTGAATATGTTTCATTTTCCCCAAAGATTCCTCTCTTCTATATCCCCAGGCATACTCTGCTTAACTCCATTTCAACCAAGCTGAGGAATTCTGTCCAGTAGAGAATAGGAGGAAAACCAGAAAGGCCTCCTTCTGCTCACTGGAGCCAGATATGGGATGGGAGAGCAGAGCCCACCTACCTCACAGGCCATCATCTCCCCTTGGCAAAAACACTCCGTGCTGCTCCAGCCCAACTCCTGGGGCCTGACCTCTTTTCCAAGCCTGTGGTCAGCCTGCTTATCGGGCCTGACCTCCTCCAGCTGGATCTTGTTTTTGACTTGGCTTCTTTTTTCTCAGCTGTTTCCATTTTAGGTCTCTGTTACTGATTCTTGAAAGTGAAGTAGCCAAGCTCCTTCCCTCTGCCCAGGTCAAGGCAAAGTGATTGTGTTTGGGCACTGTGGACCTAGGTGGGACCAAAGTGTCCATCATTGGCCCTCTGGTACAGCCTCACTGGAGTACTGCCGGGCCTCCTCTAGGATTCTGGAACTCAGAATCAGAGGATAGGTAACCTAACTTGGTAAGAACAAAACGAAGAGAGACTCAACATGAAGTTAAAGGAAAGTCCAGGGCCAGAGGGTGTAGCTCCCTGAACATCCATTGTCCATCTTCCTTCCATTTTGAGCAGTTGAGCTATGGAAGGCCATTACTGTACAGCTTTTTTCCAGCTCAAGCTTCAGCATAGACAGAGCCAGAAGCTCATCAATCCTGTCACATAAACAACAAAGACACACAGAAACCTCTTCCTAAATTTTTGCACCACAGATGCGGGGATGTGTCTCCACCTCCAGGAGCAAGTGGCTTCCTGGAAGGCTTGAGGGGATTAAAGAAAGCAAGACTAATTCTCCCTTTAACCCAGTGTCACACCACCGCCCTGCCCGCCCTCCCCCTTCCCACCCACAACCCCTCCTACTCCCTAAGGGGTGCCATTTTGGAGCCAAAATCCACTTTGTCAGCGCAAGAGCAGCCCTGCCTTCTCTTGCTCCACACACCATGTGACCCTGGAGAACCTCCAGGGCATATTTCATCTGGCATCAGTAACTAGAGGTCACCATGACCCAGGACTTCCTGCATTCTCAGGCCTGGCAGCGGCTGCCAAAGCCAGCCGTCGTGGGGGAAGCGGAGCACCACTTGGGGGGGAGCTGACCACGTGTGGTGTTGCCCGCCTCAGCTGCCAGCAGACAGCAGCACTGGTTTTCCACTGCCGGCCATTCATTGGACTTGGCCAGCTTCGTTCCTTCCCTGGGACCAAGTCAACAAGCTGAGACCAGAGAAGCTGCAGCGCTGGCATGCAGAGTAAAGCCATTTCTGTTTGCGTGCACACCGTGGGCAGCAGCTGTGCTCCATGGCCCCCAGAAATGCCGATTCCTCACCAGTCCTACCTGCTGGGCACTGCGATGGGTCAGGGTTCAGAATTCCCAGGGATTTTTTTTCCCCTACATAAGAAAAAACAAATCATAGAGACCAGAGATTTCATGTTCAAAGACAGTGAAGGTGAACGTCTAAGGCCAGGCTGGGAAATAATTTTAAAATCAGTTTACAGAGTCCTCTTGCATGCAAGAAACATAAAGTTTTAGGGCTAGAAAAGATCATAAACCAACCAAGTTGGTGGTTCTTTGTCCAGTTTGGTAAAGAGACTTTTGAGTAACTGATGAAAACAACTCCCTTCCTGCCCTAAAATAACCCATGGACACACAAGACTCTGCTCACAATTTGGGGAGTTCAGGGACTCCTGGAGCCCATCTGTGGAAGGTCTTGTCAGTCTCCAGCACCATTTCCTTCCCACTCAGCCCTCTCACTTTGCAGAGGGAAAATGTTAGGCCCAGGGAGGATGTGGACTCTTGTAAAGTTCAAGGCTAGAAGTGGTTCTACCAAACCCAGACCTTCTATTCAGATCTTGCTAATAGATTGCATCATGCCCTCTCACTCTGGTGCCCCTCTTCCATTTTTTTTTTCTTTACTCCTTTTTTAAAGTGATTTATTTTTAATTGAAGGATAATTGTTTTACAATATTGTGTTGGTTTCTGCCATACATCAATAGGAACCAGGCACAGACATGCATATGTCCCCTTCCTCTTGAACCTCCCTCCCTCCTCCTACCTCATCTGACCCCTCTAGGTTTCTTTACTTTCATTGCCATTCATTTTCTTCATTTTTTTCTCTTTTCACCTTCTTTCTTTAGTCCTTCTCTCTTTCATTCTCAAATTCTTTCTCTTTGAACCTGTATCTTGTGTGCTTTCTCTGACTCCATTCTCTTTTCTTACTTTCTGCCCTGTTCTTCAGCACTCAATCACTTGATCAGTCCTAGCTCTGGAGGCCTCTGAATAGGTCGCCAGCTCCTGGTGAATCCAAAGATACAACGTGTAAAGCAAGGAAAGAATGCAGTTGTAGAAAGTAGTCAAATCCAGGAAAAAAATATCTCTCTCCAAATCTTCAGCCTAGATCTAGCACAAGTGGGTCTTTTCACTCTTGGTACAGACAAGATTAATACAAAGGGGGAGAAATATAGAAACTAATCCTGTAGATCAGAGGTTCTCAAAGTATCATCCTAGGACCCTTAGGGATCTCTGAGACTCTTAGAGGGGGTGTATGAGATCAGACTTTTGTCACCATAATGCTAAGGTAAGTCTCCACAATTTTCACCGTGTTAACATTTTGAATTGTTAACAAACTCAAAATTTTCTGTAGAAACCACAGTTGTTAAAAATTTCTGAGTTCTCAGAACATATCAGGGCATTGAAACCAAATTGGATTCATGGTCACTGTACTCTTTATTGCCATGAAAAATAGTCTTTTACAAAAGTAAATTTTATTTAAGAATTTCCTTAAAGAAACAGTTCAACTTATTTAGTTTATTAGATTTATAATGTTGAATATACATCTTTTTCTATGCCAAGACAAAATGAGAAATGGGTATAAAACACTTTTGCTTCTATTAAAGCATAATAGTTGTCTCAAAGAAATGTAGTTAGGCAACTGAGATGTAAGCTATACCAATAACCTTTTCCAGTTTGAACTGGAAGAATGGCTGACAAACTGTAGTTGTTTAAACCTTATTGGCAGATATTTTCTTAAAAATGAACAAAATGAGGATGTCACTTCAAGGGCAAAACTGACATGCTTTTTGCCAATCATACATTCAAGTTTTTGATCAAAAATTAGAATGTTGGGAAATGAATATCTACCACCATAAACTTAACCACTTCACAATGCTTAAAACTTTTCTGATGACTTCAGTAGGTAAAAGTAACAAATGTAACTACTTGAATTTTGGAATAAAATTGTCAACATTTGAAAAATTGGTATAAGTCAGTAAACCAATGTTTTCCAAATGACCAATACATGATGTTACAAAATCATGCATGGGAAAAATATCTATTTGAAATGCAAAATAGATTAGTAGATTTTAATATATCTGAATACCAAATGTTCATTAATATGGTTCCAGATTCCACAATGTAACTAAACTCTAAGAAACTACCATATATTGAATTTTTGATGTAGTAGCAAAGAAAAATGTCTACACTTATCTGAAAACTCTGCTAAAATGTTTTACCCCTCCCCAACTGCAGAATTTCTTCATCTCCTTTAACTAAACAGCATATTATTGCAGATTGAATGTAATAGAAGATTAAAAAAATCTACCAGTCTCAGGCCAGCCTTTAAAGAGACTTATAGAAATGTAAAGCAATACCATACTTTCTATTGGAAAATATGTGATTGGTGAATTTGAAACAATTTCTCAATTTTAATTTCTAATATGATAATATGAATAGGTGTAACCCACATAGAGTTTGCCACACAGAGCCAAAACATCTCTAGAGTCCTCAACAACCTTAAAAAAATACAAGAGTCCTGAGGCCAAAATGTTTAAGCGTCACTGCTATAGACTTTCTAGGAGGGAGGAGAGATAAACCAAGGCAGCACTCATTTGCTGAGCATCTAATATGGGCAAGGCTCAGTGCTAAGTACTATGGGGGATCCAGCTCTTACAGACCTCACAGTCTGGTGGGAAGATAAGACTTTAGGATCAGTAACTGCACCAGGACCACAAGAGTACCACTGGAGAGGAGAGATGAAGTGCCACCAGAGTTCCACTTGGGATAGAAGGAAGAGGATCTAGAAAAGTCTTCACAGAGGAGAGAACCATCAAGAAGCCCAAATAGAAACTGAGCATTTAGAAAACAAAACCAAAAAAAGGCAGAGGGCTTGGGGAAGGGCTGTGCCTGCCAAGCAGAGGGAAGTACAAGGGGAAAAGAGAGCCGAAGTTTATTGGGTGCAGAGTAAACATTTCATTAGGACCAACTGAGATACACTGTACCAAATCTCATACGAAGAAGTCACTTATGCAGTTGGTACTCTTGAAATGTTTGTCAGATGAATCTCCATATGAAAACAATGGTTGACTAAGCCATGAATGGGCTTAGCTGTGTCTTATCCAGTCCACTTCCCACAGTTGGAGGGAGAAGTTTTTATGGATAAAGCTGCTAGGAGGCCAAGAGAAGTGAGATAATTCATACGAATGGCAGAGCTGGGCACTGACCAAACTCCCCTCTCCTGGTTTCAAGGTCTCCTTCACCAGTCAATTTCTTCTGAACTCAAGTACTGGCTAGAATTCCTCTGTCCCAACTTGGAAATGACACTGAATGAATAAAGACGAGACAGACACAAGCTTTGAGATTTATCATTTGAAGCACTTCCTCAGAACACCCACACCCTGAATAGGAGCAATGAGAACTCAGAAATGAAAACACACTGCTCCTGTCCTCATAGTCTCTTGAATAAGACGTTCAGGGGAGAGAGACCCATCTGACTGTGACTCAGAGAGAACAGGGCTACTCTGTGTACAGAGCACAGAGGGGACCTCTGTCTAAAGGATGATGGAGCTTTCAAGAGGGGTGGAGAAGATGGGAACCATTCAAGAGACTTTTAAAGGATGAAGATTGATTAGATACTCTACAGGTACAGAGCACTCATTCACCAATTCAAAGACTCCTGAAGAGCTGTAAGTCTGTCTTCTTTGTCCCTGGGTCCCTAACAGTCAGCATTGTGCCTATCTCAGCAGAGGCATTCTGTAAACGTTTGATGAACTGCTCTGAATGCAAGGGTGAGGAAGAGCTATGCTACCAATTCTCAATTTTTTCCACCTTTATTAAGGTATTTTTGACATATATGTAAGCTTAAAGTGTACAACACGATTTGAAACACATACATATTGCAAAATGATTAACACAATAAAGTTAGTTAACACCTCCATCCCCTCAGATAATTATGATTTTCGTTATGTGCAGTGATAACTTTTCAGATCCACTCTCTTAGAAACTTCGAAGTATGCAATGTACAGTATTGTTAATTATAATTACCATGCCATACATTGGATGCCCCAAACGTGTTCCTCTTATTGCTGCAAGTTTGCTCTTTGACCACTTCTCCCCATTTACCCCACCCCTCAGCCCCTAACAACCACAATTCTATTCTCTATTCCTCTGAGTTTGAGTTTTTTAGATTCCACATATAAAGGAGAATGTAGAATATTTGTCTTTCTCTGTCTGACTTACTTCACTTAGCATAATGTCCTCAAGGTGAATCTATGTTGTTGCAAATGGAAGAACTTTATTCTTTTTAATGGCTGAATAATATTCCACTGCAAATATATATCACATTAATATCTTAATGAACACTTAGCTTTTATTTATGTCTTTACCAAGGTAAATAATGCTGCAGTGAACATGGGAGTGCAAACACCTCTTTAAGAGAGTGATTTCATTTCCTTTGGGTATATATTCAGAAGTGGAATTGCTGAATCATACGGTATTTCTTTAGCATTGCCCTTCTTTGGAACTGGGATGAAAACTGACCTTTTCCAGCCCTTTGGCCGCTGCTGGGTTTCCCAAATTTGCTGACAAATTTGCTGACAGGACTGTAAGAGGTCCATTTTCATCCCAATTCCAAAGAAAGCCAGTGCTAAAAAAATATTCAAACTACCACACAATTGCGCTCACTTCTCATTCTAATAAGGATATGCTCAAAATCCTTCAAGCTAGGCTTCAGCAGTTCTTGAATTGAGAACTTTCAGATGTACAAGCTAGGATTAGAAAAGGCAGAGGAGCCAGAGGTCAAATTGCCAACATTCGTTGTTGGATCATAGAAAAAGCAAGGGAATTTCAGAAAAACATCTACTTATGTTTCACTGACTTCGCAAAAGCCTTTGACTATGTGGATCACAACAAACTGTGGAAAAGTCTGAGATGGGAATACTAGATCATCCTACCTATCTCCTGAGAAACCTGTATGCAGGTCAAGAAGCAACAGGTAAATCCAGACATGGAAAAACTGGCTGGTTCAAAATTGGGAAAGGAATATGACAAGGCTGTATATCATCACCCTGTTTATTTAATTTATATGCAGAGTACATCAAGAAAAATGTCTGGCTGGATGAGTTACAGGCCGGAATCAAGATTGCTGGAAGAAACAGCAACAACCTCAAATATGCAAGTTCATACCACTCTCATGGCAGAACGTGAAGAGGAACTAAAGAGCCTCTTGATGAGGGTGAAAGAGGAGAGTGAAAAAGCTGGCTTAAAACTCAACATTCAAAAAGCTAAGATCATGGCACCTGGTCCCATCACTTCATGGGAAATAGAAGGGGGAAAAGTGGAAGCATTGACAGATTTTATCTTCTTGGACTCTCAAATCACTGTAGATGGTGACTGAGGCCATAAAATTAAAAGATGCTTGCTCCTTGGAAGGAAAGCTATGACAAACCTGACGGAGTATTAAAAAGCAAAGACATCACTTTATCAACAAAGATCCATATAGTCAAAGCCATAGTTTTTCCAGTAGTCATGTATGGATGTGAGAGGTGGACCATAAAGAAGGCTGAGGGGTAAAGAATTGATGCTTTCCAACTGTGGTGTTGGAGAAGACTCTTGAGACTCCCTTGGACTACAGGGAGATCAAACCAGTCAATCAAGAGGAAATCAATCCTGAATATTAATTGAAAGGACTATTGCTGAAGTCCCAATGTTTTGACCACCTGATGCAAAGAGCTGACTCGTTGGAAAAGACCCTGATACTGGGAAAGATTAAAGGCAAAAGGAGAAGACAGCAGCAGAGGATGAGATGGTTAGATAGCATCACCGACTCAATGGACATGAGCTTGAGCAAACTACGGGAGAGGACAGGGAAGCCTGGCATGCTACATCCATGTGGTCACAAAGAGTTGGACACAATTTAGTGACTGAACATCAGCAATGATTAATGATGTTGAACATCTTTTCATGTACCTCTTGGCCATTTCTAAGACCCAGTTTTGAGTATGCCACACATTATGTATGCTCTGGTCTGACTCCACAATCTTCCCTTCCCCACCATTAGAAATCTTGTCAGTTCTGGGGACCCAAATCTGCCACTGCAGGCAGCCTCTCCTTGACTGGCAATCAAAAGGTAGAAGGTGTTCAGTTTCACTGCAGACAGAGCTTTGTAGACAGCCAGGAGAAATGAGGGAGAAGCCTCTGCAGATTGAGTCTGTTTTACCTTTGAGCAGTCTCTCTCATCTCTTCTCAGCATGCAGGGGCCTAAAGAACTGCATTGAGCCAGAATGCAGTTGAGACTAGACATGAGCCAGCATCTCTGCAAGAAATGTTACAATCAATATACATGACACAAGACTGATATGAAGCCCTGGAACTGGGGAAGCAGCCTACAGAGCTGATGCTGATCATCTCCTAAAGTCATGCACTATGCTCCTTCAGAATGGATGGGCGTGCTCCCCACCTTGACCAGAGTGAAGAGGAAGGTTTCAGTGATGGGTGACATCAAGGGATTAGCGCTCCCTAAAGAACATATATTATGTATTTCTCTCACTGTATCTATCAGCACTTTCTGTGCAGAGATTCTAGTCTACCCATCATCTCCAGAAACACCCATATTTAAAAAACTTTCCCCTTTAGGGGTTTGGCTGCCAATACAAGTGACACCATAAGAGAATTAATTACACCTGGATGAACTTTGGTGCCATAATGCGCAGAGCGGTGTTCCTCAGAACAAATGACACAAACTTAAGATGCAGGCAAGAGTCAGTGACGAGGTGGAGAGATTCCAACAGGATAAATGGCAAGCCAGTTCCAATCCCATGGACTTGAAGCAGTCTGGTCAACTCAAGGCTTCTGAAGCACCATTGAAAGGGGAATCTCAGAGCACTTTCAATAGATTTTTATCAACAAAGCTTTAAAAGGGGGATTCAGAGGTATAGTGGAGTGAATAGGAGAAGCAGGGGCAGTTACGGAGGGTTTGAGAACTTATAAGCAAGAACTAATTGTACTGTAAAGCATCTATTTATCCTGTGAGATTCAGGTAGAAGGTTACCTGTCCTGGACCCCTACTTACTCAGGTGAAATGAGGCCCATCTCAGCTCATCTCACATGATACCATTTGCACCATCCTCTTATAACAGACATAATGTGTCATAGTCATCTATTTCTAAGACTGTCTCCCTACAGGACTCTGATGGATCCTGAACTCAGGGACTTGTTGGAATTATTTTTGTGTCCCAGGGCTGGAGCCTAGGACAGAGCCTGTGTAGTAGGAGCTTAATACATTTAGAGGCTGTATTTTAAGTGAAACTCAAGTGACAAATTGAAAAATGAACAATCGATTAGAAGTGGAAGTAAACCTAAACAAAACCAGTGTCCCAAGGGGTGCTCCAACCATGTCTTTCTATTGGTCTGCTTTCTTCAACAAGAATAATACTCTTTCATCTTGTGGCTAAGTCGCTTCAGTCATGTCCAACTCTGCGCGACCCCATAGACAGCAGCCCACCAGGCTCCCCCATCCCTGGGATTCTCCAGGCAAGAACACTGGAGTGGGTTGCCATTTCCTTCTCCAGTGCATGAAAGTGAAAAGTGAAAGGGAAGTTGCTCAGTCGTGTCCAACTCTTAGCGACCCCATGGACTACAGCCTACCAGGCTCCTCTATCCATGGGATTTGCCAGGTAAGAGTACTGGAGTACGGTGCCATTGTCTTCTCCAACTGTTTCATCTTAATTAAAAACAATTAAAACAGCTCCTGAAGGCACAGTAAATTTCAATCATTAAAGAAATAGACTTTCATAAATATAGAGAACTGAGGTTATGTTTGTTTTGTAAAACAAATACCTTTAAAAACAGGGGAGATATTTTTAAGTGTGTGAGCTTCAAAATTCCCAGTACCCAACATATCGGAAATTAGTGGCCTGAACCCAAAATACAGATGGTTTCACCCATCTTTCATTGTCCATCCACATCCTGAAAATTACAGGAAAAATTCTTGCAATAAAAGATCACATTAAAGCTGCAAATTCCAATCAGTCAGGTCCCAAGATTTAAATGGGTTCCTCTTTGATTTCTAGGTAAATATTCTAGGTAAATATTTCTAGGTAAATCCCTGTAAGCCCTCAAAATAAGAGACCATTTTATTCAGTTCACAGAAACAAGCCATACAACACACAATAAACTGTCTTTTCAATAAACTTATGAAAATTTGCCTTTTTATAAGCCAACATTACTATTCCCCTGTTCTCCTGGGTTATGTCTGTAAGGTCACTCTAGCCAGAGCTCTCTCTGAATGTCAAGGGCTACTCAATTAATCTTCTTATTTGCAGAGATTTGAAAGAATTTAAGCAAGGTTAAAAACTAACACTAAGCAAATGCAACTAAACTCCCCACTCTTGTGCAAATTCCACCTGCATTCTGTTCCTCTTCCCTCTTTCCCCGTCTTTTCACTATTAGCACTTTGTCCCCAACTTCTCCTTTTCTTTTCTTCTCCTTCTCTTCCTTTCTTTCTCTCTTTCTTATTCACCCTACTCTGCTCCCTTCCCATTACAGAGGGTTTGGCTTTGGGGCATCATTCAATTACCCTGGAATATTTGATCTATTTCATCCAAATGACTGGGTCTTCAGCATCCTTCTACTTACTCCCAAAAGTGAAGAAAGAAAAGAGAACATGATGAAAATAAGGACAAATTGTGTTTCTCAATCTAAGTAGATTGGCGGGACTAAACATACAGGGAGAAAGTGGATGTGGTTAGATCTTCAGTTTGACAAGTTCTATCCATTAAATAAAACACGTAGCACTTCCTTTCATGCTACAGACACTTAAAAATGTTCATTGTTTCTATCATCTTAATCATTAGCTATGCTGGTCAGTCCTATCCGCAGCTTATGCTAAACAGTCGGTGGCAGTGTCTTGTTTATATAATAAAGCAGTGAATGTTTGCTCTGAAGCTGGGGAGGGGACTGGATATAGAACCCTCAGTCCTGCTATGCAAGAGTGCACTCCTCTTAGCGGAAGGCCCACTCCCCCTCCACCACACAGAAGCAGATAAGAAGTAGGTAATTGGCAAGTATCTTAAAAAAAGAAGAAGAAGAAGAAAGGAAACATAACAGAAAGGAAAGGAAAGGGAAAGATAGAACTCGAGGAAAACCAACATTAGAAAAGAGAAGCCACAAACTCAACACACACAAGTATTAATACCGAGGAGTTAATAGAGGATACAGACATTGAAGATTAATGATTCATATCTTTGGAAAGATTAAAGAGGCTATCACCTCCATGAGAAAGTAGCAGCTAGAGGCTTGGTTCTCAAAATGTGGTTCACATCACCATGACCTGGGAGCTTGTTAGAAATGCAGAATCCCAGGCCTGTCCCCAGAATGACTGAAATAGAATGTGTATTTTGACAAGCCACTGCCTTGGAGCACTGTGCTAGAGGGCTTGGCATGGGAAATTTTAATCACTGGAAGAAAATGATTAGCAGGCAGGAATAGATTTAGCTGAACTGAAAATTAGTGAGTCAAAGCCCCAGTGGAGATGGTTTCTTTCAGTATGGCATCTGAGCTCTCATTGCCAAAGCTAGATTTAATAGATTAAAGGAAAAGATAATTTTCTTAGAACCCTGTACTTAGTATGTAGTTGGTAGTGAAATAAGAGAGCAAAATAAAGACATATTTAGGATCGCAGAGATTCAGAAAAGTTACCCTGGGGAGCAAGGGATGGGGAGTGGATGTTGATGGGGGAAGAACTGTGCGAAGCACAAAGAAAATGAATCAAAGCCTAAACAGTATATAAGATACAAGAAAGAGTAGTGAGTAAATGAAGTAGAAATCCAAATTAGATTTAAATAACTCCTGATGTGCGATTTTAAATTATTTATAACTAAAATCCCAGGTAATCTCAAAATGGAAGTTGGCAGAGGGGAAAGGGATGAAAGAAGAAAAAATTACTTAGATTTAGGTCCCAACCAGGAGAGAATAAAGGTATTGAGTAACTATTGAGAGTAATAGCAAAGTATGTTTAAAAGTAAATGTCACAAAAGACTTCAAGCTGCATGATTTCTCTTATATTTAACTCTGCTGCTGCTGCTGCTGCGTCGCTTCAGTCGTGTCCAACTCTGTGCGACCCCAGAGACAGCAGCCCACCAGGCTCCCCCATCCCTGGGATTCTCCAGGCAAGAACACTGGAGTGGGTTGCCATTTCCTTCTCCAATGCATGAAAGTGAAAAGTGAAAGTGAAGTCGCTCAGTCGTGTCCGACTCTTAATGACCCCATGGACTTCAGCCTACCAGGCTCCTCCGTCCATGGGATTTTCCAGGCAAGAGTACTGGAGTGGGGTGCCATTGCCTTCTAAAAGTCCAACTTACTCCACAGTGGCAGAAAGCATAACACTGAGTACTTGGGGCTGGAGAGGGTTGGGTGGAGTGGGAGATATATTATATGGAAAGTGGTACAAAGTATTTTAGGAGTGATAAAAAATATTCTATATCTCAATTGTGGTGAAGACTAAATGTGTATGTAAACTTGTCAAAATTCACCAAAGTACTCTACCCTTAAAATGGGTATATTATATTCTACATAAATGATACTTCGATAAATTTGTTTTTAAAAATTCATGGTGTCACATATACAACTGCAAAGAGTAAGTGTTTAAAAATTAGATGTACCATTTCCAAAGCACAAGAAGAATAAAGTGGATAGGAGGCATCTTGATTAACTCAACAGATACAACTGGTGAGAAAAAAATGCATAATGACAAAAATAACTAACATTTAGTTGGTACTTAACTCCTTCACAGGCAATGTTTTAGATACTTTACATATAATAATTTCCTAATCTCTGCAACAAGTGGCTCAGTGGTAAAGAATCTGCCTGCCAAGCAGGAGATGTGGGTTCAATCCCTGGCTTAGGAAGATCCCCTGAAGAAAGGAAATGGCAACCCACTCCAGTATTCTTGCCCAGGAAATTCCACAGACAGAGGAGCCTGGCAGGCTACAGTCCATGGGGTCACAAAAGAGTCAGATATGACTGAGCGACTAAACAGCAAAGGTAAGTCAATGTGTTTACCCTGATTATAGTTATCCCATTTTATTGTTGAAGAAACTGAGGCACAGAGACCTTAGGGAAGTTCACTAATGTTCAATGTCTAGCATAAGAAAGCTAAGGTTCCAAGCCAGGCCATGTAACACTTCCCTCTACTGCTTTTCATAAGAAAGAGAAACAAAGCAAAATGAAGGGAACAATTGCAAAAAATGTCATTAATCAAGCAAAAGAATGCGTAAAAGGTTCCAACTCAGTATAAATACTTACTTTTGTTGGTCCAATACTTAAACCTACCTTCCAGATGGCTCTTCAAGAAGCTGAGGAAGTGAATTCCTAGCCCTTATTGGGAGGGGACTATGTATTGGGACTCCCAAAAGTGGATGAACCAGAATTAGAACATCAACAACCATCCACTGTGAGTGAAAGAAACGCTAGGCTGGCCTGAGCTACAGCATCCGGTTCCTGGAACTCCATAGCAAATACAAAGATACACACACGCAATGTGCAGAACATTCATACCCACCATGCCTATTCCCGCAGTCATCTTTCCCTTTTGTTCCCGGGTACAACGGGACGTGAATTGCCTGTCTTTGGACACTGAGAAGAGCTCACTCCGGAGTGGCTTCTGGATGGAGTTACCTACCCTCAGGCATCACATAGCCTCCATACTTCACCTGTGGGGCCATGATTTACTTGCATCCCACTTTCCGACAGAGTCTGTCACTGAGTTTTTGCTTTTCTCTTTGTTGAGTCTGTGCAGTACTACTTTATGATTTATGTGATGGTGGACAAAATCACTGCAGCTATGTGTTCTCATTTGTTAAACAGCATCATAACTCTGCCCTTAGAGAACTGTCATGAAGAAAGTGCTCGTAGCTGTGTTTGGTAATGTGTACATCGGTGCTATCTCTTCCTGCTATGTAACATTTTTATTAAGCAGCTAATACTTATGAGGTAATAGAAATGACAAAATTGTGGTTGCCTTCCTCCTAGGATATAAAGTCTCTCCTGAAATATTTGGGTAAGATCATCATATTTGTGGACATCCCTGATGGCTCAGACGGTCAAGGATCAGCCTGCAATGCGCAAGACATGGGTTCAACCCCCGAGTTGGGAAGATCGCCTGGAGAAGGGCATGGCAACCCACTCCGGTAATTCTTGCCTGGAGGATCCCCATGGACAGAGGAGCCTGGTGGGCTACAGTCCATGGGGACACAAAGAGTCAGACACAACTGAGCGACTAAGCACACAGCACATCATACCTGTAACAACTGTGTAGATTTACTAAGTACCCTGTCTTCTCAGCATCAGGCAAAGTTATCACAAAAAGACAAGAAATAACAGCTCTGTAAAACTCACCTCAGCTTAGACCGTGTCACAGCATTCTGTCTGAGAAAAGTGAAGAGAGGTAGCCATTCTGAGAGCCACACGGGGCGAGGCAGAAGGCTTAGCTTAGGAGAAGCTTTCCCCAGAGACTGATTATAAATGAAAGAAGCTGCATTTAGCCTAATTAAGCAAATATTACCTTAATTAAGTTGAGGAAAATGTGAATTGTAAAGGTGGAGAAGATGCTTGGACTCTGCTCAGATTCTTGTCAGAGAAAGGGATGAGGAGATCTTATTGAGGGAAGCATGATGAACGACAACCTGAGAGGAATTCTGAGGTAAGCTTAAATAATAAAACAGCCAAGTGCACTTTACAAAGTTATCTTCTTATTTTTTATGATAGAATATATCATCAGGAGAACATTTTTTGATTTAGCAAATCCCCTTGACAAGCTCAAGTTTATGGGTCATGTCTATTTGTACACTTTACAAAGTTACATTTTTATTAATGGATTGATAGGGTCTGTTATTAGAATATTTAATTAAAAGTACACTTACAGTGAATACCAGTTTCTGGGCACCTACTAAGTCCCCGCCGTGTTGTGTGTTTAACAACCCTGTCAGAGGTGTCACTATCCTCAGTGTACAGATAAGGAAGCTGAGGGCCATAGAAAAAAACAAATCTGTTCGAAGTCACATAGGCAACGAACAACAAAAGCAGGACTTGAAGCTGGACCTGTGATACAGGCAATGGCACGTTTATGATTCCTTGCTTAGAATTTGTCAGTAGTGACTTGACACAGGGTCTTCCCTGTTGGATCAGACAGTTAAGAATCTGTCTGCAATGCAGAAGCCCTAAGTTCCATCCCTGGCTTGGGAAGATCCCCTGGAGAAGAGAATGGCTACCTGCCCCAGTATTCTTGCCTGGAGAATTCCATGGACAGAGGAGCCTGGCGGGCTACAGGCCACCACGGGGTCACAAAGAATAGGCCATGACTGAGTGGCTAACACACACACATACAAACCTGGCATAGGCCTTTGGGACGTATTTGTTTAATTAATTGGCAAGAAAGCAATAAATTCAGGAGATGAATAATGTTAAATTTAGGAGATTATTTCAGATCAACTCCAAAAGCCTCATTTTCCAGAGCATAAAACTTAGATACAGAGAAGAGTGACCTGTCTAAGGAACAAAGTAAGTCAGTGGCAAAGCTGATACGAAAAGTTAAGTCTTGTGATCCCTGCTCCAACTGTTAGAATAAATCCTTGGACAAGACCACGCACCGAGCCCGTGAACTAGTCTTTCAGCAACAGTGACCATGAGGTGCCCACCCTGCCTTTCCCTCTCCTTCTCTGGGTTCTGCTAGTTCTCCTCTGTTGCCTACAAACCCTCTAGAAGAAGTCTCATGACTGCCGCTCTAGCCCTAGTTAGAACCCAGTGTTCCAGCCAGAGTCATCAAAGTTTCCAGGCCTCTGTCTCCAGGGGTGTGCTGGTTTCCAGGCAGCGTCAGTGAGCAGTGTCTCGTCCCCAGCTCAGTGCCACCCTTGGTCACCTGGGCCCCAGCGCTTCAGCTTTTGCCAGGAATCTCACAAAATATTTTTTAAACAGATCTGCCAGCTTCTACCACCCTCTCCCACCCCAGTCCACAGTGAACCCCAGTGCTTTTATGGAAAAAATAAAAGAATGAAACATGCCACCTTCTCTCTTTTTCTTGTCTTTCTTTTCCCAGACTCTGTCCCCACCCAACTTCATCTCTCTCCCCCTAGTTATGTATGTGATGAGACATAAATACAGATAGATATTTGCTCCTTGCGTGCATGCATGAATGTGTACAACTGCAATAAGGATGTTGTAAGTAGTCAAATATTTTGTTATGCTTGGTATTAATTTGCTGGACTTTTTAAGGGTCAGTCACACAGTTAATGGCTACTACAGCTGCATTTATAAAAGTTCTAACCACCGGAATTTATCTCTTTGAGCTCAAGAAATTCAAAGTAAATTATAAAGCTTGAAACAGAATCTATCCGATCAAATTGCAGGGAGTGATGGAGCACCTGAGAGTATTTGTCTCTGCTTCTCAAGTCCCATAAGATGCCGCAAGCCTCGAACTAGACTTGGAATCAGTTGTAGGGGCTCCATTAACAGGGATGTATACAGATAAAGCCCAGAAGACTTCCTGCAACCATGAATAGTTAGGCAGCAGAATTCGCCAACTACTATCTGGGCTTCTGACAAGAAGTCTAACAGGTTTCTAGGTTTGTGTGTTCCTGGATAAAGTATATTTTTTAAAAAAGTTCCATACATTTATCTTTCCTTGACTGATCCTCTCAAAAGTCATGTAAGGCCCAGGTAGGTTAATTAATGATCCATCCAAAAAACATATATTCAGGGATGCAGAGTCAGGCAAGGACCCACGTCTTCTCATTTGGAGCAGCATGGCTTTCCTGTGTATATACTTAGATGCAGATTATCTTTTCACCTATGAAACACACCCTTTCTTATTTTACCCTTGAGTATCCCTTTCTTGTCACTCACCACTAACAGACTCCTCCATGAAGAGACATATACAGTCTACCGCCAGACTCTTCTGTGCATGGAATTCTCCAGGCAAGAATAATGGAATGGGTAGCAGTTCTCTTCTCCAGGGGATCTTCCTGACCGAGACATTGAACCCAGGTCTCCTGTATAGCAAGGAGATTCTTTACCATCTGAGCCACCAGAGGAAACCAAGCTTACTATCAAATGGCCTCCAACTCTTTACAAATGAGTTTAATCCCCTTCTAAATCTCTTTTGATCTCAAAACAGAAATTAATTTAACCTAGATGACTCCCAGGAAAATTCCAACCTCTACAGACAGATAAATAATGCTGCAAAAAAGAAGTTTCATCAACATGGAATTACAACCAAGAAAACCTAAAACGCATAACACCATTAATGTTCTAGGACACTCTGTAAATTTCAACATACAGTTTTCACAAGGAAAGAAATAGTGGAAGAGAAGAGAGTTATATTGTGTGTGTATATATGTATATGGTAGTTTTTTTCGTGGAAAAAATATTATTACATCCCTACATTTTAACAAAGCTTGAGAATAGAGAGGTAATCTTTGTTACTAAAACTTCCCTGGTGGCTCAGACTGTAAAGCGTCTGCCTAAATAAAATGCAGGAGATCCGGGTTCAATCCCTGGGTCAGGAAGATCCCCTGGAAAATCTTGCCTGGAAAATTCCATGGACGGAGGAGCCTGGTGGGTTACAGACGATGGGGTCACAAAGAGTCGGACACGATTGAGTGACTTCACTTTCACTTTGTTCACTTTCTTTGTTACTAAAGGATACAGAGATACAGAGTAAATCCAGTGATGTCTTCTTAGTCTGTATATTCACAAAATTTTCTGCAGCATTTAAGATTTTACAACCACACTGTCTTTTTTTCCTTCTATTATTTCATTCAGTCATGAATTTTGGATTGCTCATTCTGTGATTTTTCCTTCTATTATTTCATTCAGTCATGAATTTTGGATTCTCATTATGTGAGGACACCTCACCAACTGAACTATATTTCTTGCCCCTGTACAATGACTCCTCAACCTGCCCTGACTTGTCTTTTCACTTTCCTTCTTAAATTCTAGCTGTCTTGGTACCTCTGTTATCTTTACTCGTTCCTTCTTTTTTTCTTTCTTCAATGACATTAGCCAAGGCTAGTTGTTTTCTCTCACAATAATCCATCTCCCATGCATTCTCCTTCCGGCCCCTTTTTACTCATTCTCCTAGCTAGTTGGTGACCTCCAAAGAGTCGGACACAACTGAGCAACTGAACAACAAAACCGCATTGCCACTTCTCTTCTCTCAGCCATGTACCAGTAGTTGTTTTCCTAGATTTGTCTATTTATTACTTGCCATTATCTCAAATACAGCTCATCCAAAGTGTACTCATCACCTTCTCTCACCAGCTCATCTCAGTTACGGTTATTTTTCCAGTTAGTCGGCCTGAAAAACTGGCATCAGTTCTAACTTACTCTTCATCTTCACTTCTTATGATCTGAAGCTTGCCAAACACTGCAGTCTGTTTACTTCTCTCTATGCCTGCTGCCGTTACCTTATGAAAGCTTGCTGGTCCATGTGTGAATTTTGCAGTGGCTTGCTTTGTGGCTCCTCGGTCTCTGGCCTCTTACCCCTGCCAGAAATTCTTCCTTCAACACCATTTTCAGCATGTTACTCTTCTGCTCAAATATCTTTAATGATTCTTCCTCTCTTAAATAATTCTGAAGCTCCCTGCCCGACTTTGAAGGCATGCCATATCATGATCTAACCCTGTTGACTGGTTTAATCCAAATACTACTCTACATGCACTTTCTGATCTATCCAGAGTGGCTTTTCTAGTCCACCATAACTGTGCCTCACACCTCTTTGGTTTTGCTCACATAGCTCTGATTTTCTGGAAGTGCCTCATTCTTGACCCTTGAAGTCTTGAAATTCAATGTATCCTTCAAGACTTAACCCATGTTCCTCTTTCTTTGGGAACCTTTCCAGGTCAGTCACCAGTTTGCTCCTAGATCCATCCTCTGCCTTCCCTTGTGCTCTCTGTATCATTACTAGGAAGCTAGACTCCTCTGCCCTCCAGATTTTAGGTAGTTTTGGCCAGGACCCATAGAAAAAGAGAAAAGGGGAAGAGGAAGACAAGCAGCATTTTTCTTTTCCTTCTCTTATGCTTCCTGTGATGTCTCCAATGATGATTACATCCCCTCCTTGGCTACAGCTAATATGGACAATCCCAGCTTCTTAAGTCTGGAAACAGCAACTTTTTTCTTTGGTCTTATCATGTGAAAGGTGGTTCTTGTTCTTTAGGTTGCCTCAACAGTCCCTGTTTGGTTTCTCAGCTCTTCTATCACAGGTATGACTAATTCCCTACACTGAAATTCCCCCTTTTTAAATATTTAGCATTTCTCTTTCCCTCTCCAGACTTAAGCAAGGTTGAACTAGATAATATGAAATATCCTTTCTTGCTCTAACAGTCTTTGTTTGTTACCACATAATGTAGCCCTTTCTATACAAGGGCTAGAATTGCACAATATGATTATTCACTCATTCAACAGATGTCTAATACATATATATATGTATATATTATACATGCTATATATATATAGTGCATTCACCCACATCAGGTCTTGGAGATTGAAGGGAGGGCACAAAAGACTGTTGGGTAAAAAGCGTTTATACTCTTGGAAGTAGGGAATGGTATCCACAAACAAGTTAAGTACCAACATAAGATAGTACTTGGATAAAGGCAGGGTGAATGCAATGGAAAATGATCATTGTCCATATTTAAACTTTTTGTCCTAAGTTGAGGTTTTAAATATGTGCAGAGAAGATGAAGTTTATGTCCAGAAGGTCATTAAATATCAATTGGTTTCTTTTCTCACTATAGAAATTGCATATGGTATTACTGAGAGATGGGAAAGTATAGAAAGTCAACCAAAACCAAGAAAATCAAAAAGCTTTTAAGGATCAAACTCCAAGTAATCCTTTCAAAAATTATTAGTAGGATGCATTGCTATTGAATTAATAATGAAAAGAGATCCCTAAATTGAAAAAATATTTATTCAGCATTTATTTTTAAACTATGCTAGGTACTTTTGAGAAAAAGCATAAATCATGTTCTTTGCCCTTGAGACGTTTACTTAGAGTCTAGTATGAGACACAAACAAGTAAACAAACAATAACATATAGCATGATAATGATAATCATGGCTACCTAATATGTACCAAACATTACACTACTGCTTTACTTAAATTATCACAACAAACATTTTTGCAAACATTATTATCATATATCACATATTACGTTACAGGAAAAAGAATAAAAGCATAGACTTAGAGAAATTGAAACCTTGTTTAAATGACACAGCTAGTGTGTGCTGGAGCCAAGGTATTTAAACCCAAGTACAACTAAATTCAGAGTCATGAATCACTAACTACACAATACCACAGAATATATCTGTCACTACCAGATCATTGTCCTTAATAAAACCATGAATTTATATAGCAATAGTGGACTTCACTGGTGGCTCAGTGATAAAGAATCCTCCTGCCATTGCAGGAGACTCAGGTTCAATCCTTGGGTCAGGAATATCACCTGGAGAAAGAAATGGCAACCCACTCCAGTGTTCTTGCCTGGAAAATCCCTTGGACAGAGGAACCTGGTGGGCAACAGTCCATGGGGTCACTAAAGAGTCAACATGACTTAGCGACTAAACGACAGTGAGGATTTATAGACAGTAAAACAAAGGAGCTTAGACTACAATCTAGCTAGAGAAAAGAGCTTCATGGCTGATCTCATTTTTTTCTTCCCTTATTCAGTAAGAGGTATGTGGGAAATTAAGAATGCATCTGTAGGACATTCTGATTATAGAAACACACTTATAAGGAGAAAGATTTCAAGAGAAAAGTAATGAGACCAACAGCAGTCTTTGGAGTAGATTAGCCGGAGAAAGCTTCTGTGGTCAACTTTGTTGAGAGTCCGTATTGGCTTTGCTTAAGGAATATTGCGTTAAATTTGAACCCACTATATGTCTAGTTCTGTTCAAATGCAAAGCTGACAGTGCAATTTCTCAGTTCTCCAACTAAAACAAAGTCCAAGAAAACATCTGGTTAAGTATGAGACACTTTGCATTTCAACTAACTCATACTAAGTGCTTGAAAACTTTAAGGTGTGAATATTTCTTACCAACAGACAGACTTGACTGGAACTTATGTTTCTCTATTGCCACTTTTAAATTGAAATATAATTAACATACAATATAAAGCAAAAATCTTAAATGTTCAGTCCATTCTGTCCAATTAGTTTTGACAATTTTATGTACCTGTATAGTCACTCTCTCAAAGTATTGAATATTTTGCCATCCCAGAAAGTTCCTTGTATCCTTTTCCAGTCAATTCTTTCCAAGGAGGAACAACTTTCTGACTTCCAGCACCATAGATTAGTTTCACCATATCACCCTTATGGCAGAAAGTGAAGAGGAACTAAAAAGCCTCTTGACGAAAGTGAAAGAGGAGAGTGAAAAAGTTGGCTTAAAGCTCAGCATTCAGAAAACGAAGATCATGGCATCTGGTCCCATCACTTCATGGGAAATAGATGGGGAAACAGTGGAAACAGTGTCAGACTTTATTTTTAGGGGCTCCAAAATCACTGCTTCCCTGGCGGCTCAGAGGTTAAAGTGTCTGCCTGAAATGCAGAAGACCCGGGTTCAATCCCTGAGTTGGAAAGATCCCCTGGAGAAGGAAATGGTAGCCCACTCCAGTACTCTTGCTTGGAGAATCCCATGGGGGAGGAGCCTGGTGGGCTACAGTCCATGGGGTTTCAAAGAGTCGGACACGACTGAGCAACTTCACTCAAAATCACTGCAGATGGTGATTGCAGCCATGAAATTAAAAGACGCTTACTCTTTGGAAGGAAAGTTATACCAACCTAGATAGCATATTCAAAAGCAGAGATATTACTTTGTCAACAAAGGTCCGTCTAATATGGTTTTTCCAGTAGTCATGTATGGATGTGAGAGTTGGACTGTGAAGAAAGCTGAGTGCTGAAGAATTGATGCTTTTGAACTGTGATGTTGAAGACTCTTGAAAGTCACTTGGACTGCAAGGAGATTCAACCAGTCCATCCTAAAGGAGATCAGTCCTGGGTGTTCATTGGAAGCACTGATGCTAAAGCTGAAACTCCAATACTTTGGCCACCTCATGCAAAGAGCTGACTATTTGGAAAAGACTCTGATGCTGGGAGGGATTGGGGGCAGGAGGAGAAGGGGACGACAGAGGATGAGATGGCTGGATGGCATCACCGACTCAATGGACATGAGTCTGAGTGAACTCCAGGAGTTGGTGATGGACAGGGAGGCCTGGCGTACTGCGACTCATGGGGTCGCAAAGAGTTGGACATGACTGAGTGACTGAACTGAACTGAACTGAGACTTTGCATAGAATCAGATAGCTTTATATCCGCCTATGTTGTTACCTTTCAGAATATTTCATTACTTTTTATTGCTAAGTAGCATTCCATTGAACAAGTATACCACAATTTGTTTTCTTATTATCCTGACTTGGACATTCGCATTGTTCCCAGATTTTAGCTTTTATTAATCGGTTTACTAGAAACATTGTTGCTTTTTAAGTTTTTTGTGGACATTCATTTCATACATGTTGGGTAACTATGTACAGATGTAATTGCTCAGTCATGAGGTACATCTGCATTTAATTTCATAAGAAATTACAGAATGTGTCTCCATAGCCATGTACCATTTTACATTCCCATTAGCAATGTAGGAGATTTCCAGTTGCTCCACATCATCACTGACATTTATTATTGTTAGTCTTCTTGATTTTTGCCACTTGTAGCTTATCTCTTTGTGGTTTTAATTTGTAGTAAGTATGTGATTGTTAGCTAATAATATACATTCTTTTGTGAAGTGTTTGCCCATTTTTCTACATTTTAAAACTTTAACTTCTTTTCTAGTCTGATTCAATGCCACAATATTTAATATGATAGCTTAAGTATTCACCTATTGATTCCAGAATAAACAGTGATGGCCTAGATGGCCTTTATAGTATCTACTTGGAAATTAGTGGGCATGTTTTGCTTAGGTGCATTATTTTGCCACTTTCACTAATAATATGCGCATTTAAAAGCCAGAAAGAAGAGACCATTAAGACCAGGGCTCAACAGAAAAGTTCCATGGGGAATCATTAAATGATTTACTAACCAGCTGCTCATGGTGATGAGCCCATTCTGTTTTATTAGGAAAGGTTTTTTGTAAAAAACAGTCCTGCGTGCCTGCTAAGTCCCTTCAGTCGTGTCTGACTCTTTGCAACCTTATGGACTGTACCCTGTCAGGCTTCTCTGTCCATGGGATACTCCAGGCAACAATATTGGAGTGGGTTACCACACCTCCTCCAGGGGACCCTCCAGACCCAGGAATCGAACCCATATCTCTTACCTCTCCTGCAATAGCAGGCAGGTTCTTTGCCACTGGCACCGCCTGGGAAGCCTTCATAGTCGTAGTGACAGATAATATACATATCTTAAAAATAAGTGATATATAATCAACAATCTAGGACTTGTTGAGAAAAGGGCAAACTAAAGGTGATTCAAAGACCATTACACATATACGGAGGTTTATGAAAGTGAAAGTCGTTCAGTCGTGTCCGACTCTTTCCAGCCTCATGGATTGTAAACCTGCCAGGCTCTTCTGTCCATGGAATTCTCCAGGCCAGGAGACTGAAATGGGTAGTTGTTCCCTTCTCTGCAAGATCTTCCCAACCCAGGGATCGAACCCAGGTCTCCTGCATTGCCAGAGGATTCTATACCATCTGAGCCATCAGGGGTGCCCAAGAATACTGAAGTGGTTAGCCTATTCCTTCTCTGGGGGATCCTCCTGACTCAGGAATTGAACTGGAGTCTTCTGAATTGCAAGTGGATTCTTTACCAGCTGAGCTGGGAGGTGTATACCAATACACAAAAGTCTACATGAAAGTACTCCCACTTTAAAATCTAGAACTATCTGAGTCCCTATTAAAATTAATAGGGACTGTTGTGGATTTTAACCAATTGAATATAAGAATCATCAGTTCAGTTCAGTCGCTCAGTTGTGTCCAGCTCTTTGCGACCCCATGAATCGCAGCACGCCAGGCCTCCCTGTCCATCACCAACTCCAGGAGTTCACCCAAATCCATGTCCATCGAGTCGGTGATGCCATCCAGCCATCTCATCCTCTGTCGTCCCCTTCTGCTCCTGCCCCCAATACCTCCCAGTCTCAGGGTCTTTTCCAATGAGTCAGCTCTTTGCATGAGGTGGCCAAAGTATTGGAGTTTCAGCTTCAGTCCTTCCAATGAGCACCCAGGACTGATCTCCTTTAGGATGGACTGGTTGAATCTCCTTCTTTTTTCATGTACTTGCTAGGAAGGAAAGTGATAATACCAGGCTTTAAGAGTCTGTGGCCTGCCTGAACTCAGTTCCATAAAGACTCCTTTGTAAAGATCCAGAAACTGATTATATTTGTGGGAACTAAAGCTGGATTATTGAGTACACAACATAATTAACAGATTTTGAACCTTAGAAACCTTCATTATGCTAAAAATCCCACATCATCTTCTGAAACTAAAAATAAAAAAATAAAGTATGGCTCTATTTATTAATTTATTGCAATAACTGCATCATCTCTGCCTTTGAATACTCCTAGGCTAATGGAGAGCTGAAGCATGATGCAGAGAAAGATTCATAATAGTTTTTCTTGTAGGGAAATCTCTGCATGTGGACATGTATGCCACTGTGAATGAAACTTTCTATACCTGTGTGATTGCCTCTTTCAAGCACTGTGTGCCCATGTCGGGCTGTGTGTGTACAGACTACAGACTGGTGTTTCTGGGCATAGTATCATGCTTCTGTGCAGGTATGTAGACACCACTGCATTGCTGTATTTCTGCGTGTACAAGAAAACTTACACTCTGCTGAGTATATGGTCAATAAACAATATAAATATTAAGGATCTAATAATTGCAAATGACATTAAATCAAACTGAAAATCATTTAAGTGAAAAAAGAAATTTACTGACTCATTTAACTGAATTGTGCAGAGTTAGCTTTAAATTCCCATTTGGGATGGGGAGAAGTAGGGAACCACATGTAGTGGTGACTAATTCTTAACATAGTGCTGCTAAGTAAGAATGCCTAAGATTCCCTGACCTGGAGTTCTTGCTTTTGGTTAGCTGATCTGGGAGCCTTCACTGAGTTCCCAATTTGAAACAGTGGCCACCCAGGGAATCAAACTTCTTTAAGCCCTAATTTAATTTCCTGCCATATTTCTTGAGTCACTGGCTTGGCTCTTACTAACTGTAGATAAGAAAATCTGTTATTTTTCTCAACACTAAAACTCTGGGGTCCCTAAGTACTCAGATATCTTAAATTTTAGGCTACAGATAGAACTAGTTTTTAGAGCTAAACTGTCTTGTCATTCTCCTTCCTATTTTTTTTTTACTGTATGTTTATATAATTTAAATTTTTATTGAGATTATTATTGATTCACAGATGGTCATAAGAGAAAACACAGAGATATTCCCCAAGATACTTTTCCCATTTTCCCCATTAGTAACATTTTGCAAAATTATAATATAATCAGAATATGGGCTGTGATATAATGTGTGAATCTTATTCCAATTCCTCCAGTATTACTAGTGATTATTTTTGTGGTGTGTGGTGTTTGTGTGTGTGAGGTGTGGCAACCTTTCTTCCATTTAAATTCCTTTATCATCCTCACTTTTAAATATTATCACCCTGAGTTTTAGACGATGTTAGAATTTTCATTCTATTATCCTTTCAGTTCAGTTCAGTCACTCAGTCGTGTCCGACTCTTTGCAACCCCATGAATCCCAGCACGCCAGGCCTCCCTATCCATCACCAGCTCCTGGAGTTCACTCAGACTCACATCCATCCAGTCAGTGATGCCATCCAGCCATCTCATCCTCTGTCGTCCCCTTCTCCTCCTGCCCCCAATCCCTCCCAGCATCAGAGTCTTTGCCAATGAGTCAACTCTTTGCATGAGGTGGCCAAAGTACTGGAGTTTCAGCTTTAGCATCATTCCTTCCAAAGAAATCCCAGGGCTGATCTCCTTCAGAATGGACTGGTTGAATCTCCTTGCAGTCCGGGGGACTCTCAAGAGTCTTCTCCAACACCACACTTCAAAAGCATCAATTCTTCAGCACTCAGCTTTCTTCACAGTCCAACTCTCACATCCATACATGACTACTGGAAAAACCATAGCCTTGACTAGATGGACCTTAGTCAGCAAAGTAATGTCTCTGCTTTTGAATATTCTATCTAGGATGGTCATGACTTTTCTTCCGAGGAGTAAGCGTCTTTTAATTTCATGGCTGCAGTCACCATCTGCAGTGATTTTGGAGCCCCAAAAAATAAAGTCTGACACTGTTTCCGCTGTTTCCCCACCTATTTCCCATGAAGTGATGGGACCGGATGCCATGATCTTCATTTTCTGAATGCTGAGGTTTAGGCCAACTTTAATGAAGAGAGGGATAGTCTATTGTATGCACTCATATTTTTGCCCTTTTTGTTATTTCTTTCCTCCCTAATACTCTCAAGAATTTCCTTTTTTCTGGCTTCCTTTCTAATTGAAGCAGTTTCTTTAATTGGTCTTTAAGAGTAGGCCTACTAGCGTCAGATTTTCCTAAATTTTCTTCATCAGAGAATGTCTTAATTTCCTATTTTTTAAAAGGATAGTTTCACCTGATAAAAGTATGCTGTTGACAGTGCTTTCTTTTAACACTTGAAAAGGGCCTCTATGGCTTCATATGAGAAATCTATGGCCGTTCAGATCAGTGTTCCTCAATAAGAAATGCCTCACTTCTCTCTTTTTTGAAAACTAGAGATTTTGTTTTTAGCTTTCAGTTGTTTAATTGTGAAGTGTCTAGTGTGGCTTTGGGAGAAGTTATCCTGCCTGTGATTTGTTCAGCTTCCTGAATATGTTTTAAGTTTCTGTTTTTGCCAAATTTGGAGACTTGTAAGATGTAATGTCTTTGAATACACTTTCATGCTCATTCTCTTTTCCTCTTTTCTGAAACTCTGATGTTATGACTGGTGATATTTTTTTATTGTCATATACAAATCCCTGAGGCTCCATTTTGTTTTCTTATTTTCAAAAAAAAATCAGAAATACTGATTTCTCATGTTCAGATTGGGTGAATTCTATTGATGTGTTCTCAAGTTCTCTGATTCTGTTCTCCATCACTTCCCTGCTTCTATTCAGTTCATCCAATAAGTTGTTTTTGTGTGTGTCTGACATTTTATCTTTCAGTTCTTTAAATTCCACTTAGCTCTTTTTTGTAAATTCCATTTCTTTGCAGAAGTTTTCTAGTTTTTCATTTGCTTCAGGAGAATTTGTAATTGGTGCTGTGTTACTTTCGTGTGGCTGCTTTCAAATCTTTGGCAGATAATTTCAACATCAACATCATATTCATCTCCAAGTTGGTGTCAGTTGATTGTCTTTTTCAAACAAGTTGTGATTTTCTAAATTGTAAGTATGATGAGTAATTTTCTGTTGTACTCTAGACATTGTTTTTATTATGTTAGGGGAATCTAGGTCCTATTGCAATCTTTTTAGATTATCACTTTGTAGATTAAGTGATCTTTGTAGATCACTTTTTAGATTAAGCATGCAGATAGGTCCTGGCCTACTTTTTTGTGCTGTGGTTCTAGCACAAAATTATTATTTTGTGATAATGCAATTTGCATAGTACTTTCAATGTTACTTTTGTCTGTTCAGTTTATGTGACGTTATTGGGGTTGGTCCCTGCTAGTGCTAGCTGAGGTGGTAGATTTCACCAGTCTGGGCCACTGAGTGCCTCTTGCTGACAGAGGGGAGTTTCAGGCCTGTGGACACCAAAATGGTCTCCTGTCCAGGCACTTGTTGTGGTATGTTTCCGTGCTCCTCAGGTCCCCAGTATTTTGGGGCAGGAAATGGGAGTCTCAGATTCTTATTCTTAAAGGCTTCCCAGGCAAGGCCTCTTCTTTAGGCTGATTTTTTCTTCCTGCTTCCTCCCACCCACCCTGATGTCCCTGGGGAAGGGAGGAAATTCTCAAGTCAGTCTAGCAAGCCCATTTCCCTCAGTTGCTCCAGATCAGTCCCTCTTGCTGGTGATATCCAACACACCTGATGTTGTCAGAGAGACTGCCATTTAATCTAGGGAAGAAGGAGCCTACCTCTGGGCTGCCTTCTGCTGCTAAGGTTGGAGGTCAGGAAATCTTGGGACTCCTTTTTCTGTTTCTGTGGAAGGGGGGCTATGTGTTTTTCCCTCCAGTCCTGGGTTTGTAAGTGAGGTCTGTTTTTCTTACTACCTTTTAGAGCTCTCCTTTTGGTTGCCTGTTACTAAATAATGTAAGAGGGTTTACATGTGCTTAGCAATGAGGAATACAATGTATGTCATCTTCTCCAGGTGTCATTCTCTTTTCACCAATAAACCAGCTTTAATCTTAGCTGGTCTCTTTATTATAGAGCTTTGACAGAGGCCACATGTTAGCCAGTAGACTTGAACATCATGAAAAGTATTGTGTACTTTCCAGAAGAGTGGAGGAACTTTCTCTGCCTTTCATCCAACTCAGCCACATCTACTTTTCTTGCTGTTGTTGTTCAGCCACTTGCAACATCTCCCTTTTTGAATTAATTTCTATATCCCTTAGGACCATGACATAAGCAAAATGAACGGGCTAACTAAAATTTTTAAAGGATTTTATTGTAAGAAGATGGATCATTCTCAGAATTGAAAAAAAGGGGGGAACATGTGAAAGAATCAGGTTTGATGCGCCATAAATAGGCAAGCCCAGAAGTCTCAGTAAGACAAACATCCTGAGAATTTCATCAGTCTCACCACTGAAATAAATGAAGAGGAAACCTTTTTTTTCCTTTTGGGGGTTATACTATAAGACTCAAACTACCAGAAAAAGGAGACCCTTTGCCTATATTTGTCATAAACTTAATCCTTGATCCAAAGAAGGCAGAGCTCTCTGATTAACAGCCTTTCTAAGATGATGCATGAGGGAGGAGAGATAATTCCTTAAGAGAATTTTACAGGGCCCCATCAGTCCCTTACACTTACTAATTAGTTCTCTTATTTGTAGTCTTGTCTAAACCCCTAAATTCTGCCACTACATTTTCTTCTATAATATAGTCTAACTAATTGATCTTGTCAAGATTCTTAACATTCCAAGTGATAGAAATTCAACTCAACTTAGCACATGTATACAAAGGAAAGGCATTGACTTAGATAATTAGGAAGTTCACAGGAAAACCTCAGCCACAACTGGCTCTAGTGATTCAACGAAGTGACTAAGATCCAGCCACTCCTTCTCTCCGATGCTCTCCACTCCTTGACTCTTCCTCAAATGTAGGATACGTTGGCTCCCTACCATGATTTCCTGTCACAAGATCTTCATGACTTGGTACTCCTCTAACCTTACCTCCTGCATTTTATAAATCTGACTTCCGATCCTGGCAACTCAGACTCCACATATTCCACAAAGATGCTGTACCCGGAACCTCTTGTCCACCCGGCCCTAGAACCCATTGCTTACCCTACTAACTTCTCTGATCCTCTCCTTCCTGAAGCTGGGGAAATTCCCCTTCCTCCCTGCAGATTTGTTAAATTCTAAGTTACTTCTCATGAAATTTACATGATGTCCTAATTTGTCCTTATGGATTGATCTAAGGATACAATGACAATAATAGGTAATGTATAAAAGCCTCTGGAGCCAGACCGTCCAGGTTAAATCCCAGCTACACAGCTAGACTGCATGCCATTAGCGAGATTATGAAACCTTTCTGTGCCTCAGTTTCCTCATTTGTAAAACTGAAACCAGCCGATCCTAAAGGAAATTAACCCTGAATATTCATTAGGAGGACTGCTGCTGAGGCTGAAGCTCCAATACTTTGGCTACCTGATACAAAGATCTGACTCACTGGAAAAGACATGCTGGGAAAGACTGAAGGCAAAAGAAGAAGGGAGTGGCAGAAGATGAGATGGTTAGATAGCATCACTGACTCAGTGGACAGGAATTTGAGAGAACTCTGGGAGATGGTAGAGGACAGAGGAGCCTGGCATGCTGAAGTCCATGGGGTCTCAAAGAGTCGGGACATATTTTGAGACTGAACAACAACAACAACAAAACTGAAACAATAATACTGTCTCTGTCACAGAATTTCTATATTTACTTGAGTTTATACATGTGAAGTGCTTAGAACTGTGCATAGTAGTCTTTATTTTGATTTCTATCATTAAGATCTCCTTATATGCTAGACACTTGGAACTATGTCATGTAATGCAACAGTCCTGTGAGTTAGAAAATATCATTATCCACATTTTAAATATTAGGAAACTGAAGCTTGAAGTGGTTAAATAACCTTCTGAGGTCACAGGGCTAGCAAGTGATGAAGCCACAACTGGCACATATCTGTTCTGGGACATCCTAATGATCTTGGAGTTTCAGTGCCAGTGCTCAGAGGGGCAAAACTAGATATGCTCACAGAAGGAGGATTGTCTATACAAGACTTCCTGAGTCTGTTGGCTACATCTTACTCATGAACTGGTCTCTGCACATCTGAGTCTTTTTCAAAGTCTCTGAGTGTGTCTTCTAGTTAATCTATTTTCAGATCCGTTTCACCAAATCAGCCTGAGCAGCAAAAGCATAAATCACCCACTGCTTCCCCAACCTAAGGGATAAAAACTGAAGGTGTGTTTTAAATACAGCTGTTGTAAGTTAGCCACATTCTGGATAAATTAGCTTTACAGGCCATCTATTGCTTTCCTAAGGAAGCATCAGGAGAAGGCAATGGCACCCCACTCCAGTACTCTTGCCTGGAAAATCCCATGGACAGTGGAGCCTGGAAGGCTGCAGTCCATGGGGTCGCTGAGGGTTGGACACGACTGAGCGACTTCACTTTCACTTTTCACTTTCATGCATTGGAGAAAGAAATGGCAACCCACTCCAGTGTTCTTGCCTGGAGAATCCCAGGGACGGGGGAGCCTGGTGGGCTGCCATCTATGGGGTTGCACAGAGACGGACACGACTGAAGTGACTTAGTAATAGTAGTAGTAAGGAAGCATCAGCTTAAAAAAAAAGAGAAAACAGCACTAAGCATTAGTTTTATTAGAACAGTTTCATGATGTGTGCCTCTTTGTTGAGGATTCTTGTTTGTGGAGACTACATCAATCCTAATAGTACCTTGACCCTTCTAAATTCATTGATTCAGTATGATACTTCATGAGCCCCACAGAGTGGTCCATATACAAATATGTATGCATACAGAATAACTGAGTCAGTTAGGTTGGGTGTTTGGTACTATGCTTTAATAGCTATCTAAATTCTTCACATTCTACCTGACTATTACACTGTCAACTGAGGCCAAACTACACTGTGGAGACTCTTTGCGTCCCACGATTATACTCCTTGAACACACAGAAGTAGTCCATTATTAAACTGGTCAGAGCTGGCTTCAAGAAAGCAAAACATGGGGTGATGGAAAGATCCCAAGCTTCTAGGTTAAAACCTCAGCTCTAAAAATATGTAAATCACTTGTCATCTCAGATGCCTCATTCTAATATGAGTTATATAGGTGAGGGTGGTACTAGTGGTAAAGAGCCTGCCTTCCAATGCAAGGGATGTAAGAGACACAGGTTCGATCCCTGGGTTGGGAAGATCCCTGGAGAAGGAAATGGCAACCCACTCCAGTATTCTTATTTGATAAATCCTTGGACAGAGGAGCCTGGAGGGCTATAGTCCATGGGCTCACAAAGAGTTGTGTCCAACTGATTAACAAGGTGAGGATGTGTTCAGTTCAGTTCAGTTCAGTTCAGTCGCTCAGTCATGTCCGACTCTTTGCAACCCCATGGTCTCCAGTACGCCAGGCCTCCCTGTCCATCACCAACTCCTGGAGTTTACTCAAACTCATGTCCATTGAGTCGGTAATGCTATCCAACCATCTGATCCTCTGTCGTCTCCTTTTCCTCCCACCTTCAATCTTTACCAGCATCAGGGTCTTTTCCAATGAATCAGTTCTTTGCATCAGATGGCCAAAGAATTAGAATTTCAGCTTCAACATCAGTCCTTCCAATGAATATTCAGGACTTATTTCCTTTAGGATGGACTGGTTGGATCTCCTTACAGTCCAAGGGACTCTCAAGAGTCTTCTCCAACAGCTCAGTTCAAAAGCATGAATTCTTCGGCACTCAGCTTTCTTTATAGTCCAGCTCACATCCATACACGGCTGCTGGTGTATTAGGTAATCTCTAAGCCTCCTTTCAACAGTCTATGAGTACAGAACTTACCATCCTGGTAATGAGTAGCCCAAACCAAATGAGTTTCAATTAATACTTTGGGGGTCAAGAGAAATTCCTGACATATATATATATTCTTATGTTAATACACATGTAGAAATATGGACTGTGCTTCAGAAATGAGAGTAACTCTTTTGTTTTTGTTGTTTGCGCTTTTAATTCATTTTCTTGAAATATAGCTGATTTACAATGCTGTATTCATTTCTGCTGTACAGCAAAGTGATTCAGTTACATTGGGTTGGCCAAAAATTCATCTTACAGAAAATCCTGAAGGAACTTTTTGGTTAACCCAATACATATATCTATATATATATATATTCCTTTTCATATTATACTCCATTATGGTTTATCACGGATATTGAATATAGTTCCCTGTCCTATACAATAGGATCTTGTTTATCCATCCTATATACAACAGTTCACATCTGCGAATCCCAAAGTCCCAATCCTTCTCTCCCCAACTCTCCCCTTCCCCTTGGCAACTGCAAGGCTGGAGAATAACCCTCTCTTGTCTTCTATCAGTGGGTCCATCTCTTCTGGCATTGCATTTAATGTTTTATTTCAGTGAAATTTCTGCCCACAGCTGTTCACACTTTCTACCTTGGGCCACACAGAAGAGGGGTTGAAGGATTCACAGAAGGTGATGGGATGGTAGAAACGAGGCCACAAAATGTGTGAAAAGCAATCCTGTCTCTGCAAGAAGTAGCGTGTGTGATCTTATTATCATTCCTGATGATTTTCTTCTTTTATTGCCTCATGTCTAGACAAAATAAAACTGCTGCAGGATTACAAAATAATTTCCCATCCAAAAATCTTTTTCACAGTATAGCCTAGAGGGGATATTTTCCACTTTCATGATTTAGACCTAGAGAGATATGGTACACAAGCAAGCACCTCATGGCTGAAGCATACATCATATGCTGGCAACACATACAGTAATAAGCCCAGGGCCTCAAACGCCACTGTGTATGCGACATTTTTTAACTCATTCACTGATTTCCAAGGAATATTTTCATCCACAGCCTGTATTGTGCTCCCAGCAACTCCCCAGTCCTAATGGGCCCAAGAGAGCTTACAAAAAGCACTATAGAGGTGATGTCAAGCCGTTTACTTAGCAATGCTCCAAGGAGGAAGCTAAAGTGATTAATTCTTACACTGCAAAAATTACCCTTCTGGGTGGGGCAAGAAGGGGGAATCTCAAGAGCCCTTGGAAGAGTAAAGAGTAAGCAGGGATAAAAGTCTCAGGCAGTTGAGATTATATGTCTTCTTTGATATTCACATGGCACTGATGCTTTCCAAAGGTTCTGCCATCATATTGATTAGTAGCTTCAGACAGGGCAGCTCCAAAGGAGTAGGAGTGAACAAGAATAAAAACTTAAAAATCTGCCCTAGTCCACATATATTCAAGCTGTTCATCTGTCAGTATTGAGAGACTGTCTCCACCATTCCAATTAGGCTTGTCTGGGCCTCCATCATGTTCAAAAACCCATAGTAGGCTTTGTCATGAGAAATCCAACATTATAAACCAGCAGGAAATTTAGCATACGCATTATTCCCTGGTGACTCAAACAGTAAAGAATCTGCCTGCAATGCAGGAGACCTGGTTTGGTCTCTGGGTTGGGAAGACCCTCTGGAGAAGGAAACAGCTACCCACTCCTGTATTCTGGCCTGGAGAATTCCACGGACAGAGGAGCCTGGCAGTTTACAGTCCATGCGGTTGCAAAGAGTCGGACACGGCTTATGCATAACCATTAATTATGATTCAAAGGAAATTACGTCATCACAGAGAGTTCATAAGAAAGAGTTACTTCAACTGCAAGGCGCCTTGGAGCTCTATTCATTCATGTTCTCAGCATCCGCGCATGTGTGTGTGTGTGCTCATTGGCTCAGTGGTGTCTGCCTCTTCCGTGACCCCATGGGCTATAGCCCATGAAGCTCCTCTGTCCATGGAATTCAGGCAAGAATACTGGAGTAGGTTGCCATTTCCTGCTCCAGGGGATCTTCCTGACCCAGGAATCGAGCCTGAGTCTCCTACATCTCCTGCATAGGTAGGCAGACTGTTTACTGCTGAGCCACACAGGAAGCCCTCTCAGCATTTACTGAGGCCTATTTATTGGGCTCGGCTCTCCTCCAAGAAGGAATTGCACCCAAGTGAGAGAGAGAGAAAGCATAAACTGGCGTACGGGAGTATTGCAACAACGGGAGAATGCATGAACTGTCCTGCTGGGCCTCCTCTCATTCTGTGCGCTACTTCTCTGTGTCCTCTGGTTGCTTCTGGGAACCCTTCCTTAAAACTGGCTTCTCGAAAGCTGAATTTTTGCTGTTGGGTCTGCTTTGGGAATCCCAACCCAAGTAGGAAACGTTAGGAATTTTTTAGAAAGAAGATGGGAAAGGAAATGACACTAAAGGTAAATCAGTCTGCTCTGATGTTGGTGCCTTTATACTGGGATTTGGGAGATACTATCCTGTAGCCAACTGGAAACCTTGGAGAAGTACCTCCTATTTCTGTCCTAAGTGTCCAAACACAGAACTTTTTATTTGGTCCAAAGGAACTACATAACTCAATAATAGGTAAGATTTCACTAGAAAAAATAGGTTATTTAGGACAAATAGATCTTTATAAAACATCACACATATGCATACGTCTCGGTAATATGCATGTCAAATCTCTCACTTTGATATCAATTTTTATAGCATCCTTCTCCATCTCACTGGCCTTGACATAAAGAGCCATCTATATTTTCAGAATAAAATAAAATAAAACTGCCTGGATTCCAAGATCTTTGCCCTGCCTTAAAGAATTATATATTCTAATCCATTTTTTTTCTTTCCCTCTGAGTTACAAGACTCAGGTGTTTTTGTATCAGTTTTTCTTAGTGGTAGTCTGAGGTGATGGTGAGGCAGGCAGTTGAAAGTGTTGACTAATAGCCATAAAACCAAACTTTGCCTTCCCTGGGCAGCTTCCACCTCAGGGAAAACAGAATGGAAAATATATTTAAACTTCAAACTTTTTAGAGAAACCAGTAAATCTTTTTGAGAAGCTTTAAAAAGCTTGTTGTGATGTTTCTGTTACACAATCTTTGAATTTTCCCTGGTTTGTCTGATGAATCATTCCCTTCTCACTGTATTTCCCTGCTGAGTTTTTGACTTAAAGAATTCCCTGCATAGCTACTCCCTACAACTCAGGCCAGGAAATTTTTCCTAGATATTTCCCAGAGACACAACTAGCTCTGTCTCACATATTTAATTGTTGGATCTTTGCAAGAGTCCTGAGAAGTAGGCTTGATTATGCCTCTTAGCGAATTGCATAGTGTTCTCTGAGTCCACACGGGCTGTGGATAACTCAGTGCCCAAGCGTAGCAGAATTTACCAGTCATCTTTGTCTGCGAACTAGTGGATCCTGAAATTAAATCTTGCTGTCCCTGACCTGGAAACTCAGTGTGTATACAAGGAACCACCGAAACCCAGCCAAGACTCAACTGGGCTTTTGCCTCAGTTTCTTCAACTTGCTGGCCCCCACACCCTGCCTCTTCTCAAGGCCTTAGGAGTCTGGTAACCTCCTGCCAGTTCCATTCAGCCCTGGCCTCTCTGGATCCTGCCTCTCCACCTGACCTCAGGCAGCATCCTCCTGCTGCTGGATTTTTCTCTTACTGACCCCACCTTCCTATTTAGCCTTCCCATTCCACCTCTAACCTCTGCCTCAGCTTGGTGTGGCTCCTGGACCCTTGAAGGCAGACCACAACCTGCCCAAATGCCAGGCCCCTACAGCGGATGGGTTGTCTCAGCCTCCAACCATTCAGTGCCAGGTTGGTACCCTCAGATGTAATCCATGGATTATGATGAAGGTATACCCAGGAACCCAGCATTGTTGCAGCCATCCTACAAATAATGTTTCACTGTGTGGATATACAATCTAATATTTTGGGATTAACAGATACAAACTTATATAAATGTTTAATTGAATCACTATGCTGTACACCAGAAACTTACACAACATTGTAAATCAACCATACTTCAATAAGTTTTTTTTTTTTAGGAATTACCTGGGGATCCAGTGGTTATGCTTCCCAGGTGGCACAGTGGTAATCTGCCTGCCAGTGCAGGAAACACAAGAGACATGGGTTCTATTCCTGGGTCGGGGAGATTCCCCTGGAGTAGGAAATGGCAACCCACTCTAGTATTCTTGCCCGGAAAATTCCATGGATGGAGAAGCCTGGCAAGTTAAAAGGTCATGGAGTCACAAACAGGTGGACACAACTGAGCGTGCACACACACACACACACACACACACACACATACACACACACACACACACACACACTAGTGGTTAGGACTCCAAGCTTCCACTGCAAGGACATGGGTTCAATCCCCAGTCGGGAAACTAAGAGCCTATATACTGCTATGTGGCCAAAAAAATAAATAAAATTTAAATTAACAACAGAAGAATGATCAAAATTCTATAGTTTAGCAGAGAATTATTCTCTGTTGACTCCTATCCCATGCACTATACAAATATTTTCCCATTTTATAGATTAAGAACTGAAGTTTAGAGAGATCAAGAAATCTTCCTGTATTCCCATTATAACTGACAGTCAAAATTGAATCCAGATATCTAATTCCAGTATTTGTCCTTTGTCCCATTTATACCACAAAATGTATAAATTATGATCTTATTATTTAGAACATTTTGAGACTTAAAGCTCTTCTTTCTTCTAGTGGGGAATAGCAATTATACAAACCATTTGCCCTTGAAGAAGAAATGAAAAACTGGATCTGGATATAGATAAATCTACTGTAATTCTTGCAATAAAATGCTGTGCAATTGATAATTAGATTGCATCACTGCTGAAAATAAGATTATATTTGTTTGGGAAGTCCTTTAGTGTTCTTAGAACTGAAATATCACATTTGCCATACAGGATGTCTATCTGTAGTACCTCAAAAATATATATATGAGCATTGATTAAAAATAGACCTTAGCCAGTGAAGGGCACGGTTAAATAAGCTCTCTAAGGGTACGTTTCTGCATGGGTTAGATAAATGAGATCTTCCAGGGTAACAGAGTTTTATTTGGTCATTTTCCTGAAATATTAATGAATATTCTGCTTGCCTGAAAGAGTTCATTTTCTTCACCCAGGACGAGTATTACACTTTCAAAGAGCAAAAGCACTTTAACATAAAGTATAACACAGTGGCTCTTTTACAGTGTACTACCCTGGGGGCTCAGCAGTAAAGAAGTTGCCGGCCAATGCAGGAGACGCAGGTGTAATCCCTGGGTGGGGAATATCCCCTGGAGAAGAAAACAGCAACTCACTCCAGCATTCCTGCCTGGGTAATCCCATGGACAAAGGAGCTCGACGGGCTGTAATCCATGAGGTCTCAAACGAGTTGGACACGACTTAATGGCTAAGCAGCGTTATAGATTTATAGGAATGGGCTCTAACCCTCTGTTCTGATAGTAGTCTGCTACCTCTCAGAAACACCCAGTGCTCTCCACTTTCAACACAAGTCCAAAGAGTCTGTCATTCTAGTTTCTTCTCAAGACCATGACCAACTGACGTTTTAAAATTTCTTTTCCACCTCATGTATTCTTGACCATAACTCTCTTCTACATACTAGCTCCTTCCTGCCTTTGCTATGCCTTTCTTAACCTGGGTCTCCTCTCCTACTCTTTACCATTCTTACATATAAAAAACATACCTGTCTTTCAAGGCTCAACTCAAATTCCTTCTTTTGCGTGATGTTCCATTTAATCTCTCCAGCTCTGATGTCCCTGTGACACTTAGCTCTTTCTTATAGTACAGGTCACAGGCTACCTTGTGTTTGTTCATTTATGTCCACGTCTCCTCTCTTTCTTTGCTGTTAGTTCTTTGAGGAGACGAACTGATTTTAGACATGAAGATTCATTTATTTTTCCAACATTCCCTAGATATCCGCCTTGTGCCTACTAATTATAGAAAACATAGACACCAGGAAAACACTGATATTGGATCATGAGAAAGAAAAACAAGAAAGTTTTGAAAAAAGTTAAGTTCCTTGTGTAAGATCCCTCTCCAGGGTATCTCTCAAATGCTGTAGATGGCACTCGTCATTCAGAGACCTCAGCATTTCGAGAGCGAGCTGGTTCTCTCCTCTGGTAATGAAAGTCACTTCTCGTAATGACATCCTTGTGGAAACTTTTGGCTCCAGTCCGCAGCCATCTTTGGATCACAACCCAACTACTAGTTTTAAAGGGCAATTCAACCACTAGCCCCAAGCAGAAATGCCAATGTCACCGTGCCCTTCTCCAATTCAAAAGAGTGGGCGTCATAGAATTCCAGGGCCATTCCAGCACCGAAATTGAGGTGGTGAATGGCATGCTCTCAATATACACAAGCCAGTCCCTGGAGGAAGTTGTCGCCCAAAAAAATTTCAACAGGCTAAGCACAGGATTGACTTTGGTGACAGTCTGCTTCTTAGTAAATCAACAAATTGTTCTTTCACCTGGGGAAAAAATGAAAAATAGAGAACACTTAATGTCGCAGAAGGTCAAACCCCATAAAAGGCCCATGTGATATGTGATCCAAACTTGCCATGTTGGCAGACGGAAAAACTGAGGTTCAGTAAGAAATGGTTTGCTCCGGGTCACAGAGGAAGCCAGGGGAAGCGCTGAGAGCTGCTCCACAACCAGACAGCCCTGAGTCCTAGTCTCGGGGTCTTTACAGTCTTCTTTTTGTGCCTCTTTTAATTTGTACCCTCTCCATACTTTTTTCCTCAGAGGCAGAACCTTATTTTTGTAAAAGCTCAGACTTTATTATTCCTTATTACATTCAAACCAGTATTTTATGCTCCAGATTTACCTTATCTCTTATTTTGGATTTAGTCTGTGTATACCCTTGCCTCTTTATAAGCTGGACCCATTTAATTGTGATCTGAGAAGCCAGGTGAAATAGAAAGACCTTATAGTTAGTAGCTGCCAAAGTATTCTCTATGGGCTGACAAAGCAGAATAAGCAGCGGGTGGACAGTGTGATCGGTGTCTCCAGTCACAACTGGCGGTGGGAGCCAGGCCTACTCTGGCTGGCTTCCATCGTTCCTCTTGTGTAGATCTTTGGGCCGAGACCAGGGTTCGGTGCCATTCCTACTGGTGAACCCCCATGCATCTCGTGCAAGCAGCTACCCTTCTCTCTGGGCAATGTTTGCTTCTTCCTTTGTAAAATAAGCTTCCTCCCAGCCATGGCAAATTATATGTTATAATACCATGCTCTACCTAAATGCCAAAAGAAGCTATTTAATTTTCTATTTTCTCAGGCAAGACTGAGTTCATTTTCACCAGGGGTTATCAAGTGTGCTGTCAGCAGCTGAGATGTAAAGTCAGAAGGCCTGGACTTGAAAGCCCAGGTCTGACACCTGCTAGCTACATAACCTTTCTGGGATTCTATCTGCTGGTCTGCAGACGTAAGAAGACAGACACCTTCCTCCTTGTTCTTCATTCAAAACCCACTCACTGAAAATCTACAGTGGACCAGGTTGGCATGAGGTTTTTGAGATATAGCTATGTAAACAGTCAAAGTTTACATGTAATCAATAATTACATGTAATCAATCTATATAAGTTATGAAACACCTGGTAGATGAAAAATATTACCAATATTTTTATTCACCTATCACTTAAAACTTTTTATATGGCTAGCAGATTTACTCAGAGAAGGCAATGACACCCCACTACAGTACTCTTGCCTGGAAAATCCCATGGACGGAGGAGCCTGGTAGGCTGCAGTCCATGGGGTCGCTAGGAGTCGAACACGACTGAGCGACTTCACTTTTACTTTTCTCTTTCATGCATTGGAGAAGGAAATGGCAACCCACTCCAGTGTTTTTGCCTGGAGAATCCCAGGGACAGGGGAGCCTGGTGGGCTGCCATCTATGGGGTCACAGAGAGTTGGACGTGACTGAAGCGACTTGGCAGCAGACTTACATGAACCAAAGGGGGATAAAATAAGTGCTAAGATAGTAGAAAACTAAATGCAAACAAAAAGCATGAAACTAGCAAAGAAATGTATTCTTGATAGTTCAAAAAATTCGTAAAAGTTGTCACCATGTCATCAAAGTTCATTCTCTTGACTTCCTGATACTTATTTTATGACCTAAGATATTTTTCAATTTCTAAAGATGAGACTATTTTAGTTTTGCAATGTTTAGAGCCTCTTAAGGACATAAACAGCCCTGACACTCATAACTTCACTGAAACCCACTCAATTCACTTCAACCTTTGTTTACGGAGAACCCCAGTGCGTCAGAAGCAGGCCTCTAAAGTTGGCATTAATGACCCAGATGCTTCTTGGGAGGGGACATTGATTTTAATATCAGAATCCAAATTATTAGGCTTGAGATTTATATCTGGTTTTGTATCTGACATTCAGCATTCTAAGGAAATAAACAGACCTCCAGCAACAAGGACAAGATGATTCAGTGTGTAAAAAGGAGGACTCTGTGCAAGGCAGTTGCAGAATCTGCTAGATTTGTCTCCCATTTGAAAGCCCACCAGAGAGCAAGCTCAGGTGGTCCAAAAGAAATTATACTCTCTTCTGCCACCAGAGGGCCCCACCACCAGGTAACAGAATAGAAAATTGCCAGCATCTGAGAGGACCACTGAGACTAGGGTGTTCTACCTAGGAACTTGAAGGTGACAGTTGATGCCATGATCACCTCCCCTATGCCCTCTGCATGATTTTGGTTTGCTCCCTAGTTAAAAGCGGAAGTATCTCCCACATATTGGATGCTTAATCCTCACAGTGTTTGCGTGTGAGCTCAGTCATGCCCAACTCTTTGCAACCCCATGGATGATAGCCCACCAGGCTCCTCGCCCCATGGAATTTCCCAGGCATAAATACTGGAATGAGTTGCCTTTCCTACACCAGGGGATCTTCCTAACCCAGGAATCAAACCTGCATCTCTTAAATCTCCTGCATTGACAGGCGGGTTCTTTACCACTGGTGCCACCTGGGAAGCCACAGTCCTCACAGTAATCCTGCGAATGAGGCAGGCAGTATTGCTGTTTTCCTCTTACAGACAAGGAAACTGAGACTGAGCATCGTTAACAATTGCCCGAATCACACAGCTAGGAAGGGACAGATCGGGATTTGAACAAAGAGTATCTGATTTCACAGTTCAAATTCTTAGCCAAAATGCTGTTTTCCCTGTTACCTGAATAACTTTAGCAGCTTTTAGCTCATCATCTTGGATGTGGCATGAGTTCAGAAAATGTAAGGATCATGCATAGTGAGACTCCAGCTTGTGGAATGATCAGTTTCTAGGGGAAGGAGCTCTTCCTTAACCAAGTGAGAACAAGCAGAGAAGGGAGGAAGGGAGAGACAGTAGAGACCAGTGCTGTCCCGAAATAGATGTGGCTGGCCTGCACCGCAGCACCCCCTCCCTGACACAGTATTCATCCATCACATCTAGAGCTGTGATGCTATCCAGATAAAGGGCAAAGGGGTCCCAGTTTGACCTGCAGCTGCTTTCAGCCTAAACTTGAGTCAAGTCTGGATAAGCCCAGACTTATACAAAGGGAATGCTCAGAACTGAACAAACCCAAGGAGTCTCTTGAGAAATAAATCAGTCTACGGAATAGCTGCTACAACCCGGGCAGAAATGCCTGAAACTGCATCTGACCTGGAGAGGAGCAATAATATTGAAGATCACTCAATGTCTTCCTTAGACACCACTCAGCTCAGTCCCTAGTGATGTGTGCCCACATCCTAAGGAAAGAACTGCAAGTAAGCCTTTAAAGGCATTTTCACCCATTGTCACCATAAGGCTTTCGGTGTAAGTGGTTATACCACTGTAGGAAGGGGTAATAGACATTGGCACAAAGAGGGGTAGGGATTTTCTCTAACTGAGACATCAGCAAGAGTAGCACCAGTAGCAGTGGTGGTACCAGCTTAAGAGGGCAGGCATAGAAGTGCTCTTAATGGTGAACAGAAAGGATTTTGATTCCCTTGGTGGATGCCAAGGACCTTAGCCACAGAAAGAGGATGCAAAGCAGTGGGATTTAGAGGACAAGAGAAGAGCCCAAGAGAACCCTTACCATAACTCTCTTGGCACCAGCCACAGGGCATACCAGCAGCAAGTACAGTGATAAAACTTGCAGGGAAATGGGCACGTTGGCAACCAAGACTGAAGACACTTATTTTTGCATCTGTGGGTGTACCTCTGAGGATGCTTAAAATAACTGGGGGATGGTTAGAGAGGAGGAGAGATTCAACATCTCATTCTTCTTGAATTTCTAGGGAGAGACAGAAGTCTATTTAATCTTCATTAAAATTAATCCATCTTAAAAATAATTAATCCATCTTCATTAAAAATCACTTTATTTCTCACCACACTGAGGGCATCCAGTAGAAGATAAGATTTCTAAGAAATGTGACCTCACTTCATGGAGAGAGGTGAGATCCAAGAGTGACAACAGGGTTCCAGGGAAGCTCTCTTAAGGATGGGATGGTATCTCTTAAAGGAGTGACTAATTCCTGATTCCAGTAGATTCTTGTAATTAACTTCTTAGGGAATGGATGTTTGTGGAGAGAATTCCGCAACCATCTAGAGTTATGTTAGTTAGCAGGCTAGACTTATGTTAGTTAAATTTTTGGAAGCCACTTCCAGCTCTAATGTTCTGTGATTCTTTGGAAAAGTTAAAAAAAAAAAAAATCTGGGATGAGAAAGAGATATCTGAGAATGATCTTCTTTCTGACATTCCATCTAAACTGAGACAAACCTCCCTTTTTTTCCTTGTTTTTCCTGAAATGACAGGAAAACAAGTGAAAATTCTCTCTTAATCACTTGGTATTCAGAACTAGAGTTCTGCTAATATTGTGGAAACTGTAGCTCTTGGTACATGTTTTCACAGCCATATTCACTTACAGAGTTGCTTGCCCTTCGCTATGCAAAGGGAAAAAGCAGAAGGGGTCTCCAGACTTCCACGGGGCCTCCAGATGTTTGCACTAAGGGATGTCATGAAACTCTTATTTTCTTATTTAGCTGTCACTGAAATTTATATTCTATCACCACCACCATTCTCTGAGTAAAGAATTGCCTCATCTTGTGCTAACAACTCTTTTTTAAATGCCCCATTGTATTCCAGGAAAGATTACTGGAGTGGGTTGCCATTTCCTCCTCCAGGGGATCTTCCTGACCCGGGGATCGAACCTGTGTTTCCACAACTCCTGCACTGCAGGCAGATTCTTTACCACCAAGCCACCAGCGAAGCTCACACTCTTAACACTTTTGCTATATTTAACTTCCTAGATAGTGTCTACAACAGAGCACTAGAAGTTTGGAGAGTATCAAGGAAGAGAAAGATTTGGGGCCTTGAAAATGCCCTGAGACCGAGACAGAATAGGACAATTTCATTCTTACTTAAGAAACAGATTCAGCAAGGAATGCAAGCCTGAAGACTCAAGAGAGCCTGCTGAAGCTTTACTAGGCTTTGTTTCTTTGTTTCCATGAAGTAACATCTCCCAACCCAAACTATAATGCTCTATCCTTGTATGTTTTATCTATGCTTCCCTGTAAGTTTCTCTAGGGTATAGATCCAGAAGAGGAATTTTTGTCCTTGAGATTCCCACATGTTCAATTCCTGACAGATTGCTCTCCAGAACAGCTCACCAGTTTACACTCCCACCAGCACTGCACGGGGATTCTCATTTCCTCACAAATGTGCCCACAATGGTACCATCTGACTTCCTAATTTTTACCAATCTGATGAGTGTAAACTGAATTTCTTTGTGTTTTTAATTTATATGTCTCCGATTGATTGTGACGTTGAGGATCTCTTCATGAATGTATAGGTAATTTGGGTTTCCCCTTCTGTGAACTGCCTATTCAAAGTCTTTGCCAAATCCTCTCTTTCTGTCGTTGATTTGCAAGAATTGCTTAATTATTCTAGATATAAATGCTATAATTATCTTCTCCCAGTCTGTCTCCCATCTGTTACCTTTATCTGTAGTGTCCTTCATTGAAAAGAAATTCTTAATTTTTAACATTTATCCATTTTTCCCATTATGGTTTGGACTTTTTGGGTACTATTTAAGAAACATTTCCCACCCCAAAGTCACCAGTCATACTTCCAATATTTCCTTACTAGCTTATAATTTATCTATATATTTAGGAGTTCAAGTCATTGGAAATGTTATCAATCCTTATTTTTCTCTATTCATTAAGCCACTTTTGGCAATATTAGATGCTAAAAATATCCATCTTTCCCTAACTGATTTATTATAACCCACTCCAGTACTCTTGCCTGGAGAATCCCATGGATGGAGGAACCTGGTAGGCTGCAGTCCATGGGGTCGTGAAGAGTCAGATACGACTGAGCGACTACACTTTCACTTTTCACTTTCATACATTGGAGAAGGAAATGGCAACCCACTCCAGTGTTCTTGCCTGGAGAATCCCAGGGACGGGGGAGCCTGGTGGGCTGCTGTCTATGGGGTCGCACAGAGTCAGACACGACTGAAGCGACTTAGCAGCAGCAGCAGTACGTATAAGTTGGAGAAGGAAATGGCAACCCACTCCAGTACTCTTGCCTGGAAAATCCCACGGACGGAGGAGCCTAGTAGGCCACAGTCCATGAGGTCACTAAGAGTAAGACATGACTGAGCAACTTCACTTTCACTTCTCAGTTTCTTGCCTTAGAGAAGGAAATGGCAACCCACTCCAGTGTTCTTGTCTGCAGAATCCCAGGGACAGAGGAGCCTGGTGGGCTGCCGTCTATGGGGTCGCATAGAGTTGGACACAACTGAAGTGACTTAGCAGCAGCAGCAGTATGTATAAGGACATCTTATAATTTATAATCCAAACTGAGAGAGATCTGAGAGTAAAAGGAGATATCATTTATAATTTTACTATGCCAACAGGCACTAGATTAGGACTTTTCTAGATAAATTGGAATTATCTAGTCATCTTTATTTTATATCATATATCATAAGGAACTGTTTATGGCTCTTTAATTTGTTCCATTATTCTATTTATCTGTTAATGTAATAGGCAGCATGGTTTTGCAGTATGGTTATGTAGTAATATAGTCTACAGCAAATATGCCCTTTTGCTTTCCTTTTCCAAAATAGTCATTTACTTGTGGACTTTTCTTTTTCAAAATATATGTAAGACTCAGTACTTCAGATGTCTTTGCAGAAGTTTCAATTGTAATTCCAAGTGCAGTCTATTTAATCTGGGAAAAATTGACATCTTTACAATGTGAAGTTATGCTATCCATGAACATAGTTTAACTCTACATTTATTTAGAGCTTCTCATATGCAATTAGATAGATCAATTTCTCCAAAATCATTTTATATGCTCTGTATTAGGTTAATATATTTATATTTTAAAGTTTTATTGATACACTGTGAATGACAAATACATTTTACTTATTTATGCCTGCTGTGACATCACCAGATGGTCAACACCGAAATCAAATTGATTATATTCTTTGCAGCCAAAGATGGAGAAGCTCTATACAGTCAGCAAAAACAAAAACTGGGAGCTGACTGTGCCTCAGATCACGAACTCTTTTATTGCCAAATTCAGACTTAAATTGAACAAAGTGGGGAAAACCGCTAGACCATTCAGATATGACCTAAATCAAATCCCTTATGATTATACAGTGGAAGTGAGAAATAGATTGAAGGGACTAGATCTGATAGTGACTGATGAACTATGGACGGAGGTTCGTGACATTGTACAAGAGACAGGGATAAAGACCATCCCCATGGAAAAGAAAGGCAAAAAGACAAATTGGCTGTCTGAGGAGGCCTTACAAATAGCCGTGAAAAGAAGAGAAGTGAAAAGCAAAGGAGAAAAGAAAAGATATAAGCATCTGAATGCAGAGTTCCAAAGACTAGCAAGAAGAGATAAGAAAGCCTTCCTCAGTGATCAATGCAAAGAAATAGAGGAAAACAATAGAATGGGAAAGACTAGAGATCTCTTCAAGAAAATTAGAGATACTAAGGGAACATTTCACGCAAAGATGGGGACAATAAAGGTCAGAAATGGTATGGACCTAACAGAAGCAGAAGATATTAAGAAGAGGTGGCAAGAATACACAGAAGAACAGTATGAAAAGGATCTTCATGACCCAGATAATCACGAAGGTGTGATCACTCACACAGACATCCTGGAGTATGAAGTCAAGTGGGCCCTAGGAAGCATCACTATGAACAAAGCTAGTGGAGGTGATGGAATTCCAGTTGAGCTATTTCAAATCCTAAAAGATGATGTTGTGAAAGTGCTGCACTCAGTATGTCAGCAAATTTGGAAAACTCAGCAGTGGCCGCAGGACTGGAAAAGTCTGTTTTCATTCTAATCCCAAAGAAAGGCCATGCCAAAGAATGTTCAAATTACCACACAATTGCACTCATCTCACATACTAGTAAAGTAATGCTCAAAATTCTCCAAGCCAGGCTTCAGCAATATGTGGACCATGAACTTCCAGATGTTCAAGCTGGTTTGAGAAAAGGCAGAGGAACCAGAGATCAAATTGCCAACATCTGCTGGATCATTGAAAAAGTGAGAGAGTTCCAGAAAAACATCTATTTCTGCTTTATTAACTATACCAAAGCCTTTGACTATATGGATCACAATAAACTGTGGAAAATTCTGAAAGAGATGGGAATACCAGACCACCTGACCTGCCTCTTGAGAAACCTGAATGCAGGTAAGGAAGTAACAGTTAGAACTGGACAGGGAACAACAGACTGGTTCCAAATAAGAAAAGGAGTACATCAAGGCTATATATTGTCACCCTGCTTATATGCAGAGTACATCATGAGAAACACTGGGCTGGAAGAAGCTCAAGCTGGAATCAAGATTGCTGGGAGAAATATCAATAACCTCGGATATGCCCATGATACCACTCTTATGGCAGAAAGTGAAGAACTGAAGAGCCTATTGATGAAAGTGAAAGAGGAGAGTGAAAAAGTTGGCTTAAAGCTCAACATTTAGAAAACTAAGATCATGGCATCTGGTCCCATCACTTCATGGGAAATAGATGGGGAAACAGTGGAAACTGGCTGATTTCATTTTGGGGGGCTCCAAAATCGCTGCAGATGGTGACTGCAGCCATGAAATTAAAAGATGCTTACTCCTTGGAAGGAAAGTTACAACCAACCTAGATAGCATATTCAAAAGCAGAGACATTACTTTGCCAACAAAGTTCTCATCTAGTCAAGGCTATGGTTTTTCCAGTGGTCATGTATGGATGTGAGAGTTGGACTATAAAGAAAGCTGAGTGCCGAAGAATTGATGCTTTTGAACTGTGGTGTTGGAGAAGACTCTTGAGAGTCCCTTGGACAGCAAGGAGATCCAACCAGTCCATTCTAAAGGAGATCAGTCCTGGGTATTCATTGGAGGAACTGATGTTGAAGCTGAGACTCCAATACTTTGGGCACCTGATGCGAAGAGCTGACTCATTGGAAAAGACTCTGATGCTGGGAGGGATTGGGGGCAGGAGGAGAAGGGGACGACAGAGGATGAGATGGCTGGATGGCATCACCGACTCAATGGACTTGAGTTTGGTTGAACTCTGGGAGTTGGTAATGGACAGGGAAGCCTGGCGTGCTGCAGTTCATGGGGTCGCAAAGAGTCGGACACGACTGAGCAACTGAACTGAACTGAACTGAACTGATGCCTACTGTGAAGAATACTGTTGGTTGCTGCACCCATCATTTATTCAAGTTATGAAACTATACCAAATTGCACAAAAGATTGTATCAGTTTCCACAATTGTTATGTAATCTGAAACTCTTTCTCCTTCCAGTACTGATACTTTATTGTGTTTCTTGCTTTATTATATCAGTTTTCTGCTGTAGCATTAGGTTAACTCGATGGTAACATAAAACTTCCTTGTCTTATATGAAATATATCTAAAGCTCCTTCTTTAAGTGAGGTATTTGCTGGAAATATTTCATATGTAGCTTTTAGCTAGTTAATGATCTATTTTCTATGTCTATCTTTGTGAAAGAAAATGTACTATATAAAAAATTTGAATTTTATCCAATCTCTACCTCTATTGAATTAAATATATGACTTATTTTTAATTACTTAATGTGTTATTTACATCTGATAATTTTTGATATGACAAAGTACTTTCATTATTGAGAAAAACCATATAAGGTCATAGTGTGTTATTTTTTTTAATTATGCAGTTGTGATCTAATAATTACTTTGGATGTTGTTAAAGTGCTGCACTCAATATATCAACGATATGGAAAACTCAATAGTCACCAGAGGACTGGAAAAAGTCAGTTTCATTCCAATCCCAAAGAAGGGCAATGCCAAAGAATGTTCAAACTACTGTACAATTGTGCTCATTTTACATGCTAGCAAGGTTATGCTCAAAATCCTTCAAGCTAGGCTTCAGAAGTACATGAACCAAGAACTTACAGATGTACATGCTGGGTTTTGAAGAGGCAGAGGAACCAGAGATCAAATTGCCAACATTTGCTGGCTCATAAAGAAGGCAAGAGACTTCCAGAAAAATATCTACTTCTGCTTCATTGACTATGTTAAAGCTTTGACTGTGTGGACCACAACAAACAATGGAAAATTCTTAAAGAGATGGGAGTATCAGACCATCTTACCTATTTCCTGAGAAACCTGTATGCAGGTCAAGAAGCAACACTTTGACCAGACATGGAGCAACTGGCTGGTTCAAAATTGCGAAAGCAATACAACAGGCTGCATATTGCCACCCTGCTTATTTAACTTCCACATAGAGTACATGATGCAAAATGCTGGGCTGGATAAATCACAAGCTGGCTTCAAGATTGTCAGGAGAAGTATCAGCAACCTCAGATATGCACTCTAATGGCACAAGGTGAAGAGGAACTAAAGAGCCTCTTGATGAGGGTGAAAGAAGAGAGTGAAAAAGCTGGCTTGAAACAACATTAGAAAAAAAAAAAACCAAAACACTAAAATCATGGCATGTAGTCCCATCACTTCATGGCAAATAGAAGGGGAGAATGTGGAAGCAGTGGTAAATTTTATTTTTCTGGGCTCCAAAATTGCTGTCAATGGTGATTGTAGCCATGAAATTAAAAGACACTTGCTCCTTAGAAGGAAAGTGACGGCAAATCTAGACAGTGTATTCAAAATCAAAGCATGATACTGGATGCTTCGGGCTGGTGCACTGAGACGACCCAGAGGGATGGTACGGAGAGGGAGGAAGGAGGGGGGTTCAGGATGGGGAACACGTGTATACCTGTGGTGGATTCATGTTGATGTATGGCAAAACCAATACAATACTGTAAAGTAATTAACCTCCAATTAAAATAAATTTATATTTTAAAAAAAATCAGAGACATCACTTTGCCAACAAGCATCCATGTCGCTATGGCTTTTCCAGTCATCCTATATTGATGTGTGAGTTGGATCATAAAGAAGGCTGAGAGGTGAATAACTGATACTTTTGAACCGCAGTGTTAGAGGAGATTCTTGAGAATCCCCCAGACAACAAAGAGATCAAACGAGTCAATCCTAAAAGAAATCAACCCTTAATATTCATTGGAATGACTATTGCTGAAGCTGAAGCTACAATACTTTGGCAACTTGATGCAAAGAGCTGACTCATTGGAAAAGACCCTGATGATGGGAAAGATTGAAGGCAAAATAAGGGGGTGTCAGAGAATGAAATGGTTTTATAGTGTCACCAACTCAATGGACATGAATTTGAGCAAACTCTGATAGAGAAGGAAAGGGGAGGCTGGCACACTGTGTGCTGTGTGCTATAGCCCATGAGGTTGCAAAGAGTTAGACACCATATAGCGACTGAACAGCAACAATAACAATTATTTTGAGATTTTTACATCTATGTTTATAAATAAAATTGGCCTTTTTAACACATATTTTTATACAGTAAAAAAAATCAATGCTACACATAAGGAAAATAAACTCCCTATCCTTTTTAAACTTTTCATCATCTAGGACACCTGTTTTAAAAGTACACCCGTGGTGGATTCATGTCAATGTTTGGCAAAACCAATACAGTATTGTAAAATAAAGTAAAAATAAAAATTTAAAAAAATAAATAAATAAAAGAAAAAAAAATAAAAGTACTATACTTTTTATATTTTATTGTAAGAAATTACTTATAAACCATTTAGTAGAGGATGGAGGTTGAAATGGAGGAGTGCATGGCAACCCACACCAGTATTCTTGCCTGGAGAATCTCCATGGATGGAGGAGCCTGGCAGCCTACAGTTCATGAGGTCACAAAGGGTTGGACATGACTGAGTGACTAAGCACAGCACAGCGGTTGGAATGGGGATGTTTTTGATAATCATTAAAGCGTCTGCCTGCAAGGTGGGAGACCTGGGTTCGATTCCTGGGTCAGAAAGGTCCCCTGGAAAAGGAAATGGCAATCCACTCCAGCACTCTTGCCTGGAAAATCCCATGGACAGAGGAGCCTGATAGGCTAGAGTCCATGGGGACACGACTGGACGACTTCACTCAGTTTCTTTCATGATATTTGAATTTGAAAGTTTTTAATTTCAAATTTTCTATCTCTTTTGCTGCTGACTCAGAAATTGTTTTCAAAAATTTATTTCATCTAGATTTATCAGTTTACAGATCAATGGCACCCCACTCCAGTACTCTTGCCTGGAAAATCCCATGGACGGAGGAGCCTGGCAGGCTACAGGCCATGGGGTCGCTAAGAGTCGGACACGACTGAGCGACTTCACTTTCACTTTCACTTTCATGCATTGGAGAAGGAAATGGCAACCCACTCCAGTGTTCTTGCCTGGAGAATCCCAGGGATGGGGGAGCCCGGTGGGCTGCAGTCTATAGTGTCACACAGAGTCGGACACGACTGAAGCGACTTAGCAGCAGCAGCAGATCTATAATAGTACTTACTGCTCTTATAATTGCCCTTATATTTATAATTACATATTATACCTATAGTCATAATCAGACATCTGCTCATTACTTCTGTAACTGCATCTTTCCATTTTGTGTTTTCTGACTTTTTCTTCTTTTATCAGTAGTACCAAGATCTACATATTATTTATTATATTGAAGAATTAATTATTTCTTATTTCATTATTTTATTTTCCTTTTTATTACTTATTTCTTCCTCATGTGTATGAGATAATTTTAGGTGGTTGCTGTTTTTCTTCTTCAGTGGAAAATGTCTTTAAGTTTTAATTTTTATGTTGTTGTTTAGTTGCTAAGACATGTCTGACTCTTTGTGACCCCCTGGACTATAGCCTGCCAGGCTCCTCTGTCTATGAGATTTCCAAGGCAAGAATATTAGAGTGGGCTGTCATTTCCTTCTCCAAGGAAGTTTCCTGACCCAGGGATCAAACCCATGTCTTCTACATCCAATCTGTTGTAGGCAGATTCTTTATGGTGAGCCACCGGGGAAGCCTTTTTTATTATTATAAATGTTTTCAAAGGACCAAATTTCCTTCTAACTCCTGTTGTTTCAATCTTTTAGTTCTTTTCTTCCTCTTATGGGTTTTAATTAAGTTTTCAAGGACTGCTCAACTCCAGGTAGGGTTAGGGTTAGTTCTGTCAGTTGTTGCTTTATACATTTGAACATACATTGTTATATTGGAAGCAAATATGTTATTGATTGTTATGTATCTTCATCTGTTGTTTGGGTTATAATATATTACATCTATTTTTTCCTGATGATGATTTTTCTCCATTTCTAATTTCTTCAAGTTTGAAATTGCTGTTCTGACTTACTATGAGATTGTGATTGCATTTGTTTAGTGTTTTTTATTTTTTTGGCTTCACTGTGTGGAATGTGGGATCTTAGTTCCCCAACCAGGAGTCAAACCTTGTCCCCAGCTGTGGAAGTGCTGAGTTGTAGCCACTGGGCTGCCAGGGAAGTCCTTTATGCCTTTATTTTTAATCTTCTTGTATACTTTTCTTTATAGATAACATAGAAGTGTTTTTAGTCCAAACTAAAAAGGTCTGGTTTTGGAGGGTGAGTATAATCCGTTTAAACTGATTATAATTGTTAGACCTTAGAGCTTTTTTGTTTATAAAAATTTTACTTGTTTCCTATTTTTCCTCCCAATATAACTATCATTAGGTATATCAAAATTTCTTCTGGTTGCTTGGAAATTATGTATTCTATTTTTAATATCCTGAAGTAGTTCTTAAAATTTCAAGACATATACCAATATTTAAATCACCAACAATTTAAAAGCTAATCAATAATTGTATATTTTCCTCAACCAGATCAGTTCCTTAATGTGCTCTCGCAAACCTTTGTCTCCTCCTCCCTAAGCCTTAATGGTGTCATTAATAATCTATACCTGTGTTATGCTATACTTTTTTTCGTTTATTAAGAGGAATAGAAATTTTACTGTTACTTGCTTACTGCAATCAGTAGTGCCTGACTCTTTGCGAGCCCGTAGACCGTAGCCCACTAGGCTCTTCTGTCCATGGAATTCTCCAGGCAAGAATACTGGAGTGGGTCACCATTCCCTTGTCCAGAGGATCTTCCCAACCCAGGGATCTAACCCATGTCTCCTGCATTCCAGGCGGATTCTTTACTGTCTGAGCCACCAGGGAAGCCTCTTAGTTGTCTTAGTTGTGTTATTTGCTTAGTTGTCTCCAATATCTAGTCTCCCTCTTTGCATAGTGAGAGCCCCTGGCTTTAATTCAGCACACAGTTACCCAAAATAAGGCCAAATTTCCCAGCTTTATTTGCAGCATGACTATATAATAAAGTTCTGGCCAAAGATATGTGAGAAATAATGTGTGCAATTTCTGGAACATTTACTCCAAGTGAAGAAACATGATTAAATAAGTGGTGCTGGCAAAACTGGACAGTTACATGTAAGACAATGAAATCAGGACATTTTCTAACACCATATACAAAAATAAACTCAAAATGGATTAAAGACCTAAATGTAAGACTGTAAACCACAAAACTCCTAGAGGAAAACATAAGCAGAACACCCTTTGACATAAACTGTAGCAATTTTCTTTTGAATCTATCTTCTAAAGCAAAGGAAATAAAAGCAAAAATAAACAAATGGAACCTAATTAAACTTACAAGCTTTTGCACAGCAAAGAAAACCACTGACAAAACAAAAAGACAGCCTACTGAAGGGGAGAAAATATTTGCAAATCACATGACCAAAATGGAGTTAATATTGGGGTTAATAAATTGGCATTTTTCCCAAAGAGGAAATGCAGATGGTCAACAGGCACATTAAAATATGCTCAACATCACTAATCATCAGAGAAATGCAAAACCGCAATGAGATAGCCCCTCATACCTGTAAGCATAACTACCATCACAAAGAACACAAATAATTAATGTTGGTGAGGATCAGGAGAAAAAGAAGTCCTCCTTCTGTTGGTAGGGATGTATATTGTTGCAGCCCCTGTGGAAAGCAGAATGGAGATTTCCCAAAAAACCAAAAATAAAGCTACCATACAATAAGGAAGCTGTGGTACATACATGGACTATTACTCAACCATAAAAAGGAACAAATTTGAGTCAGTTCTAATGAGGTGGATGAGCCTAGGTCCTGTTAAACAGAGTGAGGTAAGTCAGAAAGAGAAAAATAAATGTTGGATAATAATGCATACACATGGAATCTAGAAAAATGGTACTGAAAAACCTGTTTGCAGGGCAGAAATAGAGACGCAGATGTAGAAAACAAACTTGTAGACTCAGTGGGGACAAGAGAGAGTGGGACACATGAGAGAGTAACATTGCATCATATACATTGCCATATATAAAATAACTAGCTGGTGAGAAGTTGCTGTATAACACAGGGAGCTCAACTTGGTGCTCTGTGACAATCTAGAAGGGTGGGATGGGGTGGGGAAGGAGAGGAAGGTTTAAGAGGAGGAGGATATATGTGTACTTATGGCTGATTCACACTGTTGTATGGTGGAAACAAACACAACACTGTAAGGCAATTATCCTTCAATAAAAAAAAAAGAAAGAGAAACTACCATATAGCCCAGCAATTCCACTTCTGCATGCTAAGTCACTTCAGTTGTGTCTGACTCTTGGAGACCCTATTGCCTGTAACCTGCAAGACTCCTCTGTCCAAGGGATTCTCCAGGCAAGAATACTGGAGTGGGTTGCCATGCCCTCCTCCAGGGGATCTTCCTGACCCAGGGATGAAACCCATGTATCTTTTGTCTCCTGCATTGGCAGGCGGGTTCTTTACCACTAGCACCACCTGGGAAGTCCCTCCACTTCTGAATATATATTAAAAAAAACACTAATTTGAAAATATACATGCACCCCAATATTCATAGCAGCACTATTTAAAGTAACCAAGACACGGTAGCAACTTGGATCCATCAATAGATGAATGAATAAAGAAGATGTGGTATATGTGTGTATGCACATATGTATGTATGAATGTATGTATGTATGTGTGTGTATACATGGGTGTGTATATGTATGCATATATGTATGCGTATATGTATGTATACATACACACACACACACAATGGAATACTACTCAGCCATAAAAAAGAGCAAAATTTTGCCATTTGTAGCAACATGGATGAACATGGAGGGCATTATGCTAAGTGAAGTAAGTCAGACAGAGAAAGACAAGTATTGTATGACATCACTTATATGTGATATACAAATATCAAAAATAAAGCACTAGTGAATATAACAAAAACAGACTCACGGATAGGGAGAATAAACTAGTGCTTACCAGTGGAGAGAGGTAAGAGGGGGAATGGGAAAGACAGAGATAGGAATTTAAGATGTACAAAGTATTAGGTACAAAATAAATATGCAACATGGAACATAGCCAATTTTTATAATAACTGTAAATGGAGTATAACCTTTAAAAATTGTGAATCACTATGTTGCATACTCATAATTTATATAATATTGTACATCAGCTATACTTCAAAAAGAGAGAAAAAGAGAGGGCATGCGCTTCCTTTTCCTTTTCTTTCATCTAGCTGCTTGAAACGTATTTTAGTTGTGAGACATTTTTGACCATCTATGTAACCAACATATTTAAGAGGAAAGATTAACAAGACATAAACTGTCAGGCAACCTGTGGAGCAAAACCATCCCACCAAGCCTGGAACACCTGCCACTTGATACTTTCGTGAGAGAAAAACAGTTTATCCTTTGTGTATTAATTTCCATTGCTCCTGTAACAAACTGTCGCAACCTTAGTGACTTAAATTTATTATTTATACAGTTTCGAAGATCAGAAGTCCTAAAGACAAGAGTAGACAGGACTATATCCCTTCTGGCAGCCCTCAGGAAGAATCTGTTTCCTTGCCTTTTTCAACATCTAGAAGTTACATGCATTCCTTGGGTCTTGGCCCCCTCTTTATATCACTCCCATTTCAGGCATCACGTCTCCTGTTGTGACTCTGAGCCTCCTTCCTCCTTGTATTGCCCTGGACCCACTCAGATAATCTATGGTAATCTCTTGATTTTTAAACTTGCAATGTAATCCCATCTGCAAAGTCTCCTTTGTCGTGTAGTAACATACTCACTGTGTTAATGGGCTTCTCCAATGACTCAATGGGTAGAGAATTTGCCTGCAATGCAGGAGACATGAGAGAGATGCAAATTCACACCCAGGTCAGAAAGATCTCCTGAAAGGGGAAATGGCAACCCACTCCATTATTCTTGCCTGGGAAATCCCAGACAGAGGAGCCTGGTGGGCTACAGTCTACGGGGTCACAAAGAGTCAAACACAACTGAGCACAGCACACAACATATTCATGAGTTACAGAAATTAGGATATACACATCTTTACAGGAATCATTATTATATCTACAATACTTTGAATCAGTTTTACACATAGCTAGATTTAAATTCTAATATTCTCATTTCCCAAATTTTATTAGTTTCTTATTATTGCTTATGCTTATTATTTTCATTGTTTATTTTCTTGTTAAGATACTTTTCCCAAGAGTGCTTGCAGAGAGTTGTTTGGAAAACTCTCTTTAATATGTCATATACAATCCTTGCCTCCCTACTTCTCAAAGAAGAGTTGCCTAAAATTTCCTCTCTTGGTCTTGACTACCCTGCCACAAAGCCATTCGTCAATAATATTAATAAAGAACCCAAGCACCTGAAACAGGACCTAGAACACAGTATTTACTCCGTAAAATTTTGCTAAATGAAGCACTGAGTTGGTTTTTATGTGACATCCACCGCAAAATGAGAAAAATCAATAACATAACAGATACGGCATAAGAGACAGTAGAGAAAATATTCATTTACCTCTCAATATTGCAAGTCTTGACTTCCAGACATATGCACATGTATGAAAAGGCTAATGTATAAATAGATATAATGTATAAATATATATACACTAATATATACACTATATAATGTATATCCATTACTATATATACACTCTATATATACTATATAATGTATAAATATATATGCATTAATGTATAAATATATATGAGATAACTCATGCACATATTGGGTGTATGTATACCATATATCCTTCAAGATAGACAGGAGTTGTCTTACCCACTTTTCCACTTTACCCGATTCCCAGTGTCCCTTTTAATTCTGTATTGAGTGTTTTCTCCAGCAATTGGTGATGAAATGCTGCCACTGATGACCAGAGCCTTCTAATATTTTGGTTAAGGGCACATTACTGGAGTTCAGATAGGCTGTGTTCAGCTGCCAAGTTTGTCTTTATTACCTGAGCGATCTTGGTCAAATTATTCAACTTTCGTGTGCCTTAGTTTTTTCTTCTGTAAAACTGGATGGTGGTGAGAATAGAAGCTAATTGATATAATTTATGAGCAGATTAAATGAGTTAGTAAACATAAAGTTGTAAATAGTTTCTGGCAAGTAGTAAGCTTTCTATGTTCTAGCTATTATAATTAAAGAGAGTGTTTATGAAGACTTCAGTCGATTTTAAATGAATAAATTAAATCATTTTTTCCCTTATCTTTATTGGGAAGTTTGTATGAGAAGTAGCAAAAAAATTTTTTTTAATTAAAAAAAATGAAATTCATCTCATCACATGAGAGATTGTCATAGATGATAGTCTGCCACTAACCATTCTTCCCTCCAAGATAGGGCGTCCACTCAACTTTCTGGGGTAGAGTAGGGTAGGGTGAGGCATGAGAGCATGTCTGGAATAATCCTTCCAAATCTCTTCTTTGATTCTTTCCTGCAGGGGCATTGCCTGCATTTATTTTTTAATAATTTTAATTGGGAATAATAGTTGGAAGAATGGGAAACTGAATTTGGTTTTAACTCAAAACCAAATTACCCAATTACCCAATCCAAATTTATTAGGGAAAATAAAAAGCTGAGCCCAGTATATTTTGACTCCTGAATCCAGTGACTATTCTAGACTCATTTGAGGAAAGGCTATGATTGACACCTCAGAGATACTGTTGCCAGATAAAATACAGGATGCTCAGTTAAATTCCAATTTAAATTTAACTATCTGCTTGTTTTGTTTTTGTTTTTGCCTTTTGCTAAATCTGACAACTCTACTCAGAAACTCCAATAATCGTCTCACTCAATTCCCTCATTTTAGGATGGAGAATCTGTGAAGTTGATGATGAAATAAAATTTCATCCATCTAGCACATGGGACCCAAGAGTCAAACCCTGGTCTTATCATGTCTTTTCTTCACTGAAGCACAAAAAAATGTCTGGAATATTGAGGTTAAAAAGCAAATAAAAGGGGGAGAAAGATCTCCGGTTTCTACCCTCTGAGCAAGTTACCTTAAATTATCTTAAATTTGGAGTCCAGCTTCCCAGACATTTGTGAAGCCCCATGCAACTTTAAGCTGTTTCTGAAATCATTAACCTGTTAATTAAGATCACGGAGACTTGCTCTGGAAAAGATAATTGAATTGCTTTTGTCTCCCCTACAATAAACAACAGCCCAGAGGCAGTTTGGCATTAATTACATTAAAGCCCTATTCATCTCTATTGATGTTAGCTCATATCAACATTTTATACTGTTTATTCCCTGCTCTGCTTTTTTTTTTTATCAGAAGCAGCAGCATCATAAAACACTGCACCTCGAAGCGAACTTCATTTCCACATGCCTGTTTTCAACTTTGAAATCACATCTCATATATAAACTGATTCTCTTTTTTTCTCCTTGAATAAATTCAAATTTTGATAAAGAAGTACTATTTTCTCTGGATCCCTTAGCACAGGCTAGTGGACATTAGCATATTAACAACTTCAGGGTAGGAAAAAAAGGTTTAATTTTCATTAAACTCTTCCAAAACTATTCAATCCACCTAAAATAAATTCTCACATCCAACTCACTAAGTCATTCTGTTTTGTTTTTTTTTTTTTCCATTGAAAATGCTTATTTAATTCTATCTTCAACAAAAAGTTGACCGTGACTGGGGACATAGTTAAATTAGTTTCCTTTGCTCCTCTGTTCTGAGATAGTTGGTGTTTTCTCTAAAACACTTGCCATCATCTGCTCCGTGGGCAAACTATTTATGCATATGTCTGCCTTGTCTACTGTGATGAAAATTCCCCAAGGGAAGGGACTATGTTGAATCCTAACCCGTCCAGTAAAAATAAGTTATTTTATTTGTTTATCACTTCTCTCTTCAAAGAGACAAACGATTATGCTAAATGCCATTTATTGAGCTTGCCACACTTCAGGCAATGCGCTGGACATTTTACCCAAGCTACATCAAAACAAGACTGAGTAACAAGGAATATTAGCATACCTCCCTTACAGGTTAAAAAAAACAACAACAACTGAGTCTTGAGGGATAATTCAAAGCAATAAGAAAATGTTAGAGCCGAAATTTAAACCTAGATCTCTTTGCACCAGAAGCTCTTTGTTTTCTTCATTGTTAGTTATTAGGGGTAAAGACCTCAGGTGTGAGACCATGGTCATGAGCCTTCTCCATCCTTCACTTAGTACCAAGGAGTGAAAGACCAAATGCCTGCTTTTCCACGAGCAGCAGAAAGTGATGTTGTGGTTCTGGAGAAGAAATCTTTAACTGACACAACTGGTCATCTTCCAAGGCTTGGTTATCTGGTCTTTCATGGTTCTTCCCCCTTTGCACAGTGGGCAATAATGAAGAATGCTCACGTGTCTTCCTCAAGCACCAGCATTACATGGCAAGTAGGCCATGGAATGGGGACTAGGGAGCTGGAAGCCTGGTCCTGATGCTATCATTTACCAGAATTTCTCCATCTGTAAGTCATGAGGTCAACATTTCCTTCTAGCTGTGTCTTCCTGTAATCCATGGGAATATGAGTTTCCTAAGAAACCCAGGACACGGCACACAATAAGTTCTCAATAATAAATATTTGGGTATTGTAATGAACACATGAATGAATAACAAAAGTATGGCTCTTACTCCAGTTCCCACAAACCACAAATAAGGTTTCCCTTCACGTCAATGTGTGAGAGAGGATGGGAGCTCACTGTTTGCAATGCTGATGTTTTTATGCCTTCCAACACACTTCCATCTGGCCCTGGTTTTCCATATTCCCAATTTGGAACAACTTTTCCCATTCATTGGAATCACTTCCTTTCTTATGTTTACAAAACAGATGATTTGGGGATTTTACATAATTCATCCTAAACATAGACTAACTCAAACTGAGTCCAAGTACCAACCAACAGGCGCATGGAACACTGCATTGGATTAAAAAAAAAAAAATGATTCTGTATGCTTTTGAAAAACTAGTAAAAACCGCAACCTGATGATATTTTAAATTATAATAATGCTGCTTCTGTGAGCTTGTCCTGCATATACCCTGCATGTGTTTACATTCCTACACGGTTTATAGTGTTTTGGTTCCTTACATTCTGGTTGTTCGAATGAATGCAGAAAAGTGAGATTTTTAAGCATAGTTCTGACTTTCTAGTTACACTCCTTACTTAGTCCAGTTGTAACCTTTCAGAATTGCTGCTTCCCTTAGGTGCAAAGGATTTATTGGTTGCTTATGTGGATTCTGACCCTTGGGCAGGTATATTTTGGGTTTCTCTTGGCAGGGTCAAGGGAGGCAGAGTGGAGCAAGCTGATATCTAATTGCTTACAAAAGTAGGCCTGAGATATAAATGTAGCAGAAACCACAGGCACCATGAAGTGAAAAGCTTTTATTTTCGGGTTGGTCAAGGGGAAAAGAAAGTGTTGATTTTGGATTTCTGTCTAGTGTTTTCCCACCTTCACCAGATAAGCAGTTATAGAGGACTGTATGCAGCGTACATTTCTGAGCACCTTACGTACACACCTTACATTTACTACTCATCCAAAGCTCATAACACTTTCATCAGCCATGCCTTTCTTACAAAGAAACAAACACCCAGAGAAGTAATGTTATTTGCCTAAAATTATTCAGTTATAGAAGTGGCATAAATTAGGTTTGAAACCAGACAGCCTGGCTCTGGAGTTGATGCTCTCAACAACCATACCATACCAAGCTGCCTCTGGAGCATCCATTCTAATTTTGATGGCCTCCTAACCAGGCTCTTTACTTCCCATCCCTCCAAGTTTCCAACTCATCCTTCACCAGTGTCAACTGCCTATAGTACAGCTTTAACCATGCCCTTCCCCAGCTCAAAATTCTTTACTGGCTCTTAGCCATCTTCTCAAATCAAACGATACATCCTCACTAGCTACTCCAAGGCTCTATAACTTGCCCCAACCTTCTTTTTCAACCTAATTTCTGTATCTCTACCTTCACAAATCTTATGTTCCTGCTAGACTTAAACCCTACATGCCATTCCCAAAACATGGTTTTGACTTCTCTGTGTCCATGATCTTGTCCACAGCATATGGAAAACCCTCTCCAATACCAAGGCTAATATAAACCTCACTTGTCCTCCAATGAGCAAAAGTCAATGCTCCTTCATGGGCTGAATTACATCCCCCACAGTTCATATGTTGAAGCCCTAACCCTCCAACATGACTATGTTTTGAGATAGGGCCTTTAAGGAGGTCTGCCCTCGTGTAAGGGCTTCCCTCATAGCTGGGTTGGTAAAGAAACTGCTTGCAATGCAGGAGACCCCAGTTTGATTCCTGGATTGGGAAGATCCACTGGAGAAGGGACTAGCTACCCACTCTAGTATTCTTGGGCTTCCCTGGTGGCTCAGTTGATAAAGAATCCGCCTGCAACACGGGAGACCTGGGTTCAATCCCTGGATTGGGAAGATCCCCTGGAGAGGGGAAAGGCTACCCACTCCAGTATTCTGGCCTGGAGAATTCCATGGACTGTATAGCCTATGGGGTCGCAAAGAGTCAGACATGACTGAGTGACTTTCACTTTAAGGAGGTAAGTAAGATTAAATGTGGAAAATTCTGAAAGAGATGGGAATACCAGACCACCTGACCTGCCTCTTGAGAAACCTATATGCAGGTCAGGAAGCAACAGTTAGAACTGGACATGGAACAACAGACTGGTTCCAAATAGGAAAAGGAGTACGTCAAGGCTGTATACTGTCACCCTGCTTATTTAACTTCCTTGCAGAGTACATCATGAGAAACGCTGGGCTGGAAGAAACACAAGGTGGAATCAAGATTGCCGGGAGAAGTATCAATAACCTCAGATATGCAGATGACACCACCCTTATGGCAGAAAGTGAAGAGGAACTAAAAAACCTCCAGATGAAAGTGAAAAAGGAGAGTGTCAAAGTTGGCATAAAGCTCAACATTCAGAAAACGAAGATCGTGGCATCTGGTCCCATCACTTCATGGGAAATAGATTGGGAAACAGTGTCAGATATTATTTTTTAGGGCTCCAAAATCGCTGCAGATGGTGACTGCAGCCATGAAATTAAAAGATGCTTACTCCTTGGAAGAAAAGTTATGACCAACTTAGATAGCATATTCAAAAGCAGAGACATTACTTTGCCAACAAAGGTACATCTAGTCAAGGCTATGGTTTTTCCTGTGGTCATGTATGGATGTGAGAGTTGGACTGTGAAGAAGGCTGAGCACCGAAGAATTGATGCTTTGGAAGTGTGGTGTTGGAGAAGACTCTTGAGAGTCCCTTGGACTGCAGGGAGAGCCAACCAGTCCATTCTGAAGGAGATCAGTCCTGGGTGTCCTTTGGAAGGAATGATGCTGAAGCTGAAACTCCAGTACTTTGGCCACCTCATGCAAAGAGTTGACTCATTGGAAAAGACTCTGATGCTGGGAGGGATTGGGAGCAAGAGGAGAAGGGGATGACAGAGGGTGAGATGGCTGGATGGCATCATTGACTCAATGGACATGAGTTTGGGTGAACTCCGGGACTTGGTGATGGACAAGGAGGCCTGGCATGCTGTGATTCATGGGGTCACAAAGAGTCAGACATGACTGAGTGACTGAACTGAACTAAAGATTAAACGACTTCATAGGTTGTCAGTCAGTCAATGTTAGTTACTCATTCATGTTCAACTCTTTGCAACCCCATGGGCTGTAGCCTACCAGTCTCCTCTGTCCATGGAATTCTCCAAGCAAGAATACTTGAGTGGGTTGCTATTCCCTTTTCCAGGTGATCTTCCTGCCGCAGGGGTCAAAGCTGGGTCTCCTGGATTGCAGTCAGATTCTTTACCATCTTAGCCACCAGTGTCTAAATCCAATATGTCTGGTGTCCTACAGTAAAAGGGGGAGGCACCAGGGATGCACACAGAGGAAAGGTCATGTGAGGACCCAGCAAAGAGGCAGCTGTTTGCAAGCCAGGAAGAGAGGTTTCCTCAGAAACCACCCTTACTCACAGCTTGATCTTGGATTTCCAGCCTCCATGAGTACAAAAGAACAAAGAAATTGCCTTTGTTTTAAGCCACCCATTCTGTGCTGTTTTGTTACAGCAACCCTAGCAGACTAACACACTCTCCCTTACTCCTTAAGGTAAGGATTCTCAATCGTGTGTTCAATGACTGTTTTTAAGCCCTTTAAATTTTGGTAATGTCCTAATAGCAGACCAAAAAAAATTTTTTAACAAAAAATCACTATTAAAAACAACACAATCACTTCTGAGGAAGAACAGTGTCTTTGAATGTTTAAATATCACATTTATTGCACTTTTCTGGGTCATTTTACAGAACTGTGTTTGTTTTTATTTTAGACATGTTGACTGGTCTGATAGTGCATTCTTAAATATTTGAAAGACAACACTTTTACATATTCTAGAGAACATTCCAGAAAGCAAGCACTGGCTTGATTACACCAAGTCTCTTCTCTCTCACTCTCAGTATATTTCTGCCTGCTCTTACCCTTATTTCAGATGAGATGTCAATCACTGGAGTGTGTGCAGTCACTTAGACCACATTTTAACTTAACACACTGTTCACATTTCATCAGAGAAGTGAATCAGCAAACCAGGGAAGAATTATTACGTATGGGCAGTGACCACCTAAAAGTCACAGAATAACACTATAAGTAAATATTAGACAAAAATATTAGATTTACTTCCCTTAGCAAAAGGCTTTGCATTGATAAATGAATAGAGATAAAGGACCAGAAAGTGGTGGTTGATAGAAGAAAAGATTACAGGGTGATTTTAGTGTGGCTTTCTTTTTTTAATGTTTAATGTAGCATCTTTTTTTAATGTTTCTTTGCATTTCCAAATGTTCTCTGGTGATAAAGGGTTACTTTTTTAGAATTATGGGGGTGGTGGAGAAAAGAAATTTTCACTAAACAGAATTTCTAACTATCCAGTGTCCTAGGTCATTCTTTATAGGATGTCAGTGGGTCTACCTCCTCCAATTCGAATCATTCTTGCCCTGATCCTTGGTCAAGTACACACTCTTAAGCATCATTTATATCTGCCAGGTCAATGTCCTTTCCCTTAGGTCCAATAAATGGACCATATTTATGGGAGCTAATGAGTTAATAGGTTTCAGTGTGCTACAATCCTAATTAATATATTTGAATTTTGATCATGCCTTTAAAAAACACCCCCACCCTAAATCTGGACTTTCTAGGCCTGGTACTAATGGCAGGAAGCAAAGAGGAAATAAAGATCCTCTTGACAAAAGTGAAAGAGGAGGGTGAAAAAGCTGGCTTAAGACTCTACATTCAAAAAACTAAGATCATGGCATCCGGTTCCATCACTTCATGGCAAATAGATGGATAAAAAATGGAAACAGTGATAGACTTTATTTTCTTGGGCTCCAAAATCACTGCAGATGGTGACTGCAGCCATGAAATTAAAAGACACTTGCTCTTTGGAAAAAAAGCTATGACAAACATAGAAGGCATATTAAAAAGCCGAGATATCTCTTTGCTGGCAAAAGTCTGTATAGTCAAAGCTATGTTTTTTCCAGTAGTCATGTACGGATATGAGAGTTGGCCCATAAAGAAGGCTGAGCACCAAAGAATTGATGCTTTTGAACTGTGGTGCTAGAGAACACTCTTGAGAATCTCTTGGATAGCAAGGAGATCACACCAGTCATCCTTAAGGAAATCAACACTAAATATTCTTTGGAAGGGCTGATGCTGAAACTCCAAGACTTTGGCCACCTGATACAAAGGCCACTTATTGGAGAAGACCTTGATGCTGGAAAAGATTGAGGGCAGGAGGAGAAGGGGAAGACAGAGGATGAGATGGTTGGATGGCATCACCAACTCAATGGACATGAGTTTGAGCAAACTGTGGGAAATGGTGATGGACAGGGAAACCTGGTATGCTGTAGACCATGCTGTTGCAGAGTCAGACACGACTTAGTGACTGAACAAAACAAAGTCTTAATGCTAGACAGTGGTCCATGAAACTGTGATGAGGCTATACCAGGATTCTAATCACTAACCAGAATGTGGCCACTTATTCAGTAACTCTTTTCTGTGCTGGAGTAGATTGTTAATACTGTGGTATCCAACAGATGGTTACAGCACCACACCAAATTGCAAAGCCCTAGTTTATTCCCTTACCGTTTTTCATAACCCTTTTTGCTTATCCACTCACTCTCAATCTAGAAGAGTCAAGAGGCCTTAGAGATGGTGGTCCAGTGGCTATGACTACATACTCCCCATAAGGAACTAGATCCCACATGTTGCAGCCAAGAGTCTGCATACTACAACTAAAAGATCCTGTGTTCTGCAACAAAGACCTGGTACAGCCAAGTAAATAATTTTCTTTTAAAGAAAACCTTAGAGAGAGAAAAGAAAATTAGTATGGAGATGGCTATGCCTTATCCTGCTGGGAGGCAATATAGCATAATGCTAAGGACTCTATGGAGAAGGCAATGGCACCCCACTCCAGTACTCTTGCCTGGAAAATCCCATGGGCAGAGGAGCCTGGTAGGCTGCAGTCCATGGGGTCGCGAAGTGTCGGACAAGACTGAGCGACTTCAATTTCACTTTTCACTTTTCACTTGCATGCATTGGAGAAGGAAATGGCAACCCACTCCAGTGTTTTTGCCCGGAGAATCCCAGGGATGGGGGAGCCTGGTAGGAGGCCGTCCATAGGGTTGCACAGAGTCAGACATGACTATAGCGACTTACTTAGCAGCGGCTTAGCAGCAGTCACACAAAAGAGATTCTGATTTAATTGGTATGGAGTATGGCCTGCGTATTCTAATAAGCAGCCAAGCTTGAAAATCACTGATCACAGTGTACTACCCTCCCTAGTGACCAACCATCCAGGTCCCACGGACAGTGAATGAGAAAACATACAGCACCCCACCTTCCCCTCGCTGCCCCTCTTCCTACTTACACACGTGCAGGTACATACTTAACGAGTTGCTTATTTAACCAGTGACTGCTGTCTTCATTTAGAGCAGGAATCTGTAAACCTTTTCTTTAAAAAGCCAGAAAGTAAATATTTTAGACTTCTGAAGTCATAGTCTCTGTAGCACACACTCTACTAGTACTAATGTAGCAAGAGAAGAAATCATAGAAAATATGTAAGTCATAAACATGGCTGTATTCTGAAAAAACTTTATTTTCAAAAAACAGGGCACACTCAACCCACAGGCTATGGTTTGTTGACCTCTGATTTAGAGTCTCTAAGACATATCAGGCAATTACTACATTTTTGAAAAATGGGCTATGATGATTCTGACGCCAGTGATCTTTAGAGGTCTATTACAATTGTTGAAGTGTATTTTTCTGCTGTAGAATACTCCTCCTTAGCCTGTTTCTGATGTTGAATAGAGTCATGGCTGCTCCCCTAGATCCCATATCCACATGTTTATTACCTTCCTGATATCCCAACAGGGAGATCTCACCATCTGGACACCTCTCACTCCTTCCCTGTACCTGTATTGCATCATGTGGCATTTTTCACACCACTATGTTACATGTTCTATTTCAGGTTTTCAGATTCTAGAGCATAATCAATGGGAGAATAGTTGCTGTAAATATTACTAGTTATTATTATTGTTATTATTTACATGTGCATGGTACTTTACAGCTTACAATCCCTTTCACATCCACTGGACCCTTTGATTGGAACATCTCCTGGGAGACAGATGGAGCCATGAAGGTCATCTCATGGATGTTAAGAAAACTATGACTCCACAAGATTACTGCACATTAAGAGGCAAAGTTTAAATTTGAATCTAGATCTCATGATTGCAAGAAAGTATGTTTAGTGGAAGTGGGAAACTACATATGGATTTGGAGAGTTGTATTCAAATTTACCTGGTAGGGGGAATGAAGAATAGATGACGAGAGCATATTTGCCTTCATTGTGGATGTCAACGTCAGCAAGCACCCAATCAAACACGCTGTGAAGAAGCTGCATGACATTGACATGGCCAAGGCTACCACCCTCCGAGATCAGACCTGATGGAGAGAAGAAGGCAAATGTTTGAGTGATTCCTGACTGTGATGCTTTAGATACTACTAACAAAACTGAGATCATCTAGACTGTATCCAACTGGCTATTTCTAAATATAAATACTTTAATGCCAAAAAAAGATGCAGTTGATAGTTTTGTAAACTTGAACAAGTCATTCAAACTCTCAGAATTTTTGTTTTTTCAACCATAAAAATAGGAATACTAGTACGTACTTACCTTTTAAGACTGCTTTCAGAATTAGAGACAATCTAATTAACGCTCCTGGAATTAATAAGTACTCAGCAATGGCAGCTATCATTACTGACTAATAATGCTGCTGTTGTTGCTGCTGCTCCTTATCCAGGATTCTTTCCATTTTGCACATGATTCCACTCACTGTGTCATTGTATTGGGTACAGTGACTTTAATTTAATAGGTGTCCAATTAAAGCTGAATAAATTGAACTAATTAGTTTATTAATGATTTGTTTATATAGGCCTATATTTAAAATTTCCTTCTACTATAGATTTTTTAAAAGTAACAAAAATACCCTTAAGGGTAGAAGAAAATTAGATGACGTATTTATAAAAAGACAGCATATAAAGGGAATTTCCTTCCCAACCCAAAGTAAATCTCCTTAGCCAAGTGCACATGCCCCAAAACACTTCTATCAACTACTTAAAATAAAAGAACATAACTCCCAGCTGATTTCTCTTCCTTATAGAATCATTAATGCTAAAAAGTCCAAAAAAGCAAAGCTGTCAGCCGGATTTTCCCCAATTAATAGACACTCAACTTTGGCTGAATCATCAGTAAAAATGGTAATTTCCTCTCAATTTACAATTTTTCTTGAAGTATGCCTCAAAATACCCCTGGAGAGCTCTGAAGAGAGTCAAAAGTTCAGCTTCAGAACTTGATTGGAAGATTCCTCACCCTAGCTTCCCAATCACCTCTCAGCTGTTCCACTAGGAAACTGATAATCAATTAAGACGAGACCCCACTATGCATCAGACATTTCTGGACGCCAAGATGATGAAAGATCTATGTATTCTAGCAGTTTATGATCTGATGAGTAAGAACAGATGTACAGCTCTGAAATGGACTGTAAAGTATTTGACAGGGTGTTGGCTTCAAATTCCAGAGAGAGAGAAATAGAGCAAGGTGGGCCAGAATAGGCAGAGAAACCATCCAAGGGCAAGTTACCAGCTCCAGACTTCTAGTGGTACATGTATTTGCACATGAGCACTGGCCTCTGAGCAAGCATCTGAGGAGGTAATGTGACTGGATGAAGAGGAAGAAGCTTTACCAGCTGGCTCAAAAGGAAATCAGAAGAGCAGGTTCCTGAAGAGCTCTGCTACGTGCAGTCATTGAGGGCTCCATGGATACTGTGACTCTTCCCTTCCCTACACTCTGGGTCCTTGTCATTCAGCCAGAGGGTGAGTGCTGGGAGAGACAGAATCAACAAAAAATGTTTCTAAGGGCCAAGCCAGGAAATGGACACATCACTTCTTACTCCATTGGTTGTGACTCAGTCATTCTGAACCACCGGGAAAATGAGAAACATTAATCTGTACAGTCAGGAAGAGGAGAATAGTCAATAGTAGAGAGCACTAGCAGATTCTACACAACATGATGTCACAGCAATCAGATTTCTAGTTCACTCGTTTTTTTCAACATACTGAACACACGTAACATCCCCCCCTAAGCATCCAACACAAAGTTCTATCCAATCACGGCACCAGACTCAAAGTCCAAGATGTCTGAATCAATCCTCTCTGTCTAATTTGGGTACATGTCTTTATGGTCCAGCAACCTATGAGCTTCATGGAATGTATAATGATGGAATAAGGAAGGATAATCAAAATAGAAATGTTTTTTGTTTTGTGTATGCTCGGTTGTGTCCAACTCTTTGCAACCCCATGAACTGTCGCAGAGGAGGCTCCTCTGTCAATGGAATTTCCCAGACAAGAATTTAGGAGTGGGTTGCCATTTCCTCCTCCAAGAAATCTTCCTGATCCAGGGATCAAACCCATCATATCTCCTGCATCTCCTGCATTGGCAGGTGAATCCTTTACCACTGAGCCACTTGGGAAGCCCTACAACAGAAATATTCAGAAGAAAGAATGGGAGACATGCAGTAGTGATGGGTCTATATGAATTCCTAAGTCCCTCTAGGAAGCCACTTTGAAAGCCTCCTACTATAAGGGTGGGGAATTAGTTGACTAGACGTTGATGCTGCCCTTGGAGGAGCTCTCCTGTCTCTTTGCTTCTATGTCTGCTGATTCCCTCCTGTGACGTTCTTCCTTGTCCACTACCTCTGGTCCTATATGAAGTGAATGTTTGTGCTTTTTTGGAGCAATCTCAATTTCACAGCCAATTTTCTGCTGTGTATAAATATGAAAAACCTGAAGAAAAGAGAAGAGCATTTTCAGTCCTGGATCTTCGTTTCTCTCACATTACAATGCGCTAGAAAGTTTGATAGGTTTATATTCTATTTGTTTCTTGTCAGTTTCTTGTGCAAATACACACACTCAAAGTCTTTCCTAGATGGAAGAGAGATGAATGTTAGTGAGCATTACTGGTTTCTGCTAAAACTACCCAGTATGTTTAAAAAAAGAAAGAAAAAATAAGAATATGCATTTATATTTACTTTTCATTTTAAAAATAAACAGTAAAATGATAAGTGCAGCAAGTGAAAACAGAGTGAATAGAGACAGGGTGGGAGCCAAGTTTTCAGTTTATATCTGTTAACACTGTATGGATTTTTGAAACATATTACTGTGTCACTACCATTATGCAAAAATGTATTACTATTTCTAAAAAATAGCAAATTTTAAAATGTACATAGAGAAAACCTGGTGTTCATACACATCGCAATAGCCTGTCTTCCTGCAACTCTTCAGAACCATCCGTTCTCTTTGTAGGCTTCACTAATAATGTTCATTTTCACTAAAATTTGCTCAGATAAAAATGTGAGCACATTGAATCGGGGCAAGAATCAGGTGGTAAGAGTCCCTCCTGAATCTAGTCTAATAATTTCCCCTGTTCCCCAGAGGAGTAATGACAGATAGCGCTGCGTACGTGCATGCTCAGTTGCTTCAGTCCTGCCCTACTCTTTGTGACCTCGTGAACTGCAGCCGGCCAGGCTCCTCTGTCCATGGGATTCTCCAGGCAAGAATACCAGAGTGGGTTGCCATGCCCTTCTCCAGGGAATCTTCCTGACCCAGGGATCGAAACTGCGTCTCCTGCATCTTCTGCACTGCAGGTGGATTCTTTACTACTGAGCCACCTGGGAAGCTCCTTTCTGTTTAGGAATCTTTATATACTAATGTCCTTTCCCTAAATCTTCTCAAGACTTCCTCCTCCTCATATTTCCGGCCACAGCTTGCATTCTACCTCCTCAGTCTTGTACTTCATGTATATGTGTTGATTGTCTACTCCCACAAGAATGTAAGTTTCATAGCAATAGCTATCTATCTATTTTAAAACATCAAACCCCTAGAACCTAAAATAGTGTCTGGCACATAGTAAAAAATCCATATATAGTTAGCTGATCAAATGAGTGAATGAATCAATGTTAGTGAAAATAAATTTTTCTGTTTATCCCTGAATTGTTCTCACTCACAACCCTTCTGACACCAAATGTCTGTGTGTGTGTGTTTTTTTTTTCTCATACTAACCAATTCTGACACCAACTGGATGTCTTACATTTTAATTCTAACAATAACTACTGCAAGTTAGCTTTAAGGGCCCACTAGACTGTCCCCACTTGAGTTGCCAGCCATAGATATGAGATCCTCAAGTTACCCACACTTCTGTCTAACTTGGTTACAAGGTTAAGGATTCCCATTACTACCCCACCCACCAGTCCCTTGGACAGCAAGGAGATCAAACCCATCAATCCTAAAGGAAATTAGCCCTGAATATTCATTGGTAGGACTGATGCTGAAGCTCCAATACTTTGGCCACCTGATATGAAGAACTGACTCATTAGAAAATGCTGGGAAAGATTGAGGGCAGGAGGAAAAGGGAGTAACCGAGGAGAGATGGTTGAATGACATCACTGACTTAATGGACATGAGTTTGAGCAAACTCGGGGACATAGTGAAGGACAGGGAAGCTCGCATGCTGCAGACAATGGGATCACAAAGAGTTGGACATGACTTGGCGATTGAACAACAATGGGTGAACTCCGGGAGTTGGTGACGGACAGGGAGGCCTGGTGTGCTGTGATTCATGGGGTCACAAATAGTCGGACACGACTGAGCAACTGAACTGAACTGAACATCTCTCAAGCCCCATTCCCCTACAAGTTCCAATATTTGCTAGAATAGCATACAGGATGCAAGAAAATTCTTCACTTACTATTGTCCATTTGTTATAAAATATACAACTGAGGAGCAGCCAAATGGAAGGGTGGGTTGGGAGCACAGAGCTTCAGACTTTCTCTAGGCACATCACCCTCCCAACACCTTGTTGCTTTCACCAACCTGAAAGCTTTCTGAATATTATCGTTAAAAATGTTTATAGAGCCCAATCTCCAACCCCACCCTACCCTTTCTTGGAAGTTCATGGGTAAAGCTGAAAGTTCCAACCCTCTCTTTTCTTAGTCTTTCTTATGACCAGTCCCATCCTTAAGCTATTTAGGAGCCCTATCCTAAATCTCCCCATTATCATGAAGTCAAGTGTTATGAATAAATAAAAGACATTTCTATCACTCAGGAAATTGCATGGGTTTTAGAAGCTCTATATCCAGTGGTCTCAGATGGTAAAGACTCTGCTTGCAATGTAGGAGTCCCAGGTTCAGTCCCTGAGTTGAAATGATCCCCTGGAGGAGGAAATGGCAACTCAATCCAGTATTCTTGCCTGGAGAATTCCATGGACAGAAGAGCCTGATGGGCTGATGCCGGGATCCAGCGTGAGGAAACCCGCCCATGGCAATGGTCATGAGGAAGGAAGCCAGACAAAATGCAAAGGCGTGATCTAGCTTCAGGGGTTCCCCCTGAGTTTTCCTGAACATCTACCCCCAAAAACCAGAGTTTGCCTGCCTTTTTGCATATAAAAAGAATGTCTCGGTCTGAACCCCCTTTGGATGGCTCTCTAACTTGCCTGACAGGTTCCCCTGGACTTTTTACAATTTGTGAATTGTTTACAGCTCCCCAACTGTGAGAGGCACAAAGCTTAAAGCATCTTAAAGATACAGAGCCTTTTCTAAAGGGCTAAAAGTCATATTGGTGATGGGTTTTCGCTGTTGACTCAATGACTGCTGCCAGGCCTCCATATTCTTTATCTTTTAGGCACCTGAGGGATGTTAATCAATGTAACTAGGATATAGAAAAAGGAATATAGTAGTTTTGATGTTAGCAACACTAGACTTTTTAGTTAATTACTTTTCTCTTTGTTATAAATCACTGTACTCCTTTTCATTGTTATAAACTGTTGTGTCCTTGCTATGTAAGAATGTAACTTTATTTAGTGCTTTCTGAGAGTGGCACCAGACTTTGGGAAGAACAACACTGTTAACACAAATAAGTCTTCTGGTTGACAAACTCTTATCAGAAAAGAGTCATAAAATGTTAATTAGCCTTCTGGCCAGAAGATGATGTAAATCACCTAAGACTTGTGTATACAACTAGGTATGCAGAGAGAAAGCCTGGTCTCAATAAGAGTCAGGGCTGCTGACGCTGCATAATTTATTATCCATTGATTTGTATGTACAAAAAAAGGTATAAAAGGCCTTTCTGGACAATAGAGGATGGGCCAGTCACTGGACTGGTTTCCCCTATGTCTCCTCTTTACTGCTCCTTTTCTGGCTGAATTCTCATCTGGGGCATGGAGGCTCGCCATGTCTACTTACTTGCCCCGGCTTCTAAGATCCACACGAGAGGGAGCCCAAGGTGGGGCACCCCCACTATTCAAGAGGATGCCGGCGGCCTAACGTAGATGGTGCAAGCTCCTTGTCTGGAACTTTATTGGCTTTCCACATAAACCCAGTTATTCAGCCTCTTTTCTCCACTAAATTTTCCTGCTATACTATTTCTTCCTAATCTCTTTATATTTCTAATTAAATAAATAAGTTTTTCCTCGCCTGCGCCGTCTCCCCTTCGAATTCCCTGGATCCACCGGGGCAGGACCCCGGCAGGCTATAGTCCATGGGGTCGCAAAGAATTGGACACAACTGAGTGACTAACACTTCACTTTCACCCAGGAACTGAGACAAAGACCAAATATATTTTTATATTATATCACAGCCTCTGAGAGTAAAGTTAAATCTCAATATATAGAGAAAGGGTTTATCTCTAGGGGCAGATGAACTGTAGTTCATCTGCAGAAGTCTCCCTCTTTAAAGGTGATGACATAGGCAACAAGATGCAGAGATCAGTCCTGAATTATAGTCATTCATATATTCCTTCCCTGGATATATTACTAGGAAGCAGAGAAATAAGGATTGTTTTCAAGAACCTGAAAGCTTGTGCTACTTCTTTGAGGCCGGAGGCTAAGCATCTTAGACAGTGAACTAATTGAGTGAAATCTAGGGTGACCAACACATCCCAGTTTACCTGAAACTGTCCCAGTTTTAAAACTGAAATTCCCATGTCCCAGAAACCGCCTAGCTTCTGACAAACTATAACTACTTCCTAAACAAAACTTTATATTTTTCTTATCTCTGATGTGATTTCCCTATAACTTTCCTCAGATTTTGATAAATTTAAAAATCCCAGGAACAACTCTGCACTTACAGAAATTAAGAGTGCTTAAAGGGGACCACCTGATGGTGTTAGTGTGGTTACAGCGAGAGAGCCCCAGGGGAAAAGTGACATATAATGAAACAAAATTGGTGCTTCTCAGCCTAGAGATTCTCCTACCTATGCCAAATCTTGAAGATGTTTTGGCAAGAAAAAAAATTTAAAAAGAAAGGAGAAAGGGTGAAAGAAAAAACACAAATGATCTGAATTAAAAAGCATATAGAACTGGCATTGATGAGCCTTAATTCCTTTGAGTTATGTTTCCAGCAATATGGAATTCATGCCAATTAATCTGCCCTCTCACACCAAGTCCCTCAGTGCTCATAGCTAAGAGATGCCAGCAAGGCCACCTTTTCTGAGTTAAAGATTGTTGAAAATGTATTTGATAAATTCCAACATTCTTTCCAGATTAAACTGTATAATAAAATCAGAAATAGGAATAGATGGATATACCATTTTGATTTCTGATCCCTTGTATGTGACATTTTCTATCACCTATCAGCTTTTAGAAACTTCTGTTTGTCCCTGATGTTCAGGGTCTTTTTCACTTGTAATACACACCACAAGTATACTTCCATTCTTAAGGGTCATGTCTTTTGGATTAAGGGAGATTTGACAGAATTGTTACTTGAATAATTTCTTCTCCACTGTTTACTCTGGTCTTTCTGGAGTTCCTAGTTTTTGGATTTAGAGTTTATGGTTTCATCTTCTAATTTTTTTGTGTGGTTTTTTTTTCTGTTGTACTGATGATCTCTGTGTTTTTATTCTAATTACTGTCTTACTTCCTTAATTTCATATTTCAACAATTTTCCAGACATTTTCATTGTCATATTTTTAATTTCTCAAAAACTTTGTTTTATTTTCTGATTATTTATGTGTATTTTGTCTTTTAATATATGAAATAACTTTTTCTTATTTCCCAGATGCTTTATTTTATCTTATCTCTCTGAGGAAATTATTTTTAATATTTCACCTTGGCTTCTTCCATTAAGTCTGCTTGTTTCTTGTTTCTTTTTTATTTTATTTACTTATTTATTCTGCTTTGTGAAAGATTTTCTCAGTTGTTTTTCCTTTTTCATGGAATTGTATGTTTCCTTTGCCAAATTTTCTATCAGTCTGAGAATTTTTTCTTGTTGCTATTAAAGAACTCTTTATATATTAAGGATATTAGATTTACCATTCAGTGTGGCAACCATTTTCCTACCAAATAGTCATCTGTCTTATTTGAGTATCTGTATAAAATTTTTTTAATTTTATGTGGTTAAATTTAGTGGTAATTTTATTTCAGAAGTTCAGGTAATATTGAGCCAAAGCTTCTATAATCCAAGATTATATTTTACAAAATGTTGCATTTTTTCTAAAACATTTATTTTATAACATTGTTTACTCTGACTAATTTTGGTATAAGAAGTGAAGTAAAGGTTCTACTTTGTTTTTTCCCAAATGACAGCATACATGTCCCAACACAATTTGTTGAGAAATTCACTGATTTGAAATGGCATTGATTTAGGTTAAGGTTATATTTATCTGAGTATCTTAGAAACCTGATGAAAGTGATCAGTAGATGTGTTTTTTTCCCCCACATTTAACCAAAAATCTGAAGATAAGTCTTGGACTGGGTTTTGTAATGCCATTAATATCCTAGTCTCTTTCTATTCTTCTTTTCCTTGTATAATTTTATTCTCATGATTGCTTTATGTCATATAAAGACTGCCTGATCCCTTATATAAAGTCAGCATATTCAAGAAGGAAGGAGGTTAAAAGAGAGAATAGAGAGAAGGAGAAGTATCTCATGGATCTTGAGTATTGTATGACCAATATTTACTGCAAGAGAGGCTAGTAAATAATTTTCAAGATATATGTATTGCTGCTGTAAGCAAATATTAGGCTCCTATTAGTAAAAGAGAATGACAGAATAAATGTTGGATTCAAAACTAACAGTTTTGGGTACTTAACTGTTACATGTGGACTTGTTGGATAACCTAGAGCATTTGGCTGCTTATAAATGGATTTCTCCAGGCAAGAATACTGGAGTGGGTTGCCATCTCCTCCCTCAGGGGATCTTTCTGACCCAGGGATTGAACACAAGTCTCCTGCAATGCAGGCAGGTTCTTTACTGTCTGAACCACCAAGGAAGCGCCAACACAATAGTGAAGAGTATTTTATGAAGCTATTAGAGCACATGGGGATTAATTAGATACATGTACTTTAAAATAAAAAAATTAATAAGGCAATCATTAACTCCAGGAAAACAAAATAACTGTACAAAAGCTCAAGGGATTGTGATTTACTATTTATCTCAACAAAATATCCTGTTTCTATAGTCATGATAATATAAATACTGAAGTCTTTCTGACTTCAGAAGAAAAGAAAAATTATTTCAAACAGACTTTAAAGTTTCCATTTTTCCATCCTTGCTCATCTCCTGGGTGCCAGTTTGCAATGTATCAAGAACTTCCCTGAGGAGACTAGTAACAAGAGGCCCTTCACAGACCCTATGAATTCAAACATATCCACTGACAGGGAGTTCACTACTCCTCCAGACAGTCCATGTAATTCCTGGACAGATCTAAGAACTGCCAAATCATTTCTTATAATTAGGTTAAGGTCCACCAAATTCTACTTCACTCTATTCATCCTTTTCAGCTCTCTAAAGTTTTACAAAATATATTCACTTTCTCCTTCACAAGAAAGTAATCAGCTATTTGAACATTAGTGTCAAACTACTCACTCATAATCCTCCCTATGTCAAATTCTTCTCCAGGCCCAACCATTTGACACAGTTTCACATTCCAGTGACATTTTAGACATCTTCTTTTGGAGGCATGCCATCTGGTTAATGTCCCTCTTAAAATATGGCACTAGAACAACACACATGATTGCCAGATGGAGGTGGAAAAATATGAAATATGAAGTTTCTGAATTTCACATTATATTTGGAAGGTACCTTATATTATGCTTCCTTTTGGGGTCATTTTAGAAATCTTTTGGCAAAAGATAAGACTTCCAGTCATTACAAAAATTTATGGAAAACCATGAGTTTCATCTCCTAGACTTTTTCCAAAGACATTTGTCCCCATTCACTATCTACAATGTTAAAGAAAAAAAGTGCCAAAATCTAGGCACGAAGTAAGAGAGAATTGGGTCTGAATGAGCCATCATCTCTTTCAGGAATCAAAGAATTGTACACTGGGATTTTTTTTTTTTTTTCAAATAATGCCAAATATCAAAGAACTCCAGGACAAGATCTTTTTCCAACACCCTGCCCTACCCACGAGGAGACCATGTCCCAATTTGCAGGATTCAAACAGCCAGGCTCTGCTTCTGATCTGTAGTCTCTGTTGGTATTCTTTTTCTTCGAACCTACTCATTCCTCTTTTTTATACTCAGTTAGAATACACTAATGGAAATAGCCTGCCACGTGGCTTTCTTTTTTGCCACTTTTTCTTGGGAAATGTGATTAAAGAACTTGGAGTGGGCTGTTTTACACACATATATTCAGACAGTCTCTTAGCAATAAATGGCTGTCGCTTCTATTATCTGTCTGGCTTTGAGTTCTATTATCTGTTGTGAATTGGTGCAGGGCTCTGTAAAACAGTTTTTAGGCAGCCTCATTACTCCCTTCCACACCTTCTGCTCCGTCTGAGAGTGCTGCGGCTGTGATTGCTGGGTAATGTTTGCCATTAGACAAGGCACATAAAAGAATCAAGCTATGACTAATTCACTTGATGGCACTGTGCCCTGTGTCATGCTCATTAACACCTCTCGACTCCGTTATTAAAGAGAATCACAGAGCAGATCTCAGCAGGCTTACATTTATGCTATAGTACTCTGTATTTTTCCATTTGAGCCACATCCTTATCACCAACTTCTCCTGATCACCCTTACCTTCTACACCAGGCCTATTCCACCCCGCCACACTTAACTAGGTCTTTCACTGAATAAATATATGTTTATGGAAGTTTGTTGTCAACAGAGGCCTTTAGATTATCTGGAAATGTGAGTTTATCCCTCAGAAGAATCATCCAATCAGCTTTGAAATGAAAAGTCATCAGACATGCTTCTGATGAAAGTAGAAAAAGGAAATAATAACAACTTGAAATATTAAAGTATTCCCAGTTACTTCATAATCAGTATTTCATTTAATGATTACAAAAACCTTTTGTGATAGAAGGTATAAATAGTGTTCTATCAGTAGCTTCAACACTAGATTTTCAAACTCTGAAGAAAGATCATATAAAAGACAAATAGTTTATCTACCGTTACAATGCTGGAAAAAACAAAAAGCAATAAAGGTATTTATGTTTGACTTTCCCAATTGTAGTGATCAAAGTAATGGCAAAAACAGAGAAAGAGAGAGTATTTTCCTTAGTACTGACTCATAGTGTTCTGATCCAAGACTATAACAGCATCATATTTAGCTGCCTTAATCGTTAACTCCAGCTGAACAGTCATAAGTTCATATGGTAACTATTATTATTGTTCACCATTATCTAGGTATCCTCTGCTTCTGAGTTCATGGAGGATTGCACTAATCTGCCTTGTGAAGTCGGGCAGAGCTATGTGATTTGATTTGACTGTGAAATATGAGTGGTGGTAACAAGCATAGTTTTCATGTGGAAACACTTATTTACAGATGCTTGAATCTACAGCTTGGCTCTTCCTTTGCCACGGGAATTGCAGAAGCATGAAACTATATGGAGATACCTTAAGATCTAAATAAACTAAGAGACTGAGTTAGCACATGGGAGAAAGTTGCCCTGGAGAAACATCTGGCTTTCAGTAGAATTTTAATAAGCACTAGATAAAATTGTGTTATGTTAAAATACTATGATTTTGGAGTTGTTACTACAGCATATCCTAGTCTATACTGACAGATGAAGTTATCACTTGCTCTAGATAGCAGCCCACTCCAGTACTTTTGCCTGGAAAATGCCTTGGACAGAGGAGTCTGGTGGGCTACAGTCCATGGGATCACAGAGTCTGTCATGACTGACTGAGCATGGGTACAACGAGACACATCGTATAATTAAGCCACTTGTGAATATGAAAAATAGATGTAGCATGGCTGAAGGTAAAGTGAAATAACTGAACTTAGGATCTAAAGTTCAAGTTCACTGAACTCTGCCAGGAGCCATATAATGGTTGCACAAGGACAACCATCTGGCAAGGACAAGTAACACCTGAAATCCAGTCCATGCTTTTCTCGTCATGGTTCAGCGCCATGCCCAAGAGCAGGTGCCTTCCTTCAATTTACGCAAAAGTGCTTTAGGTGAAAACTGATCTTACTTTTTGAATGTCTTATAAGACATCACTTAACTTCTCTAAAGTTTTCATTTTTTTCCCCTCATCTTTAACATATGAACAAATTTTATCTAGTGCTTTACCTCTTTGTTTGTTAGGAAATTTCAATTAAAAAGATATATATGAGTACATATATAGTATCCACATCATAGACTAATAGCATTCAAACCTGAAGTATTGACTCTGATTGTTGAAAGATCCCTTTATAAAATGTGGAGGTAATATTTGCCAGTAGGACAAATGACTATGTTCCTAAACTAAGTGGTTTGGGAAACCTCACAGCTGTGAGTTATGCTGCATTTGTTCCAATGTTACGATAATACATGTTTCCAAGTGACAGAAATCTGGTTTGAACTAATTTAGTTTAAAAAAAAAAAAAGAAGAAGGAGGAGGAGGGGTATGGGGGAAGAGAATGGCAACTGCTTCACATAAACATAACAAGATTTAAGTAAGCAAACCATTCGAAGAGGAGAGATGAGAATGGACTCTGGAACAACAAGAATTAAGGACTTGAACATGACCGCATCCCTCTTTTTTTCATGTCTTTTTCTTTTTTGTCTATGTGTCACTTTTCTTTCCTCTTTCTGCAAACTGGCTCGTTGCAGATAACAGGAAAAAGAGCTGCCAAGATTTCTTGAATTTTCCATCAGGAGACAAAGACTTACTATCTTCCTCAATTACATTTCAAGAAATTCTAAAAATAATTCTGATGACACAGTCTGATAAAGGATCCATACGTAGACCAATAAATTGTTTCCACATAAGAAAATACCCTGACTGCCCCAATTTGAGGAATATGGCATCCGTGGACCAATAAACTAAAGCCCAGAATGAAATCAGGGTCATAGAAAATCTTGGTAGCCCCAACAAAAGTCAATAGATTGGGATGGGAGAAGAAACAAAGAAATGAAGACATAGACCAAATATTACAGATGTCCAGTTTAGATAGTAATTTAAGGTGATCAGTTGGGTAATACGGAAATAATAAAAACAAATTCAACATTCTGATGAGAAAAGATCAAATTATCTCTATCATGGTTTCAGTAGTGGAAGTTAGCAATGTGTTTCTAAAGGTTTGAGTAATTTTCCAGAAAGATAAATTGTCTGGCTAACTGGGTGTTTTTCCATCCATTACTTCTCCTATTATGGGCAACTATTCACTCATCAGAGAGATTTAGAAGCAACTTAACTACATTTCTAGGAATCCCCTTTGTTATATAATTATAGATAGAGTTTTCCAAGAAGAAAAACTCACATGAGATTTTGAAAGGCAAAAATGATTTTGGAGGTCAAGGTAGCCACACTGGTGGCCAGAGGCAAGTTACATAGCCACCCAGAGCTTTCTGTGTGACTCAAGAGTCACAGCAGTTTCTTGGTGAAATTTTTGAGACTAGTCACGTTAGGGTTTCATGCTACTCCTCTGATATTTTAACTGTACCTTTCCTAATCTTCCCTTTCCCAGAAAATCTCTAATTCTTAAAGTATTATTCTATATTCTATGTAGAATTCACAAATTCTATATGTTCTTTACATAATTCAATATCATATACAATTATATAGCATATAAAACATATTCCTGCATTGCTTAGACTGACTCTGTTTTCCTGT